>NC_140125.1:38856803-39456803 GCF_964035555.1 Netta rufina
GTTTTTCTTTTGCTCAGGAGATTTCAGCCGCAGCTGGCAAATCTCCTGGAAAAAAACAACTTGTCCAGTGGGTGCTAGTAAAAACAGGTCCTCTCCCCAACCAAAGCACCTCAGCAAGCAAACAGCACGGACGAGACAGGAAAGTCTGAGAATAAAGTCAGAGGTAGGAGTGCTGGGGAATGGAAAAGTAGAACCTGAGAGCAGAGTAAACTACCTGAAATAAAGTCAAAGACATCCATTATGCAAGTCTTGATCTATCCAAGCATCCCATTTTAAATCATTCTTTATTCTCTGAAACCTAGTGAGTTTGTAGCCTGGATGACAACTCCAGTTGCAACTCCAGTTGCAATTCTCACAGCTTCATGAGCCTGTTTTCCTGGGTTGCCTTTCTCTTCTGGGAAGCAGAATGAGTATAAGCAAGATCTGGGCAAGAAGAGTAATGAGGAGGGGAAAGCGAGGAGTAGATTTCTGATAGCTTGGAAAGAAGACGCGATGGACAGACAAAAGAAAGCTTCAGTGTGGAAGAAAAGTGAAGGCAGAGAATGAGCAGGCTGTTGGCCACAACAAGAGTACCTCGAGGTATACACACACAAGCCTTACTGGTGTTGGTTGGGGCCCAGGCAGCTGAGAGCCATGCTGGTGAACATACATTTGACTCAAATTTTGGAAGTGGATGAGCCCAGGACACACCAGAGCCAAAGGGAAACATTTCTCATAGAGGGCCTGTGCTGATGCAAAGACCAATGCGGAGGCTGCCTTGGGATTTTCTGGGTGAACTGAGCCCTCGTGGTTGCAGGGAAATTCTGTAGCTAAGTCATTCCAACCGCAAACTTTAATATTAATTGTGTGTGTGCATTTCCTCTGCCATGTTTATCAGCCTGGAAAATTAAGAGATGAGGAAAACAAGTAATGCCATGCCATGCTCCACTGGCTCTTCCCACTTAGCATGTCACCAAAGCCAGCTGCAATGAATTCAGAAAAGAAAATTTGGGCAGCCGCTATTTCCACTGCAACCATGCTCATTTGTGCCCGCTAAAAATACCACCTCTGATACCACAAGAGCAGTTTACTTGAACTCATCGGAGTCAGAAAGAGGTCTGTCCCTCAGGAAACAAGACTACCACAGAAGAGGTTGTTTGGAGAGATTTTTTTTCTTTCTTTGCCTTTCTGCCCTAGCTGTATTTTTATGTGCACTCCAGAATAAGCACTGCTGTAACCAGTTTCTTTCATATCATAGACCCTGGTACTCAGCACTCCTGCTCTCTGCCCTCCTTTCATTGTATTCCTTTTGCCAAGCTGTAACCACTTTTTCTGAATCGACCTCGATGACTCTGTCCAGCCTGAAGATTTGTGAATATTTTGAGCAAAACTGTTGGTCTGTTTCCAAAGCAGAAACTGTTGTTTGAGATTTTGCCCATAACATCCTTGCATGAGCAACTCTGAACCACATGCTCTGGAGCACAGACCTGATATGTGTTACTGTGGTGGCCTTTGTATTTAAAGACTAAAACTTCCCACAGAAATTTCCCCGAAATGCGAGTATTTGGGAGGGGGGAAGAAAAAGAAACCACACAGCCAAAACCCTCCTCTAATAGTTCGCACGCACTCAATAGAAGTTTATAGCACAAATCCATCTCCCCAGACTTCATCTGTGTTCAGCAAGTTCCCACTTCCTCTGATACTCTGGTGAAGAAACAGAGAAGATCCTGAGAGGTCTGCAGCCAATGGGCAGACAGAAGGAAAGAAAAGACACCCTAGGAAGCAAGGATAAACTCTTGAATCTACCTACACACGCTGCAGAAATGCACTAGGCATACACCAGCTTTTACAAGCACACATAAACGCTGTTAATTACTTCATACTGTAATTGTGACACTGGTTGTAACTCTGTCCAGTTCCACGCTGTACGTCCAGCAGTACAGGAGTTAAACAGACAGGGACTGAGAACAGGGATCAATTGTTGAGATTCAAGACAAGAGGATACAGAGGGGTATTTGTGTGCCTGCGATCTGGACTTGGAAAGAGTATCGGGAAGAAAACAAAAGAAATCATAATGAATTGTGGCACTTCAGGCTTTTCAAACGTGGTGCAAACATTAACTGACAGGATTATCTCGAAGGCAAATTCCAGACAACAGTGTAGGTAAAGAAATGAGCTCAGAGAAATATGCAGCCGGGAAAAGGAGAAAGGAATTTGCTCTGGAAAGAGACTGTTGGCCATGAACGGTAAACCAGCCCTGGCACATGCCTTAGAACAGATACTTCTGGGGATCTGTGGAGGAGTTCAGCACACAGATGGGAGCTTATGGGAGCAATAGGTCAGGCTCCTTTGCCAGCCAGTAGGACAAGAAGGTTTTGGCATCATTAATACCGGATTAACATATTTATTCACAAACACACACAGCTGCAGAAGGAAAGTTCTGACCCTGGGGTGCTGATGCATCACTGTCCTCAGCTCCCCTTCACCAGTGGGCTCCTGGTGCTTTTTCCCACAGTAAATCTCTTTCTCCTCCCCTACCTCTGAACTAGCAATTTCCTAACTCTTAGATTAACAGCACTTCAGTGGAGTGTGAACAATGGGTTTGCACACTACATCATCCAAAGAGGCACGTGCAAGTCAGAAGAAAGAAGGAACAGTACTCACAGGCTGATAATTTCAACACCAACAGGAAGGGCAGAGTCACCTGTTAAAACAATATATTTGGAGCCGAACTCAGTAAGAATTTCTACTTCGGTTTATTCTTGCTACTTCTATAGTTTCACAGGTAACAGTATACTTTGTGTAGAGGTACCTGCAAGAAGTACTTTGCTTTCATGCTCATTTTGTAATGGCTATGAAAGAAGACAGGGTGATGGAGAACAGTTTGGTAAGAACTGGGGGTTTATACAGAGCATAATAGAGAGAGCTGTGCAGTAACTGATCAGTCAGCTTGACAGCTGTCCTGGAAAAGTAGAATGGGGGAAAGATTTATTTCAGGTTGGCCTAAACTTATTTTCAGTTTTTCCTGCCAAAAGGAAAAAAAAAAAAATCAAAAATTCTGAAAAACATGAGAAATTCAGTCAGGAATAGAAGCCTGGAGCTGCGCTCCAAACTGTGACTGCTGAGCAGAGCTGCCATGCTGTCAGCTTTTGGCTTCTTGCCTAATGGTCATAAGAAAGAATTTATATGGAAAACCGTCGCTAATACAAATCATATTTTAAACTTTTGATCAGCAATTAAATTTTGACTTCTCAAGAACTGACAACTAATTCACGCTCTGTACCAACAAGCTTGGTGTTATTAAAAACATTCCAGGCCAACAATACCAGTAATGTCACCAGCATGGTTTCTGTCGTGCCAAGAGTTATATTAAAAAGAAACCCATGCATAGCAAGGAACAAGAAACATATGTAGGTGATTTAGACACACACAATTGTTTGGGGGAAGTTTGTTTTCTTTTGTGATGTCTTCAATTATGAGTCCATGGGAAATCAGTGCAAGTATCGAAATTATCATAATGAAACATTTAATTTCCTAGCTGGTCTGTGCAGCAATCATGACAGCAAGATGCTGCCACGTCCAACCTCTGTGAAGAAACCAAGTGGCGAGCAGTCATGGCATAGCTCATCAGGCTGCAACCTTTTCTTCTGAGGCTAAATCCCGGTAGAGACAAGTGACTTGGCTGTTATGATCACTTATATGAAAGAATTTAAGATTAAAATGAGATATGATTTTGCTTTACTAATTGCAGTGACTTCTACTGGACTTCTCACTTCAAGATTGAATCTGCATTAAATGCATTAGTGAATGAAGTCCCAGAACACTGCTATGTGACAGACATAGCAATCCTTCTCACTTCTGAAGTTGGGACACACAAAGAAGAAAAAACAAGCTCTACAACTAATTTGTTTCAACTTCTGAGGCTGATGGGCTGCTTCCAAGGGCTTCAACAGAAGATAAGCACATTGTGTGATTTTGGACAATTTTGTGAGTAAACAAGATGCAAACCTATGTGCTGCAGTGACAAGGCCTGGCTTTGGTGCTCCTCATCCTGTCAAGTGTGTGGGGCAACACAGCAGATGCTGGGAGCCCAGGCTCTGCTCGTAAGGAAGCTGCAGGCCGCCATGAGGCCTCCCCTCAGTCTCTTCTCTGGGCTAAACAACCCAAGTGACTTCATCCACTCCTCGTACTTCTTGCCCTCCAGACCCTTCACCATCTTCACAGCCCTCTTTGGGATGCTAATAGTTTGATGTCCTTCTTATATTGTGACACCCAAAACTGTACACAGTACTCGAGGTGAGGCCTCAACCATGCTTCACCTCAGCAGCAAGTGTGGAGAGGCCCTTCAGGGGAGGAGGGCTCTGCCTGAGGTCCTGGGGACACAGGAGGCAGCACAGGACAGAAGAGAGCAGGAGGTGTCAAGGAACCTGCTAAATGCTGAAGAAAGCAAATGTAAACAACAAAGAGCAGAGGCTTTATAAAGAGCCACGTAATGGGACAGATATGCCGATTTTGGTAATAGTGACAAATAAACCCTGTAAAGGATGATGATAGGTGTTAAAGAATAATCTGCAATCTATCTCTCTTCCCTTCCGCTGGACATAGTCTAAAGTTCAAGATTTAAGCACTTGCTTAATGTTAAGATCACGAATAAGTTAACTTAGCAGAAATGCTAAAGCAGCACACAGCAAATCAAAGGAATAATGCATATTGTATACAGGTGACCATGGGTAAGACTCAAAGGAAGTAAGATCACTTAAGGTAACTGGAGGAAAGCAAAGTCTCAGGTGTTGCTGGGGAGATAAGAGGGGAAGGGCACAGAAATCAGAACAACACAGGCCAACACAGAGGGCAATTATTATAAGGGTTGGAAAAATAAAGTACAGGAAACTTGTTCCAGTACCCTTCCCCTGTGCTTCCTGCTGCCACTGATGATGCTGATGGCACACTTCATAGCTAACTGTATGCTTCTGCTGAGCTGCAGGGCCTGAACTGCCATCTGAAAAATTTCCAGCAGAATGTGAAGATGCCGGAGGACATCTCTTAATAAATAAATAATTCATTAACTTTGACTAATGCAACCAGATAGGTGGTGCAGCAAGCCCTTTGTTTACAATTAATATGACATGGCACCTGTTTAAATGACTTACATCAGGGTTCATATCCCCATATATTGCTAAACCAATTGCACTCTACTGTAACTCTTAGGGCCAAATTTTACACACCACGTAAAGTGAAGAGCAGGGGAAAAAATCTGCCTTGTTCCCATAAGCAATTGCAAATTTGCATTATCTCCAAAAGATGTACCTGTTTGTGGCTGGAGGGGCACAGCCTGAAGCCCAGGTTACAAAATGGGGCTTTCAGTAACCAGTAGCACTGAGAATGTGCATGTGCTGCTTTCACAGAGTAAGAAAAAGAACTTTTGTGAATGTTGACACTTACTGTTATTTTGATCTCTTTAGATCCTTCTTGTTCCTGAGCTGACCTGTTCACTCAGGATTTACCTGTTGGCCAGTTAAGCAAAAGCCAAAGAGCAAACCATGATCCTTTTCTGCAAAAGAGAAAATAAATTCTCAGTTTGTCTGATGCAACAGAAGTAGTGGGATTCAGTGCAGAGGTAGGCAGCTAATACCCCATACCCAACCATTGCTGAAATTTCTGCAGCTGAAGTATGTCATTCACATTTTTAAAAAGAGGAGGAGAGCATAAATTTATCATATCCAGTATCCACTTAAATACACGGCACACAAACTTCACAAGCAATAACTTTATAGTTCTTCCCTGTCTACTACTTGCTTATCTAGAATTAAAAATATCTTTCTCATGTACATCTCTGTGTCTGTGCTCCTTTTGCACTTCACAAGAACAAAAAGGATCTGTCCAGTTTGCTGTGCATTGTGTATGACAGGTGTTTGAAGGGAAAGCCAAAATGATCTTATATGTGCCTGTTCTTCCAAGAGCACCTATACTGTGTTAACCTCAGGCGGTGGTGAGTTTTATGTTCTGCCAAGCCACAGATGGACAGAGCACACCTGCAGTCTTCAATGGTTTTACTTCTTGAATATCTTAGGACAGCTTTGGTTCGCCCATGCCTGGTGCTTATGTCTAGGAAAACGGCCCCAAGCATGGTGACACACATCAGCTCACCAGCCTTGCCTCTTCAACCCAGACAAACACCCAACAGGGTACCAAGCCAGAAACATTTGGTCCCCGGGTTTGCGCGGTGGTGGAAGAATTATTCAGGTAGACCTTCTCAAATGCCAGAGCTGTAAAGCAAAGCCATAACGGACTCAGGGAGCTGCTTTATCAGTTTAATAGCAGGGACCATGGGCTTTCTTTCACCTCACTAAGAAGTGATGAGCCCTGAGGCATTTGCTTAATATCCTATCAACCATCCTGGCAGGTAGCAACTGATTAGTGCCAATCTAAAAGCAGCTCGTGCAATACTATATCTCACAGCTATATTCACTCTGGACTTCTGATGTATTTTATTAAGTATTCCTTAGAGTCACTTACAATTTTCCTGCATGAGCTGTAAGGTCAAAGTAAAAACTAATATCCAGAATCCTAATGAGTTTCCTTTCCACATTTTTATTTTAATGGTGAGTTTGAAAAGGTCAAAGCAAGGCAGGATTTTAGGAAATAATTGTTTAAAGTAGTCTCTGGATTATTGTGTTTCATTCATATAAGATGATTATGCAAGATGCTAGATTTTTATTTGATCTCCACATCAATATTTTCATCTGATTATCTTCCATCCAGCTGCTATGCATGTTATATATACACTTTATATATACACTTTATTCCAACAAATATTCTTCCATCATTGTGAGACCATTTTAAGGTCACTTTTATTGATGTTCAAAGCTGAAGCCTGTAAATCGATGTCCCAGAAAAAGATCCAAATCCCATTCTCTGTGACAGGATGTCAATTACTTTAGGTCTTCAAATACTCAATATTTGTGCTAGGATTTTGAATACATCCTTGAATATAGGGTTCACTGCACAATACATTTCACTGACTTTGTGAGCAGTTACTCCTAAAGCCAGGCAGAAAGCTGAGTGCAGTATCTAAGCTCTGTTTCACAGAAATGTAAAGCCCCTTTTTACTCTTGGATTTGAATGGATGAATTCTACCTCTAGCACAGCTTGGCATGTCTTTGGGTGTCCCCAGATTAAGGGGTTTTGTTCTGTACTAAAAATGATGCAGCCTACTTTTCTCTTCAGGACTCATCACTGCAGTATTGGACAGACTATTTACTTTGATGATTTTCTTTCACAAAGTTCCCAGGCAGTGGAAAGCAAAACAACAGAATCAAGCCAATGAAAGCATAACTCCATTCATCTTTAGCCAAAAAGCCGCTAGACCCAAACTACTAAGGAATGCCCAGTCAGTGATCCCCTGGTACTGCGGAAAGGAAGTCATTAAATGAGGGTCATTAAGTGGATCAAAAACAGCATACGGAGAAGGGAATGGAGTCAGTCATCATTTTATCGAAATGTTCTTATGCTTGTCTCTAGGGCTTCTAAGAGATACCTATCTTGCTGCTACTGAAGACCATACAGAAGATGCCATTATGAAAAATTTTGTAAGAAGAAACCTGAAAAATCTCTTCTCATTGCTTGTCTCCGGCAGGAAATGTCTGAACTCCAGTAAAATCCATAAGAAAGAAGCATTTGTGCATTGCATCAGATCCATCAACTGTATATTGCTCTAGTCAGGATAGCCTGCTGTTGCCTCTAATCTGTCACTATGTTCAATTTATCCAGCAAGGGGTCACTTTGGCTCATTTCCTTGGTTTTAATCATCTTTGCTTTAGTTTCATCAAATAGAGAACGTGATAGGTACATAGATGCTGAGCAACATGACTGACCTGTAACTCCAAAAGACTCAGGCCTTCTGATAATGCTCTTTTTATTTAGCTTTGCTCATTTAAAGATGCAGCCACCTGAGAAGAAGCCCCTGAGTTTCATTATTGTGTATCCTTGCAGATGGCACAGCCTTTGCTGTTATCCAGTCCTAAGTAGGAATCCATACAAAGCACTGCTACAAGGAGCACAGTTTTCCCCCGTACCTGCAAGACCTCACCAGATTGGTGACCCCAGATGGCTGCAGCACCAGACTTGGAAGGGGAAGCTGGTTCTCAGGCCTGGGACAACGCTGCCTGGTGAAGACACCTCCTTATGACCCAGAGGCCAGGCACAATACTAGGTGTCCACTGGGAAGTCCATGTCTCACCCTACATGATGAGGTTCTCCTAGTTCACTGCCTGTAAGGTTTTCTACTGAGATGTCTGTCTTAAAAGCCTCTCTTCTCTTTGTCCCTGCCATGGGGATAGATTTTAGAACCACTTTGGGCCAAATTTCAGAAAATAAGTCCTATAATGGCACCAGCTACTTAAGCTGGGAAAAAAAACGTCCCTGTGGTTATACACAGCTTCCTGAACTCCCCTGGACTGTGGCTGGGAGGAATTGCACAGATGCTCATTTGTTGCTAAGTGTCATCTCCTCACCTGCAATTATAAGCCATTTTTAGCAGTTTTCTTTACAGAGACAAATAAGGAACTCAAAAAAAAAAAAAAATCACTCCACTTACCTGTGCTGTTTAGAGCTTCCCTAAATCTGTCCACCCTTGTGGGGGAGGTAAGCCATGAGATACTTTGGCACGCACTCAGAGATTTCATAAGGTGAGAACATGGATAAGAACAGTAAGTGCCAGTTCTCAAGTAGATCCGAGCAAGACCAGACACTTTGCTGCTGCAAACTGAGGTAGAGCCAGCGATTTCAGTCAGTAGCACTCAGCCAACAGACACGGGGTAAATGCATTGCCACTGGTGTCCAGTCCATGAGTCATGTGCTACTATCCCCCAGGCCTGCACTGAGCTGAAAATAGATATAACAATATGGAGGAAGCAATATGGGAAGAGAGGCAGAAAAATATGACACGTAATTGCTTGCATTATATCGCATACATTCATGTTGACTTCAAGGTCACTTAGTGAAGCATTGGCTGGGTAGGTCTCTGGCCCCAGCAACAGTCCTCCCTCAATATTAAGCACAATGCTGAGCCCATTACACCACAGAGTCTTGCATCTATATTTAATCTACCACCTCATCCCAGGTCAAAGTGACCCGTAACAGACATTAAAAATAATTCTACGATTAAAGCATACATGTATATGCTGCTCCATAGCCTGCCTCCCAGTTCATGCATTGCCCCTTCTGTCAGCCGTAAGCTCGGTTCCCAGCCCTTCCTCATGAGTCCCATGTGCCTACATTTTTCAGCATACCATGCACATTAATTTTACAAGATCTCTGCATAGGTCTGAAAGTCAGTCTACGTTGAATCACTTACATTAACAGGTCCAACAGCACATGCAACTCAACTTTTTTGTAAGCTTGCAAATGCGTTTCTGTGTCTGTTTGCCCTTTTACCCTCTTCATTTAGCTAGTTATGTGCAATTAAATTAACGAGTGAGACCTCCTGAGTCCCAGTGCTGCAATTTTGACTGAAGAGCCAGGCTACACTGACTTCATCGGCTTGCTCTGTTGTCTGGCCTTGAAGGTCTGCTCATCTGCTCCAGGAATCTGGCCTGCAACCTTGACACTTTCCTCCTTACCGTGTTCACTTATATGATCCATAAAATCACAAATGTGAAAAAAAAAAAAAAAAAAAAAAAAAAACAGTTGTTTTAAGAACTTTGAAGTAGCTGAAATGTATTTACAAGCAGCAAACAGTTTTTGCAGGAAGAAGAAAAAAAAAAAAAAAGAAAAAAGAAAAAAGAAAAAAAACAAGAAAATTAGACAGACATTTGGCAATCTTATGTCAAGTAACCAGGCACTGGTGCATTGTGTACAAAGAATACCCACCTGAGCTGAATTTCATTTATTGGTGAGCTTTGCTTTTACTAAAGAGGAAAAAGGGAATCTGAGAAAGAGTTAAGAATTTCCTCTCGTCTGATTACTGCTGACCTTCCATTAGTCACTGAA
Organism: Netta rufina; assembly: GCF_964035555.1. Lineage (NCBI taxonomy): Eukaryota > Metazoa > Chordata > Aves > Anseriformes > Anatidae > Netta > Netta rufina. Next base: position 38,866,773 of record NC_140125.1, read on the forward strand.
AACAAAATGGCTTGTAATGGGATCTTGTGGTTTCTATCGCTCTACAAAAGCCACTTTTACGAGGTCGCAGCTTGATGACTCTGATGAGTCACACCTCATGAAAAAAAATGCATGAATTTGTGAGCAGTAAGCTCTGGCGGTCAGGGGATGTGAATGGTCCCCCCAGGTCCCCTTTGCAGGGAACCACTGCCAAGGGCTGGCGAGCAGGATCTCTGCTGGTCTCAAGGGCAGTCCACAGCTGCTGGGGATGCTGGACTGCTCACAGGGGGGTGAGAGGCTCACGCACTCTGTGTTGGGGAGCACAACTGGAGCCATATATGCAAAAGGGTGAGGAGGAACAGAGGCTGCTTCTCAGCACGTGATTTATTTGCAATTGACCACATCAGATAGCACAGCAACCATTGTAAAATTGTTTTCCTGTATCTTACTACAGCTTACTGTGGCATCCAAAGTAAATTTTCCTAATGCCCAGACAGAAATAAAATAGACAAAAAAAACCATACGCATCTTGCTGCCACCAGCACCATCAAAACAACCTCTGAACCACACGCTACCTATAGGTTTGGGGTAAGCAGTACCATGTATATTGAATTTATTGCATGCATCAAGTAGAATAACCACAAGTAAACGTTATCACATAAAGTAGAGTCTGATATCCATACCTAGCATACATATCAGTTGTTTTTTAAATAAAGAAATGTATTTCTCCACTACTCTTGTATAACATATTAAACAGGTGTGGTGTTTTTTTTTAGGGGGAACTCAATACATGAACACCTCAAAGATCAACCTGCAAGAAGCCTTGAGCTGTTTAACTGTTAAGGAGAGCTCCAAATACTTTTATAAATGTCAGTCTTGAATTCAACTGATGCCTGCTAGTGACAGAAGAATCAAACCAAAGGCTGGTATACAGTCATGCTGGTACACACTCATGCAAAGTAAGCAGTAGAAGAGTTGCTTAAAGCATTAATGATAATTATCATACATTTAGTATAAGATTGGTTAATGGATCATTCACAAATTGACCTTCCATTTTTTAATACACATTTGTTCTTCACAAGTATTTTTCTGAAAAGCTTTATAAAAACACAAACAACAATAATAACAACAAAAAAATCCTTCAGACTACTTTTGTTCTGAACTCTACTTTAGAATTAAAAGTTAAGAGCCATGACGTGGTGACTCACCTGTTGTATGGTGTCTGCTCTGTGAAGTGATCATTAGGAAACTAGAAGATCAGAGCTGTAGAACTGTTTGGTTGGAAGAGGCCTCTGGAGGTCACCTGGTCCAACCCTCCTGTTCATCTCCTTCTAGATGGTGAAGCATGATTTTCCCTTCGTCCTTCTTCCTTGGCTTAGATCTTCCCTCTGGCCTCAGAGGCTTGGGACTCCTGGAGGGTAATTTTACCAGTACAGACTAAGGAGGGAAGGCACTAAGTACCATTGCCTTTTCCATGTCATTTGTCACTAGTTCCCCTGCCCCATTCAGCAGTGGGCCCATGCTTTCCCTTCTCACCCTTACGCCGTTTCTGTGCTTGCAGAAACCTTTCTTGTTGCCCTGCACATCTCTCACCAGATTCAATTAGGCCTCAGCTTTCTGAAACCTCATCTCTGCAAGTTCAGACATCATCTCTACAGTACTCCTGGGTGACCTCCCCCTGCTTCCACCTCACTTGCTTCCTTTTTATGTCTGAATGCACCTCAGCACTGCTTGCACATCCATACAGGCCTCCTGCCACCTACACTTGATTTTCTGCTTTTTGGGATGGATTTGAGGAGCCAGCTCTCCTGGATCCCTCTTCTATCCATGGCCATAATCCATGGGAATCTTCCAAGCAGATCCCTGAAGAGGTTAAAATCTGCTCTTCTGAAATCCAGAGTTGTGGTCCTACTTTTTGCCCTTCTCCCACCTTTTAAGATCCTGAACTCCACCATCCTATGATCACGGCAGCCAAGGCTGCCTCCAACTTTGATATCTCCAACCAGTTCTTCCTTGTTTGTAGCATCAGGTCCCTGTTCACTGTTTGCTCTTCAATCACTTGATTTGTACAATATCACTTTTGCTCTACACCTTGTGCAGTAATGCTGCCCTGTGCTGATGAGTACCTCCCTGTGAACATTGGTTTGAGTTTGCAGCACTGACAGTAAAAGCTGTTCTCACTAGGTACAAATGCCAGGAAGCCACATGCTACATCACTTTGTTTCCTGACAGTACCTATATAACTCATAAAATTAGATTTTTGGCACATATCAACACCATTGAACTGACAGGATATTCTATCATCACTGTTTAAAACCTGATGTTTAGTCAAAAGTATGCCCAGTATATCATCATAACACGCACACATACACAAATGAATATTCCCTTTAAAGTTCCTTTTTTTAAATATCTATCTAAGCTTGGCAAAATACTACAATCAGCATGCTCAAGCCCTCTGCCTAATGGAAGGTTAATTCTCATAAAATCGAGATGAATGTTTGCAAATACCATTTTACAGCCCTCATTCATCTCTACAGTGAGAGATTGAATACTCTTTAACCTATCAGCTCTGCAACACTATCAACAGAAAGCAAGGATTTGGGCTGCCCAAACCAAAATAGCTAACAGAGCCTTAGTTTCCAAGGATGGGTACTTAAAGCTCTTTGAATACGAGACTTTTTTAAAGACGTCTGAACTTGGCTTCCCAAAAAACAAAGGCAATGAAAATCACTAAATAGCTTTGAAAAGCAGCCTGTAACTTCAGTGTTGCCTGATTTTTAACTGTTGAAAATTGGAACCTCAATGTTATACTAACACATGTTTTTACATTTTCCCTAGAAACAGATGGAATAATGTTGCTCATGCTATGCCAACACCATGTTGTTACAGAGTCTTTATTAAAATTGCTTCAAGGCAAAAAGCTGTATGCACAAAGGCAAGGGGTGCGGAAAGTTGGCAACTCATTAAGATTTTCAGACTTGATTTGTTTAACACTCAGCCAGCACCGTGCATCATAAATAAATATCCATAACTTCACAAGGCGTGGGGAGGCTGTGGGCATTGCTGGTTGCTGGGTGAATTGAGCCTGGGAGACCCTTGCCATGCAGAAGGCAGCCAAGACAGACAACAAATAAAAAGGAAGAAAATTAAAAGGGAGAGCATGTACAAAATGAAGAGAAACTCGACACATTAAATTAGAAGCATGAGAGAAATGAGATTTAAAGGAAATAATAGGATCGAGAAATTAACATCATTTTTTCCCTTAAATCCAGGGCGAAAAAAATCCTTCCTTATCTTCCTCAGAGATTAATCCCAGTTCTGACAAACTTCACATATAGAAGATAGGCATCTGTGTGTGTATACATATATAAATATGTCGTGAATATGTGCTTCTAAAACATGATCCAAAGCCACTGAATTAGATGGAACAATTCCCATTTGGCTTTAGTGGATTTTGGACCAGGTCCTCAAAATTTTCAGTTTTGAAAAAAAGAAAGGGACAATCAAATGCCAGATTAATTGTTGTTCTGAAAAATCAAAGTTGAGTTACCAACAACAACAAAAAGCACAAACAGCTTTTAATCTTCCAACCATGTAAATGCCTTCAATTAGCTAACATTGATTTCCCTTTGCCTGTACTGAGAATTTTTATGTCCCAAAATGAAGCAGTAAAAACACTTCCATGATAACCATAAAAATCACCGGAGGGAAAATAAAGTTTTCTGTTTCATTACCTTTTCTGTGTGGTAATCAATTACAAAGGAAGAGCAGTGCAGGTTCAATTAAGTAACTAAATAAAAAGGAATTAAAAGCCACAGGGGATCTTTATTTTACTTATGTTAAAGTGGGGTCCGACTCCAGGCCTCATTGACTTGGTTGTAGTATATAATGGGGTTTAATTTCTGTGAACCGGTCTGTCAGCATTAGCTGATCATAATTAGGAAAATGGGGTTAGAGAAAACAGAGCTACTGAAAATAGCTTTTCCCAAGTGTAGCTTTCCCTCCAAATGGGATTATCCTGAGCACTCAGCACATTGCAATATATAATGAACCGTTTGGCAAAACAAAGGTGCCTCCTTTGAAACATGGGACACAATTCAGGAAAACACTGGGTGCTCTGTCCCAGTTCAGCAAGTGTGTGAGCGCATGCTTACCTTTAAATGCTTGCTTAGGTCTTCCATTGACTCGAGGATTAGCATGTGCTTAAAAAAGCCCTCAGTGTCTTGCAGAACAGCAAGTTCCTATTAAGTAGCGAGAGATTCATTTAAAAAGGAAATATGACTATTTTTTTTTTAGAGCTCAAAAAAATAGCTGTGGATTTGGTTTTGGGTTTCTTATTTTGAAATCTTGGTTCTTACTTTAGTCAAACAATTATCATGACTTTATTATAGGCAGTTAGATTCACGTGGGCAAAAATAAGACTCCTGGAGACATACACAATATAAGACCTGTTCAGATAGATGAATGGAAAATTTAAGAGGGACTGGCACGTAGGGGATGCTTTGCCAATGAATAGTGTGGCTCTCGGATTTATGTTTACACAGATGCCAGTGCATACACACCTGCAGAAATAATCACAGGAAAAATGGGGATTCCACTGACACCCACAGCAAAAGCCTGAGAGCCTGCAATGAAGCCATGGTTTCATCCATGACCTGTACATACATTGGCTGGGACTTACCACCTCTAACTCCAGCCACTGGTTCCAGGCTACACCAGCCATGTGTGTGTGTGTTTATGGGGAGTACCTGGAGAAGAAACCACTCCACCAACCACGGTGGGGTGGGCTGTCCCTCTGGCAGCACGTGCCAAACCAAAGGCACCAAAATGCCTCTTGGTTTCCCCTCGGATCTCAAACATCCCTATCCCTCTGCAGTTCATCACCCATCCCTTCAGCGGGGCTCCGTGCTCCTGCAGCCAGGCCTTGCTCCCTGCACATCCACCAGCTGAGGAAGGCCCGAGGGCAGGAAAGCACCAGCATCCCTCTTAGGCAGCTGGCAGTCCACCAAGCATTCCACCTAACCATTTAAAGCCAGAGGGAGGCACGTCCCATCATGTTTCAGAAGGAGCAGGCACACCTTACATCTCACCAAGAGCTGCCCCTCCAAAGGGCACGGATTTAAAAGCACTCTCACAAATCTGCTTGCAGAAAGATAACTCAGTGTTTCTCATAAATCAGGCCACTTGATTTAACTGCCAAGATATTCAACAAAATTCTTTTTTAGGCTGCTCATTTTTCATTGCTTCAGGCTACGTTTAACCAAATAATCTTACCATAAATCTGGGCTCCCACTGCCATTCATTATGAAGTGAGCCTTGTTTAGAAGTTCTTAGAATCGGTACATTCCTCCTGAATGACAATCCTCAAACGTCTTTCATTTCAAAAGGAGCAAAATGGAAATCGGTTCTTCTCCAAGTTTACCAGAAGGGCAGCCAAGCGCTGATGTTATACAGTAAGATCTCAAACTGGGAACTAGGCAGCTATTTTAATCAGTGGACTTATTTCACGTCTGTCAAGGACAGTATATTTAGAACTGGACAAGCTGTTTCTTCACTGCACCCATAATCTTAAAAAAATGACCCAAGCACAGCATTTCTCAGATGGGCTCTTTTGCACTTTGGCAAACCCCCATGAAAGAGCATTTAGATAACACTCCAGCTATCAGCAGGGCCAGGATTTAAAAAGTGCAAAGAAGCATCCCCAAAGCGTAGAGCCGGAGCCGTTGTTGCTGTTTAACCAATCATAGCTATTTAGTCAAGTCTTCTGGGCACCGTCAGATCATTTGAGTGAATCACTCAGGTCAAGGCACGAAAATAAAACAAGTTCCTTTATCACCTCTTATCTGCCCAGAGTAGAGCGTATGTGAAAGTGATGTAAGTGATGACCTCTGTGAAACTGAAACAGCAAACGGCGGAGGAAAGATCTCCTGCTGCACTGAGGCAGAGCTTTTCTAAGGTACCACTTCCCAGCCAACCCATGCAGCAGTGCAGTTGACTGCCGGTGTTTCCAGGAGAGCCTAGCCCCCTGTTTGGGCATCAAAACCAGCAGCAGGATTGTGGAAAGAAGTTGGCTCCAAGCTAGCCACCCTTACCGCAGCACAAAGATGAGATTTGGAAACAGGAGCCTCAGTGAAGGCCTGCAGTTCTAGCAGTGACAATAAGGAAAGCCCTCCCATAGCTCACTGCTTGGCCAGAAACACTAAACAACTGGAGTTAGCCACCAGAAACAGACTGCTGGTATAGCACTTGATTGCAAGAAGTTTTCTTTTTAATCATTTTTTTTGGTATAATAAAGCAGTTCAAAGATGAAGGCATCACTGGGGCACATCTTCCAACCATGTCAACCTGTGTAAGCCCCCGATCAGCCTCAGCCAGCCTGTCATACACCTTGCATCACCAGCAGGAGCAGTGGGCTACAGAAAAAGAAGTTGCCTTAGCTATGGTCACCACAGGTCACCATGGCCCATGCACTGCATGCAGCTCACCTGCTGCAGCTTGGACCACAATGCAGGCTTCGAAAGTCAAGGTAAAAAGGCAGGTACTTACCACTGTATCTTCTTTGTCCCCTCAGCAGTAGGTGGGGAGCTTGGATTTGGGACCTCCTGCAGTCAAAATGCGGTCTCAGAGCCCTTTGGACTTGCATCCTGTTGATGGCAAGGCAGTGAGATGCAAGGGCCATGCTCTGCATCCATGTCAGCAGACTGTCTGTCCTTTAGGGGACTTCTCAGCATGCCTTTACAAGTATATGAGTAACAAGAAAACACTGGAAGAAAAAAAAGACTAAGTTGTGAGTTTGGGTCTCTGATATGCTAGTGAACGAAGCGCTTAGCAAGGCTGAAATGAAATTACCTGTTGCCCACACAGCACCACAGACTGGGGACTGCTCCAGACTCTCTCCCCACAGCCCTTCAGGGTGCCCCACACGAGCCATAGCACAGGGACCACCATGGAGGGACCCCCAAATAGACAGAAAATTCAGGAGAACTCAAAAGAAAAACCAACCAACTGTGCCTCCTGCTCTCATCACAAGCTACCATATGCTCTGTTCAGAATCTTGTGAGAGATTTTTCTTTATCACCAGTGCCATACCCCACAGTGCTTTTTGCCCTCCTTGCCTGCATGAGTCACAGCTCTGTAATAACAGGCACTGCTCACCAGGGCCAGACCCTCTCTGTACAAAAGCCCAGCAGAGTGACACCACATTTTACTGCTGTTGTAAACTGCAGCTTCAAGGTCAAGAGCCGAGGTCCAAACCCATTCCTCCTACACCCACCACTGTTTTAAAAACAGTATTTCACTGGAAAAAAAAAAAAAAAAAAAGAGCTATAACACTGATAAGACTTGCAAGCTAGCAGAATACCATTTCCTCCATTAATGCCTGTAGAGTTCTAGCATTCTTGCCATAATTTGCATGCAGATGTACCGTAGGTACTGAGAAAGAGATCGGAGACTCAGAAGAAGCAGGAAATGACCACTTTCTAGGGTACAGAGTCAGCTTGTTTTGTACAAACCGTCTGGCTTACTAAAACAGACTTGTCTTAGACTTGCCAGCCAAGCGATATGAGCTACTGATGTACGTCTGGAAAATATTTATGATAAAAATTATGGTTGCAGGAAGAATAGCAAGTAAGTAGCTGATCCAGCTGGCATGCAAATTGGGCACAATGTTTATCAGCACAAATATGTTCATCAGCACTACCACCTAGTCCTTCTGGAGAGCAGCAGGTACTCGGAGATCTTCATGACCCTTGAGTTTCCTACAGCCCCCGATCATAAATATTATTCTCATCTTATGTAACACAGGAGAAGGTGTTTGACCATCTGTTGTACAGCTTGACACAGCAGCATCAGGGCTCTTGCCCTGACCCACGCTGAGGTGGAAAATGGGGCACTTGAAGCCTTTGACTTCAACTGGTAGGTATCAGACAGACTCACTGTGCAACCAGACCAACTCATGTGTCCTTAGGAAACCAGGCTAGTAGCAGCCTGGTAAGGATCCATAGTCTTGCCTGGCTATTAAATAAGATAATCTAGGAATCACTATATTGGAGCACACCTTAATGCTGCTAAAGGAGGAGAAACCAGCTCCCAGCCATCCAGCCCATATTACTGGGTAAAAGTTGAAGACAACACCTGGTGAGATCTAAAAAAAACAGGATCTGCTTCAACATTTGACCTCTCCAGGAGTGTCCTGAGACCCACTCTGCCAGTGAAACCCAGCAGAGCACAGTGCACTTCCAGGGCATCTGTGCTCTCTTGCTAGCCTATGAGACCCCAGCCACATTAGTTTTTCATTGTAGGTTTTCCAGCTCCACGGTGATCCTACATTACACTGTTTTAAAAGGGCCAGATCACCAGGTATCATATCACCGAAAACTACAAATTGTCTCTAAATCCATAAATGCCGTGCTCAGTTTCTTGATGGGCAAGGTCTGTCATTGTGACCTGGTTTCTTGCAACCCCCCAACCCCATTTCTGTAATATAAGAGAAAGAAAAGCTCCCTATCTGATTTCATACAAACCTTACTTCTTTGTTTCAGCACAGCTTGGACAGCTTCGGGATCCAAGACCGGCTTTGTGCCCATCCTGCTCAGGCTTTCTAGAAATGACTTTGTTCCAACGTGGGTCATTCAGACTGTGGGATAACTGGAAATTTCAGTGTTTATTAGTTTTCATTTTCAGCACTGAGTGCATTTTCAATGTTGACTCACAGAAGTGATTTTTAAAGGAATAATTGCTTCCAGATGTCATGCATATTTTACTCTGAAGGAATACTGCAATCTTTGTTAAGGTTACAGAGCTAGAAAGACTGTTTTCCCCTATCTGAGTGGCTCTTTTGAGAGGAATTGGGAACCCTCCTTGCTCCATGTAAAACCTACAAATGTAGGTAGGAGTTAGGACTAAGACCTCTGACATAGACACTTATTTGGTATGACACATTCTGTAAAGAAGAAACATGGAGCATGCACCCACAATACAACTTTTGGTTTGCTCTATAGTGAGAATATTGTGTTGGGGTGTTTCAGTACAGCCCATGCAAAGACATCGAAAATAGGTCTTCCTAGAAGACCTAGATCTCTGATTTTAAAGGAACACCCTCATACTAGATGCAAACACACTTCTGCTAGTGCCAAGTCCTCCTCAACTTCAGTGTGAAAAGAATGGGAAAGGATAGAAATACTCAAAAAGGAGGCACAGGGAAAAAAATCTGCCACTGGAGACATGCTCAGTTTTCATTGGTTTCAATTCCACTTTTTCTTTAGAGAGCTTATTTCTGGTCTCTTTCTCTCTCACTATTAAAGCATATGCACACATACCAGGGTAAGGGAAAGAATGTACATAAAATAATTCAAAGATAAGGTCAGAGCACAGAAATACAGTTTTATCCCTGCTGGGAATCTGTAGTTAAATTATCCAAACACTGAGAGCATGCTCTAAGTTATCCCTGAGCACCTTCATAGCAGCATTTGGGGGTGATGTGCTTACAAGAACAGTGCTGCTGTACTATGCGTTACTTAATGAAAGCTCCTGATTCCGTTATCCTAAATTTCCAGTTCCAGAAGGCATTATGTCTATAAACATAACTGCTTGTTGAAAGACAGATGTGTTCTACCCACCTGGCACAAAATAAGCGTGAGGAGGATTTCATGCGAGGCCCATTAAGCTGGAGGAAGGATGGAAGGAGATCACCTGCTCCAGAACACGTTGAAAAGGCCTCATTTGGACACAGGCACGGAGCAGCTGAAACACTCATACAGAGAGGAAAATGACAGATGAAGACAGAATATTTGCAGTTTCTTGTTTGTGAGGTCCTGCAGGTTTGTTTCAAAAGAAAATTGTAGGGTAACCAACTAAAGTTGTTGCAAATTACTGGAAAATGCTAATCAGCAGTAGGTAAGTGACACCTTTGAGGAAAAAAACATTTTATAACTTGATAGCAGAGAATTTTAGTAAGATTTAAATGCTCCATTTCAACCTTTCTGCAATGGAACAATCCTTTTTCTATCTTGAAAACATTTAAAAAACATTCTGTGAAATACAGTAAAATCCACTACGTATCGTTAGATCAGCAGGATTTATGAAGCTTTTTGTTTTTTTCCATCCTGTATCAAGAAAAAAAATGAAATTGCAAACCTTCCCACAAAACGAAAAATTAAATGATCTCACTGCTTTACAACTAAGAGTGGGCGGTGTTGAAAACTACTGTCCTAATAACACAGGACAAGACTGACGGCACTAAAAAAAGGGCTAGAAAAAATACAGCTAGAAATAAACTGTCCTCTGCATCAGAACGCTCCATAATAGGTAGGAAAATATGTCTCTTTTCCTACAGAAATAGATTATATGGAACACGATCATTTTGTATACAACACCTACTTCAGAAAGGCCCAAGAAGCTGTAATACTCAAAATTAGAATACAAAACCAAACTTGTGTCCATGTTCAGCTAAACTCTGAATTTCATTCTACTACTACTAGTAAGTACACGTTAAAATGTTTTGAAGAATAGAATGGAACACAGGTTTAATATAAACGGTTAACTGGTAAGCCCTGAAAACATCCATGAAAATTTAAGTCTGTGTGTAAAGATCTCTTGAGCAGGACTGATTTTCTGAACCGAATTAATTGTAGTCAAAGCCGTAACACACAAAAAACTGAAGTCCCCCCAAAACTTAGCATATCGTTGTGAGCAGGCAGCAACCACGAGATCTGCACCCCTAAGCACACTTGGTATTTTGCCCTCTGAGCTCTAAATAACTAAATTATTAATGTGAGAGAGATTATAAGTTAAGCTTTCAACCAGTTGATTATATCAAAGAATTACTACAGATGGTGATGGAGCCATCTATCATCACAAACTGCCTGATGGGTCTCATGACATTCTCCTATGTTCAGCTCTTCATACCTTCACCAAGACACAGACAACTTTCTTAAACCACATCTGAAGCCCTTAGGTATCTCTTTACAATATGCTGAGACCTCAGCAATCACCAAAATGAGGTTCCAAAACGTAATGTTTTGCCCATGTTGAAGGAGTCCCCTATCTCACCTGTTTTGTTGAAAAGTTCTATTGCCTCCGAAGTACTGTCTCAGCACTGTAACCTGGTAGAGGCTACCACAGTGAGGAATGTACTTTCTGGCGTCCCCACAAACTCTCCCAAACCTGATCAGGCCATGAATCTGACAAAAAATAATTACACTTCACACATATCCAACAGGCCCTTAGGTCAAAGTGCAGGGCTAGAGCCTCTGAAGTCCAGCTACACCAACATGCTGCACAGCTCCTCTCTCTGTAGGGCACAGCCACAGACTACCCTGTAATGCACAGCACGTGGCACTGTGTTTATGCAGGACATAATTTAATCTGATTCTTTTCATCCCTATATTCCCTAACACTTGAGTGCTCAACTTCATGATCTTCAAGTTCATTAAATTTTACTTGGACATCGTATGAAGTACATCAAGCCACCCACCGAGCCTTCACACAACAGTATTAGAAAAAAATCACCAGGCTACCAAAGCACTCCTTTAAATATCTTCATTTTAACTGAAAGCAGCATAAATAGCCTCAAAGAGAACTTTGAGGAAATAGGAGTTTCCAAAGGAGCTAGACATTAGGACAGCCTGTGTTGACCATAGCTCATCTCGTGTAAGAGGTACTTGCTCCACGCTGGAGATGTGCATAGGTCCTGCAAACACAAGCGGTGCCTGGAGAGCCTTGGCTGTGGCTCAGTACTGGGGAAACATGCTGCTTTTGCACTTTCTAAATACTACTCTTTACTCGTTATTTGAAGCTGCACTAACTGGCATTTCTGCAGCAGCTGGCAGAGGTACTGTGTAAAGACCCAATTCAAACTAATGGTTAGGTTCATTTTAGAAATGTGTCTTCACTTTAAAATAGGACCAAGTCTTGACAGCGCCAAAGTCTTGCAACATGACTAATTTCAAATGGCAGAAATCCTATGAGATCTGATATTTTGCAAGATTTCCCATCTACATGCCTTCCAGCTTGAGAAGCAATTCAGAACCACAGCTATAGGCACGCATCCAGCTACAAAGATATGACATGGACTAATCTCTATTTTAAACCCTTCTTCTCCTCCATTTGGTAGCTCCATTATGAAACGTACTTTTTTGGCTTTGAAGCTTCTGACTCTACCACTGTGTGTTTGGAGTTGGTTTCTCTTGGTTCAGCTGGGAATTAAATACTTTATGACCTTACCTGGCAATTAGCTTTCCTTGCTCATCTAGTTTCCCTGAAGAGCAAGGGATTAGCAGGGCTGGCAGCTGGTAGAGAGGAGAGGTCACTCCCGCTGGTGGAAAAATCCCTCTGGGGCCTCCCTCTCTCCAGCTGTGACCTTCAGAGTCCTATTCTTACTGTACCAGATCTCAGAAACACTCTAAACTTGCACTTGCTAAGACTTCTGTGGTTTGAGCACTGCAAGACGACCAGATTGAACCATTAACGTCGCCAGCACTCAAACACCTTTTAAAATGAACAACATATTCCAGCTCAAGACTGATGAATATCTTAAAATATCCTTTGATACAGTATAATAGCAGCTTGTTTAAACAGAGTTAGTTTGGTGTGGAGATTAGATCTTTTTTTATACGATGCTGGACACAACAGGACTTCAAAATCCGTGTAAACCTCTAAGCTCTTCTGCATCCAGTAGATTAAATTGCAGAAGATTGTAACAGTCCCAAGGATGTGTCAATGATTCAGTGCACCATGCTCTGAGCAAACAAGCCCGGGGCATGATGCATTCCAGTGGTCTGACAACATCCCCAAGCCGTGCAGTGAGCAGCCACACCGTTCATTTCCTGAGGACGTGGTCTCTGACCGCTGCAAGATCCTTCACAGATTCCCCTCCATGTAGGGACCACTCCTCCCAGCACCTCTCATGACAGATGGTTGAGAGACCAAGAGGGAGCCCTGGTTTTTGTGCAACGTGATCTTTTGTACACTGAACTACCAGCACTGCCTAGTAAGTTTGGCTTCCCTGAGCTATTTGGCAGCCCCTCCAAAACCTGCATCAGGGAGAAAAGCTCCCAACACCGTGCAGCTGCCAAAATCAGTGTCCAACCAGTGGTGGTCCCACAGCCTTGACCCCCAAGCAGCACCTGTCACAATGAGAGGCAGTGGGTGGGAAGCAGGTCTATGACCCCAGGAGAGAAGGCTGCATCACCAGATCAGACAACAGGATAAGCATCAGCCTTATTTCTGATATTTCCTTGGATTTTGTGTCTTGGAACTTGCCACTGAACCTACTCAATGTGCTAGTCTGCACATGCAATTTGTAAGACTATTTGCAGTTTCTTGCTGCTGGAGAACGAACACGATGTATTTGTGTCCTGGTGCACATACATAATTAAAGACAGCAGAAGCACTTTTGACCAACGGCTGCTGCAGCCTGTCCTAGGGCTGATTTCCAACCCTTCCCAGGACAGTTGCACAAGTTGTTAACATAAAAAAAAAAATACCTCTGCTGATTTGTGTTTCGTAAGATGCCAGCTGCCACTGGGGCAGCACACATGTGGTCCAACACAGGGGGCAGAGACCCAGCGCCAACCTGTCTGGAGGACCAGGTCTGCTGGGTGCCAGCGCCCACACCAGTGGCTCAGGAAGGCAGAATGATGTGGACACTCACTGCTCTGTCCCCAGGGAGGAAGCAGGAGGCACAACGGAGAGGATCCCAAGCTGCAAGCCGCAGGGGGGATGAGGAAGGCCCAGCAAGGCCAGGCTGGAGGTGACCCCGCAAGGCCAATGGCCTTGGCCACCTCCGCCTGCAGAGGACATGGATGGGCTGGCTGCTGCTGTCCTCCCCAAACCACCTTTGTTAGTGAGTGCTCTGCACCTTCCCCTCCCCAGTATCGCAGCATGTGACAGCAGGAGCATTGATTGGCACCTGAGGGAAACACTTGGCCCTGCTCCAAGGGGTGAGTCTCAGTGAGATGGTTGTTAGAGAGAGCCAGCAGTGGCAGCCCAGCCTCAAACAGTCCTGTCCTCCCCCCCCCCCCCCCACCAACATTGCACTTTTCTTCCTCTTGTTTTCCTGTCCTCTATATCAATCCATTACTTCCATCTGCTTCAAACCAAATGTGCCAAATAAAAATGGAGATTTTCTTCTTCTTCTTCTTTTTTTTTTTTTTTTTTTTCTAGAGCAAATTAGGCAGCTGGAGGTTACATCTCTTTTGAAAATTGACAACCCATTACCAGGCATAATGCAAAGCAGTTGGCTGCGCACACAGTCATGCAATGTTTTGCTGGGCTGATGCAGCAAAATCAAGGAACTTGTGCCTTGTGCCCAGCTGCAAATGCCGGCAAGGCTCCAGAACGCCACCAATTTTACAACGGCTGTCACACCAGAGGAGCTTATCCTCCCAGACAGTGGAAGTGCACAATTAGGTCACATTAAGCACTGAGAAAATACCACAGCGGTTCCACACGACAACTGAAAGCGAGCAACAATGGGAGACAGCTCCTGGCTGGCAGGAGCACTCTGGGCATCGGTACATATTTTCTGTTAAGCACTTGCACAGGAAGGATGTGGGTGCAGGATGGGAGCAATCACCCAGGCAGAGGGAGGCATGATGTTTTCCCACCAGGCAGTGAAGCAAGACAGCCAAGCACAGCGCCCGGGTAGCTTCATCCCCAGCGAGTTGCTGCTACCCTGGCATGCACAGAAGTAGAGGAGCCAGATCCCTGCCCCTCACTGCTCATTTTGATACATCCCCTGGTTCCTCCAGGAGGGCTTACTTCAGGGTCAGAATGAACACACCGAGGAGCAATGCTCACAGCTGGGGCTTCAGTCTTAGGTAGGGTTCTTTTGTCCATACAGCACCAAGCACAGTAACTGGAGCTCCCAGTCCTGCCACAGGAGGAAGAGCATTTGAAGTCTCTTTATCGTTGCACCTACTTGCTACAAAGCCTGTCTTTGGCCAGAGGTGGAATAGCAAGGAGAACAGAGCCCATTCTGCTCACAGAAAGCCTCTTGTGTCCTATCAGCATCACCTAATTACGCTTGGTTGATTTCAGCTTTGGAAAGCTGAAATGAAAGGTGGTCATTGTGTTGGCTCTTACTGTAGTCACAGGTAACAGGCAGCCTGTTGCACAATGTTTGGTGCTCACCACAAAGCTATCGTGCTGAAAAGTTTCTACTCCACTGCCACACCAGTGCTAGTTATTAAAAACATAAATAGAAGGGTTTTGTGCAGGACCTCAAAAACAGGGCAACTCTGTGTGGAGGGAGAGCGCAAGGAAAAACTACAGACACCTTCAGCACTGTGGAAAATGCTGGCCTGTGTATTTAACTCCTGAGCACCAAAAAAGTTACTTGTGGGGGTTGCAGATTAGAAAAGCATGTTTAATTTTGCCTGGGATCAAACACATCACCATTCTGCAGCAGCAAGCAACACACCTCTGAGATGTCAACACGAGCAGCGCAGCTCTCTCCGCACCTGAACTAACGACACGATTCTTGAAGAAACGGGAAAACGGAAACTTTTCACCACGTTATTTCCAGTGGAAATACTAGTTGTTGTGATCAACACTCCTGTTGCAACATCGCCTGTATGGGTGTGTCTTCACAGAGCATCTCTTGTGTCTTCACGGAGCATCTCAGCTCCGCTCGCACACCTCCAGGCCAGCAGATGAAAAGCCTGCAGCGCACCCCAAGAGAAGGCAGCGGAGATGCGGTCGCGGAGCGGAGCGGAGCCGGCGAAGGGGTGGCGGCGGGGCCGGGCAGCCGCGGGAGGCGCCGCGGAGCCGGGCTGGCAGCGCCGCCGCGCTCCCTCTGGCGGCCGCGCCGCGCTTATTCCGGCAGGGAGCCCGAGACCCACCCATCCCTCCCAACCTTGGGCTGGGAGAGGCTGGAGACAATGAAGAGCGAGTATCTGACACCTGCTAGCATCAGAGGAAGAGCGCTGAGTGTTGTTGCACGGCTACATTCACTTCTCCTTACCGTGACTCATTCCTAACTCACCATGCCGTCGTTTAGCCTCAGCCTGCTTTGGGTTTCCTGCAGTAATTTGATTTGCATGCTCTGGGTTTCTGATCAGATCCCATCCGCTGCAAGCGCTGTGTTGTCTTAGCACCACACCGTAAGTAAAGACTGGAAAGCCTCCAGCCAACAGACACCCAAGAAAAAAAAATAAAGGTTTCTTTGTTGTTCATGCAGTTTTCTCGAGCTGCTTGAACAAAAGTTATTGGTGGCTATTTTTTAAATGAAAGAAGTAGTGAGAAAATAACTTTGTGGCATATTGGGCTAGCAGATTGTTCAGACATTGTACAGTGACAATAAAGCCTTTAGGATTCGTTGACTGACATATATAATGAATGTAGCTGTCAAACTTTTGTGCAGCAATTTTATTTTGCATTGACAAGCTATTTCACTGGGCAGGGTTTTGCATAAGAAGAATAATTCACGTTGTTGTGTTGCTGCTATTTACAGAGCACAGAGGACAGTGGAATCATTACAATATAAATATTAATATTCAAATTTCTTTTGGAATACATAATTTTGTATGCAACGTATACTACGCATACATCTTGGTACAGGGAAAGAGGCATTGTTCTGCAGAGAGAAGGGGGGCCTGGAGCTGCTGGGGTTTGTTGTTCATTCACTGATTCATTATGTGGCCTTTGAAAAGGCACTTAGTCATTCTGCAGTTTAATTTTTCTCTCTGTAGAAAGGGGAACAATGCATCAACACAAACTGTTCCATGGTTTTTGCACTCACTGTTATCTGTTGGAGTTGTTGAAGTCACAGAGACAGCTCAGGGTCAAGGGGCTTGTCTGAGCAGTCCTCATGCACAGGAAGCCGAGAGGCAGGGAACAGCTCTGCTCTTCTGAAATGTCCTCTTTTTCCTACCAAGGCAGCGGCAGGGTAAATTTGGACTACCTAGCACAGCAGTTGCTTGTGCCTGTTACACTACTTTTGTTATGAACAATGACTTGCCATGGGTAGAATATACACTGAAATCACTAGCCTTGAAGAGAACAGAAAACAACCAAGCAGGCAAAGCAGAACATAAAGGAGAAAAAAGAAAAAAAAAAAAAAAAAAAGAGTATAAGCAAGGATGAATCTCACAGTGCATTCACTATGCAGTCAAGCCTATAAGCAGGTTGTGTATCTACGGGTAGGAAATCACAAAGACATCTCCTGTTCCCTGGAGGAAGGTAAGCAACTTCTGAAATTGCCTTCATAGACTATTATTAGAACCACACCGAGGCTGAAGTAGCCTGTGCCCAAAGCCACATCATGCAAACACTGTGTACATAAAAAGAAACACTCACAGGTCTGCAGTTAATAAAAATGTTGGGCCCATGCTCTGGTACCAGTGTCGTTTGAGAAAGCTGCTGAACAAGTGACGTTCTGGAAAGGACTTGCAAAGAACAAGCTTGGAAAAGGCACAATAATCCAGCTTGAGGGCTGAGGTCAGTAAGCACACATTATTACATTTATTTATTTATTTATTTTTAAGAGTGTAACTGTTTTTGTTTCTTACTTTACTTATTTATTCATTTCCCTTTTAAAGGGAAATATCAAGAAATTCTAGAGATGGGAACTTCATCTCTGCTCCCAAAATAACAGTACTTTTTTTTTTGACCAGAAAAGCCAATTTGGCAAAGGGTGTCAGAGCAGTTCACAGTCTGTTTATGTACCAAAGCTCTGTATACAACTAAGAAGGAAAACAGGCACTGTATGAAACTGTACCTCCAGTCCTCAAAATGAAGAAAGGAGCCAGAGCATAGAGGAGAGAAGTGGGAAGGAGCCTTCTTACCCACCCCACAGCCCTGTAAGACTTTAACAGAAAGATAAAGGGTAGATTTGAGCAATTCAAGGCAGCTGGAAGAGAACTGATGCTCGTGGGTTGCCATCTTCATTATTTAAGATGAAGTTAACAACTGCACAGTGCACAAGGTGCACGCATACAGGGATGTTCCTGCTTGCTATGAGCTGACAGTTTCTTAAAAGTGACATTTGTGGTTGGAGTTGGTTTTCTGACAGGCAGTGCTGCCTCCCCCCCCCGACTGTTATGGTGCTCAGCTTTTCCCGGTGTCTACAACAGAGAATGGCACATTCCTGGGCTTTGCCAAATCTTTAGCACTAAGAATTGGATTCCAAACAGTTCAGCATCTGCTTTAGCCAAAACAGCTCAGCCATTTCCAGGAATATTATTATGGGAAAATATATTGCTTGGCACACGTTAAATAAATCCAGACAACCTTTTATATGAGGATCTCTAGCTTCAGAAGGGAAATTTTGAAATCTGGCAGAGAGGAGGCCTTTGTGGCAGAAATGTGTCTATCCATGTTAAAATCTACCCACATTTGGCCAGATTACGGAACAAGTTAAAACTGCAGGCAAGGGCTGAGTAAAGGCATTTGAAAACAGCAGTTATCTGTTATGTCTGCTGTGGGCAAGAAGACCCTTACCTCCTGCACAGCTGCAGGAACATGGCTTGATCTGAGCTGTGGAGGAGGAAGAAGGACGCAGCCCCATCGCATCAGGAGGGACAATTAAAGACCAAGGAGCTTGGGAGCAAGAAAGAGACACAGCCCGATGCCTTGTCAAGAGGAACAGCTGGCAGAGAAGACATCAAAAGAGAGAGAGGTTTCTTCGTTACACAGCCCAGGTTCAACCTCATCATAATGAGCAGCAAATAGGCAAGGGGCCGCTGCAGGAAACAAGCTGTGACCACATAAGTCAAGACACTTGTAATACTTATGTACACAGCTGGGAGAATTAATGTCAGGCAGAAAATTTAATTGGTGGCACCTCCGAATTTTGAAGGCTTGAATGTGCAACCTCAGTAAAACTCTGTAAATGGGGATTGCATGCAGTATAGCAAGACTTTCTGGAGGAAACACAAACATAGTCCATAATTCTGCAAAATTTCATTCACTGAAAGCCTTGCACTCAGCATCTCACTGACATTGCTACAAAACCAAGGCCATCCTCTTTAAAAGCACAGACAACAGCATCTGTTCAAAGTGATGTAGTTGTGACTGCAGTAGTTCATTATTCAGACACCTCTTCCTGTATTATAGAAATACAATTTGAGGAGTGGCAGATAAATGCTCTTGCGTGTAGAAGGAAAATATCAGTATTTAAACTGTATCTATAGTCTGAACTGACTGTTGGTCTATGAGAAGGTATGCTTGCAAGGCCCCCATTCATCTCATACAAACGGGTTAAGAGGATTTGAGGATTTACAATGAAAGTACTCGACCATTTGGTAACATTGCAGCATTTCACTAATTCTTCAGTCTTGGCTCCTGGAAAAAGGACAAAGACAATCCACCTCCATCTGAATAGGCGTGTTAAATAGAGTTTATCTAGACCATGCTGTTCCTTCATCACCGCCCCCAGGGAACTGCAGCCCCAGGCAATGGTTTCAAGACAAACAAAAAGATACGTGCAAGAAACATGAAGCAGCCATGGGATGAAACAATCGCACCTTTCACAGAAGGGTGTCTTTTCCATAGTCTTCAGCAGACCATAGGGTCCTTCCTGTGGGACCTTAGAAGTCGTTCTTCTTGTACAGAGAGCTGGCACATTAGTGTCATGCTAGAGGACAGGTTCAGTTCCTTAACTGCTGCTGGGAAAAAATTACCATCCCTTTAACCAAAAAAAAAAAGGTCAGGAGTAGCTACGAAGGAGGAATCAAAGGAAAAGTTAACATACCTCAAGCTCTTTCTCCAAGATACATCCACTGTTCCCTTTTCTCATCCCCAAAGCGTCAGCAACTTCAGTCCCCTGATGCATAAACATACTGGAGGTGCAGCACCTGGTGAAAGTCAGGCACTGAGCAGGCAGGCTCAGCAGTGCTGCTGTTCCTGTGGGAGAGCAGAGCCATTCCTCCTGCAGAAGGCCAGGACTCCACGCTGTCTGCAAAAGACACTCAACAAACATTTTTGCTTTGCAATATTCCTACTTGGTTAATGATTTACCCTAAGCAACCAAGCAGAGAATAAAGGCAAGGAATAGGAAAGTTCTCTTTCCAGATATTTGTTGCATTAAGGAGAAAGGGCTAAATGAGGAGCCAATGAGAGGAAGAAACTTCACACCCTAAAGTGCTGCAGTGAAGCCTTCCCAGGAGCACGAACCAAGTTTGTGTGTCACAAAGCAGGAGAGGCCGGAACTAAGGAGTCAACCCAGCAATATGTGGACCTTGCATTATGTTTTTCATTAGCAGAACCCAGATGCTTTACACTGTCATTCTTACAAATGCAGAGGAAGACTGAGGCATAGAAAGCACTGTTGATAGATTTCCAATGGTCAACTGAAGAGCTATGATCACAGCTAAGACCTGTCCTAGCCCCAGGCTTGGGGAGACTGCAAAATCCTTCTTTCGTTTTCTACCTCTGAAAACTGTCTACATGGTTAAGGCAATGTGGCTAGACATTTCTCAGCAGATTTTAAGAAAGTGACATGTTTGTTATTTACATGTTTTTGCCCATGAGACAACTTTGATATGCTTTGTGAAATATGTGCTCTTACAGAAATCTGAGGAGGAAAACCACATAGCCAAGCATTCGGTGAAACATCTTTCTGTTTGCAGCAGGCAACTTTAACAAGCTGGTTTTAATGGGATGAGGATTTAGTAGATATTTTTACATGCTGGCAGCAGTTTTTGCTAGACAGAATTTTATTATATCATTCATTGTATAGATTGCTAATCTACTAGAATAAATCATTTGAGACTCAGCAAAGACTGTTCTGATGGTACAGAAGTCCTGTGGTTTCCCAGATGCAATTTGGGGAGACAATGGCATGAGGTCAAGCCAGTCCTGAGCAAAAGGTCTCCCCAGAGCTTAATTCTTCTGGGTCACATACACCTCCCCATTTGGCTGTTTGAAGAACAGCTTTAGCTTTCCTGTGCTTCCACAGAGGATTGCACAGAATGACCGTGCTCTCATTCCCTTTTGATTTAAGAGTTGCATAAGCACATAAGTGATTCCACGTTCAATAACTAAAATTAAAATTCCCTCTGCCCGTCGTCTCCTGCAGGAATGTGACTATTCTGCTTGAGAAACCACATCCTGTTCTGCATGATATTCAGATGGCTTTCTGTCAAAAGACAGAACCCAAGTTCAACAACCTTCCAGGACTGCTGCTGATCTCTTGGAGTCCACAGCAAACATTTCTGTGCAGTCTCGACAGCTGGGTCAGATCTGACGAGCTATAGAATTTCACATCAACCAGGACTGACTTTTTAACCAGAGCAGATGCAAGGGTGTGTTTATGGGCCAGATAGACTCAGGATCCCCTAGGAAAAAGATTTTCTTTTTCATACTCAGAACTTCTGTCCAGATGTACAAGGATTGTCCATGTATGCTTCTGTATGTACAGCAGGGGTTGGAACCATCATGCAGTAAATCCACTCAGGCTTATGAGCCAGCTGGGAATCCAATGCACACACCACAGTGCATATATTCTGCTTCTACAGAGGATAGTGTAACTCTTCTGGAAAGTCTTACTCCACACACAGTTCAAGGCTGCATAGCAACTTTGCGTAAGTCTGATCCTCAGGGAAAGTGAGGCTTACTGAGCAGGTAACAATTCCCACACAAGTAATCAAGAACCTCCCAAAGCATCAGATAATCCACGGAGCACCTGGACCATACTCCTAAATCAGGCAAGAGAGATTTGGCATTTCTTGGACGAGGTCCTGTACTTGCAAACTCAAACAGGTATTAGTACAAATAGTAGCAAACTGGAGTACATTAGCTGACTTGACAGCTTGAAATACTTTCAAAAGTTTTCCCTCCTACTCCCATGCCTTAGCATGTAAGAAAATCAGAGTGAAGTGCCTGACTTCTGCCTTTGGCCAGCTGGTTTGCAAAGACCTAAAGCTTTGCAGCTGAGCACCTCCACAAATGCGATCAGTTGGCAGGGACAGGCAGGCAGGGTGGGCAGTCATGTTGGCACCACAACGATGGATCCCTGGGCCCCACCACACTTCACTTAGAGGGCGTATCATGGATATTTTGACTTGAAGGTGATCTTCATCCCACCTGATGAGGCCAGCAACAGACTGAGGGTCAGGCTCACTTCCCAAGAGTGTGTAAACATCTGCCAGGAATGAGGCAAGTGGGGTTTTGCTGTAGAAAAAGGAGTCTGACTTTGAGGTCTGCCCTAGCTATCAGTAGGAGACAGAGCTTTCGATGCACAGGCTGTGGCATCACTTCACAAGCAGCTTCAGTCAAACATGTCTATTTATGGTGGCAAGTTAAAGGTGCTATGACTCAGGTGCCAGAAGAGGGATCTCTAATAATACCTTCCAACTATATGTAATATGTAAATATAATCTGTGGGCAGGAAATGAATGAAATAATAAGGCATTTATTATAATTATTTTAAAGGAACTTTTAAAATATTTAAGTACTTAAAATTTATTTACAGGATGGCAAAAGCTACTGGGAAGAGAGCTGGCGCTGGGTAACATTTTTCCCTAGGTTTCTTACTGGCCACCTGGCAACATGAGATAAACTCTATTTTTCTGCCTCAGTTTCTTTATTTTTACAGCTACACCAGGCAATACTTGGCTGCTAAATAAACTGACTTGACTTGATGGAAAGGAATTTACAAAACCTGCTGTAACTTATAACAATATAATACAGGGATGTTTAAACTGTGGTTTCTCCTGACAAAGCAGACAAATTTCTAGTTTGGTGTTTATAGCACATTAACCTGCATGGAAAAATGCTGGAGTGACAGCAGAGAAGTGCAACTCTGCACCAGCACACGTGGCTCCAGACATGAGCAGGGCTGAGCAGAGAGCCAGGAGCACCGTGGGCACTCCCTGACCCCTGCATGCCCTCAGGAGAAGGTCCGGGGTGACAACAGCCATTGCATGGCTTGGGTATCTGCTTGGCTGAGATCGATGCCTATGCCCATCACTGGCCAAGCCAAAGCTCCTTGGGGACATCCCGCTCTCCTCTCCCCTGCTCTTGCCTGTGAGCAAGCAACATAGGACAGCAAACACCAGAAAATCCATCCGAAACAGCCACAGCATGGCTGCTTAACAGAAGGGGAATTCCCAATAATGGAGCAGAGGACATTCAGGGGTGTTGGAGGGTGGTCTCTTTTAAGAAGAGTTTGAAACTAAGGGATGTTTTTGGACAGTGACTCATGGTGCCCAGTGCACAGCTGGAGTAGGACTGCACGTACAATTACAGTTATTAAATTCAGTCATCTATAAACAACTGCCACTTCAAAGTGGGATCTCAGAAACCACACTTATTTCCCGTTCAAACTGTAGAAGAAAAATGTGGTATTTTTTGATGCCAGCATGCAGCAGTGTTTGCAACAGCTGTACATGTTCAGCTGAAAGGGAAATGATGTTTTCTGAAAAATTTCACCTCTGATACTAAAAATATGATCAGCACAAGAAGATCCATCAGCCACGAGATATATGCATTACAGAGACAACTTTCAGGCCCTTGCTCTCAGGCAAGCTTTGGACCACTGATGTAGTCATACACCAGCGCACCATCTAGCAAAACCCAGAGTCACCTGCCCCCTCCTTTCTCAGTTAAGGAGAGAACAAAACTCACTGATAGAACTATAACTTTCTAAAGAACAAAATAGCTGGGGAAAGTAAAGCATGTGAGCAAAACATCTGTTGAGGTAAATTCTCAAATGGAACCAAGAGAACCTTTGACAGCAGCTGTGGCTTCAAATTCCTAAAACAAAGAGAAGCAAAGTGAAGCAGTCTCATACCTGGCTCCTTTCCAGACATGCATCTGGATAACTCCTTGGAGGGGGCTGGCATGAAAGCTTCAGTGCAGGTTTTCCACTCAGAGGCCTTCCAGCAGGCACACTGCTGAGAAAAACGTCCTGTACCTACCTTGTGGACTGGACTGAGTCATCAACCAAGAAGAGGCATCAAGTGAGAGGCTTAAGAAACAATCCGACACAATGTGCTTGGGCCTGCTAAGCTTAGGTGTTTCTTGTCCAGTTGGCAACTGCACCTACACTTTGGGTTTTAGCATTTCTAAATAGCTGGTCAAACTGAGATAGGGCAGGGAGGAATAGTTTGAAATAACAGTTGTGCCTGTATCATGCTCTCCAGGTTGCTCTGTGTAAAAATGATCCCTTTTGGAAGGCTTACTACTATTTCTACTAGCTTAAAAACCTGGCTAGGTACAACAGCTACTGAGCTGGACCTTTTACCCCATTAAATTAGTTCAGGATCTGATTTTGTTTTGTTGGAGTAACACAAAACAGGTAAACAAAATTTGAAACTTTGAGAAATGCTATTCCAAGGTACTCACAGGAGGTTTTACAGCGAGTCTCTGAACATTTTGGCAACAGATTGATTTTGATGGAGCAATACGCTCTGCACTCATTTAGCAGTCCCCTGTTTCTGTTTGGATTTCTCAAAGTCGTTTGGGCTTGTGGGGATTTGAATTCTCTCTGGGTTCTGAGGGGAGGGAAAAAAAGAAAAAAAAAAGCACTTTTCTCAGCATTGAGCTCATAGCTCATTTAGCCACCATAACAGGGACAACAGCATTCCTACAACAGCATTACATCTCTGCTTATCTCCACACTTAGTAGAAAACTTTCTCCTCTGCATCAAATCATTCAGCGTATCTTAAAGTATAAAGTATATTTTAGCTAAACCACCCAGGTTCTGCCCTTCAAGTTAACAAGACTGAAGATAAATGTAATTTTTATGTGATGAATTCAGTATTTTCAGGTCTTGCTGGCTTCAGAAGAGACTTTAAAATTTGAAAATAATGCAAATTGCTGTAAAAATAAAAATAAAACTGTGAAGTCTGAAAAAAAACCACAGTCATGGGGGTTTGTGTATGTAGAAGCAATCAAGGTTAGATCAGTCTGACTTCCTTCATTATCGCAGATCTCAAAATTTCAACATAAAGACGGCAAATATTTAGACTGTTATCTCTAGTAGCTGTGATAATAAAAATGATTTGGTTAATTCATCTTTTTCCCTTTGTATTTTACTATACAAGCCACTATGATACATTAGTTTTAATATGTTTCTTTACAGATTAGACTTTTCAAGTGTTGCCATTAAGAGATATTATTGTTTCACATGATAAATAGGATTTAGAAACAGTAAATTTCATCACAAATGAGAAGTCTTGTTACAAATGGAAATGTGGGTATGTCGCAATTTACAGTGCAAAGCACTAATGTAACAGCTGCTAATTTATAGTTTAAAAACACAGTATCGGAAAGTTTTCTCTTATGTATCCATTTAACGTTTTTAGGCAAAGTAAATTCTATGTAGAGCTTAACTAAACAGATGTAAAACAAATCCCAGCAAGCATCACCACCAGAACAGCAAGTCTAGCCAGTTTAAATTTCAGCAGATCACGATATGAAAAAAAAAAAAAAAAAAAAAAAAAAAGAGTGAATTACTTACACTGTCTGTCTCCACAGCATCTTCAAAAAAGTTCATTTTTAAATACATCTACATTTTTAGTCATAACTATACACATAAAGCACAGACAAGAGACATGCAAGGCCTCGTTCACAGGATAGCATGTGGGTGAGCTGCCATGGTGAATGTCTTCGTGACCTGTGGTAATCATCTTTATGAGGCCAGCAGGCCTTTCTGTCACACAAGCAATTGCTGGGATCACGATCAAAACTCCTTGGGGCATGTTCTGAGGGAGGCATTTACACAAATCACAAGTACCTAAAACATCAGGCACGGCATTACTAGCTGGGCGAGGGAAGGGATTGTCCTGCTCTGCTCTGCACTGGCGTGGCCTCACCTTGAGTACTGTGTGCAGTTCAGGGCTCCACAGTATCAAAGGACATAGAACTATTAGAAAGTGTCCAGAAGAGGGCTACAAAGATGCCAAAGGGTCTGGAGGGGAAAACGTGTGAGGAGCAGCTGAGACCCCTTGGTTTGTTCAGCCCCGAGCAGAGCAGGCTGAGGGGAGGCCTCATGGCAGCCTGCAGCTCCCTCACGAGGGGAGTGGAGGGGCAGGCGCTGAGCTCTGCTCTCTGGGGACAGCGACAGGACCCGAGGGAACAGCATGGAGCTGGGACAGGGGAGGGTCAGGCTGGGAGTTAGGGAAAGGGTCTGCACCCAGAGGGTGCTTGGGCACTGGGACAGGCTGCCCAGGGAAGTTGTCACACACCGAGCCTGCTGGAGCTCAAGAAGGGTTTGGATAACACTCTCAGACATAGGGTTTAATTTTTGGGTGGTTCTGTGTGGAGCCAGGAGTTGAACTTGATGACCTTTGTGGGTCCCTCCCAACTCAGGATGTCCTATGGTTCCCCACCCTCCATTTGCTGGAAGACAACAGACCGAACCTTTGGCCGTCTCAATACAATAACAGTATCAGTTGAGCATGAGGTTTTTGCTGTGGCCAGGTACGACTCTTATTGACTAACATGCTCCAGTATGACTGCCATGTATCATTTGTTCAACTATAAAAGCCTATGAAAGACCTGAGAGAAATGGGTAATACCTGCGCCCAATCCCGATTGATTTGCTGAAGGCAAAGAGGTAGCTGATTCAGTCAGCGATGTGATAATATTACAGAGGATGAACACAAGGCAATGTGACAGGCCATCAAATATTCCTGGGTTCCAAGCCAAATGTGGTGAGCAAAGAATAATGGAGGCTCAGGCTTTCCTCCAGCAAATGCAAAACAATAAATTTCTTATTTGGATAAGAAATAATATATAAAATAAAAAATAACTTAACGGTAACAGGAGACAAAGCACAACTGTGTTCCAGTGAGACTGTGTGACCACACAGGGGGGACCGGGAACAGTACTTCTGTTCTGTGGGACATTTTGAGGAAGGAGGTGAGCATGCACCATCTGTGGTCAAGAGCAGTGAGAAGGGTACTGTTCTGCTGAAACCACGTTGTACCCGGCAACCTCCACAATAGTACTCTCCTTGGTAAAGGTACAACCACAGTTCAGATACATGCTTTCCTCACTTGGTCACATCTGAGTTTTCCAGCTTTGGTGATGGCATTTTAACCACATTTGGTATTTCCATCCTCTTATTTTCATTACAGATGGTGTCCCAACCAACTCTTTGTTACCGCAGCCTTTAGATAAAATTGCAGAGCCCTAGGCAGCTGCTGTCGAAGGATCTTCCAGACAGCGTCACAGTGATCAAACAGAAAACCAAAGGTTCCTCAATATCCAAGATACAATGTGAGGATTCAGGTAAAAAAAACTGAAGTTTTACTAACAAACAAGAAAGAACAGTAATTAGCACAAAGAAACTTACCTCCGCCCAGATAGAAAAGTAAAGGAAAAGCAAAAACTAATTTTGTCAAGATGGAGACAGTACAGGGTGGGTCAGCTGTAAGGGTGTATATTGCTCACTCTTTTCATTTATTTGACAGCCATCAGGAGGCCTGCCATGGCCTCAAAGATCTGATCTTCACAGATGTCTAAACCAGTTTAAATATCCCCTGAGGAAACAGATTTTAAAGTAACATACAGAGGGAAAGGAAAAGAGAACGAAAAGGAATGTTTCTAAATCCTGAAGGTTTCCAGTCATCACAGGATGAAGGTAAGAATCAGCGTTTGAGAAGCAAACATGGCTATACACAAATTTTTATCACACTAAAACACTAGACAGCATGCCAAAACAAAATGGGAGGAATATGTCCCTGGGGAAAAGTGATGACTAAACTTCAAGTGGATAATCCAATTACTTGGTTTTGCACACTGTGGCATTCATTACTACTGTTAATTATGATATCTCACCACAGAAAAGCAAAGCCGTGAATTTACAATGAGAACTATACAACTCATAGACTGAGCACAACGAAGGGGGCTTTGAGTGGAGATGGTGGCTGAAGATCTGTGAGCAGATCTGAAATGTAATGTCAATCACTGCTCGATCAGTGTTACTGATTGGCAAATTGCTCAGTTAGACAAAACCTGTTGCAGCAAAACTAGGATCTAGGGCAAGCTCTGGAGGGCACCAATGTCTACTAAGTATGTAGTGCAGTAAGTGATGACCTGCTGGAAAGTGACTTCCAAGGCATCTACCAAGAGCAGCAGCCAAGTGGTGTTTCAGGGCGCTACTTAACTTTTCTGGGCAACTGTATCTCTGGAGCTGGTGCAAGTCTTAAATTCATGGGAGAGATACCAGACACTTGAGAAATTCAGGAGATCTTAAAGTGAAACAGATACCAGTCTTGGAAATGGTTCTTTCGAAGCTTGTGCTGGAATTATTTGCCAGTACCCTTTCCTTTTGCCTCCAAAGTAAAATAACCTAGCTAAGGTGACCAGGCATAAGGATTGACACCGTGAAGCATGGAATCAAGATGAAGCTAAAGTCTTCGGGAAGAAAAGGCAAAAAAGCTGAAACTGTGGATGCTTCTTAGAAGCTCTTGGCTTAAAAACCCCAGTCACAGAATGCTTCCCATATGCTTTTACTTGATTTTTTTTAATTTATTATTATTTTTTTAATTAATTACAAACACCATTTACAAACACTGGCAAGATTCATTTGATGGTCAAAGATGGCCGTGACGTTAAGAATAGCTTAAACCACAGCCATAGTGCAAAGCCATGCCTGCAGGGATGAGAAAGCAAATTTTCAGCTAAAAGACAAGTTTGATAACACCAACTTGACTGGACAGTTAGAAGAACAAAGGGTGAAGGCATCCTCCAACCAAGAGCACACAGCGCGTATGCCAGCCAGGGGAGCAGGGAAGGAGAGCACCTTTACAAATACTGCTAGGGCAGAAGGACTTGGCTTCGCGATCAGGCACAAGCATGTCCATAGTGTGGTTATACAAGCAATCGTTTGAAGGAGAAGTCTGGCTTTTTTCTTCTTGGCACATAATGAAACTGAAGACAAACGGTGTATAAATAAAACGGCGTGCTTCAGTAGTACAGAATGATAACAATCTCAGCAATTCATTGGCTCATGCCAGGAAATTCTCCTCGCACACAGCTTGCAGGTTATCAGCTTTATCAGATTGGATATAAAAAATAAAATGACAGAAGCGAGGAGTCAAATATAGTGTCTCAACAACAAAGCTTGCAAGGAGAAAACAACACTTCTCATGGGAAAAAAATCATTTGACAAAGGGCTAGGTTAAGAAATAAAGGGCATAAGGCACACAGAACCCTACATACCTGTGTATCACATATATCAAGTCCATAGCAGTCAGCTACCACTTGATCAGAAACATTCAATCAAATATTGAGTAGCCACACGTCTACCTCAGGTCTACTGCTCAGTGAAGGAAAGGCGTTAGAGACTCCCAAATTGCACAGATCAGTTCTATTATGCTGCTCATCGCTGGAGCTCCAGGTCTTTCACAAATGGATCAAGTATCACTATCATTCTTCCTCTGTTAAAGGGAAACCTGAGACAGTTAGCAGCAACATGTCCCACTTACCCCACATCTAGGAAGTCTGACCCTTGGCAGCCCTTTGTGACCTTACAAAGATCTGTCTCCCACTCTCACAAATGAGATGAATTTACATATTCCATCTAACGTAAGAGATGAGAGCTACAAGTAAAACTATTCTGAAGATTAGAGAACCTATATATAGTACTTACTATTCACTTCAGTTAAGAAGAGACTACAGAAGTCCTACTACAGGTTTTTAACCTTGACTTCCCAGATTTCATGGGACATCTGGTGGGACAGCAAAGTGAGAACAATCACAAACAGGTCTTGTCAGCACTGTTTCACCCACCTATCCCATTAACTTCTGGGAAGCTCAGATGTGGAGTCATTTTAACACTTTTCACATCGCCAGCTGCTTCAGACATGAAGCAATACCACAATCCCTTTTTTTTATGAACTCATTTGTCCCGGTCCTCTGGGTTCAGTGGCAGTAACGCTGCATCAGGAATCTCTACCGTGCAGATTTGGGTGTCCAAGTAAATGTGGACAACTGGAAGGCCCAGGAATATCCCATATAGGTACACGTTCTCTTCCGCACAACTAATGCACATAGCCATGTTCATTCTAGGACCTTTCCAATATTTACTGTATGTCTCTATATCCTGTTCTACGTACTTACGGACCTCTTGTACACTGCACAGCCACAACATGAACAGCTTTCTGAGGTGGACTCCCTCCTCTAGGGAAAATGATGCACAGAACTGATTACAGAAATCTTTCCTTCAGATTACCTGGTGTTTCAACCCCTTTTGAAATGTTTTCGCAAATTTTCAATACAGAACTTAAATATTTTGAGTGTTCAAATAATCATTAGTATTAAGAATAACAATCTCTGCAATAAGTCTAACAGAATCATAGCCTCATGTTTTAAACATGCCATTACAAGAGCTAAGTTAATCTCTGTAACTTTCATTTATTAATCAGCAGTGGATTTATTTCAGCAGAGGTTAAGACAATTAACCTTCCGCATGTTTCAGAGAAGCTAAAACCACAGACAACCTCTACTTAAAACAGCTGAAAACATAGTTTTGTTTTTGGGCTTTTGTTTTCTATGAGTTCATTAGTGATGATCAACTAACGTAGGTAAAGGAGCCTAGAAAAGACGCATTTTCAGGAGCAACTTGCTAGAAAAATACAATAAAAACTTGAGAAAGCTGAAAAAGTTGCACAGAAAAACTGATCATACTTTCAGGGAATGCCACATTGCCCATGTGCCCATTTACAACTCCTCACAAAGAGGATTTTGCTCGGTTTTCACCATCAGTCCAAAGGCAAACCTCCCCCATTTTGCAGGAAAACAGCTTAGTTTGTGCTAACTAGGGTTGTACGCACACATGTGCATCCCAAAATCATGTATACACCACCCATAACTGGGCGGGACACAACAATGACACAGACAGACACTGAGATCTGAGAGAAAGCTCACTAAATTAAGATCTTGCTGGGATAAAACTTCTAAAGAGGATAATTATTGGTCTCTCAATCTCTTTGCTCATTTATTTCAGAAGCAACAGAAACAGACTAATATAAACATGAGTTACTGATTATTTCAATCTAACAACTACTTATCCCTTTGACTGTACAGCAACTAAGTATTTGTAGAAATATCTATTCACAGCATAGATTTAAAAGGATTTCTTTAAAACCACAACTTCTTGCTCCCAAACAAACATAGAAGGAAACCAATACGGTAGTTTATACCCCGTTTATTAAGACAGAGCCATCTATTACTTCATACACTGGTTGGGTAGCCATAAATCACATTATTTTCTCACTATTAAGATGCAAGACAGTTCGGCAACCGGTTCACAAAGACAAGCTGGGCAGGATGGAGAAACATTTAAGTTGCAGTGGGATAAAAGCCACCAAAGCCAGCAGGGCCTAGAAGAGCGCCGTCACACGAGGCGCTGGCGTGGGGCGAGTGGCACCGCTGGCCCAGGGCGGCCGGGCGATGCCTGGCACGCTCTCGAGCCAACTCCTCGAGTGCCCCGCAGGCCTGCCAGGGCCCCTGCAACTGGAATGTCGGGAAAAGGTCCAGGGACCGTCTGGGTGCCGCGTTTTTGGACGCCCACCAACGACTGCATCACCGAAGCTACAGATTTCTGTGCGGGGATCGCATAGTTTTGTAAGAATGAAGGCTTCTGGTAAGAAAGTTTATAGTGCAATCTGAATTAATTTGTGCCCACAGTGTCATTATTCATTCTCCCAAAACAGTTTAAATATAATCATGTAAGAATTTGCTATCTCCATAAAGATATTACAAAGTAGTGCTTAAACAGTTAGTAACTACACATACTCGTTCTTAATAAATCTCTCATCGTGCTTTTTTGCAAAACTACAATATGAAAGCAAGGAGTGATAAAGCAGCAAAGTACTCTTCTATCTTTCAAAAGCTATTAAAATTCTCAGGACTCTAAAAATATACCTTATCGCACAGGAAGCACACACAATGCTCAGTTTAACAGCTCCTCAAAGAACAAAACCTCATTCTGCTTCCTCTTTGCCAACGTGCCACCAAGTTAGAAATCCTGCTGAGAAATCAGAGCTTGCTTTTCTCCAGACAAGCAAGTTCAGATATGTTTCTGCTTGTCAGTGTAGCTGTGTGCTTAACAAGTATATCTGTAACCTGACCTACATCACACACGCACAATTATGCATTTTTTTCTTTCTGCTGAAGACAGGAAAAAGAATGGTCGAGCACCATAAGCTTCAGCTCGTAAATACATTGTGTTGGCCCTAAGAAATCTGATAACAGCTGAAGTTTTAATGCGTATTTACAAAGTGCACATCGAACCAGCTTAAAGAGCAGATACACAATAGTTACCTGGATAACGATGAATTTAGAGAGACTTCATCAGGTTAATGTCCCACTTATATACAGGATTTGTAAATGGAATAGTGTACAGAAACATGAAAAATGGCAATGCTTCATTGAAATAACAGATTTAAATTTTGCTTCTTAAAACAGATACTATCGAATCAGTATGGCAACGTGCAAGCAAATTAAGTGAAAGAACAGATTTATTTTCATTCCCTAAATATAAGGTTAAAGTCATCAAGAAGCTTTTCTGGGAAAAAAAGAAAAAAAGAAAAAAAGAAAAAAAAAAAAAAAAAAGAATGTTGATTTAATTCATAGCAAGAGGGGAATCTTAAAAAAGAATCTTCCAGAGATCATTACCTCATAGCAAAACATTTGCTTTAAGTATCTTACTGTGAAGATATCAAGCTATTTTCTTTTTCTAAGTTCTTGCTAGTAGCATTTTTAATGAAAAAGGAAAAAAAAAAAAAAGCATAAAATTCAGATATCTGAAGTCAACTGCATTTGGTAGATGCAACCAACGGCTGAGTTACGTGATTCTTTGTACATCACTTGTGAAAGGGAGAGCACTTGGTGTCATAACATGCTTTGTAAGAATTAACACTTTAAAAGCCAACTGATCTCATTTCTGCCTAAGAATATTTTTCAAAAAAGCAATTAAGAACAAAAAAATCTCCTTTGGTCACAGGCAGGAGACAACTGCTTATGGAAGGGTGGCAACAGCAGCAAAATACACCAAGCTTGTAGGTTGTAATATATAATTACAAGTGAAAGTGCAAAGAAAGTAGTCCTTTCATTTACAACATATGCAAGTTAGGCACAAAGTAAGAGAGACTTATTTAAAAAACAAAAACAAAACAAAAAACAAACAAACAAACAAAAAAAAAACATATTAATGCTCAGGATATTGGTGTGCTTCAGGTAGCTTCTAAAAAGACCCTCACTGCACACATACCTATCCAGGGGCTATGCAGGTTTTTGAAGACCAAGATTTGGCACGTATCATTCCACAGCCATACTTCAGAAGAATGGGAATCAAAAGTACTTTCATCATTTTAAATATGATTTGTTTTAAAAAAAAGAGATAAATAGCTATTTTAGAAATAATCACAGAAAATTCGGTTGAGAAAAAGCAGCATGCTCCCTGCAGAATCACTCTGTATGGCACTCAGCATCTTCTGACTTAACACCTCCAGCCCTGCAAGCAATTTTACAGCAGATACAGGCTTTAAAGCACTCTGCAAGTATTTCGTAGAAGCCTGGCTTGCACGTGGAGACTAAAGCAAACTGGGTTTGTATCAAAGAAAAGCAGAACGTTTGCTTGCTTCCAAATCGTGCAGAACCTTGAATGCAGACTTGGCGATGTGAGCGACTGACTGTCAGGATGAAGTCTAGCACAGGAGGGGGTTACGCAGATACACACACGGGTCTTTAACAGACCGTATGCATCTTACTTACAAAGTGACAGTCTAACTTAGAAGTCTTCAAATACACACAAAAATTTAAGTACATAAATGCAAAAGATGTCTTTATTGCTTAAGAGAAGTTTAATTCTGACAAGCAAATTATTTGGACCTGTCCTTATCCTTAAGAGTACTTCCAGAAGAGTTGTCTGCAAAACTGATTCAAAAACTATAACAAAAGACCCTCAGATACAGTCAATGGACTACATTTGTCCAATTCTATGGGTACATGAAAAGAATCCTAAAAAGATTTAGATTTAATGCCCTATTTTTTAAAAAATATATATTATAATGGTCTTCTACAATGATCTAGTTAGAGTAAAACCCTCCACACACATTGTCATTGCCATAGCGATACTATTCTATTTACACAATTTTCCAGTGTAGGGTAACATTATATGGAAATTACAATTATTACAACTTCCTTCTCTTGGTAAACTAGAACTGCTGCGGAGTTCCTGAAGTATTACGATGGGCGCATTTACACGTAACAAAACCACCAAGTTGTGCTAGTATTCAAAGATCCAAACTCCCACATAGCAGCACCACCACCTTGTTCTTTTTAAAGATGGTAAGCCCACCGAGTAAGCTCTACCCTTATAGCTCTTTCTACAGCAAAAAGAACCACCTCCAAGAACACTTTATGTCATTGAGTACCAAACACTTATCTGTCACGTAAGCAGATCAGATTGGAATCATTACATTGAATCTCTCTGTAAAGAAACTGGCTGCTTGTGCCCATCTTTTTAAAAGGACTTTGTAAGATTTTCTACCCAAAACCAGAATGTTAGAGCAGAGTCCTTGAGCAGAGGTGCCAAGTATTTGCATTCTCAACATACCAACGTTTCATTGACTTTAGATCTGAAAATTAATGAAATAGTTGATTAGAAAAATAATCTGCAACTTAAGTCAGTTATATTTGTTAAAGTCTGCTTATGTAATTTTTAGCATAAGCACACTATCAAGTTATTCTGTATATTTCAGTGAAGCAAAGCTTTAAAACTGTTGTAGAGATATATATCATTGTTCTCATTTGTGTGCGTCTGCGTGTCTGTCTCGAGGGAGCAATAAATCCTCTCTGTGAAGACCATTTACACAAATGAAAGCCAACTTTGAGATTAGTTTTTATTACCAGTATTTTTCTAAAGATTCACTACATGATTAAAAAAAACTGAATGAATGTGTATTCCTGACCACATTGATAATGTTGTAACTAGAATCGCATCAGCTAGTTTATGACAAGCGACTGCAACAGGTGTAAACAGAAACCAGGCCCCCACACTGGGACAGAACTTGGTTGCAGGTTGACTGAATGGTACTAATATTAAAAGCAAGATTTTTAAAGTAAACTCGTCTGGAATTCCGATCCGATCAAGGGAACAGTGAGAATGACACGGTGAAGGTACACTTGGGTGCAATTTCATGCTGGTGACTGTTTTCCTCTTTCTACGCAGGTTTTAAACCAGGAGTTGCATATCCAATGACACACACAATTCCAAAAACTGAAGTGACCATCAGCACATTTGTACACATACGTACATAAATTCAGTATTTATATACTTTAAACAAAGCTTCATTTTAACAGTTGAAGTTTTAACACAGGAAAGATCATCTACTACAAAGAATGCATAACGGGATCACAGATTTTCCACAAGCATATAAACACGTCTTAAAGTGCTTCCTGGGTGCTTCAGACGAACCCCTTTCAGTATAAGCTTCTATGTAGTGCTGTTCCAGTCATTACAAAATTATTTAAGTCATTCTTCTTTAGGTGCATTGTGTATTCAGGAAAAAAATGACGACACTGTTGACGTAAAAGTTTTAAGCTCCACCAACATAAATGTATACACTACATAAGTTCCGATGAAGTTGTCAAATACTTTGGTTTATCATAGTGTTTATCATAGTTTAGGATAAATATTTGATAGAACAGAAATTGCGCCTCTCCACTCTGATTTCCACTACAAAATACCCCAACGTAAATTGACAGTATTCTTTGGTAAAAACAGGACATTTGGCCAGTTTGTGTGTACATCTATTTATTACAATAGTCTAAAAGTGAACAAATGCCACTGCTGTACTGTCAATTTAGAGGAATAACCATTCCTTGCTCAGTGGGGAGTATCAAAATATTAAGCTTAGCAGTTAGCTATATAACAAGCTAAAACACATTCAGCAACCATTACAGGGGATCAATAATGTTTTAGAATATTTTTTTTGCTTAACATTTATCCTTTACAAAAAACTTTAAAATGCTCTATGCCTGCGGACAAGTTCATTATTTCGCCGTGACTACAGAAACATTCAATGGTGTACACCGTCGGGTTTCTGATAAGCAACGTAACAAAACCCAGGCAGGAGCATGGCGTGCTGGCCAATATTACCTACACTAAGGACTAAGAAAAGCCTATTAAAAACTCAGTTAACTGCTACAGGTTACGTGAATATATAAAAACAGAGCAGATATACAAGTATAACACTGAACATACTGTACTTTATTAGCACAAAAAGCCAGAACAAGGCACAGCAAGCAGAAAAATACATCAATAGAAGGGTTAGTGTAGCATACAAGAATAACGTTTATTGTACTTGCAGCCAAGATGTTCCCTACCTCGCACAGGTCACTGCCATAGAGAAGTAAGTAATAACGTACTGTAGCAGCTGGTAAAGAAACTAGGGAGCACTCGTAATTGGTACAAAACATGAAACGGGACAGGGCATTCCAACAAAATTTTAGTGCAAAAATGTCTAAGACGGAACTATTTTAAGTTCCATCTCCAATTAAATAAGCAAACAGAACTTAGAATTTTGTTTCCAAGTAATCTGTTGAAACTATTATCAGTGCATATTACTTTAAAACATTTAAAAAAGCGCAAATGGAAAGATATTTACAAATAAAGTGTAACAGTACCTTTGAAACCTGACATTTATTTCAGATATGTCAGATTTTGTATTCTGATTATAATAATTCAACCACTCGTAATTTTCTCCATAAAAATATCAGACACTTTAAATAAAAAACATTGCTTCTCTTCACTATTACCTTCCATTGTAAATGACGAGTGGTCAGGCCACCAAATTCTGCTTTAGAAAAACACACGAACTGTTGTTTCATGGCAGTAATCTAACTCTGTGCCCTGCCACCGAATCAATAATTCACGCTGGAAGGTATTTAACTGTCCAAGACAGCATTACTTTTGCTAACAATGCCACTTAAATCTCCAAGTGTTTAAAATAGAATTACAGTACTGAGCAGGCATATTCAAGTCTTAACGATTAGGAAACCCTATACACTGAGAAAAGCATGATTCATCTGCTAGCATCAAAAGGCCGTTAACTCTTAATGGACTGCAGGCCATCCCTGCTTCTAGTGAACTGCTCTTGATTAAAAGAAAATACTCTTATTCACTACTATCTGCAAAATTATCCGCGAGCTAAATTAGTACTTTGAGAAGTGAAAAGTTTTCAAGAAGGTATTTTAAAAAAATACTTCAAATATTAGCAAAAATGCTCCTCCAATAAAGTCTTTCTTTATTAGCATCACATGAATGCCCCACGGAAAATGCCTCATAGTTTCTTCATCCAATTACTACAGCTATAAAAACAAAATATTCAGGAATTAGCAAAAATATTTTCATTAGGCCTTAATGAAAAACGTGCAGAATTGTGTCTGCTTATTGTTTCCAAGAGGCATCACAACTTAGTTTGATTAACAGCAGGCAGCATCTGACAGGATACTAACACTCAGCTTAAATAGGATATTGCAAAAAAGCTAGACGTTGTTGGTGCGTTCGCTGCAGTTAAACTGTAACACACAAGAAAGCATATTCTGTAAGCTTATTGGGGATTCTGATTTCCGTTTACTTTGCTTTTATAGGTTCCCGCTCCAGCCATCGCACCCTGACTTTTTGCTTATAGTGATACTCCTTTAGAAAGTCCTGCAACATTGAAGGTAGAGGAAGGTCATCGATTCCATCGTACGTAGTGCACCTGCAGATTACTGCCCGGCAGATATACTGCAGACTAAAGGGGAAGGTCCTGTTCAGGGACACGGTAAGCAACGGTTCAAAGAACATGCAAGAGCTAGGGTCTTTGTAGTGTTCCAGAAGCCCTGTGACAGTGGAGGAGTGAAACACACAGGGGTCGTGGGCATCAAAACTGAAGTTGTGATTCCACTGCTCAATGCGTGCGTGTAGCGATCGGTTATAGCGACGGAAGCTCACAGAGAAGAGGTAGTCCTCTTGCGCAGAATCCCTGAGCAAAAAAGTGCCTTCGGGTTTACCCTCCAGAAGTGCTTCTGCCTCGTAGCGGTCCATCACGCCCCAGTAGCAGGGGTTACCTGTGATCTGCAGCAAGTCTGGCACAAGGCAATGGATGTAGTCGATCTGAGTGTGCACCTTCCAAGCCCCCTGCCTGCTGATGTGGCCGTGGCTCTCTCCAGACATCTGACGCTGCTTCTGCCTGCGTGACTGCAGGCAGAGCGTTGTCGTGTCCTCCTCAGAGTCGCAGTTTCCTGGAGGGGTTAGATTTTTGTCCCCGGTCAGCTCAGTCATACCAGGGGCTAGCTTTGGTCCCAGTTTATACAATGGATTAACCTGTGCTGTAGCTTCAAAAGTGTGTATTTGGGCATTGGGAGGGGGATCCACCCCTTCTTCGATACTGAGCCTGCGTCT
The DNA here is from genome assembly GCF_964035555.1 of Netta rufina. Taxonomy (NCBI): domain Eukaryota; kingdom Metazoa; phylum Chordata; class Aves; order Anseriformes; family Anatidae; genus Netta; species Netta rufina. Next base: position 38,905,103 of record NC_140125.1, read on the forward strand.
CTCCCGCAGCCGGTCTTCTTCGTCTTCCGTGGAGACCAAGGAAGGATCAAACGTATCAAAAAAGGTTGAGTGTGGACTCACCGGAGCTGTGTGCTGTTTGATCAGGTGCCACTTCTGAGCCAGATCGGAGCCTGCAGGAAAAGGGCATTTCTCAAGCATCAGTTCAGAGAGGTGGATCTTTCTTTTGTTAGAGAAGAGAGGTTTGGACTGCTTGCTGTAAGTTCTCATGGGAAAGCACAGCCCAACAGTATCCTGGAGACGCTGTCGCAGGGAACGGCTGCCTACTGTCCTGTTCGATACTGCATCCATATCATGGACAGAACTCACCCCATACCTTCTCTCCCGCCTCTGCAAACCACTTCGCGTTCTACCAAATCTCTTTTCCGTATCCAAGGAGCTCTGGGTTTTGGTAGAGCAGGAATGTTTCTTCTTCCCACCCCAAGGAGCATGCCGAGAGTAAGAGTCCCTGCGAGCAAGCCTCGCTCCCGTGGTGATACATGAGTCGTTCTCTTTCTCAATGCTTATTTCAACAATCTGAGGAATTTCTGTGACACAGTTTTGGTTCCGCCTTGCCGAATTCTTGGAAGGACTTAAACCTAGTTGCAAAGCAATGTTTTCTCTCAAAGGGCTGCTGGGTTGCTGTTGGGCCACACCAGTTATCTGGATAGCTTTGTCTTTAGCAGATGAGCAACTACTGGCGTTCACAACCACATTTTCACTTTGGCTTCCACCTTCATGACTGAAGAGATTCTGGCACCTGTATTTGAAATTGTTCCACATCTTTCCCACTTTATCCATGGATTATGTTATCTAAATTCAAAAGAAGAAAAAATATTGTAATAGAACTGTTTGAAAAATGAGAGCACACCTTCAGTTATCGATTAAGTTACAGACTGAACACACTACAGCTGAAGTGCCCTCACACTTGCACAAATACATAGCACTGGCAGGCATCACACCGTTCTGAGACTCAGAAAAATTACCTAGAAGAAAATGTTTTGGAAATTACAAACATTTGATTTACAGCCCCCTCTGTACTTTCATCAGATGATTAAAAATTTAGGTGGAGCTGCATAATTGCACTTGACAGACAGGAAATACGATCTCAAATTCTTCATTTTAGGTGTCACATTTAACATATGACTGCCTGATAAGCTTCCAGTAGGTAGTAATAAAACAAATCCTGACAAAGAACAATTTTGGTGACTCCTAGCTATGAGAACAGTTACAAAAGACAAGATGAAATTGCACAAAAATTGAAATTTGGAGTGTTCAGCATTCACACACAAAAAAAGTAAGCAATAAAGTATCAGCAAAACTTTAGAATTATAAAGCCTCTAATACATTAGTAACAGCCAGACAGACATCTATGCATACATACATCTAAAAAACATCTGGCTTTATTACTCAAGTCATGAAAGAGCACAAGAAACTCTTCAATCTTTAGTAAGAGCACTTAAAAAGAAAGCAGCTCTGCAGCAAAAACAGCGATAGTGAATCATGGAGATACAGTAAAGAGATAAACACATTAGCAGTGTGTGTTCTGCAACTGCTTCTTCAGAAACATAGTCTGATAACTGGAACAGGACTGCCAAAATCACAGGACTGCCCTAGGACACAGAAACAGGTTAATTCTGTACTGAGAAGTCAGGCGATGCCAAACTAAATTAGATCTAATTAAGTTCTGAGAGAAGTGCTGAACTTAAAAGAACTAAAACATGTCATCATATTTAACTCTTAATGGAAACTGCTCCCTTGTATGGATATATACATGTATTATTTTGAAGTAACATTCCTCTGTTACTGCTGTTTTTTGTTTGTTTTTTTTTGTTTGTTTGTTTGTTTTTTACCTCCCCCCTCCAGCTAGACAAGAATCTAAAACAGAGATCAAACCCACTGGGTCTTGTGAAATAACATGGATGACAGACGAGGAAGCAATAGTCTAGCAATCCAGTCTAGAAGCCCCTTAAGATAGAAGCACAGCTGTAAGCCTATGACTGTAGCAGAATCCACTGGCACTGAGGATAAGTCAGAGGTATGGCTTACATGAGAATTACAAACAGATGACTTGAAATTCTTCCTAACTGCTATGGGAATAGAAAAGATTTTTCCCCCATTCCTTCCTCAAATACTTCAGCAAAACCAGTAAGCTAGGTATCTACATCTAATTACATAAAATAAAACCTTCAAAACTTAGTGTGGACTCAGGGAGGTGGACGGAAGGAGAAAAAAAAAAAAAAACAAACAGATGTTAACAGCCTCTGTAGATTGCTGGTACAAGTTACCTAGAACACAGTGCTGATGATAATCTGAATAAAACCCAAGCGGCTGTTAAGAAGGAAGACACTTTTTCAAGTAACTTTTAGATAGAGAAAAACTAGCTAAGACAGGAAGTCTTACATGTAGCAGACTCTACAGAGTTCTGTGCATATGTTAAAAGTGAAAGTGTGTAAGCACATGAGTGAGGAACATCTTCCTAATTTAACAAACTGCTACATTATTTTTTTCTGGAGTGGTCTGGACCAAGCTGGAAGACTGGAGGAGTTTTAAGAGCAGCAGAACTAATTACACCAGACCATGTACAGATTTGTAGAAACTACACAAGCACCTATCATGCCATCACAATAATCAGAGCTGCTTGTGGAGTCTCTCAGATTATCCACACTTATGCAGAAGCAGCATACGTTTGATGTGTCTGCCTGTCAACACCGTATATATAAGGTTAAGTTCTACCCACTTTTCTCTCACATTCTCCATTTCTTCTTCTTTCAAGCCACCAAGATATATAAATTTATCTTTGTGACACCTACTAACCCGTTGTCATAATTCAGCTGAAGCCAGCCAACAAATTTTAAAGTTTTGGGAAGCGAAAATGAAGAGACAATATATAATCTCCCTTCCCTTGGGAAAGAAGGCTAGGAACTATACATATGTTTGTGACAATGACTCAGAATTGCTCTTCTGACCAGTCATACATTATTCACTATTGCTCACTATTGCTCTTCCTCCGCACTATTAGTCTAAAATGCCTTCAGGCTATTGGATGGGTTGGAAGTCCTTTATACGTGCCCACAACTTCCCAAAACAAACAAAAACTCAAAAAAATAAAATAAAATCCATCCATCCACAAAATCCCAACCATATTGGCTTAACAAACTATTTTTTGAAAGTTAAATTTAAAAGGTCAATTACTTTGTCATAGTCAAGAGCATTCTTACCCAGAAAAGCATGAGCCACTGCTGTGTCTTGACTTGAGAAAATACCTCAACATGAACTTGCTAGATGCCTTCTCTCAGTTGTGGACATGATTACTACAAAAAGAAAAAACGGTATTTTTGTTAGTTGTTTGAGTAACTTCTCAATTTGATACTTACAATCTGTCGATGTATTAAAGGGACATTTCACTAATTATGCCTTCCATGTGTGCACGAACTGCCTGCTTACAATAAAGCATAAATAAGTATACAAGTGCCAATAAAAGGCTTCACAGAACTTTTTTCATCCATTAACCACGTTTGTCAGATAGAAGCCTGGGGAGGACCCTCAAACAAAGCTTAAGAAATAAAAGCAAAGTCACAACACCTGGATCACTGCAGTGCCAGACGCACTGGGCACACTCCAGCCTGTAAAAATGGTTTCCCCACATTTTGGTTTCAAGTCCAAAGCAGTGGTTCCCATGTTGTGGCTGGCAGTGCTGTCAGATCCCCACGTACTGCCTCCCCTCCTTGTTTCCAGCTGCTACATCACATCAAAAGGCAGCTAAAAATACACTTTTCTAATATTACTTTTCCAGGTAAGCAACTGCTATACTTGCCACAAGGATGTTACGTGATTGTGAAGCAAGAGGAATACGAACCGTGATTCTAAAAAGGGGAAAGTACGTGGAATGCAAGGCAAGTTCTTTAGTAAAAGAGTAGGTCAGTGCTTCCCTAAAATAATGATCGCATTGTTTTTCAGAAATCCAAGAGGCATTAGGGGATTTTAGCACAGTATGCTCATGCCACTGTCAAGTCTAGCAGGAACAGGACAGAGAAAATGGTTTGCTTCTGCACACCGGAACCAAGCCTAGGACAGCAGGAAGAGTTAACACACTGATGAGTTATTTTTCTCTCCATTCTGCATTTAAGTATTAGCATACTTGAACATGACATATTTACTGAAATAAAAACTACAGGCTTGATCGTTACTACATGGATATCAGAAGTTAACGCTCCTCAGCAGAAACTTCAGAGTAATGTCAGAACAGTACCAAACATTATTAGCTTCCATTCACCTATGGAAGCACTAAGATTGATTAAACGCTTTTGAAATGAGGCTGGTGAATACTGTCAAAAAAAAAAAAAATCCATAAAAATAAGCTTTCCAGAGAGCAGAGTTACAAGTACAAAACTAAGATTAAGCCAAAGGTGAAGTTCTTTTCGCAACAATGAAGTTCATACACATTCCCCTCCCACCCCATGTATTTTTCCAGCAAGTCTACAATAGCTCAGCCACTACGAACTAGTAGAGCTGATTCAGAGCAAGGCCTTGAAAGAGCAAACAGAAGTAAAGCCCTACAATACGGGCCGTACAGCTCTCAGCAAAGCCTTAGCTAAACCGTGGCATCAGCCAGGCCTAGCAGGACATACCCACATTCCAAGCAAAGCCATTTTACTGAGCACCCGTGGCACGGGGGGACGCACACTGACCTCTTAACTCGTTAAAAACCTTAAAAGTACAGGGAGGCTGATCTTGAAGTTTCATGCTGTACGTACGGTTCCTAGTTTAAGCCCTTGTGCCGCTGCCATCGCTCGGTGCCAGCCGGAGCGGCCTGCTCCAGGCGCTGCCTGCGCGAGGCACTGGTTGCTTCAGGAGCCATCCTTTGCTAATGGAAAACAGCTTCCTGAATTTGGGTGACTGTCTCGGTTAAACCTCTCAATCATGTGTTAGAATGCAACTTGAGTCATTCTTAAGGTATTTGGTATTCCATCTAGTAATTTCAAACTGGTTTAAATCAACACGCAACAGACTCGCGGTTTCACGGGTTTCTTGTGGCAGCGCTGAGGTCGACAAAATACAAATTATTTCTGAACTGGCCCTAAAGCCATCCTGGTCTTCCAAAGGAGCACTGCCTGAGAAAGTTATCTTTGGAAAAGGTTATTTTAGCCTGAACAAAAAATAAACTTAATCCCATCAAAATCCACAAAGTGAATTCATCACTTGGTAAATTTTCTCAGAAAAAGTTATACTAACATTTCCAAAACAATCCCCTTCCAACTAAAAATAAATTGTCTCCCTTAAATTGGCATAAGTTATCTTAAAAATAACAGGTAGTAAGCACTCAGAAGGGATTACAGATGCAGTGACACTATATCCCCTCTTGCAACCAGTTCAGAGACGCATCGAAAGCCAGGAAGTTTGTAGGAGCACCATATCCAACTATTTTGGGTGGATAAATGATGAAACTAAAAAAAGGTAGGCAAGCCATTAGTTTAATAGCACTTAAGCGCCTCATACCAACAGGTTACAGTGAAAACTCGGGCTGTTCTTCCCAGAAGTGTCGCAGCATCCAGCTAGAGCTGGGGCCACTCCGCGTGCCAGCTGGGCTGTGTCCTAGAGGCAATGTGCTTGTCTCAATCTCACAGCGTTACTTCATTTGAAAAATAGATGATACAGTAAGTTACATTCAAAATAACTCCTGAAAATGTACCATCTTCACAGAAGTCATAACACAATGTGATGTAGGACACCTTAAAAAGGTGCTTATTTCAAAAACAAGAGCCTACCAAATTCTCTGGTTTGCTATTTTCACCTTATAACAGTTTCAACACATTGAAAGACAACAAGAACATAAAACATTGGAAGAGAACGGAGACAGACAACTCCTACGAGTCAAAATTCACCCCACAAGGATGAGAGACCCCATTAAAGAAGACGTTGCCCTCCTGCACCATGGCACGCTTGCTGAGGTGGTTAGTGCCCTATTCTCATACTGCCCAGCACCTGCTATGGGCTGTGCTCCCCCAGCCGCAGGGACAGGGCTGCTCACAGCAGCACTCCCCAGCCTTACTCGGCCAAAAACTGAGGAGGGCTGGCCAGCTCCTACCCTCTGAAGGAACCCACTTGAGGAAGGGAGAAAAGGCAATGCTAAGGATCACAAAGCAATTTCCTCCCTTCCAATGCACATTTCAGAAATAATGAATTGCTGCTGAAATCCTAGAAATGTTTCTTAAAAAAAGAAGGAATAAGTTAGCTGCAGGCTCTGGTTAGTTCAAAGCGCAGTGGTGTAGGGAGAATGATCTGAAGGTCCAAATTCCCCGACCAGAGACAGCCACTACGCCCAAAAAGGTAAAGGATATCACACTACAATTCCAACACCACACCAAGGCAGCATTGCAACCAGAAGAAATGGCAGCAGCCCCCTCCTAGCCACACGTGCCGGTACAGGACATGGTCTGTACACCGTGCGGCTGCTCAGTCAGCCAGCTCAAGGAACTGATCTAGACTAAAACTAATTATCAGAAAAGTCTCAATCATTGATGCCATTTTTTTATTATTTTTTTTTGACTTCTTTATAAACATTCGTGTTAATGCAAGGGAGGTGCGGATGAGGAGAGGGGAAGTAACAGCCAGGGCAAGTCTGCTTCCTTCCACAGCTGCTCTGGTCCATTCTGCCCCCGCTATTAACAGATGAGATGGGTACTTTGAAAAGAAGTTTCACCTGACGTCTGTATCTTCATCAGACATGGGGCCCTGGTTGCAAAGATGAGGACTGTATTTGAGCGACTTCTCTGAACACTCAGGTTGAAAGTTCAGCCACTGACCAGGTTTATTTGGAACACAAAACACTCTGCAGCCCGCTAAAGCACACTGAAAGCTACAAGTTTCAAGGACTTAACTTGGCAGTGTCAAGTGAAAGAAAAATTATGGTATTTGCCATTGTTTCAACCTGAAAGTAAGCAGTAATATCCTCCCCCTCCTTGGTGCAGGTTCACAATGAGCAAAAAGCACTCTCAGCTTGCATAGCTGATGTTCTGCCACTTTCTTTCCAAGCAGCTACACACGTGGTAACTTCAGTTCAGAAATCCTGCTTTGAGATTTTTTCAATGGTGGGAGGGATAAGTCCTTGTATCCCCTTGTTAGGCTTTGGGGTTCAGAAAGACAGTGTCAGGACTGCATGTGTTCACGTGTTAGATTATAAAACACTGTACAGCTGCCATCCACTTCCCTTCTCTTCATGAGATCCAAAATTCCTAAAAGAGAAAAGCATGAATGGAAGAACAGCATGTGAACAACACTGCACCAAAATAGACAGAGGCTTGTTTCCGAAGTACTTTTTCCTGTACTTATACAAGCCTAGCAGATAATAATACAACTCTGATGAGCAAAGTAATTATATGAGGATCACAGAACTAGGCACTGCAAGCAGAAGCTTCAGGTGTTAAGGAAGAAGTAATGCTGCACTCATCTACTGAGAATACCCACGGCTCCAAGTAAAGACACCCTCAAATCACTTAGGCAGTAACCTGATGGCCACTCACCATAACAAAAATCCAAACGAGCAACATTAAAAGGAAACAGTTTCCTTTAAATGACCTCCACGCACCGTAAGTAGGAAACAGCATAATGTCACCTTATCAGTTGTAAAAGAAATGGAAAAAGCATTAAGTTGGTAAAGGAAGGTATCTGCTAGAGAAGGGAACTCCAGGTGACTCACTGAAATAATGCTTTCTCTACTGCTACGTAGAAGTATTCCTGAACACACACACACGTATGTATAATTGGTGGTTTGTTTTCAAAACGTGGGCAGAATTGTTCCAGGCGGTGTTCAAGCTAAGCACGGCAGCCCTCTGATGACCCCTGCAAAAGCCATTAGGAGCTTTCTTAGAAAAGGTTACGGACCTCTTCCCCAGCAGGGCAAAATTTGTTCCCACTTTTATGAATGCTAACAAAGCATGCTCTCCTCTGTCAAGTTCTAAAACACAAACAGGTCTCAAACTGGTATCAGTCATCATCTGATGCTTATTTGTATGTAATTCCAGGGCATTACGAGTTGAGGAAAAGCCTATCTTAATAGCTGTGCCTCTCTAAAGCCAAGGAAATGGGAAGCGAAGTTGAAAAGATGGGTCAGTCTCACAGCACACATCCCTGACTAGCTCAGTAGAAACTGCCAAGTTAAGGTATTTTGTAAATAGAGCATTTTCATTGCAAATCAGCCATCTTGCAGATAGCTCCTCTGTTCTGGGGTCCATTTATACTCTTTCAGTCTTATTTCTTATTCCTCTCAATGTCCTACATTTTTCAAGACCCCAGCAGCCTGCCTAATGTCTCTCGTCACAGTACCTTTACCACCCCCCCAATAACCATCTCCTTTATGCAGCTCTTCATGCACCCAGCTGCTTCCCATGTTCCCTTTCTAGCTGACCCTGTAAAAGACCATACTGCCTAATAGTAACTAGCTGGCTGCTGCATCACAAATTGATTTAAAAGTTTGATTTGTCTTTCTCTAGTGATGCACCTACAACGGTGACTATGTAGGAAAAACAGTATTGATATTCGTGTAATTTGGAAGGCTTATTAGGAACACTGCCCTCTTTTCAAATTTGAGTGAAATGGACCAAAAAGTTCAAAGGTTTCTGCAAACGTAAGTGAAGAGAGTGATGGCTTTGCAATTCTTGAGAAATCAGGGCCTATTTCCTAAGACAAAAGTCAGTGTTATACTGAAAACTGAATTCTGCTACATGCACTTAAAAAATAAAACACCTCTCTCACGATGAGTTGTTCAGTTCATAAGTTTGCCATTTGTGCTGCAAGAAGCCCATACCCACCGAGGCTTTACGGGTAGCATCTGTATTTTTTGTTCACTGCCAACATTAATGGAACAAAGCACTAGATAGTAGCAAGGTCACATGCAGGTGTAAAAGACAACAAGAAAACTCAGGAGAGATCTATGGCTAAAAATGAGCTGCAAAGGCAGCAGCATGAATGGCTTGATGGGTTTAAGAAATACGAAAATTTAGCTGCAATTTATGGTACAGCTGTATTAACACAGAGCCAGTAAGTCGGTCCATTGTGCCACTGTGATACTGAAGAAATTAAATTTCCAGCAAGGAGGAGGGAAGCACTGGACCAGGCCGGTCTCTTATCTAGCCACAGCCGCGCCGTGCGTCAAGCGGAAAGGTGGCCAAGGATGGGCAGCTCTGATAGCATCCACAATCTGCAAAGTGACCTTCAAAATGATCCAGCTCCCACCCTGCCTTCTCCTGGGGGAGAAGTTCAGGAGTAAATCCTTGCGTCACCAGTTCTCTCCCATCAGTTCCCATATAAAGCATGCTTTCATAACATAGAAGCGTGTCTGGGTAAGCGCAGAAGGAAACCTGTGGCTTTAACCTGCAGACACGTGGCAAGCTAGGAGTTAAAATCCTGCTCAGGACTACCCCACAGCTGCTGTCAGCAGTCAGGCTTGTCAGGAGAAGCTCTGGGCTGTCTTGACAAGACTAATTGGCAGCAAGCACCTGGCTCCCCAGGCCGGGCAGGGGAAGGTAAAAGAATACAAACCCTGCAAAGGAAGAGCAGTGGCTGGAAGGCTGCCAGCAGCTCTAGCCTGTTTCATGCGTTCACTTTGATCCCCAGGCAACTTCATCCTAGGCCACAGCCAGCCAGAGCTATCAGAACCACGCTCCCTGCAAGCCGCCGGCTGAACGGAGCTGAAAGGAGCCCCTGCTTTGCGGCTGGGTACGGGGAACTGTGCCCACCCCACCTCGCCGCGGCACAGCAACTGCAACACCAACACTAGCACGACATTGGCACGGAGCTGAAATTAAGGTTTTCAATCGCCAACGAGAGCCAGCTGAAGTGTATTATGACAACTTTGAAATTACAGGCTCAGACGCCAGAAGAATGGACATATGAAGCATGTGCGATGGCAGTTCTCAGCACAAAGCAAATTGTAGTGCATCTTTAAGGAGGAAAAAAGTTTAAAAACCAAGCATTCTGGATGCTAGCTGAAAGCAGACTGCGTGAACAACTTCAAGCGGGACCTCCAGACGTGCGGAAAGACACTTTGAACACGCTTTGATTTTCATCACGTATGATATTGTGATTTGCAGAAAGCTTCTAATTCACTGAATGCTGCCCTTAATATTTTCACGTTTTTATAGTTTAAGCATAAAAAAAAAAAAAAGTTGAAGCATTATCCTTACAGGTTCAGCCCCTGAGTTTAAGAGATTTTTCTTACAAATAAGGGAAAAAATGTATCAGTTAGCTTTACCAGAGTTTTACATTACTGACCCAACAAGTATCTAATTATATATACACATACATAAGTGCATGTATACATGACCTATACATACATTGCATGAACACCAAAGATTTTCATTATTTGCTCAAGATATTTTAAGTGTAAATATTTGAAGTCAGAACTAATTTAAGTGCTTTGGTTTCACATTTGAATAGTTTTACTTTAGCTAGTCAAGAATTCCAACCATGTACAGTAGGGTGAATATTTCCATAACCTAACTAACTAGAGATTTGGAAGTGCCAGTAATTGGATGTAGTCTTTGTATGAAAGACGTTTCAGTCAAAAAGTGTTACTGCAGAATTCTGCAGTTGGTGAAAACAAGAGGTTGTAGTAGAATCTCTTGATGGCCATGAAACACGGGTGCCACTAGGACAAACTCACCCTAACAGCCAGGGAGCAAGCCCCTTTGTTTTTAATTGACCTATAAAAGCATTATTCCTTTAAGTGATAGTGATGTGAAAGAGTGGTAATTAAAAGATCCTTTAGCAATCTTTAAAAGAAAAAGGCTCAATGCAAGGAGATCACAAACCACTAAGTTTCAAGCTACTGCTCTAACAGCAACAAAACGTTTCTCAGTGACAGCAAAGCAAAGAATCCAGCTCTTTGCAGTGCTTGCTCTCCTTTTGTGATCTGGGCCTTTACACAAAGACAACTTTAATGAGTTTGCACTCAAGAGTAAGACGACTTCTGTGTCATTAAATTAAAAAAAAAAATAAATGAGAATGTTATACTCTCTTCTTGTGCCATGCAGAACAGGCACTGGATGCTCACAATTCAAAGCACGAGTATGGCCAAATATCAGGGTGCACCATAAAAGCTTCAAGCAGAAAACCTAATTCCTGCTGTTGCCAAAACATAAGGCTATCACTATGCACAGAGTACGCATCAGAGGCTGAGCAGTCACTGGTAAAAAACCGAGGTCTCTCTTAAAAGCATCAATCCATTGGAACTGCAGCATTAACTTAAATATTATGTTACTAGGTTATCTTTAAGCAGCTGGATTTGTCATAACAAGATGACAAAGAGGTGATAACTCTTGTCAAGGTGTGGCTATGCCTTTCTCCTTGACCTTACATAACACAATCAGTTACATCAGAACGATGTGAATAAAGCATGTATTCTGGCAAAGAAGCACGGGCGCATGTTAACTGAGCATGCCATCTCTTCCCGCACGGTGAGAGCTTTCTAAGAAAGTGGTATGTGTGTGTTTGATTAGCTCCTACCTTCTTCTGAAGATAAGATGGAAGTGCTCTACTTTTTGATGTCATCTATCTAATCCTAAAGTTGCCTGGAGTTTTCACTGAGGATCGCTCATGCTGTTGCTCCAAGACCTAGTCATAGGCCAGGAACCCACTGGCTCACTGCTGTGCCCTTCCATTAATCCGTAAGAGATGCTTAGCTGCAAAAGGCCAACTCGCTAACCTGCAATGCCAGTCCAATCCCCACCACATTTAACAGCTCATTCGGTATTGGGAGGTGAACAAGGATCTATGGTCTCAGGGCTGATAAGGGTAAGTGTTAAGTTAGAGGCTGCAGGAACTCCAAGATGCAAAGGAACAGATTAGGAAAGTGAATCTTTGCAACAGCCCTACCAACTGCACAAGAATAATAAAATTTAACCTTTTTTCCCCTTAATCAGGCTTATAAAAGCAGAGATTCACTTGTATGAATGATTTAAGAGCAAGCATTTCATGCAGAAAGCTTGCAGCACCGCATAAAACCGAGCAAACCTAAACCAAACAGTGATTCCCAGATGATGAACTTGACAGAGCAAGCATTGCCAAAAGCCAAACAACAAAAAACCACAACGTGAGTGACGCTATTTCACCACACCGAGTTGAGAAGATAAACTACCGCCCCGCATGTCAAAAGCTACAATCAAAGCTACAATCAAAAGCTATATGTCAAAAGCTGCAATCAAAGCTACAACTGTGTAACAAAAAGATAACGTGAAGCCTTAAAAACTAAGACTTCCCTAACAAAATACTGTACATTTTACAGGATCCAAGAGCCATGCAACTCTTACCATTAAATACAAAACTATTTCTCCTCTTTGTTTTTGCAAAAGGGCAGCTCAATGTTACTTAAAACACCAAACACCCTGCATAAGCTTTTCCAAGAAAACAAGCAAAACCTGTTCAATAAATTATTTCAGGAAGCTACGCTCCTTAAGCGTCCTCCACGACGAGAGGAATTTGGTTCTTGAATTAGAAAACACAAATCTCCTAACGATACAGTGAGAAAACATGTGACAGTTTCTACATTTAGCCACCATCGCAGAGGGGCCAGGAAATCCTGGTGGAAAGCAAGCAGGGTGATCACAAGAATGACAACTGCCAAATTATCCCTCCTCATTAGCGGAGGAAAAGGAAGAAGTTTTCCTGGAAGGCCTGTGATTAGCCACAGCTTGAACTCCTCCCAGGCCATTAAAGTTCAAGGGTCTGAAGAACTGAAAAAAAAAAAAAGCTACTTTATCCTATACGTTATCCACAAGCAATGCCATCTTAAAGGATGAGCCAGCCACCTCAAAAGCACCGGAGGAATTCAGCCTCCTCAGTGGGCTTACAGCCTTTTTTCCAACAAGAGGGATACGTCTTTGAAATTCGGCCTTCTTTATTTTTAAACCACTGTCACCTACTGCTTCCTATTATCAGACCATGTTCACAGGCTTACCACAGCTTACCCATTTGGTCTGAATTTTTCAGCGTGGGCAGCTACCAAAAATAGCCTCTCAAAGCTGAAGCTATTCCAGGAAAAAATGTCCCAAAAAGTTACATTTCACCCATTTAAAAACAAAAACAAAAAAACCCACCTCCTCACGTTTTAAATTTAGTAAGCATGGACTCTGTGAGGAGTATCTTCTGACATCCTTGCAGAAGTACAGCCAAACGTGGTCCAATTTGAAATCTCTGAAGGAAAAAACCTTTAGGTTCATCGTCTCAGTAGCCTTCCCAGATTTTATCTGGGATCTGTAAGATCTGTAATGAATCAGGACAGAGCTTTTTCGGATGACTGTCAGCAACCAGTACCGACCAAATGTGTTCACCCCAGTCTTAGGAAGTGATTGAGCGCACTCGCTACGAGCCCCAGATGCTCATCAGCAAGAGGAGCAACATCCTTGCCATGCTCAGCTGCACCACATGCTGGGATCCGTGCCCCACGCTGGATGAAACCATCGCTGTAGGGCACCAGCTGGGGTCTGCAGGTCCTGGGCAGCTGACGAGAGAAAAAAGGAGGAGAGACGAGGCCTGATTCCGGAGCTGCCGCATGCCAGGTCTGTCCCAAGGAGATTTTCCTCCCTGCTTTGTGGCATTACCGCATCCCCACCCCTCACTGAACTTGGGGGACCCGCTCCTTCCTTACAGCTCTGGCTCCCAGGCTCCGCACAGCTCGCTGAGGTCCAGAGGGGCACTTGAAAGGCAAATCCTGCTGAGCACGCAGACTGCAGGCAGCCTCCGAGGAATTCCGCAGAGAAACGCTGGCATGTCCAGAGCAAAAATTTTCAAAAGGAGAATTGGCTCAGTTTTGGCAGATTTTCATATAAAATTAAAACATTACCTCTCTGCCAGAGGTTACCCGCTGACAAATTTCAAGTACATGTTCCAGTTCAGAGGTGCGCTACGATATTTCAAAGAGATCGCCATAAAAAAGGCACAATTATTCTCCTTCGGTTTCTGAAAACAGACGAAGAATTTTGGCTGAACGCTTTAAACAAACTTAAACCCAAGGCAAAGAAAAGGCATCAGGCGTTTCAGTCCAAAAGATTACAGCTCAGCAACGTTATAAACAACTGAACGCAGCACCTCTTAAAAAAAAAAACTGTCCAAGGCTTCCTATTATCTATGGAAACGGGAGCTGGAGGAAGCACACCGGTGGGACCGATGACTCACGTAGGAGCTCCCGTTCTCGCTCACCTAGCAACACGCTGTGCTGCGGGAGATCACAGCTGTGCCACGAAACCAAGCACGTCAGCCATGCAGAGCCACGGCTGCCCCAGCCAGCGTTACCTTCCTTTACCTGTAACCACCAGCGTCGGGCTCGGTCAGGCACAACGGGACGATCCAGCAGACACACAGAAAGCAGTCATCTTCCCCTCTGAACGCTCCACTGGTTGTCTGCTTATAGGGACAAACGATCCGGTGACACTAACCCCCGATGCAGCAGCAAGAAAAGGCAATGCCCAAAGAGGTTCTTCACTCTCCTTCTTCACTCAGAGCTTCTTCTTCACTCTCCTGCCCCTCTGCCAGGCAGTGCTGGGCATCCCGCTGAGCTTCACACCGAAATGAAGACAGGACCAGCCGCGGCCCCTGCCTGCTTACCTCACATACCACTGCTCGACCTTCCACTTAAGGACAATTTCAGCCAGCTGAAATATGATGGAAAGAGAGAAGAGCACTACTTGCAGCCAGCCTAAACTGGGATACTGCTGAATATAGCTACATCTGGTCCACGGTCAGACCCTCCTCCAAATATCGGCGGGCTGGTTTGCTGGTTTTGCTGTTTTTTGCAAACCCATTTGATGAGCAGTCTTCTGCACGCATTTATTTGACCCCCAGGGCTGGCTCCTGCATAGAGGCAGCGAGAGATTACATTTAACTACCCACGCCCAGCTACTCGTCCCAGGATTCGGGTATGAGCCCTCTGAGCCAGGGATTTATCCCTAAGTACCTCCTGGGAGAGGTTCGTAAACCATTCACAACACACCTTAGCCTGGAAAATCGTTCCTGGGGATACAGGCTTGGTTGTTTGGGATCAGAGCCTTCTTTTAACAGATTTATCTGTTAGCAATAACCTCTAAGGGATCACACCAAAGTTTCCCCAAGCCTCAGACTCTGAGGTACAATCACTTCCATTAAACATCTGTAACCCCCCTATAATCCCTGCTGTAAGGGACCCGTGAGGGTCCCTCCACATCATTCCTTACACCAGTACCAAGTGTTTTGTAACGAGCGAGCACTGAGCACTAGGAAATCTCACCGAGATTAACAAAACTGCATGAAATAAGGATCCTCCAGGCCAGGCACCAGCTGGGTATTTTTGTACACTGCTCAGCGGTCAGGATGCTGCCTGCTCAGCCCCTCCGCGATGCTCAGCCCCGTGTGTGAATTACCACGGCAGAACAGGAGGAATCCTGTTTGGTGAGTGACCTGTGTCGGCAGCATATTCTGACACCAACAATCCCCAACCTACCGTCCTCTCCCAGTTCAGAAGAGCTTGAAAAAAGACAGAGTCCCATGCTTTCCAGATGACAGCCTCGCTCTTGGCAGGAAGCACAGAGGCAGCAAGCTCTGAAAGTGCTTCAACAGCGATCGGTCTCAAAGAGTTTAAAAACTTCCACGAAATTGCTGTGAGTTTTGTTTTAAAAAACAGAGCTGTACCCTAATAACTTTCTCACTAAATTAAATCAGTTTTACACTTCCTGGAGCACCAGCTCACCGTAGATCTGCAAATTAACTAGGTAACAGTTTTGAAAGCCTTACTAGCACCTACTCTTATGTTCGACTTTGGCAGAAAAAAACAGGTTTTGACTCAATTTTTTGTTCCATTAATCCACAGCCACATTCTTCATAGAAAGACTGCTGGAAAAACTCAACTTGCTGGAAGCAGTAACTATAATTACTGACCCTCATCAAGTCAGCCAAAATTAAATTGCAAAGTAGATTTTTTGGCATTAAAGCTATAACTTCACAGCACCAAGAAAAGCAAGTCTGTGAGTAACAGAACGAACTAAGCCCAACATTTGTGAGATCTCACAAAATGAGATAGGAGCAGGGAGTTTACAGGAAAAAACTGAACGTGTACCCTGACCACAAGTAACCTCTTTCTGGGTTCGTACTGCACAGCAAGGGCAAAACTACTTCGTTTTAGATCTTTGCTGCATCAAACATTTGTCAGATAGAGCACAACATGGAATATAATTTTCTGAAATTTCGTAGAAGTGAACAAATTGTGAGATACAGCTGAACAGCATGTTAACTCCTTACGTCATAACCATCTTTTCTCCACAATTTTCAGGTTCACTTACTTGCTGTTATCTGGGATTCTGAGAAAAAAAATAAAAATTTTAGTGCCTGTATTTCCTGGGAAAACAGAAAATGTCATCGCAGATGTCCCATTAAGAAACTCGTGTGAAATTATACCTGCCTCTGTCAATTATGAAACTGGCAAATCGAGATTCTTTCCACTTATTACAGGCTTTAAAGCAAACACAGGGGTGACATAGTCCTGAACTATGCACAGATATACTGTTGGTATGCCACGTTAACTTCGCGAGCATTAAGACAATTAGCTGAGCCTGGTGCAAAATTGATTCATCTCCCCTGTTTGACTGAAGTTTTAAAAACATCCTAGAATTAATTCACAGGCTACGTGGATCTTTTGCTTCTTTGTTTCTACTGCTACCCCGACAAACAAGGCAATTATTTGCATAAGTGAAACAAAATGTGATCCCATACCATAACTTTGGAGCCTATAAGCAAGAACTTCCAGGACTAAGACCAAAGGCATTTATTTCTTACAAACCATATACAGAAGAGGTACAACAGCAAATCACCAGCTTATCTGGTGTCATCTGTGACACTCAGCAAGAATGTATTTTCTCCCCAAATAAGCCAGCTGTATTGTTGAAAACAGGGCTGTAAAGTTCCTCTGGAGCTCACTACCAGCGAAGATTTCCCAATATCAGTTAAATGCAGAGAGTCAAGAAGAAATTTTTCCATTCTTAGAGCCACGATTAAAACTAGTCACAATAAAATAAAAAACAGCTCTCACCAGAAAAGAAAAAAGTACAACAGTGATCAACAGATCTGGGGATGGACGAACCAAACAAAGCACAAAACCAGGGAGACTTCAGGCTTTTGGGCTACACACGTAGCCTTTAGAAACTAGCTTCCAGACCTAGCCCCAGAGACAAATTTAACCAACAGAAAGACAGTTTTGCCTGAATTCCTTACCTTTTCACAGCTGACAGTAGAAAAAAATGCTTTCTCCAAAACTACATGCCATACCATGTCCAAACATTCATTTAAAATACAAGGTGACAACTTTTTCAGACAAACTATTGTACCAGCGTGGACCTCAAGGCCCCTAACCTCTTGCTTATTCTGCTCGTGGCTCCAAGCAGTCCGTATCTGTTCTGCCAAAGCAGCAAGGCCCAAAGAAAAAACTTGCTCTCATTGCAGTGCTCATCGTTCATCTGCATAACCAACTTTGAGCGGCAGGTGAGTGCAATTACTTGGTTGTTTTGAATTTTAGTCACACTCCTGATCAAAATACTAAAAATTCTTTAACCGTTGCTTCACACCCAAAGGAATTTGAGGGAACAAAACCACCTCATCACATGCATGTAGGCCTGACAGTCCTACTGACCACAACGCTCAAATCCTCTAAGCAGATGCTCCAGACCCCACGAAATTCGAGAGCCCAACAGACCCAAACCATCTGCAGAGGAGAACTGACACTGGTCAATCCAGACTCACGAGGCAAAGCAGTCTTCTCCCTGCTGACAGCACAGCCATGTCAGCACTTTTACAATGCTGAGATTCCCAGATCCTCCTTTTACTTTCAGAAAAGAGAAACAGTAGATCAGGCCAAGCCCAAAGAATCCTTGTGCTTATTCAAACAAATAGAGTTGCTAGAGTACAATTCAATGGACATAAAAATACCTGTGGGATATACACCGCCTTGTAGATGTAAGTAAGGAACTTTAGAAAGTGTTAATTGAATCATGAGAACACCACAGAAGACCAAAAGACATGAATTACTTTGAAATTGTCATACTGGAAGACTAAGTGCCAGATTATATTTATTATAAAGAACAATAATATGATATATATCTCTAACAATATATATACACACGCACACAAATTTATTTTCCATCCCCAAGCCAGACTGAATCAGAAAGTCTACTTCTACCCAATTTTAGCAATGCACACTACGTTAGATTTCCAAAGTAAATTCAGATTTTCTCCAAAAGCCTACTTCAAACATTCTCGAGATGGCTAAAACATCAACAGAAACCAACAAGCACAACGTTATAACCCCAGACGGTTTCTAGAGATGTAAGGCAGCTTTTACTCAAGACAGGGGTTTGTTGACAGCCAAGCCATGCCATGAACTAACAACAGCAGCAAGCACTAACAAACAGACTTACCAGGCCAACACGTGCCCAGCAAGAAACACAAGAGCTGGTAAAATGTTTCTGTCACATCCCTGACATCACAGAATCACGGAATTTCTAGGTTGGAAGAGACCTCAAGATTATCGAGTCCAACCTCTGACCTAACACTAGCAAGTCCTCCACTAAACCATATCACTAAGCTCTACATCCTTTCAAACCATGAGGTATTACCTTAAAATTCTCCAAGACAATATTAACAGTATTTTTAATCTAATCATCAGTCTAAATTATGATATGTAATTTGTCTCACATCCGTAAGAACCAGAGGTCCTGCTGTCAAACTCCTTGCCTTGCTAAACGTAGCATCCAGACCGTAAGGACGGTAATTAGGAGGAGCTTCAGCAGATACGCCATGTACACTTTTAAAGACAGTGCTGACCTGATCCTTTAGTTTAAAATCCATTTTATATCCAAATCTACCTAGAACTATTGCAATCAGTGTTAAGGCCTTGGCTTGCAATTAAAATAAATAAATAAAAATAGAGCAAAAATTAGAGGAGCTCATGCTTGCTGCTAAAGCTTTAAGGAGCATCAGGTGGCCCAATGGGTAGAAGTGACTGGTGAGAACTCACAGGGACAGCCTGGCAGCGGGAAGAGGGTGGCGGCAGCAGCATCACTCTCCTGATCACAGCTTCCTCCCAGCCATCCTGCCTACACAGGGTAAACGGACCAGCTGAATAAAAAAAATGGAGAAACTGTTTGGTGGCTTTAAAATACAATGAACACCTTCCCCTTCCGAGCAGTAAAACCAATGAAACAGAAGTGAGGACTACTGTAAGGCACAACAGATTTTGACTTCCTGAGCACATTTTAAATGAAAAATATGTCTTGACAAAATTGCCTTTTTTTCACTACTTATGCAGCACATCTGAAGTAATTAAACTGCACACCAATTTTAGATGCTATTTGTGTATTTAATTGAATTCCTCTCCCATCCAAGTGAGGCTTAACATGTTAAAAAGATGTATGTAATTCACCATTCCCCATCAGAGCGGTGAAAATTAAGGAACTAAGCTAACAGGACAGTGACCAGGCAGCATTAAGAGCTCACCCGAAGCTACCGGCCAAAGCCTCAGCTCCAGCCTGCAGCCTCCTGCTCGGCCGCTTCATCCACGAGAGCCCTCTGACTGCACAACTGGAACAATTAAAATACTTCCTTCTCCACAGAGGCCAGTCAAATTTAAAAGCTCTCCAAAAACAAAGCTCAGCAGCAGGGTACTTTTTCCATGAGCAAGTCAGTCCATAAATCAAACTGCCTCGCAGGCCCCGCGGCAAAACCAAGGCCCCAGGGGAGGCGGGGAGGGTGCGCAGATAGAAAAGCAGATAGGGTTCGACACGCCAAAAGCTGGAGGAGTCTTGGCGAGGGAGGTCTGGTGCTGAAGCTCTTTGCCAGAAGCAGGGGACTCGCAGGTCTGCCCTAATGAACACTGTCATCCCTAGCTGGCCAAGTTTCACAACAAAAATCACCTCAAACCAGCGCAGGCGGCCTCTGCGCCCTACATCTCTGCTGCTGAAGGACAAATGTTGTAGGAGATGATCCCCAGCAGTTTTACTGTAGTCTCCACAGAGACTAATTCTTTCAGCCACAGCCCTTGTGGGGTTCCTTTGGCTGAGAGAAGCTTAAAAGGTGCCATGTGCCCGGCCCCGGCGTCCCTCACATGCAGGGCTAACAGGACAGGCCGGCCTCCAGTGCTGAGGCCCGAAGGATTTCAGCGGGTACCACACCGACCGACGAATTACTACCAGAACCCTGCTGAGCAGGAACAAAAATCGTCATCTGATTTAGCACTGCAGGAAACCTATTCTATATGGCTCCCAAGGTACTTACATTTTTTACGCGACCTTTTAAATTCCACCTCTGTAGGTACGCTTTTCGTTTTCATCACGCGCTTTTCAGAAACAAACTTGTGAAGCACTTCCCAGCACAGCAAGAGCTTCCTCCCGTGTGAAATCAGGGCTTGCAACGCCTGGTCCTGCACTACAACAACACGCTAAGAGTGTTTCAGGCATCTTGGACAGATGAGAGCGTGCGTTAGTAAAACTACCAAAGAAACCTGAGGCAGCACAAATTTACCTTTCCTCTTGGCGCAGCAGAGGAAGGAAGCAGCTCGCTGAAGCGCTCGATTCCTCAGCGCCTCCTGCGGAGACCCAAGCTTTCGTGTGAGAAGGCTGTCGGTTCGAGCACCTCGGGGGGTAACACATCAGGGTGTTACCTGACTATGTGCTAACCATATGCTATAGTTACCTGACTATGTGCTAACCATATAGTCCATATGACTATATGAACGCACCTCATCTGGCTGTGCGCAGAAGATGCTCCAGCGCCCTCGAGAAGCGCTACCTCTCCGGGCAGCCTCCATCTGCCCTCCTTGCCCCAGCCTTTCAGACAGGCTTTGAGCCTCTTGCAGCTGTCCAACGCGAAGGCTGAAGAGCTCACCAACCACAGCTGTGCCAAAGTGCAACAAGGTTTCACAAGCTACCACGTTATCCAGGACTAGGTACAGATCCAGGAGAAGTTCCTCACTGCGAATCTCTAACAAAACCTGGCTAAGGCCCCACAAGCAGATAAACCTGTAAGATTACCCTTTTTTCCTTCCAGATAATTCTTCAAAGGGCTTTCTACCATCTAAACTAGTGCAGACGATGCAGAACTACACTGAGTTTTAGCCAACCTCGCTCACAGCCAAAAATATCAGCCGCCACCACCACTGCACACATTTTCTTACTGAGATTTTCAGAAGGTCTGCATAATCTTGTAACCGTGAAGTTAGTGAGCCATTACATATTTCCTGAAACTAAACTGCACATTAGATGATTCACCAATTAGTGTATTCATGAAGCTTTAAAAAGCAATCAAAATTTCATTTTTGTTGAAAAATTTAAGAGAGATGTCCAGCTGTATGCATGGAGAGAGCATGTGGGCTTTTCTCCTTTATTTAACTTAACTAACAGCTACGTTAGCTGGTGAAAAATATTCAGTGTGTCAGAGTTAATTTATAGAGCTGACAAAGTATAAGGGCTCCAGAAGGTATAGCATACATTTGCTAAACTTTAAATACAATTTTTAAACTAGATATAGCTCAAAGATTAAAATAAGCTGCCCAACAGCTAAACCACAGAAAAACACACCGTTTTGGGGCACTTTGAATAGCACGGAGCGACTGCATCTTGGTGCCAAGCACAGGTTAGCATCATCAGGGAAGCTGATAAATCCCTGGGATCCCAACACCATCGATGGGAGCCTTTTTCTGACCGAGGCAGGCACCTTGAGGAGCTTGCAGGCACCACCACACGGCGCAGGGCACAGCTGCATGGAGGAGAGGCGCAGCACACCCAGATAGCGCCCAGCCCGACCCGGCACCGTGGCCTTGGTGAAGCCTCGGGGCACAAATACCACAGCATAAATGCTAAGTGCTAACTTCCCCTTCAGGCTGAAGGCACTAGAAAGCTCCTGGGGAAACAGAGGCAAGTACAGGAGCTATTTTGACAGCTACTCAAGGAGTAGCTCACTATCCAGCCTGATCCAGGAATCAGTATTTTAGGAGTTCATGGTGAAACCCTAGCATCTGAAGGTCTTTCCCTCGTTCCAGCAGGTCAGACATGCATAGTTTAGGAAAGAAAGAGGTACCCCTTTGAGTTTTTAGGTTTGTTTTTGCTATCTGTAGCAATAAATGAAGCCACCACTTTAACTAAGCCTTAAGAATTATATACCTGCTGCATGGAAGTTGCACAGAGTTGTCTGAATCTTGTCTCTACTGAAAACCAAGCTATTTAGCAACATGCTGTCACAGGACGAGGTGGTTTACAACTAGTAACAAAAATCATCACTGTCCTTTGATGAGACTAAAATACATCCCTTGCTTAGCTTCAAACACCGTGAATGAGGCCAGAAAAATGCACATCATACCACCTGGGATTATTTGTCCACCAGGGAAACGTGACCTGCCACATCTAACACGATGAACAGCCATCTATCAAGAACCTTGTCACAGAGTGACAGGTTTCACATGTTGCAAAGATTTTTTTTTTTTAATTTGTAATTGAACACAGTTGATTCCTAATCCCTTCCATCTGCTCTCTCTTTCTTCGATGTACCTGCCACCATTACCAGGGTAAGAGAAGAAAAATTCTAGCTATTCCCCCAAGGACTAAAGCAGCCATTTTTCCAGGGCTCTCATACAGATGAAGTCATGTCAAGCTACTGCATGCTCCCAGCTGTCCGAATTTACTAGTTCACTGTACTAATTGCTAACGCAATTCTGAAACTGGGGTAGACACGAGACATTTAGGCAAACTGGAAAATCAGCACAGATCTCAGCAGCTCAATCCACCAGGTCTCAAACTCATCCTGTTTACTCTTTTTTTACAGTTTGCTTCAGACTGACTCAGAACACATCCTAAAAAGATATTTAATTCATTCTGCCGTAGTTATTCATGTACAGAAAGAGCAGAGAGAATCTGTCCTTACCCAGACCCCACTGCTAAGGCTCTTGCTTTAACATCAAGTCCACCTGAGCATCCTAGCTTGCAGGTTAATAACCAAACGGATTAGCAGCTATTAACTTGGAGACCTGCCTCCTTTCAGCAGTTCACTGTGGCTACTTACCTCCTGCCAGTATCTCACGACCGCAACCTCCAAAGTCTGCGTCTGATAAGGTAACGGGGTTATACCCAGGCCGAGCACAGCCCAACAGCTTCAGCAGGAGGCCTCTAACGGCACAAACCTGGGCGATGCGAGACGTGAGCCAGCCTCCAGATTCCTCTGGATGCTGCCTCAGCCATGCACAAACACACTTTGCGGGGAGGAAAGGGACTAAAAAGGTTCTTTGGTAAGAGTGATCTTGGAGCAGCATCCCTCGCTGAAGGGTTTACGTGAAAGGAAGGTAGGAATCACACCCTCAGTCTGTAATTCCTTAACAAAAACAAAAGCATTTCTAGGAAGCCACATTACGACACCGATTCTCTAAACAAGTCCACGCTAAAGGGTCCACCAACTGGGCCCTACCTAATACGATATTAATAAGATTATAAATAAAGCACCCTGAAATGCAATTGCTCGCCTCTAAGAGACTGAAGTTTAAGCAAAATAACCACACAAAAGATTTTATGATTAAGAACTCTTATCTGAAACAGAACACCCAGATGGACCCGACGCATGTGAATATTCGGATGGCCGTGATAACGCAGCCTGCAGCCTCCTGCACAACAGTTTAAAGCCACAAGGAAACTCTCGGGATTTTCCCTCTCAACTTGACATCCAACGCACATGCTTAGCTCGCTGCCTTCTGGAGGAGACAGGTCAATTACTACGAGAGCCAGCCTTTTTCTGTGCAAATTCAGTTTTAAGTAAGGTTGCAACAACGCAACCTCAGGTAGCCCTTTCCATTCACGTCACCCCCATGCAAACAGCTCCCTTGGACTACGTTTACCCTAAAAAAACACTTTCTTGTAGGAATTCCTACTTCTTGTAGGAATATACCACAGCACCACCACCAAGAATAACCCTGGAGTTGTTGTAATTTATGAGGGGAAAGCTGTGCGTTTACCAAAGCAAAGGGAGCCACACAGACCATAATAAGGGGGTGAGCTCTGGTGGAGAAGCACTGCATTTTTCACCACAGGGCTGACACGGCACGGCCAGGGCGAGGGGTGCCCCGTGGGACGATTTGGCCGTGCACACACCGCCTAAAACCCCGGGTTACAACCGCAGGGACAACCTCATCAAACTCCAGCGAGCTTTAGAAGAGCAGAAAAAAAAAAAAGACAAGAGAAACATCCTGGATGCCTTCAGGGCAGAGGGAGCGTAACTCCTGCGTGCTGCCCACCCGCATGCATGCCCTGACCGGGCGGCTGCGATTCCCTGCAAGCACCGAGCCACAGCACCAGCACCACCAGCACCACGGGGCCGTTCCCCGCAGCACCGCCCCGCGCTGCGCCCCCCGCCGGCTCCCAGCAGCGGCAGCTCCCCGGGGCGGCCACCCCGACCCCCGACCCCCGATCCCCGCCCCGTCCCCACGTACCGCGGTGCTGAGCCCCGCGCCGTGCCCCCGCCATGTCCCGCAGCCGCTGGGCGCGCGCCGTGCGCTCCGCCGGGCCGGGCCCCCTCCTCTCCTCCCTTCCCTTCCCCTCCCCTCCCCCGCCACCGCCGCCGCCGCCTGGAAAATAGCTCCGCAGCGGGCAGAGCGGGAGCGACGCCTCGGCGGCCAATCAGAGGGGGACTGGCTGGCGGCGCGGCCAATGGGAGCGGCGGGCAGCAAGGGGCGGGGCGTGGCGCGGCCTATCCGGGAGCGGCGCCCGGGCTGAGCCGCTAGGGTGGCTGCGACGGGGCCTCCGCCGCCCACCATCTTGGAGTCGGGCGCGATGCCCAGGCTAGGAAGGGGGGGCCTCGCCGGCGGCCATTTTGGGTTCGGGCGAGGGGCGCGGGGCGGGGCGGGAGGCGGAAGCGGCGCGCGAGGGGCCTCGGCCGGGCTCGGGCGGCTTCGGGCGCGCTCGGGCCGGCCGTGAGGGCGCTGTGGCGCTGGCTGAGGCGCACTGAGGGCTGTTGGAGCCGCGCTGTCGATGGTTTGAGCCGTTTTGAGTCGTTTTGAGCCGTTTTGTCCCTCCTTTCCCTCACGTCTGCCCTGTGACGAGGAGCGAGCTCACTGCTGGCTGTGGGCTTCTCAGGACTATGAAGTCTGGTTAAGCACAGACCTCAAAGCCCCAAATGTGCTGCATCTCTTCTTATTCATAGACCCAAACCTCTTGGTGTTACTGGTTTTGTCAGGATTAAGCCACAGTTTCAGCTAGAACAAGAGCAGTTAGTCCTATGTCCACAAAGATGCTACATCCTTGTAACCAGATTTTCATCAAAATATCGTTTACACCTCAATACTATTAAATATATTCAAGTTTTAGTGCATGTGTAAAGTTTTACGTTCTGAGACAGAAATAATAAAACGGAGGAAAAGCTTGAAACTTCTCACAGAGGGGAGCAATGCCTGGCACCTTACAAACCATTGCTGCTCTTCAGATGTTCCACATGGCCTGGAAGGAACCCCATTTAATATGAACCCTATCCACACAGCATCAGACCTCTTCAGTTTGTCAAGAGGAATTAAGGTCTTCAATCCAGTAATTACTACTTTTTCTTAAAATCCAGCATCTCTCAGCTCTACTTGCGCAAACATGCTTGTCCAAACAACCTCCTTCCTAATTCCTTCCTTTTGTTTCCACAGCCAGGACATCTTTCAGGATGTTCCTTAATTTCTACCTGGATTAACCCCTCCAAGAAGAAAAAAAAAAAAAAAAAAAAAAAAAAAACACAAACATAATTAAGTACAGAGATTAACTACAAAACTCCATGCGATTGCAGTGAACTGATGGAGAACTAGCAGAACAGCAAATATTAACTGACAGCCTCTATTCAGCTTTGGTAAATAAAGTCGTCTACATTTTGTGCACCTATGTGTGGTACCCTTGAGGGCATTATATTTCTTCCCTTATATCCTGTTTTATCAAGATATCTGCATTGTTCATTACTCAGAATGGCTTAGGTGGCAGTCATTCAGAAAACTGGTGAAACCAAAGCTTGTAAAGTTTCAGAAGACTGGTATTTAGGCGACAACATCTGAAAGTGGGCTTCACTGCTGCCACTGACAATTTTTAAGTTGTTAGGATTTTCTTTGGTTACACTTTTTTAATAGACTCTTATGACCAAATAAATACATGTATATTGTGTTTTTTTTTTTTTCTTAAATCTGATTCTGCAACAATTTATGTGGTCCAGGGGTTACAGAGTTACAGGACAGGGAATCAGGGATCCCTGACTTCCAGCACAACCCAAAAGAACTCGTTTAACAGTACAGCAGGCAAGGATATACGTAATGTGTTTTCATACATTATATATCAACATTTGGGTAAATAGCAGAAAGGGAAAAGGGAAAAAAGAAAGGAAGGAAAGCTTATCTTATCCTCAGTAAGTAAAAAAGTGCAAGACTAGCATAATGACTAAATCTCCCTGTTAACTGACCATTGCCACACACAGCTGCTTTTTAGGTGGCAAACAGAAGAGGATAGGTATGAAGCTGCTCCTACACAATATGATTTGTCTAAAGAGCTTGCACCGCACAGTACAGTGTAAGTAGCATAGCTATAGCCTGTTTAGCCTGTCAAATAAATCCACCATTATAGGACAGGGTTGCACCAGATGACCTTCTGAGGACCTTAACAACTTTAATTGTTCTATGATTCTTTTCTCAATTTTAATACACTCAAAAACACAATCTCAGCTTTACAGATTGTCATTCGCACCTAGAATTGTAACCAAAATGGTACAAAATATGCAGGATTTTACCTACCCTCTCCACCAAACCTACTGACAGCAGAAGGCCTGCTCCAGCTTTTGAGGTCTGTGCCTAAACAGAAAGGAAAGTTAGCAGCTCATCTTACTTACCTTTCTCCCTTCCAAAAGTACAAAATAAAAAATAGTTATTGAGAGGAAATCCTGACGGACGAGGCAGTCTCTGCAGAGCATCCACACAGGGAAGCACTTTCCTTGCAGAAAGTTTGTTGGATTTTGTCTTGCTGAAAGCTTGTTGGATTTTTTTTTTTTTCCTTCAGCTGTGTTACTTGGTTTAAGAGAATGTGCTACCTCTCTCTGTCAACCTTCCTCCCTCGCCTTGACTTTAAAAGCATTTTGGAGCAGGCTCTCTGTTGCTTTCTGAGGACAGCACTGATGAAATAATTACCCGGAGTGAATTTGAGAGCAGAACATCACGGTCTCCTTTCCACAGGGACTGTCGCTCCCATTGTTATTTCCCATGGCCTGCACCACTGCTCCACCACAGAAGCTGAAAAGAAAATACAGTGATTTGGCAACCTAAGATCAACAGCTTTCTTCATTTAATAAAAACACCTTCCATTATGCCTTGCTGCTCAGGCAAATAACCAGCAACTGAAAAGAGAGAAATAATGCACTGCTTCGTTCTTATTACCCTATGTTTCATTTCGGGAATCTGATTGTGGGATGAAGGAAAAGAAAGAGAATGGGGTGCTGCTTTAAAAGAGAAGACAATTTCCTAATCCAAAGTCCCAAGTCTTGTTTTATGCTGCTTTGGTTATTTATATTGGAAATTCCAAAATATCTGCAGTATTCATAGAAATATATGTTAATTAAGTTCTTTCTTTTTTTTTTTTTTTTTTTTTTTTTTTTTTTCCCCACGAAAGCATTGTTTAGCACTAAGCACTAACTGATCAAATTTGCAGATGTAAATTAAACTTAGACTTACATGTGTTTCAGAATTTAGAGAGTCAAGAGAATAAAGGATCAGGCCTTTTAATTTTTTGAATGTATTTGAATGAATTTTTTGTGTCTGTGTAAAGTCTCGTAAAGCGTTTATCATCAAGGGATTTCTGTTGCGACTAACTTAACTTCTTCTGTGATTTCTTACTTACCCGCACAGACGTTTTACAATAAAAATCCTTCCTGTTATTGAGGATCAGTTATGGGTCTTTATTCTGTCTGAGAGTTTGTCCATCAAATTATGGCACTGGCTCCCACAGGGGATTCAAATGCAAAGATTTCTGTGCAATTACTCTCCCTTCAGTAATAACCATTTCTGTTAGTTCTCAAGCTAGATATCTCACGTTACCTGTCAATGACAGCAGCAGGGAGAGTTCAATGTTCTCCCAAATATAAATTGTTCATCTACAAGTTAAAGCAGTCTCTCACTGCTGTGTTAGATTTGAGGAGAAAAAATAGTCAAAAGTAAACAGCAACCTCGAAGTTCCTAAGGTATAATGACTGTGGGATCAAGCTTTTTAGAAAGTAAAAATTATCTCATACAAATCTACAAGAAATAAATGTGTTTGAGCCAGAGAGTTTTGGCATGGCCTTTGGCACTGCCAAGGGAAAGGCATTTTGCAGGACAGGTAGGCAAAAGACTCACCTGAGACACAGCATGCAAAATACAGGTATTGAGCTCTTTCTTTCTATAATGTCGGTCACACTACAAGTTGTTCATGTGATAACTTATTTTCATCTGACTGGGGGTAATGAAAACACATCTCAAGTAGCTCTAGACGATGAACAGAGTAAATTAACCAGCACAGATCTGGCGTGCCATGGCTAGGGCAGTCTAGCTCACTTTGAAGAGTAGATACACAGTAAGGTTTTGTAAGCATTTCCCCAGTTCTTATGCAGCTCGTTATTACACACCAGAAGGTTGTGCTTTTATTCTGAGTTCACAGATAAGCCGGTCACTGATTCACCCAGGAGGGCTGTAACTTCCCTGCCCCGTGCCAGTGCTGCTTGCCACACGCTGTGACGTGGGTGGTGCGGGTCTGGCCATGCAGCTGTGGAGCAGCCAGTAGCCAAATCATGGCTGTTTCCTTCCCTGCATGTTCTAGCAAGCTATGAGAAACAGTTCTTTTTGTCTGATCCACTGTTAATAAACTAGATTTTCTGTAAATGGGTGGAAATCAATTTCCTCTCTTTCAGAATAAGCTGGTGCTGCCAGCTTGGCTAGAAACAGGGAAACATGTTGACATCAATCATGTCTATATGCCTTTGTACACAGACTGTACACCATCACTGAGGCAAACACATATGTACATTCTCCTCATTCCTTTGAAAAAAGAAAAAAAAAAAAAAAAAAAGATTGAAGTGAAAAAAGAGAACAAGTTAGTTCCAAAAAAAAAAAAAACCTTTATGTTGTACTTTGAATAATTAGGAATACATGGCTTTGCAGGGCCTATTGTATTCCTCCTGCTGCCTGGCAGTAGTATTGCATGGTTGCATCACCTACATGGCAGCCTCACTTTGTATTTTGCATGACTTATATTTGCCTCATCCTCTGTTTAAATCACTGCATCCAACGTGAACCTGAATCAATGAATTTTTCAAACAGGAGAGTAAAGAATAATCACTGGACTGAGGTAAGGACCAAGACACATTAGAGAGGACGCACAGAGATGAGTAGAGATTGGAACACATCCCTCGTACTGTGAGATACCAGGAGCTCAAGCAATTTGCTTAACCAAAGGAGAGGTCATGAGGTGGCTTGATTGCATTGTGCAGGTAAATATGCAAGGAGCAGGCTTTGGTAGTGAAGGGTTTTCAGTATCTATCACATAAAGATGTAACGAGAATGATAATCTGGAAGTTTAACCACATTAAATTCAGACCAAAACCAAAGCTCTTTCTTTTCAACAGCTTGGGACAGCACACATAGCATTGGGTGATGATTCTCCACCACTAAAATCAGGACTGTTTTCCAAATGCTATGCTGTAGTATAAACAACAGTAAACTCTGGCACCCCTGTGGTCTGTGTTACATATTATTGAGATTGTCCCTTCTGATCTTTCAAGCTAGGATGGCTGGCTGCCCTTCAGCTAGCTTTCACTGGCGCTCCCAGAAGCTTTAGCATTCTTCATCTCTTGCCAAGCAACAACTGGAGGAACAGGGAATTCCTTCCTGACTTTGCAGCTCTCAAATAAAATCAAGTACATTACTTCCTTCATGAGCCTTAAAGCAAAAAGCTTCTTTAATTGATAGGAGTATCAGGTCGTTCCCAGCAGCAGCAGCAAAAAGAGCAGAGAAAGTGTGCTTTCACAGACACAGTGTGACTTTGCACTGCCCAGCTTTTAGCTTCCCTGTACTTGGAGAAGCAGCTGTGGACAAGGGCTAGGGACAAAGAACAGGGAGTGGAGAGGCAGAAATCTAAGAATTACCTGTCGCTGGTAGAGAGGGTAGTGGTAATCATATAGTCCTGTGCCAAGAAGTGCAGGAAGGAGGCAGGTATATTGGTATTTATCTCTTTTTATATCTCTTTACTGTCATCACGGCAAGGACCAAGGAGAAGCTTGATTTTCTTAGACACCTCTATGATTTTTATATTAAGGAGTCTTGTTTCTTCTGTCTTTTTGAGGACTAGTGACACCTGATATGATTATGCACTAACGCAACTCCACTTCTGTCCCACTCATGTGCCCGCTGACTGCCCACTGATAACTTTTCAATGAGAATTTCAACTGCTTTTGACAAAGAAGTAAAGTATCAGAGATGTGACATTTCCACTAGGTTTCATGGGAATCAGTGGCTGGGTAGGGGAAAGAGACAAACATGTACTGATGCTAAGGAAGAGGCTGTTGAAGTTGAGACCCTTCCTAATTTCCAAGAGGCAGGGCCTTGCCAACTAACAAGGCACAGACATATGCTCCATATTTGTATAACATATCCTTTACATGATCATAGAAGCTGTTATTCACATAGTATCACAGAAGCATTAAGGTTGGAAGAGACCTCCAACACCATCTGGTCCAACCATCCCCCTACCACCACTATCACCCACTAAACCATGTCCCCAAGCACCACGTCCAACCTTGCCTTGAACACCCTCAGGGACGGTGACCCCACCACCTCCCTGGGCAACCCATTCCAATGCCTGACTGCTCTTTCTGAGAAGAAATTTCTTCTCATTTCTAACCCAGACCTCTTCAGGCACAACTTGAGGCCATTGCCTCTAGTCCTATCACTAGCATGAGCAACTGGATCCACCTGAGTTGGCCAGTGGGCACAGTTCACACAGAGTTTTTCACTTGACAAAGTGTTTGCAGGATCAAGGTCTTATCTTGTAACCATTCATTAAATCGTATTGACTAACTTCAGTGGGTGAAAGGAAGTGCCTGATTAGTTTGTACATTGTCTTCTATATAATTATTTACACATCTCAGAAGGGAATGTAAATTGTTAGTCCTCTATTCAACAGCACATTACGCTCTGCTGATATATAAAGCATCTGCTTGATATATGCAACGGACTCCCTCACTGTATTTCTCAGAAAAGTAACAATCAAACCAAGATATAATATCCCAGAGTAACACGGTCTAAACTAATATGCTGTAGTGTTTCCAAACCTGTTAGTAAATGGTTCGGTCCACTGTCAAAGACCCACTGTGGGGGCATGCAGGGGAATCGTGTGAGAACCCTCTTATCTGTTGTCACTTTGCTCACTGTGCCTGCATCAGCTCCTTTCCTCAGGTGCCAATGTACTGAAGTCAAAGTTCTTTGTCTCCCTCTTAGTTTAGAATCCAAGTAATTATGCTTTTATCAGGAACACGTTACTTTCGCTTTTTCATATTCACAATGTTAGTTTTTGTATTCCTACACATTTATTGATTTTTCAGGGTTCTCCATCTCCAATGTCTTTTAAAAATCAGGAAAGGTAAACAGGAGTATCCCTATCTATCAACTGAAAAGTCATTGCCATATTAGAATGAGATCTGAGGTGTGTTTGTATTGGATGTGGGGGACAATAGCACCACTGTGTTAATAAATATATATAAATTTTAAAACAAATAACTGGCAATCCAAATAATTCTTTCTTGCCATTCATCAGCTTGAGTGATAGAGAAGAATTCACTCGTGTGCAAAATAACACGACTCATTAGGCTTGGGAGGCTTTTTTATTTAATTTGGAAAAAAAAAAAAAAAAAAAAAAAAAAAAAAAAAAAAAAAAGAGGACTCTGAGACCCAGCACAGATGATCTTCCCTTTTTCAGGATGTCTATGAAATGGAGTCAGACATAGATGCAGCATTCCTAAAAGCATGCAATTTCTCTATTAGTACAATATTTCAAACACAAAGATCTCCAAAGTCTGGGGATAATATGATAATTTCCCTAAAAAATAGTTTTAGTACATCCAGAAAGGAATCATAAAAGCCATGGCCACTTGAAGGGAAAAAGTCATGTCAATAAAAAGCTGTTCAAGATCTTTTGGAAGAGTAATTTGATTTCTGTGTGCTGTGTAAGACTTGGCAGTTTTATTCCAGTAGAACCGTGTCTCTCTCTATGACCTCCCAGACCGTTTTACCACTTTCTTGTCCTCTTTCCATTCTCTGTACCACAATTCCCAATCTCCAGGCATCTTCTTGATGTCACCACCTGCCTTTATAAATTCATGCACTTACTGTGGCACTAGGATACAGGCTTGGATCTTCTCTCTCCTGCCAGACCACTTGAACTCCACCCTTACAACTACAATAAGCTCGACTTACCCATAGGAACAGCATTATTGTAACTCAGATCTGCATCTGACTCAGCCATAGCTAAAGCCCAGCAGGAAAGATACTGTGGTTATCTTCCTTGGGCTTCATCCACCACATACACAGCCTGGCACTGAGAGCTGGGGGATCTGCTTCGATTCTGGGAGGAAGCAGTGGTGCAAGGGGCCAACACGGAGACCTCAGCACATGATGCTACTTGCCATGGTTTTCCTGGACCAATGCATTCGTATGGACGTTTTACAAAGCTGTGTCAGCAAGACTCTGAGAAGGATATGAGAAAGCCATGGACAACTGTGGATGCTCTAGACTATGGGGGTACAATGTGTCTATTAAAAGAAATCAGATCACATCCTTTCTCAGGATGTGCACACACCCTTCAATGCAAAGCAACTCTCCGGGGAGACATCTGGGCAATCCCCCTTTCCAGCAGGCAGTTCATTTTCCTGAAGGAGGGCAGCGATCCATTCATTGTGGGAGGACGAGGGGACGCGGTGGGGAGGCAGGGCTTGGAAGAAGGTGATCAGAGGCTGGAAACCAAGCAGGCCGCTGCCTCCCACGTTGGCCCGCTTTCATCTTTCGATGTTTATTTCCCGGGCTTGCCGCCAGCAACCGCGTGCTCTGCCAACAATGCCGGGCTGCTGGGCATGCCCTGCACGGCGCCCCCGGCCTGCTGCTCCTGGCTGACGCTGCCCATGGCAGGGCTGTGAGCCGCCGTGGTGGCCGAAGCAGCCCTGAGCTGCCACACGGGGTGTGTTGCCCCAGCCCACCTCGCCCTGCTCCTTGCCTCTCGGCGGGCTCCTGATCCATCGCGGCTCTGCGTGAGGAATTGCCTGACCCTTGCAAGCTCTGCAGCTCTGGCCCCGAGCTCCTTCGCCCACTCCCTTCTCCAGGGTTTATCCTGTCTCCACCCTAGAGCAATTCTGAGAAAGCAAATGCAAGCTTAAATCAAACTTTTTTTTTTTTTTCTATTCCAAACAGTACTTCATGACGGGACATGAAGTTAGGCAAGGCACACATTTTCCCCTCGCTCTTAGCAGCTCATCAATCACATACTAAACCTCGGTTAGTGCATCAGGAGGGGTAAAACTGGAGTTCAGCAAAGCACAACAGTACCCTTTCAATTTCGGCTGATGTAGCAGGCTTCTCTGCAGACCCAACATCTCTACTCTGTGTCCAGAAGGCAGTGTGTCTGTGAGAATCGTGGTGCAGCTATAGTGGTGGGGCTTTCCTAGGCTGGGGTGAATAAGTGCTTCTTCTAGCCCACAGTAATACACAGCCCAAGGTCTGCCCATGGAAGTCAGGGCAGTCATCGAAGTGTGGTCGTTTGATGCTGCCTCCCGTCTTCCAGGCCTTTTCTCTTCAGGCTGGAGCTAGACAAACACCCCTCTTTCCTTCAGCCAGAAGGAGGAGAAGAATTGATGATGGAAAATGTAAGCTATCATCAAGGAAAGATAGCTGGAGAAAACAAATAACCACTTTCATTATCCTGTTGAGGAAATCTTGGCATCTGTGGATAAATCCTGTCAGGAAAGGATACCTTGAACCAAAACGGATGATGAACATGTGCTACATAAACCATGGGATCTGGGAAGAGGGACCTACAAAACAAAAGTGGACACCTTCTGGGGAAGGCGGAGCAAGCTCCAGTGAGTGTGGAGCCTTGCCTGGTGTTGAATTCAACACAAATAATCCCATCAGCAGGTCAGCTGGCTTCGTGCAGCTGGGCACCTTGAGCTAGTGCTAGCCTGCTTTGCCCTCACAGACCTCTGGCTGTTGCCTCCACACAAAATCTGCTGCAGCGTGGCTGCCCCGCAGCTTGCAAGCATACCTGCGAAATTTACAGGACAAAAAGTTGCACCTTGCCCAAATGAACAGAAAGCAAACTTGCACTTAAATATAAGAACCTCAGGTATCAGAAGAAAGCTTTTTGCCATGTTGACCTGAACAGCCAGCACACCTGCCCTGCCTGGGGACTGCCCCCCAAAGAAAAAGAAAGGCTGCTGAACTGTGTGGGGCCAAGCCTGGGAGACGTAGATCCAAATCAGGTTTTTCATCTGGACTAACTGAACATGAGTGGAAGCAGCAGGGAATGAAATAAAACACTGGCAGAGGAAGAGCTTGGAAGCAGTTACTTGCTTTCTCCTTCAGCTCTTTGCTTTCTCCTGCCTGCATCAGTGCAGCTGAGCTGGGGCAAGAGCTCGAAGCCTTTCTGAATTGTTCTGAAGCTGAGTCATTTGGGTGGATGAAATAAGGACATCTGTGATGCTCCTTTCTCCATTATTGCATACCGTGAATGAGCACTGGCACCACGGCTGAAACATCGGCCTTCTGATTCAGTTGCAGTCCTCCCCTTCGCACAGGAGTGAATGGTGATTCCTCCTGCTGGGCACAGGACAGCCAGGCTCCAGGACAGCTTCAGGCAGGCACAACCCATACAGTGACATTCAAAAGTACTCTGACATGTCCAAGCATGACCCAAGACTGCAGGATGTGGTCTTGATCTTTCTTTTAATAAGCAATACAAAACAACTGCTAGAACCGGTCCCCAGTCTACCCTCTTTTGCTTACATGCTGTTCATTAAGCAGCTTCCGTTCATCCCCAGAGTCTCGAATTCTCCTCTTGCAAGTGTGAGGAAGGCATCATTTGAGAATATTTTCCTTTGAAATGTATTTATTTGTGATCTGTAAATCTACTCTGGGGCTCTATTACTAACTTGTGAATTGACATATTTTTATTTTTGTTACCAGTAAACAGCATCCACCGTGACCTTAAAATGACATGGGCTGAAGGTTTTGAGCATGAGGTAGACAATTTTGGAAACCCAG
This sequence comes from Netta rufina, assembly GCF_964035555.1. Taxonomy (NCBI): domain Eukaryota; kingdom Metazoa; phylum Chordata; class Aves; order Anseriformes; family Anatidae; genus Netta; species Netta rufina. The sequence continues at coordinate 38,940,432 of NC_140125.1, forward strand.
TGCTTAGCTTTTCTGAAAACCCAGTCCCTTTTTAAGGTATTTCCAACCAAACACATGAAAGCGAAGAAACCCCAAATCATTAATTACTTTTGAAAATTTTAGCCAGGGAACACTTTTTTAGTGCTGGTTGAGGAGTCATTAATTATCATTGCACTGAATGTAATAACAAACCAGACCTCCCCAATGGGCAAAGGCAAACCACTTCTCTTCTAGATTTTTTTTATGGCAATAATAAAACATATTATTATGCACCTCCAACCACGAATGTTCTCCAAAGCAACTTGATATTAAAATCCAAATCATCTGACTGGATGGGTTTTTACAGATCGTTACAGCAGGGCAAGCCAGGAATGTTATTGGAGTGGCCTGAGGCACAGTACTATTCCATGGAAAACGAATAACAGTTAAAAATGTTCCAGAATTCATTTTCTCAAAGGGGATTTGTGGCACTGTTGGGAGATTAGAGCCATTCCTACTCAACCAGCTATACTCCCTGTGAGCCCTTCGTTTGTGCCTGTTTCATCTGAACGGTCAGGTTTCTTTCACTGTGGCAGAATATAAATGTGAGCTGGCTCTTCTGTTGTCTGGACTTGTTTATTTTTTCCTCCTTTTCTTTAGCAGCAATGCATTTGCATAGTTTTCCAGGCTACAGCAGCAGCAGTAGGAAAAGGTTGGGCTGAAACCCAGTTAATGCCACTCCAATATGCTCCAAGTTTGCATTTCAGAACTTGGTCCCTGTGATCGTACTCTGTACTACAAGATTCCCCTTCATGCTTTGCAAGATTCAACGTGGAAGCCCTTTTTTTTTTTTTTTTTTTTTTTTTTTTTTTGTATAGCACTTTTCATCTGCAGATGTCACTGCCTGTTGGAAAGAGGACAAGCAAAAGGATGTGCATCTCAGCTACCTGTGGTGCCTCCTGCGTCCTCAGAATAGACCTCTGTGCACATCTGCGTGGGGTGTCTCTGCCACTCTAGGAGTGATGCGGTTTTTAAAATGCTTCAGGTAGTGCAGATCTAACACCAGAACGAACAGGGTTGCATTTTTGCACATCTTTATGAGTTTTAGAGTGAAATTTAGGTGCAAACAATTAAAGACTCAAGAGGCATGGCCGATGTTTTTTGAAATTTAGGTCTGAGACCTGTATAGTTGCATTAAAACTTCTGTTTGTTCCCCAGGTCTTGGGGGCACCTGACTGTCAGCATGATCTTAGTATAAGTTGAAGCAGCCAAGCAGTCCCCTGGCGTCTGCACAGGCCATACTCCTGCTGTAGAAGAACCTGCCAGGAGCTGGGCAACCTTATGGTTGGTGCCTTCAGTCCATGTAGAGACTCATAGACTTATAGCAAAGAAGTTTTGAACTTGGTCTGTGGTTTCAGAGCACTGACTGTCAGTGATGTAAGGCTGAGGATCTCGATTTCTTACATTAAAATCTGATTGTAATTATTAATGTTCAGTGTTAGTGGCTACTGCTGACAGCTAAACATAAAGAATGAAAAAACATTGAAAAGGTTCATACAATGTCAAAACACCTGAATGATTTAAATTAAATGATCCTGTGTCTGTGCATGTGTACATAGATAAATATAAATAAGTAATCAAAAACATGAAGGTAGTAAAATAGAGAGAATGTCTTTTGTGTTTTTTTGTTTGTTTGTTTGTTTGTTTAAATCTCCATCAAGAAACAAAAAATACAGTGTATTGGTTCATGTCTTTGGGATTTGTGTGTGTGTGTGTGTGTTGAAGGAAAAATATGAACTGGGAAATACAACTAAAGCCATAATTGAGAAGAGCTGTAGAAATGAAAATTAAAAACAAATGAGAGCAAAAAGGATGGAACATTAATAAACATACAGATCATACAAATTCAGTGTCATTTATGTTAGGATCAACTGGATTAATGTTAAAATTAATACCTATTTCTCTGCGAGGGCTGTCTGGATTTACTACAGGTTGAACATTACAAGCTTGGGTATCTCCAAGGATGGAGACTGCACAACCTCTCTGGGCAATCTGTCACTGGACAGCCCTGACAAGAGCCTGCCTCCTTCATTCCCTCTCACCAGGTGTTTGTACAGACCGTGAAGATCCCCTCTGAGACTCTCCTTCTCCAGGCTGAGCAGCCTCACCCCTCTCAGCCTCTCCTCACACGACAGAGGCTCCAGACAAAAAAAAAAAAAAAAAAAAAAAAAAAAAATCAAAGAAGTTGAGAAAGTATTAGTTGTGGATTTTCAAACCTAGAAGGGAAGTAAATTGTTTTACATGTACTGTTTATTGATGACTTATTTTTAAGTGCACATGGAGACTTACCACATGTTCAGCTAAGTGGTAACTATTCATTTCCTAAACTGGTTTTCTTTTCCTAGGCTTTAACTCCTAGGTTAGAAGAGGATGTATTACCCTACCTCATCACTGACAAAAAGGAAGCCCAGGTGACTAGGCAGGACACCTGGCCTTCACGTATAGGATTAGGTAAGACAAACTTCCTGATCCCCCACGTCACATACCCACGTACACACACCCACTGGTTTGGCCATGTCATTAGCACTGACCAAGCACGTAGCTCTTCCCAAACCTGCACAGCAATTGATGCACCTCTGCTGTGGCTGTGCTTGCTCAAGGAAAGGCAAGGCCCCATTTTCCATCCCTTGTGTATCGCCCCGTGCTGTTGGAGTGCTAGCAGGGAGCTCTGGGGTGTTGCTGCTGTTTCCCATAGCCATACCGCACTGTTTGGGAAGCTTTTTCAGAACTTTCTCTAGCTGCTCTTGTGGACTTCAAATGGGATTGCCTTTGGTTAAGTCACTCAGGTTGCACAATGGGCCGAACTACTAACCACATGTCTCATCAGACCTTCACTTCACCAGAGAGCATTTCGGTGAGTGTCGTGCTTCGCTGCCAGCTGCACAGACTATTTTTGCACCTAGGATAGAGCCTGCTTTTAGGACATGTCTATCAGGACCAACATCGACTCCAGGAATGTAGACACAGACATGTCTGAAAAAGCAAGCAGCAAGTTATGGTTGTTTTCAAGCCTCTTCTGAGGCAAGAGGAGGCCTCAGGGGTACATCTCAAAGTGTAAAACAATGACCAGATTAAAGGAGATTTAAAGCACAGATTAAAGGAGCCCTTATTAGAGTACACATTAGAAGAAGTAGGACAACTAGAACATTTTCTCAGGATGTGCTCAGAACCACACAGGAATTGTTTCAAAGAGCAGTGGCTTATGACTAAAAGAGACAGTTTGAAGTGTTTTTGGACATCATGTGTCTCTTGCCTTTACCACAGCTTTAGCCTTGCATGGACAAATAGTCCAATTCCAGCACAAGGGACATTTACTTTCTTATTAAACTATGCAGTTTATATGTTGGCATTGTCTGAAGCAATGGTGCCTACTAGATTTTTATGCTCTGACTCTTACGACCCCTCTTCTCCACCCTCCTTGTGTTGAACACCTATTTGGGTTAACCTAAACATATTGCCTGGGTGACAGCAAATCCTGTGGTCAAATAATAATACTGGTTCCAATGCTCAGTTTTCTAAGCAATCCTACTTCAGTTGGGCTATTTACGAGGATAAAAACCATTCTTGTAGTAAAGGAATGCACTATTAGATTTTTTTTTTTTTTATTTTTAGCTGGCAAGTAGATGGCCTTTTAGCTGGAAATATCCCTAAGTTGTAAGTAGCTATATGACTATAATAAGATTTACTTGAAGAAACTTAAACATTCATGCTGATCTCTCCTTAAAACATAAATGTCAGAGTAGCTGAGATAACTAACTCCCACTGATTCCAGTGAAATAGATACTAATTACCCTTTGAGGATTTGAACCTGGACCATAACAGAAGGCAAAATGTAACTTAAAGAAATATATAATAGAAAAAGTATTATGACATTATAAAAATAACTTGCATTGCTGTTGTACTGAATATTCTGCACGTAGATGTTTTCTTAAAAAGACTTACAAGATTTATAAATCTGGTTCTACAACATTTTAGAATTCAAACCTGGGATAGACCATGTCATTTATATCACAGCAATCTCCTTAATTTACTTTAAATCAGTTCAGTTTACAAGAATGGACATTTTTTTTCAACAGGCTCTATTTTCTCCTATATGCATTTGATAATACAGGCCTCAGGACCACTCAATCGCTACCAAAAAGACTGTAAGTTCCAAAAGCTGGCTCTGAAAACAGCTTATTGCTGTACTTGTTGGAGCCAACAGACCATTGTCTTAGGGACAAGATGTGTATTAATTTTTGATATTAGCTAACGGCTGTGTGAAACTTCTAAAGAAGTTGTCAATAGTCAGCATTTAACTCAGTGAGACAAGAAGATGCAGCCCACGAGGCTAGTCCCAAGATCTAGTTGACTTTGGCCCCCTAAATCAAGTCTTCCTGTGTAGGCACAAAACACTGCAGCTACAAACACCCAGCTTATGCCTGCAGACAGACATTGAACTCTCCAACTGCCTAGATGACACACAAAACATTGGGTGTTCTTTTGAGTGAGACAGTTTTAGATGTACTGGGCTTCGCTCTGAATCTGAATATCCTTCCCTTGGATTTAACAGAACGTAACAGCTTCTCAGATGCCTTTATAGTCTCACCTTGTGAAATGAAAATATTCAGCCAGCTTCATGGTATCTATTCTATCACTTATCAACCTGCTGAAGGCTATGTATTAGCATCCTCAGAAGGACTGCTACGTCTCATATGCATCAGAATCCCCCAAAGCCACCCAGGTAAAATTTAGACGTTAAATCCCAGCTGCCCATTCAGAACTGGACCTGAATCCATCTTTCCTTGGGTCTGGCATAGGCTTTTTGAGTGAAGATTACTACAGTGCCATCTAGTGCCACGTTGCTGATCCTCGCATACGCTGCATAGCACGTCTGAGGGCATTGCTCTGTACTCATTACTTCTAGCTGTGAATACTCCTAGATCTCGAAAATGCAGTCCACTTCCTCGGGAACATTCCTTCCTCATCCCATCTTTTTTTCAGGGAAGTCATAATACAGATTATATATATTTCTATAACAGACCTTTCAGCAATGCTATGCAATAAAATTGGCACCGAGCAGTGTGACTGTGTGGAATGGGGAAGGAACTGGAGATTATCTTGCAAAGACCATGTGTTCCCTAATCTTCAAAATGTGCAACTTTTAAAAATAGGAATGTGGAAGTTGCTCGGTAAAGTAAGCTTAGAGAAGGGGTCTGATGTCTTCTGGCATGGCCAGTCTGGGTGCTGGAGAGTACCAGGGAGGCGAGGGGAGGTATCCCCGAATGCAAAGATGCACAAAAATAGTGAAAAAGCTATTATTTTCCCTATATATATGGGAAGCAATCTCTGTTGAAAAATCCATAGAGGTTCCCACACCCCAGGAGATGAAAAACTCTTCAAAACTTTCTATGCAATTCTATTAACAAAAATGCAGCTGATTCATGTGGCAATACTCCCTGTCAACTCACCCAGGTCTCCCGCTTTCCCAGACGAGGAGGCCTGAGCGGATCTTGGCACAGGCATGAGAGGAGAGCTGCCCTAAAGTACCCATAGATTAGGAAGTTTCCCAACGGGCAGCTTTTGAATTTCTGCAGGCTGAAGCAGGGCAGCGTGCCTCCAGACAGCTAATGCCATATTTCTGAAGTCTTTTTAAAGTAATAATACACAGAAGGTCCTAGTGAGAAACCAATGGGAAATGAGCACTTAGGGACTTGTGAAAATCATGCCGGGTTCCTGTCTACATCTGCAGAAGCTTTTAAACCTGACCTCAGGACATCTTGTGGCCAAGTAAACGTGCTTTGCTAAATGTGACACTCATTTTGGGCACTGTGGTACAATGTGACCTGTGGCCTGTGTGATTAAAAGTAGCTGCTGTCGCCAGATGTTCCACGTGTTTCCCCAGGCTGCTTATTTAGAGTGCTGGCACCATCTACCACCACACGGTCCAGCACCAAGCAGGCAAATGACTTTCTGTTTTCTTGAAGAGCTATAATGTTGGGGTGTTGATCTGAAACAGTTTGAGGCCATGTCCATGATAACAACTGGAGGATGGATAATTTCAGGTGTATGACAGGTTCCACTGAGACCAGTAAAGTCTGTTCTGTGATTTCTCTCATCTTACAATCATTGTAGTTCAACAACTATACTGGGATTGCTCTTGAAAAGTCCTACTGACACTCCCAGCATTCTCATTTTCATAGCACCTTCAATACTGATCTAAAATTAGACTCTGTTCCTGAACTGAATGTATTGCTCTTCAATATGCAAGCCACAAATTGACAAAAAAAATCCGTCTTGTATACTTAGTGCTGAATTAGCTTGCAGTAAGACAAAAAGATTTACTTTTTGCCACATCTAAGGTCATAAAGTAAATAATAAAACCGTTTTCCATGAAGTCTGATTGAAACTTTTTGCACCTTATTAGCCATCAGAGCAAATTTTGTCTGGTAGCAGAACTATAGGTAAGATAGTAAAATATGTAAGAGAAGTAACATTCTAAAACTCTACGTTAAATAAATATGTATCAAGAAATTAATGCAATCTACAAATCCAGATGTATTATTGCTATTTTATTTTGACTTAAAAATAGGTACAAGCTTTCACATAGTTGATATAAATGTCTAGACCTTATCTTACTTGAGTGAATTCATGTCTGTTTAATAAGCAGAATGGTGCCAACAATTTTATAGAAAGCCCCACATGTTTTTTTTTTCCTCTGGAATGTCTCCAAGCAAGTCACACTCCTCAAAAAAAAAAAAAAATGTTTGGCCCTGATCCTGAAAAGACTTATGTATGTGTCAAGTTTTACATGCTGTGAAGAGCCCCATTGATTTAAATAGAGCCACTCACAAAGCAAAATGTTAAGCATCTGCACACATTTCACCAGGTTTAGGATCGTTGTTTGAGCATTTATATGTTCTTAACCGTCCTTCCTAATTGGCCTTTTGTCTCTGTGCAGTCAATACAGCCCACTGTTCGGTTTGTGTGTACCCAACACCTTCTTTAACTGTTGTGTTATTACTTCAGCCTGAATTTGCTGGACCATTTCACAGGATCCTGTAAACTGTGCAAGAGGAAACTGCAAGTCGGGAACCTACCTCGTCTATGCCTTTTGCAGATCAAGAGTGCAATACGCTGTCCTTAGGACAATATTAATAGAACTCTGTGAGTTAATGAGAGATATAAGAATTTGATGCAATAAAAAGTGTCTAAAATCCACTCAGCAGGAATAGGGATGTCCCCCCATGAATGACAATAACTTTCATTTTTAAAAAGTTTCTAGTGCTGTTCCTGAAAGAAAAGAAAAAAAAAAAAAAATCACTAATGTGATTTGAGAATGACACAGTCTAGTACCATCTTCCTGAGTCTGCAAAAGATAATTCCAGTCTGCTGCTGCCAAAGTCTTCTCAAATTGCAAAGGAGTGAAAAATGACAGAGTTTAAACTGATATGAGAAGACACTTTTTGCATTTTGCCAGGTAAGTCTTACAGAATGACAGTGAATCTAAGGTCTTCCTAAAGTCTTTGAGTGAGTGGATAAGCTATTTTGGAGGTGCCCACCATCTATCTTGGATAGTGCTCAAGTTAGAGAACAGAAAAGAGTGACTTATAATCACGTCTGACTGCCACCCACTTGGAACATGTCACAGAAACTAGGGATAAAAAAGTCTGATACAGTTTAATTTAGGGACATTTGTACTGATTTTTACTTCACACTCTACATTAGCTCTGATAAGAGTCTCAATTTTAGGACTGTGCTAAATATGTCTTAGCAAATAAACGTACCAAATATGCAAGCAAACTGCACAGACTTTACTCTTTCTTTAAAGGTCAGGACTGCATTCCTATTGTGTCTAGAAAACATTTCACACAGTTTGTGAGCGCCGCCTATGATACATAAAAAAGAGCTGATTGACAGCGTCACAGTTAAGCACAGTACACAACTGTCTCATTCTTTTAAATGTCAAATAGATGTTCCGCTCTGCTATATTTCAAACTTGTTAAGAGACTTAGATATAACAGGTGTAGATCAATTTTTCACTGTCAAGCAATAAATATAACTTAAGAAACAATATAGAAACAGAAGGCTTTAAATATAAATATTCCCTTCTCCTAGGAGTTAAACCAGAATATATCAATACAAGGATCTCAGTGACTTCTGAAGAGTCAGTGACATCTGAGTTCACATTTTTACCACATATAATTGGTGTTTTGCATATAAACTCCTCAATGATATTTAGCAGGTCCAACTGCTAAACCTTTGACCTGGACTCATTTCTGTCAGAAGGACTTTGATCTAGTCTGCTGTCTCTTGTGAGAGTGAAAACCAGGTGGATGGGCAGAGAGAGTGAAACGTGGGTGTATAAACTGAGGGAGAAGCAGCCAACAACAGCAATGGGCCAAAGAAATGGAGGCTGGTGCAGAAATAGCAGACACCCAGATTTCAGAGTTCAGGGCAAGGGTAACTACAAGGGAGAGGGAAGTGGGACTTCAAGCCTCAGTGTGACTTGTGCTTTTTTTTCAGGCTGCTTGCCAACAAAGAGTTTATTGATTTTTCTGGTTATTGTTGGATAATATTAAGATATATGTCAAGTTCCGACCTGCTAAAAGTGTTCCGAAGGCTTTCAGTCCTTAGCCGGAAGAAGATTTTGCCAGTCCCCCAGTTCAATATTTAACTTGGCCATAGGCTGTCTGAGAATGCAGTGGAAGATCCAGCTGGAGTACATGGGGTTGGGCATGGGCTCTGATAAGGAGAGGTGAGATCAGTCTGGAAACCAAGCTGTACAGAAGCCTCTAAGTGTAAATGTCATCTGCAGCTTAATATCACATTGAAATGAAACACATTCACAATGAGCTTTTGCGGCTTTAAGAAAGATTCGGGTGTCCTGGTGCCCTTAAGCACAGCAGATCAGTGCCTGGGATCCTTCTCCCAGCTGCTGTGTCCAGCTGACCTGAGCTGTCTGCCTGGCCAGCTGGGGTGCAGAACTTCAGAAGCCCCACTAAGTAACTGAGCCCTTGGCTACGGTTACTTCTGATGACACTGGGCAGCCCCTTTCTAACTCTCTCCCTCACCCCAGATATCTTCCTTATCCCTTATCCCATCGTCTTTAAAAGTGAAGAGGAAATTGGTAAATGTTCACTGGATACCATCACCAGGCTTGCAGGGACTTGGGCTCCAGTGCAATGATGCTGCAGCGCCCATCTCCCTGAGCAATGCAATCCTCTTTGAGCTTTCACGAGAACAGCAGAAGGCTCCCAGAGTCAGTACTTCAACACAGCTCTGCTGGCCAGCCTGCAGAGCAAGAGAACGACAGAGGGATTTATTTTACCTGTTCTGTGTTTCCTGATGTCAAATATTTGTGCACGCACAAGTCAGCTTTCATAACCCACTACGGATGATGAGATATTTAGGAAGAGTTGCTGGTTTTGTTTTGCTTTTGCAGAATTGTCAGCTCGGGAGCTAATCTCTTGCAAAGAGTATCCCATTTCTCATTGCTGTAAACACACCCATCTCTCAGTGGTACAGTTTCCTATCCCCTCCATTTAATAGCCAAAGCTTCATTTTCATTCTTTATTACAATTCCTTTAGCTTTATACAGTTCAGTGCTATAACTCCAAATAATCTCCATCTGGAATATTACTTTGGCTTTCTTTTTCATATTACTGGGAATCCATTTGGTTTTGTCAGTGTTTCGGTTTGTTTAACTCTGCCTTCAATTTTTTATTTTTTTTAAAAACTTTGGTGGTGAGTTGCTGGAAGATTGTTAGCTGAGTTTCTGGATGGGTTGCATTAGTTTCCCATTCTGATTTAAAGGCACAAAATGCTAAAACTTAACAGGTTGTGTCACAGCAGAGATTTCAGTTTTTCAACAGCCACAAATAATGCATTTTGACATTTTGAGTGTTTCTTTTTTGTTGTTGTTGTTGTCCTCTTAATTCTTGCAGTGCACTTGTGATAGATACTGTCAAGATAATTAGTTTAGATATGAACTTTCACAGCTATTCAGTTGTGTTCCCAACTCTCTGTAATTCCTCCTTGGTGCTGGAATGCCTACTTCTGTGTTTTTTTTTGTTATTTTTTTTTTAATTTTTCCTTTTTTTTTTTTTTTCCTCATGATTATGTAGCTTCTTGTCTCAGGACAAGAAATTATTGTATCAGAAATTATTTTTCCTAATAACAGTAATGTGGATTTTTATATAACTTTTCTTGCTGTAAGATTGGTATCATTCTATTCTTTTCCCTTTTATCCCTACAGTATGTGTTAGAACAGATTTATCTCGTTACCATCGTGCTCAAATAATGTCATGTAAATCCTTCTCTTTATGATTCCTATGCATGCAGAGCAGAAAGCAATAAAGTCAGTCATTCAGGACCAGGTTTTGTTCTCCTTTTCGCAGAAGTAAAACCGGAGACCACTGCTGACTGTTCTGGAGTTGTCAAGGTATTTCAGTTCAAATGAAAACAAAATTTCTGCTTTAATGCATAGCCAGCAGGGCAGCTCTCTCATTGCCAGCAAGATATTCATTCCTAGCAGTCTTTCAACTGTCTTCTCAGAAAAGTTACAAAGATAGATGGTCAAATCTCTTTTTTAGCATGCTCTGGAATTACATGGATAATTAAGGGTGTTTTTCAAACTTCTGCAGAAATTCATTGCACTGTGAATAAAGACCACTGATTTTTTTTTTCAGTTTCCCTTCAAATTTAAATACATTATAAGTCTATTTTACTTTCTTGATCTTCCTTTCACACACCATAGAACCACGGTGCTGTTGCAGCAGGCTTTGATACCTACTGTTGCAACAATACATCTGTCCGTACTCTGAGGGATCATCCACAGATCCCCTCTCTCTTAACATTCTTCCCCTTCCTTGGGCCTAAAATTTGGCTTATTCATACTCTGCTCAGAGGGCTTTCTGTAATATGACTGAACAGTGCATGATGATGAAGTGAGAAGAGAAGAAGATTTTAAAAATATTTTTTCTTTTCTATTAATTTAGCACTGCTGAGTGATTTGAGGTTCTCTGTCAGAAAGTACTCAGGTTACTGCTGTGACTCCTGTAACTGCAGTGACCATGGTGAAAATCTAAAAGTTTGAAAAGGAGTTTTTCCTCTCCTGGAATTTCTAAGAGTCTGCTCTTGTCCAATATTATACATTTTATTCCTGGTTCGTGCGTGTAACTTGGGGAAACTCTGCCTCCCAAAAGAGTACCTTTCCTTCAGTAAGTGGAACTGTAAGAGAATCCATCCAGCTCTCCTATGCTTTGCAAGTAGCTTATTCCTCACAGGTAAGCTGCCTTCTTCTGCCAGGGCAGAGCTCTTGGGCTGCAGGGAAAGCGGAGACGGACAGTTTGTGGGCCCACAGCATTTGCCATTTCGGAACCCAGATGGGGTATCCTTCTACTAGAAGTGGTGGGCTTGATTTGCAAAACCCAGCTGCCTATATTATGGCTGAGTGAGACAAGATGACAGCTAATTCTTTCTGGCTGCAGGGCTTATGAATAAATGAAGACTTGAAGAGGCAGAGAGAGAGAGAGAGTCTACGTTCTTGGGGAGTCCTCTGTCACATGAGGAACAGGAAGCATGTCCACATGCAAAAGAAGCAGAGTCAGGGAGGCCTAAATGACCTACAAATTATTCTCTCCTAAGTTTCAAACACTTCTCTTTATACTTTTGTGAGGTAAAGATTTTCCAAGGAACGCATCTGTAATTTGAACACTTCTGACACCTTTATTCCTAAATTTGGAAAGTCTGAAAAGATTTATTATTTTTGAGTAGTAATTGCACTCTTCTCCTGACAGAGCAGTACATCGCACTGTAAAAGGACTGACACTACGGCTGCAGCATTCCCTAGTGTCATTCATTCTGTCACACCAACTTTTTCCACCTCTGAAATGTTCTTCAGCTTTTATTGACTGATCTCATCAATGTGCCACAATAGAGACACTGAAAAACAATTGCAAATTCTGGTATTATATGTGGGCTTGCTGGAAATACTTACCCTTTTTGAGAGATAATTACTAAAAACTAATTAAATTTGCTTTAGAAAACACATGAATTGCATTATTGTTTTTAAAAATTGCAATGATTTCAAGAAAGCCTCTTTTTATAGCTTCTAGACTCTTAAGGAACATAAGTTTTCCATTAAAAAAAAAAAAAAAAAGTTTTATTTTTCAAAAGTAGCTGGTTTTACTCCAAATGCCAAAAGCTAAGACATTTGAGAATGTGAAAATCTTTTTCTGTTTTCATTGGCAAAGAATCCCCATTTAGAGGAAAAATCAGCAGGGAAGAATAGAGGGCTTTGCAAGAGACCAGAGAGCATTATAAGTACATTTATTATCCTGGCACTTTTAATATTTCTTCAAATGAGTTTGTCTTACTGTTACAGCTCCCTTACAGTTAAATGCCAGTCAGGTTTTCAGTGTTCTAACACTTTTCAGGACTCAGAATCACATGATATGACATAGTCTCTCAGAAGCCCACTGTATATGTTTGGAATAAAGTCAATGGTTTTGATAACTGTTTATGTTGTCTTAATCATTTCCCTCTCATTTTCCAAAAAGAAAAGCCATTTGAACTAATGATGTCTGCTAAACTGACATATAAATATCATATTTCTTTTTTAGATGTACAGATCCTTGAGAATGACTTGGTGGCAACATTTCAAGCATGCTGCTGTTGCATACACGTAAAGTTCACCTCCTATGGTTTGCACAATCCTTTTGTGCAATGTGCTGATTCAGTGTGTGCTCCGTCCCTCCTCTCCTTGTCTGTCCAAATGATAAACTAAAAGTTCTCAGTGCTGGGATAAGAACGACCACTGAGGTAGCTTTTGCATGCACAGATGAGCAAATACGTTTGCCCTCTTTGAGCATCTGGCCTTTACGGTCAAGTAGAAGAAGCTCCTTCCTCACTTTTGAGAGTTAAGGATCTAGAGGCAAGCTATGGATAAATTAGGAAGACCTCATAAAAGAAGAAGACTAGACACCTACTTCTCACCTCCTTGAAATTCATCCCATAGATTTCAGCAAAGTTATTCTTTTATACTTATTAAAACGGGAACAGAGCAAAGCTCTGAGTTTGCAGGGCTATACTTCTAACATAAACAATTCCACCTCAATATCCAAATCCCCTCCCTATTGTCCTGCTCTCCATGACCTGCTCTCTCCTCACTCCTTCTGCTCCTCCGCTCCTTCAGTAGCTCCTGAAATTTTTCACTGGTTCTTCTCTCTTGAGGCCTAAGCTAGAAGGTTCCCTCTATCTCTTTTCCTGCAGGAGAGAAGGTGCTTTTTGAGAGAGAAAAAATGCATACATATGTTGAAAAAGGCTGATCATAAGGAAGGTGTTCCATAACTTGTTTACATACAAAATTACTTTGCAGATCCAAAATCTGTGTTAGAGAACCCTGCTAGTTTGATTTAGCATGCGTGACTTGAGTCACAAGAAGTAAACATATTCCAGACTTGCTGCTTCTGTCATCTTCCCTCTGTACGTTGCTGTATGAATCAGTGAATAAGGGTGTGAAGGTCAGCTAAGTGACTCACTGAGTATATTTCGAGAGAAGTGAAGGTGGCAGAATTAGGTCTTCCTGGATACATCTATATCTTCAAAGGCATGCTGCCTCTTGTCTAATCCTTTGCTTTTTACTCCCATGAGGCGAGCTGAGGTGGAACATTCTCAGCTCACCAAGGCAGGAGGAAGGAAACGAGGCCTCACTGGGAGCTCTGAGGGGAGGTGTTAGAGAAAGTACAAGTGGGTGCCGTGTTTAGGTGTTCCCATCACAGGGTTTGTCAAGCATGACGGAGCCCAGCAAGCAAAACATCTGCCCTGTGTCACACAGGACACATAAGCCTTGACAGAAAGCACAGCAGAGGTTACAAAAGAATGGATTGGGCTTTCAGTCCTCTCAGTGTTCAGTTTTTCTAGTACATACAGCAGAGAACCAAGACAAGGAGCCTTGCGAGCTGGCCTTTAAAAACAAACAAACAAAACCCACAAAGACACAAGAAACACTCCTGCAAAAGACTGCTGCATGTGCAGGAGCTCTAGCCAGCCAAGTCTGTGCTGTAATTCCTGAGCATGCTGATTCATCTGTGAACACGCAGAGTCCAAGCTGCTTTGTGTGCCCAGATCACCTAGGCTCATCACAGCCGTGGTGCTGCTGCCGAGAGCTCCAGTAAACTAGGATGCCTCACCAGCAGCCTGCACGGTGACAGCCAAAGCAGCCAGGACACTTAATTCAGCTGTAGCCCCCAGCTAAGAAAGAAAACATCCAGGATGTTGTTGAGGGCAAAAGGTTGGCATTTGGAAGTCTGCAAAGAAAACTGATGTTTATGTGCATCAGCCATGCCAGAGGCCCTCTGGCAGGGTGTGTGTTTTGGTTGAGTCTTGTGGCATGAAGGAAAGTTCCTTCTGCGGGAGATCCCACAAGGAAAGAGGCATCCCTGGAGAGGCACTGGTTTCAAGGAAAAGTCTGATTCCCAGATGGCAGATTATCTCTTCAGATCTAGCCCACGATGTCACATGCCTAGATGTTATCATAAAGATGACCAGTGTCTGTGGAGGAGTGACTCCAAAGTGAAAGCGGGAACTGTCAAGGAAAAACCAAAGACTGAAGGGTGGTTGCCCCTTTAACAAGATCAAAGAGGACTGTCAAAGATCACTGAAGCCTAGTTGTTTTTACCAAAATGCCAAAAGCCACCCATGGGGCATGCCCATGAGGGCATGGCATTGCATTCACCCTCTTCTAAGATACAATACAATACTTTCCCTGAAGCTGCTTTTATATTAGATTGGATGGCTAAGTGAGCAGATCTTGCAATGACTTACCTTTCCAGACCCACTTTCGGTATAGGGGAAGGTGGGGAAATATCCTGTTGCTTCATAGAAGTTAGAGTACAGAGTAGGAGAGGATTGCTCTCACACCTGGTTCGCTACTGCTGAAGTTTGACCTGGGGCTACCAGTAAAACTGAGGTTTCCAGGGTAGACCAGTGGGACAAGACACCGAGTATGCTGTGCTTGAGCAGCTGTAAGAACTTGAAGAGCCTGATAATCTAAAAGCCAACGCTTTGTTTCAGTACTGCTAATGACAAGTATTCAAAATTCATGAGGCAGACACCCCAGATCATAAGGTTTTGTCATCACTGTTGTTGTTATATCTTTTGGGGCTCTTTATCTTTTAGAATACATAATTTTTCTTTGCCACTACACAAGTAAGTGTGACAATATGGCATTCCAGGATTTACATTTAGGAAATCCACATCATCCCACTATCATAAAATACACGCTAAGATTATGCGTTTGTAGAGCAATGATGAAAGTTTTGGGTTACTTTTATTTTATTTAGCTCCACTTCTTTCATGGAATTGTTTGAGTCACATGGCATGAAGTGTATTTAAATAATCTCTGGAAATAAATTTGTAGATGTAGAAAACTTCATTGAGATTTGCAAGTCATGTAACTCACTGGGTCTTGCTGGGATGGAGTTACCTTTCCCTGCAGCAGTCGATATAGCGTTGTGTTCTGCACTCGTAGCTAGAACAGCATTGATATCACATTGAAGTTTTGTCTACTGCTCCACAACACTGGCACAGCATCAAGACTCCCTCCAATGTCCCCCAAAAGCCAGTAGGCTGGGGGTGGGCAAGGTGTGGGGAGGGGACATCACCAGGCAGCTGAGCTAAGCTGACCAAAGGGATATCCATACCATGTGCTGTCACACTCAGCAATAAAAGGTGGGAAAGGGGAAGGAGAGGGGGGCTTCTTGTTATGAAGACGCCTTTTCCAAACAACCATTACGCATATCTGCTTCCTGGGGCATGGCTGAACATCACTCATTGATATTGATGGGAAGTAGAGAATAATTTTTTTTCTCTCTCTGTGCTTCCACACAGCCTTTGCTTGTTGTTTCCCTCTTCCTTTGACCTTTAATTAAATTATCCTTATCTCAACCTGCGAGCCTTTTTTTTTTTCTTTCCAGTGTCCTCCAGCTTTTCTGAGGAGGAGGGGAAGTGAGAGAGCAGTTGTGGTGGAGTTCAGCTACCCAGCAAGGTAAAACCACCACAAAACCCAGTACATTCTTCTCATCACATAATGGCTTCAATTCTCACAAGAGCCTACTCACATTTAAATGAAGACAGTCTTCGATGTGGCTGAAATCTCATAAATCCTTAATCAAAGGACTCTACTGCCTTTGATTGCATGAAAGCAGTCAGGTGACATCAAGACTGGCACTCTTCACCGTGGCTTACATACCGATTATAGATACACTATGTACAGTTTTTGGTTGCATGTGAGAGCTCGTGACCTTCTGGGTTTCCTTTCATGTGCCAAAACATGAAGGGCTGCTTGTTCTCCTAATGATCCATCTAACTAAGACAAAGGAAACCCTTTTATTCTACTCAGAAAATACAACCTTTGAACTTCAAATGAATCCCATTTTCCCAGCTAGGCAGACATCTTGGGAGGAATCAGGACAGACCTGGACTAGGTATCTATGCCGTTTAGATGCCCTAGGTTGTTAAGGGATCTACACTGGGCAGACAGGTATGATAAGGACTTACAGAAGATCTAAGCCCTTTTTCAGCAGCAACTGAAGGCTGGTCACGATATAAGAAGACGTGAGATGCTTCTGATTAGGCAACTGAATCACCTAATATTTAACATTCAAAGCTGTACCTAAACAGGATGGCTGTGGAAATTCATAGAGTCTGTAGCGTTCACCATCTCCTACATCTGTATATGCAAGCAATCAATTTTAGAAGAGCTGTTGATTCTGCACACATTTCAGGGACTGAGTCTTATTCAGAAGCTAGTGCTGATCAGTTGCCTCCCTGTCCTTTACTTTTTTCCCATTAATTGTTCATGAAGTCTTGCAAAGCTGATAGAAGGCACACAGAGGAGCCAGAGACCGAGGTAACACATATCATGCTACTGAGCAGACACTAGAAATAGTATGTGACTGAACAGAATTAATTACAAGACACAAGCAGCAATGCAGGATTGCACTGTCCTCATTTCTTTACTGGGATGTTCCACGCCAGTGAAGATGAAGATGAAAAAAATAAAAACAGCTGCTTGGCCTGTCTTTGGCTGACTACTGCAGCAAGCTATGGGATGCCTTCAGAGGAGGCTTTTTTCCGCTGTGTAGAAAACATGGCAGGATGTTATAGGGTAATAGATAAAAAATTCACCATAGAGGAACTTCTTTACCTCTGAAGCAGCAGCAGGAACTTCTTGTAGATCTTCCATAAACCTAATGCTCAAGACAAAAGGACAGAGAAGGTTTCATGCAGGATGACCAGCAGCCTCTCTAATTCTTGCATTTGTGGCCAACCTGAGAGCTACAAGAGCTTCCATCCAGATCCAGCCACACAGAATAGTGACAGGAGGAAACCTTGTAACCCTTGTAACCCTCAACAGCATGACCCCAGCAAGGCAGGCTTTGTCCTGTGCTGGGACTGCTGGGAGAAACAATGCCTCCTACCAATGTCACTCCTTGCTGAGAAGAATTACTGTCTTTATTCAAAACAATAGCAAAACTGCTTTTGACTTAGTAGAAAACAGTTTCTTCTTTGGAGAAACAAAGGAGTGGCTTTGTATTTCCAGACTGAGTAGCTCTTATCCCAAGAGACTGGAAAAGACTACAGCTATTAGTGATTCATCGGTGGACGCTCAGGCAGGACTTTCTGTTTCCTTGAAATGTTTGATGGAAATGCCAGAATCTGACCTGTTAATAACATTCAAAATTGGAAAGTTACTCCTTAACTTTGAAGACAATTCTCTTGGTCATAAGTAATGTTTGCCAGCTATAATCTCTGAGTGTACAACTTGAAGTAGAGTGGACAGCAGGTAACATGCAGCTATACAGAGAAATCAACCCTTTGTAATACTTCCATATTTATTCTTTCACTCATGAGCATTCAGGCTGCTTGTGTAGTGCACATGCATATCCTAAAGCCTTAAACTCACTGAATGCAGACGCCTCCAAACAATCTGGGGGCATGAGGGGTGGTGGGAATGCTGCAGACATCTGTCACTGTGATAACACAAGTTAAGTACTTTGTTCTGCCTTCAGTTTCCTGATGACAGGAGTGGAAAACAATTATTGTTTTCCCAACTGGATTCTGAGTTTATTGTCCTGGGAACATTCCTTGCAGATGACAGCTAAAAAGAGAAGAAAGTATTTTACCAGATGTACTTCTAGTTCTTCTACTGTTTATCCCTCCTGCCAATTTGGAAGCCTGTTTATTTGGTTTATTGAATATTACAGCTAACTCTTTAAAATATCATACAGCAGGGCTGGAAGAACTACATACTCAACCACTACGTTTTCTTCCTTTGTTCAGCTGTTATCTGACAAGGTCATTACTTATAGAGTGTAGACACCTTCAAGACACAATATGGCAATAAATTGTTCTCGTTTTAGTATCAGTTGTAAAATCTGCAGGATGACTGACAATTATGAACACCTTAGGAAATGAGGTAAGAGTATTTAATACTGGATTCTGACATCTATATTCTGTGTTGGAGGCACGATCTCTGTAGCAGGACGTGTATAACAATTGAATGGGAGCCTATGACATGTTTCATTCTTACAGCTCCACTGCCTCTTCCTCTTACCAAATGATAGTCACTATGAGAAACCTTTTTTCCTCTTCTGTTTTTGCATCAAAGAGGAAAAGATAATTATTATCTTTCATACATCTAGGCAGCTGGAGAGCTTCTTAAGCACTTGCTTCAATAAAGTGTACACTCCTGCCCCTGTGGTCCCTACATGGCATAATTCAGTGACGAATGTGTCTTTCACAGGACCTTACATCCTGTATTGGTCTGTACTTTAAAAATATATATGATACAACTTTTAAATAATTTCAGTACATGTATTTTTTACTGGCTCTTTACAGACATTGATCAATGCCTGTGCAATAATAAGAGCTTTGGAGTGACTCATTTTAAACCTCCTTTTAGCCATACCCTCAGGGAGGAGCAGAGGGTGAGCATGTAACCTTTCAGCATGCATACTCGCAACTCAGCAAAATTAGAAATCCAACATATGTGAAAGTTAAAATCAGAACCTTGTACTTTGCCATCAGTGCTCTGAAGGATAAAGGTCACAGGGTCCCACCTGTTTTGGTACCCTCTATAGTACATACAGAGTCTGATCAGCATTGCTAATGGAAGATCTGTGGGTTCCCTCCTCCTCCCAGCGATATTCCACCACTTTTCCCTCTTTTTCCATCTCTACTATCTACTGCCATGTGCTGTATGGGACACAAGTGGAAGCACAAGGAAAAATGACAGTATGTTGTTTTCAAACTCAGAAATATGGGAATGATCCTTCCCTGAGTAACCTTCAGTTCTTGGGAACAATAAAGGTTTGCAAAGGCTCAGGAATAACTTCATCTTCCTCTGAGCCATCCTACAGCAAGTATTCTAGTTCATTTATGTTTTTGAATCATTCAGTCCTATTCTAAGAGGGAGATAAATTCCAGGAAAGTATGTTTACTCTTCTTAGTTGAAGGAGGTAAGTGCATAGACACAGCAGATCAAAACTTCTTTGCAGAAAATTAACAAAATGTAGTCATTTAAATGAGGAAAATCTGTAGTGCAGAGCTAAACCTGGCAGTCCAAACCCATTTCCAGGCATTCCTCAAAATGGAATTATTTCTGTTATTCAGAAGTTCTGGATTTAAAGCTTCACATTGTAACAATGAGCACAGTTAATCAGCTTGAACATCAGGCATACTTGTAAATATTCAGAGAGAGTTCAAAACAAAGTGAAAATAACCCTTGAGAATTTAGTTAGGATTGCAAACAAGCAGTGATTTAAATAGAGCTCCAGTCTGACCTCCTTCTACAATCCTCCTGTTATTTGATTTCTGTACTTTGCCTGTTATGACACTCCAGACATACACATTAGGATACTAAACACACAGAAGATGAACTAACATGATGTTAAAAATGACCCTTAAAGAAATCCCTCTCCCACAGAAGAAAAAGCGACAGCTTCCCCTTTTGATCCTTCCTTTCAGAGAAAGCCTCAGGCCACATCTCTACCAGAAGCCTTTTCCCCACAGAACCTGTATTGTTTCATATTGGCTCACACTAGTGTCATGAGAGCATATCCTGGTTGTTTTTTTTTGCCAGGGGCTGAGTTTAAATGGAGGATTGTTTTCTTTGGGGAGGATAATTTTATTCAGGTGACAGAAAGGCTAGGTTTTGCTGGCTAACATCAAATGTGTATACAAATACATGCAAATCAATAGTGACAAAAGCTATCTTCTGTTGATAAACCTTTCTAGAACAGACCAGATGTTTTCCACCAACTCTGGAAGTCTTATAGGATTTTGGGAACAAAGGGGAAGGCTTAAACTCAAGAGCTCACCTTTGAAAACAGTTACCCACGAGACCTTCCTGTTTGAGGCAAGCAACTAAGTTGATCTCACCAACTTAGGCAAAGAGACAGAAGAGCAGAATCCTCAAAGGGCACATCCATTTACAATCACAAACATGCTCAGATGGGGCATAAAGTATGAGTTTTGTTCAAGGTGTAGTTGTAGCGTCATGGAGCTAGCTCCCATCAGCATCTTAAATGGATTCTGCATCCTATACTTACGTATTAGTACGTACTAGTGTTGTTTAAACTGCTGTTAGCACCAAAGCCAACTGAACGAGACCTCAGGTATAAGACAGTCAGCCTAGCACAACTAAATAGATATGTCCTTACATTTACAAAGTCCAAGCCTTACGGCACTTGTTATGGCAAAATAAACACCTTAACCTGTAGCTGAAAATGAAGTGGAATCTGTAAAGGGAGACAAAATATGCTCTATGTATGATACAATGCAGAGCACAGGCACACCCCTCTTGTATTAGCTTGGATTACCTTTGTTCTGTTGAGAAAAAGTGCAGTGGTCCAAGATGAAAGCGAGAAATGAAGCGAGAAATGCATGGAGTAAGGCAGCATGGTCCTTGTCCAAGGCAGGTATTGCAGATTGGTAGTCAGGCACAAGGAGGTTCCAGCCTCCACTGCAATTTGTGCATCCTGAGGCCACCAAGGAATGCAAGCTCTAGGTTAAAAAAAAAAAAAAAAAAAAAAAGAGAGAGGTAGGCATATTGTTAAATTGATGGGAAAGGTCACATATCTGTCACATCATCTGTTTAAAGTAAATATAGTTTTTTTCCGAAATTTGACAGCATTAATGAGACTTAGAGATCTATATCTGCAAGGGATTTCCTGGTATCATTCAGTTTACTCCCTAGTACCAATGCAAAATGAAGTGTATCAAGCTATTCCTGACAGATGCTTATTTCATGACAGCTTCCAGTGAAAATGATTGCACAATGACAGCAACAGCATCCCCTCACACTAGTTCATTGCCCTTCTAACTAGATGTTTTTTTCCTAGTGATTAGGCTAAATCTTTCGTTACAAAATTCATATAATTGCTTCTTAATGTCTTACCCGTACTGGACACAGACAGCAGTTGAATCGACTTCAACTTCATAACAACTGAAAACATACTTAGCATTATATAGCAATGTTAGATTGATAGAGAGCAATTGTTAGATTGCTCTCTCTCTTCTTCTCTCAGTTCCCTCTTTTTTTTTTTTCTCATTTTTTTTTTTTTAGCCTAACTTCCTTCTTTCCTTTCTTGGCGCTTAGGTTTTCTGAACTGCCTGTCATTTCTACTGCTTTTCTTCCCATTGTCTAGCTTTTCATCCCTTTCAAAACACAGTACCCAAAACAGGACTCTCTTTTCCAGCTGTGGAAGAACAATCCAGTGCCAAGCAGACCAGAAAAATGACCTTCTTTGGCCTATGTATGACCCTATTATTAACACTTCCCAGAACATCATTTGTCTGTTTTGCAATCCTGTCACAGAACTTGACTCATACTCAGCTTATGACCCGTGTAACCCCAGGTTTTCCTCTACAGAAAGCACTGCGTGAGGATTTTGAGCTCACTCTGAAGAACAGACTAGGGTAGATCACGTTGTGTTGTGACAGCTGTGAGGAAAGAGAGCCTCAGGGCCTGTATCTACCAGCCACCACCAGCCCAGACATAGCTGAAAAAGGTACTGTCAATTATTTTGCACCAAAACCCAGGTGGTATCAATCCCCAGAGAAAGGCTTGATCCTGCCACCTGTTTCATGAGTATAGTCTTACATTCATCAAATTATTTAATACAACAACAAATGGGCTGAAACAACTGTAAAAGGAGTCCATGGGCAGAGGGCAGTGGGGAACAGAGCTATCAGGAGCATGCAGATCATTTTACACACTTACAGGACTTCAGCCTCAAGACTGTCATGCCTATTACCTTTACCCTAAGTATGCTGAATAAAGAACAGCAAAAGGATGTTCGTGCTACTAATTGCTTATTTTTCTTCAGGTGTCTCCTCCTCACCTCGCTTCTGCCTCTGAATTAGCACAGGATTCACCCCACCTCACTGAGCTAAACCTGGCGTCATCTCAAAGCTTGCCTTTTAGGCCTCCTCTGCAGCCCAGGAGAGGAAGGACTACCTACCGAGCTCTGCATTATCCCTCTCCAAAATAAATGTTTTAGATACATGGAGTGTATCACCTTCTGAAAGTGGTGTCTCCATTGACTAGTGAGGAGCATAAAGGACAACGTAGGACCAGATGTCTACCTCTCCAAGAGCCATAGAAAGGCAATCACAGTTATTTCCTTAATGATGGCTCGGGCTCTCTAGTCCAGCTGATTACTTTTCCAGAACAGCGCTTATAATCTGTTCC
Organism: Netta rufina; assembly: GCF_964035555.1. Lineage (NCBI taxonomy): Eukaryota > Metazoa > Chordata > Aves > Anseriformes > Anatidae > Netta > Netta rufina. Next base: position 38,963,191 of record NC_140125.1, read on the forward strand.
ATGCATAGCCAAACTCATGATGTATGACAATCCACACAGTTTAATTTAAATGCTGAATATCCTCTCTGTTCTCTGTCTTCCACACATCCTCTGCCTCTATCTCCAGTTATCTGTAGCAAATTGTCTTTTCCCTGCCATTCCTGGCAATACCTCAATAACCAGCAGCTGGGTCACATTCATGGAGTCACAAGAACAAGACAAAGCTATCAGTTAAAAAATGATATCACCTCTCCCTGACTTTCATTTGGCCTGACATAAACCAACAATGGGATGTAATTATTTTTTTTGCCTGACTACATTTCTCAAAGCACGTAGAAGGAAGTGTAATTTGCTATCACAGCATTTTTTTCCTTTTCACGCTTGGCTAACCACACTCTACATTTCACACAGATCTTTTCAGTCAGCTGCTGCAAGTCATGGTCTCAACATATCAGAAATCAGAGGCTACACTGCCTCAGCTTGCTTAGAAGCCATAGCACTCTACACTAAAACTAAATAACTTTTACTAATTTTATTAAAACAAATGTTTTGGTAGCAAAATTCATAAAATACAAAATGCTGTCAGAAAAGCTCTGCTAATAGATTTTTGAAGAGTAGCTTATATCATTATACAGCACATGTATATGTAGTTATGGTTCTGTTTCTGGAGGAATCCATGCAAGAACTGGAAGGTCAACATCATTTCCTAGAAAGGCTGATAATCATCAGCTAAATTTGGGATGCAAAGGACTGCAGTTATGGAATGGGTCAGAAGCTGACGTTAACCTGGAACAACAGTAGAAAATAATTTTCTCCACCCAAGCTGTGCCTGCAGATTCATTTAACACCCCCAACTTATTTCCCTGAAAAGTATTCTACATTTGCCTCTAACGGATATAGAAATGTCCTTCTGAATTGATCAGTTAGTTCAGTGTAACATCATGAGAGAGAGAAGGGACTGGAAGTCACAAGCATCAAAATGTTTTTGAATATCCTGCTCTGCTATATTTGTATTCTCTAACTGGAAAAACTTAAGTGCATGAAATTAATTAGGTAATAGTTCCCAACACCACTAGCCTTTATTGCAGCTGAAACCTTTTTGTAGTGCTGTTGTGCTCGGTGGTCTAGAGCTTATCTATTTTTTTAACACTAGGTGGTGCCAAGGGACCACACATATCGAAAAGCTGACTAAAGAAGCAAAAATGTTCAATTTAAAGGCAACATAGGTGCCATTGGGTCCGTATCTTGTTCTGTGAATTAGTTCAGTTTCTACTGTTAAAATATCTCCTTGTCTAGGAAGTGACAGGAACAATTCTATGCAAGATGACAATAATTCCAGTAAACTCAGAGGTGATTTGGTGCTGTAGCCTACAGAGCAGACAGTAATTCAGCAGTAAAGTTTCAATACGTGGATATTACCTGCATGGGCAGGTCCAGATTCATTTGGTCCAAAACCTTTTCTCTGACAGTGGCTGGTACAAAGTGTTTCAAAGGAACCTTCAAGAGCCTCGTGGCAAGTAAATAGTCAGACTCCTAGCCTTGGTCTTAGCCTGGTGCCTAGCACATACAGGTTGGCTTAAGCTCCAGTTTATAAAGCCAAACTTCCCCCAGAGGTGTTTCTAATTCAAAAAATTGGATGTTCATGTTAGATAGATAAATACTAGCTGACCTATTTTATAAGTTAACTACAATTACAATGCTAAAAAATACAAAAGGTTGCAAATTATACAGGCTTATATAATAACAAAGGTTCTAAAAATCTTCATTTTCCTAGATTTAGTACTTTCTAGAGTAGAAAATATCATATTTGCTCATCTGATAGTCTTACTGGTGTCAGTATATGTGACCAAACTCTGTAATGAGTAAGAAACAAATTTAGAGTAATTTTAAATCAGAAATCCACATACTGCTTTAGAGCAGTATTTCAGAATAGAGGTATTCCACGAGGGAGTTCCTATGAAACTATTATCTGTGAGATAATCATGTTGATAGTTTGCAGGAAGACTGTCATTAAGTTACCAGTAGGAAAGGAAAGAGAGAGAAGGAATATTTGACACCTCATTAGCATTTCTATTCTGATACTCCTTTGTTTCAAGTTATTGATGCTTTTCTCCTTTTCCAGTACAGGTCTGCCTGTTTGTATACAGTTAGATTTCTGTGGAAGGAGGAATTTATGCCTGCCAAGGACATGCAAGAGGGTGCATTTACCTTTTTCTAGGTTTCTGTGGAAGGTCTCAGTTGATGGAGTTATTTGTCAGTACAGGTGCTGGATCCTGGCCATGCTATCTGAATAGTTATCATAAGGAACATCTCGTACATGTTAATGCAGCTGCACAGAGAGTCTATTTCCTCAGTGAAGTGAGTACAATTTCGTAGGTCCTTCTGACTTAAGTCTTTCAGAAGCTTCCTTGGATCTGTTCTTGATGTATAATTGTTCCCTGGGAATTGGACTGTGACTTCTGCACAGTGCTATGTCTCAGTGTCCTTTGTGCAGCAGAATGTATGTAAATAAATCAATTTACTTTTAGAGGACCGGTCTGCAAGACTACAGATATCTCTTGCAGATATTTCTTAAGCAGGCTTACAAAAAGCAAGGCCCGGTCCATAGGCAACAGAAATGATGTGATGTAGCCCACCATAAAGGGGACTGAGCACACAGAAAGCACTGTATCTCTGTTGCTTGTGTATCTTTCAATTACTAGAACTATGCTGCCTCAACAAAGTCCCATACAGAAGCTATAGTGGGAGGGTGCACAGGACAGGCAAAGATACTGAGAGGAAAACAACATTACACCTGTGCCTAACTGATGCTGATGCTTAAAGACTCGACAAAAGATTACAACAGCTGTGAAGAATGAGGAAAGGTCAATAATACATAACTGTCTGGATGGCATGGTAAACTGGACACAAGCAGAAAATATAATAAAACATAAATTACAGATGTAAGAAGAAAGAATGCAGACCCATACAGCAGATGAAAGCTAGAAGATCTGTCCTGAGAAGGTGACATTGGAAAAGACTTGGAATTGAATACGGTGGGTTATCTGCTTGGCACTAGCTACTTGCTTCTGATGTGATTCTGTAGCCAAGAGGGCTAATGCTCTCCATAAATGTACTTCTAAATCAAAAGGGAAGAAGCCTATTTGACAGTTGTGTGATTAATCTCCACCAAATTCAGTGCTGGGGCACTGAGAAGGCTTAAATAAGACTTGCAATTACCATTAAAAAATTGAAAATGTTTTGTAGTGGAAAATGTGAGCAATTTGCTTTTCTTTAATTCTGAAACAAACCTAAATCTGTAATCTCCCGTGCAGTTCCTCTGCAGATTAGCATTTCTCCACGTGCCCTCTGAGTCCAATACTCCAAGCTTACAGTACTTGGGCAGATTAGGTTCCTAGGATGGGTTAAATATTCCTGAAGAAATATTCCTGAAGCTGAATATTCCTGAAGAAAGAGAGTGAAAGTGACAGAAAATAAGTCCTTTACCCATTCACTAGGGATCTAAAGGGAATAAGGACTGCAGTTCTTCTTTCAGCCACCTCCAGGCTGAAGTCACATCCACCTGAGCATCTCCTTGTGGTGACTCCACCACCCAGGGAAGCCCAAGTGAATAGAGCTGTGTGCTGTGGCAGTGGGAAAGCTGGTACCTTGGCTTACTGGTATCTGCAGGATGGGCATTTGCTTGTCTCAAAACCCACGCTGAAGCTTCAGATTGCTGACAGAACATTCATGTGACCTTGTTTCCCATGATTATGTGAGTGGTCCTTGCCACTAACTGTGCAGTGATGGCATCTGAAGACCTGAGTTGCTGCCGACACATGACTACAACTCATGCCATCTGGGAATGAGTGGCCTTTGTGGGCCAAATACAACCCATTGCCCAGACTTTGAGCTGTCTTGCCTTAAGCATTCCTTTACAGTCTCATTTCTGAGCGTTGTAATTGTAGATCATCTGCCAAAGACTGATTAGCTTCAAAAGGCCAACTTCAGTTTCCAGGTGTCCTGACAAAACCACCTACACAGCATCAATTCAAGCCCAAAGTCAGGAATGGGAAAACTAAATGATACTGTAGTGCAGTACTCTACTGAGCACATGCAGTGCTCAGTAAGCAAGATTTCCACACTAGCAAACAGAACATCAAATAAACAGTTTTATTTCTAGTTAGCCCTATAACTTAACCCTTTTTAACTGGAGAAAAGGAAAAATAGCAGCACATCCACTAGATATGCCTGGATAGTATGTAATACCCAGGTCAACCACACAACTCCCAATATGAAGCTAGAAATATATCCATCCTCATTCTCCAAAAGCTATCAGGGCTGGCTGAGATAACCAGCTACTGCTCACGATGCAAAGTTCAGGCTCAAAACAGATGAACTGATGGGCTGGTGTATGAGCAGCCTGTGAAGAGGATGTCCATCCTTTAGACTTGGCAACCAGCTTACAAAAACAAAATCAGAACACATCATAATTTTCAGCCTGCAAGACAGAACTGTTATAGAGTGATAAAATGGCCCTGGATGTCAGAACTGCTTTTCCCAACTACCTCTTTTTTTTTTTTTCTTTTCTTTTTTTTTTCTTTTCTTTTTTTTTTTTTCCCTAATAAAACCAAACTTATAATGTTATACAAATCATGCCAAAAACTTCAGCTCCAAAATTGCTGAACTACAAAACTATGCTTATGTAAAATGAAGTAGGAGTTAAGCTCAGAATAAGGAGTAATGAGATCTTGATTCAGATCACAGCTCATTTACCAGTTAATGACCGCTAACAAATTTCATAAGCTACCTACATCTGAATTTGCCGTTTGGAAAAAAAAAATCATAGTATTACATGCTTCACAGTGAAACTATAAGGTCTAGTCTATTAAACTGTGAAGTGCGGTGAGATACTGAGAAGATGTTAGGAACAAATAAGATTTATTTGAAAGTACAGAAAATGATCTGAACACAAAACAGATTTGGCTAAATTAATAGGAGGAATATATACTCTGTTTCACTCTATTAGGATGAATGGCATTTTGCCTGGAATATGAGTCACAGGAGAACTTTATATTCTAAGTGTAAGACATTGCTAGGCAAGACAGGAAGGGGAGTAGTAATCTGGAGGATAAATTGCAGGAAGAAATAAGTAGGAATACGCTGAAATGATAGCAATAAAGCATGAAAAACTACGTTAAAACAAAGGTAAATTGTATCTTATTACTTTGAAAGCAGTTCAAGCTAAAAGGCTCAAGGATTCTGCTGAGAGAACGAATCAGATCACAAAGCATAGCATCCATCATGTGAGAGCTGAGGACAACACATCTCAGGCTGGGAGACCTGGCTCTGGAAAGAATTTTCAGTAGAGTTTAGATGAATCACAGTCTGAGCTCTCATGAGTCACTGCAAAACCTTCATTAACCCTTGTAGGCCCAAACAAACAGTTGCAATACTAACTGCAACTCCCAGCTCTCCCGGAGAACAATGAAGGAATAGCAGAAACAGCCTTGGGAAAGGTAAAAAAAAAAAAAAAGAAAAGAAAAAGAAAAGAAAAAAAAAATCTTTGGAGAAAGGAAGAAAGTGAAATGTGATAAAAGCCAGAGACTCAAAATCCACAAGGAGATTCCAGCTGGCCGAGGCATCATACAAAAAGGGCATTCTGATCCTGCAATGGCACAAGGGCTGACAGCAGGTATTTTTAGCTGAAAAGGGATGATTGGAACAAGAGAGCTGCAAGTGGAGAGAGAAAGCCTCGCCATAGTGAAAGAGCCTTGCTGTGAAGGTCCTCCCACTTAAATCAAACATGGGATTGTACCAACAGAACCAACACCAAAAAGGAGCTGCTTGTTGTGGCTTGTGAACATCTTTTAGCACTTGTGAGAGGCCAAAAGGCCAGCACAGAGGGTTGTGAGGACTGTGGAAAGGCACACGGAGATGCCTGCAGCTGTTCCCTCAGGTGATGCTAATCGGCGTAGCTCTGCTGGCTACATGGCCCCAGCCCAGCCCCAGCTCCACACGGGCTGTGCATAGGCAGCACCAGCAGGAACAGCAAGGGTGGCTCTAGCTGAGGCTCTCTTTACTCACTCAAAGCCAGGGAGCCTACCAAAAGATAAAACCGATGGGCTGATATCTAATATTGCTATGCAGCACATTTAACTAGTGCTGTGCAGAGGTGTTACAATTGTCCAAAAATGTTAAGCTACCACCAAACCTGGTACTTGCCATAGGGTTAATGCAAAGAGCTACCATGCTGCTTCTGGACTGCTACAGCATGGTTTGCTACTCCAGGGTAATTTGTTCATGTTCTAGACCTCACCAAAGTTTCACATACAGCCTTTGGAGGGTTAAGGACTGTTTGGTGAGCACCGAGTTTTACCTACTTCTCTTCTGGCATGCTAGCAGTGATGGCATTTATGGCAACACGTTGCCTTCTGCACTTTCTTGAAGCATCCCATGCTTGCAGGCTGACTATACATCTGTTAGTTAAACATTACTCATTGCTTCTATAAAGGATCCCCATGCCACATGAGCTAGGTGCCAAGTCTTATTCCCAACAGCTTTCTTGCTCTCACTTTCCCCGTGTCATCACCTACATTTGGATATAGCAATCAACAAAGCCTCTCCACCCACAGCCCTGGCCAGTTCAATGCTAACTGGATATGCAAGCCAAGAACAGAGGCAAACCAAGAGGCAGGCTAGCCAACGGAGGAGGCAAGGCAACCCAAGAACAGAGGGGAGAAGACAGCAGTGTTAACTAGAGCTGCAAATGATCAGCAGAATAACTGGAACACTGAATAACGTAACATCAGTGAACACTGTGCTTCTGCTGATGGTCATGCATGGAAACCCTGAGATCTTGTCAGCTTTGATCATCTTGACCTCTGAGGCAGCCTAATTCCAAGGCATTATGCTTCTGTTATAAAAAGAGAAAAATACCAGTCCGGGATGCATTAAAATAAGTATCTTATGTAAGTCTAGAGCTGATTAATCTGCTGTATTCAGCAAAGATGAGGCCTCAGTTGCATCCCTATGTCCTATTTGTGTATCGCTCTTCAAGGAAATTGCAGGCAAGCTAGATAGCACACAGGAGAAGCCACCAAAGTGACAGGTTTAAAAAACACGACCTGTAAGGCAAGTCTGAAAGAACAGATTTCAAAAAAGGGAAAAGTTGAGCTAGGCAAATGATACATTTTCTAAAGAGAAGTAAGGATAAGAGGATATTTAATAACTGTCTTTCCTCTTGTCTTTGAGTTGGATCAGTTTTAAGTGGTTTCATTTTCAACATGGGAGATTTCCTGACAGAAGCCCCCAAAAGCTTCTTTTCCATCCTGCCTTGGTGGGCTAGGAGGGTTAAACTGGGGGCTCTGTGGAGGACTCCTGCATCCCCCAGTTCCTGTGAAACCACGAAACCGTGTTTGCTCCTGGGGTGGCTGGAAGGGACCTCCATCTAACAAGGATGATGGCAGCTGAATCTATGCAAGCGAGTAGTGGCATCATAACCAAGGCTGTAAAGGCCGAAAGAAAAGAAACTAGAGACTTCAAATAGGAGTCTCACAAAGGAGAACACCCAAAAACTAAATCGGAGGACTGATTTCCCTGGCAGCGTCGGCTGACTAAGCCTCTGGGGTGGGAACATTGAAGTGAAAGGGTAAGGGGCCACATCAGAAGCAGTAGAAAGGGAAAGAAATTTGGAAATGAAGCAAGGCCACAGGCCATCGGGCTTTTGAGAGCGCAACAAGAGAAGTCTCAGTGGAGAGGAGTGAAGCAAAGCCATGCTAGAGGGTATTCTGGATGGGATCAGAGACGTGTTGGAGGCAAGGAATGTGATTAACAATTCAGTGTTACTCAGATCTCGCCTGCTCTGGAAACATATGGCATTACAATAATCACCACCAGGAACTCTTCGAAACTAAGCACACAGAAAACACAAAAGCATGTCAGGGCTGAAATGAGGAAAGCTGTGAGTGATGTTTCTGAGTGACAGCAGGACAAAGCAGACAAACTGCCAGTGTAGGAGTGCTACATTTCATCTTTACTGCTTGCCAAATGCAGCACTCTGCAGTGTCATTAACAGAATCCAGCCTTAATAAATGTCATTTGTGAAGAGCATTCACAGACCCTGATTTAACGCATCTATTACCAACACTACAAAAATCCTGGTCTGAGTCACTTTTGATTGAATGTGTTCACACAGATGGCAGTCAGATATGCAAATATCACATCCATAGGACTTACAGAAAATTACTTCTTGCAGCAATAACCTGGTCAAAAGATACCCCTAGAACTTTTTACACATTAAATAGCCTAAAGATATGTTTGCTAATTTAATCTAGGTTTTACTTGCTGCTTTTTTAAAATCTACTCACCTATGCTTTCAAAGACAAAACAATTCCCCCCCACCCTTTGATGCACTTTCCCTGGGTTTATTTATAACGCTGTGCACATGCCCTCCGAATTTTGGTTTGACAATGTATTAAGCTTATTACCCAGGGTCTCACTCTAGGCTGTCAGTTTTATTTAGATTCCATCCAGATTTTAAACTTATGCCTAGGCTTTGATTTATCTGGCTTGGTTCAATGCCCAGTGAAGTTAATGGAAAGTTCCTATTGACCTGAAACGAAGTTAGATTGAGGCATGTTTATGTGCCTAGCTTGATCTGACATCAAAATTCATTTTTCCATTAGGTTCTCCATATTTAAAGTGGGTTAGCAAACTGTCACAAAGTCCTGAATTGTTTTCTGAGCACAGAGATGTGAAAAAGAGCATTGCTCATGAAGTTCTGCTCCAGCTCTTATTGAAATGACCAGAAACTGTTTCATTTACTTCAGTGGAAGCTGAGCTGGAGCTGCGTATCAGTTACATTCATTCCAGGATTTATTCCAGAAAGTAAAAATCTAATATAAAAAACAGATGGTTTTGCCCTTTTTGGGTCTTTATTGAATTGGAGAGAAGGTAGGAGCTCGGTGCTGTTCACAACTGCATGAATTTCATGACATGCAATCTCGACTTAACTTTCCAGAGTTAGGTGAAACTCTCAGCTTACATCTTAAAAAAAAATAAAAAATAAAAATAAAAATAAAAATAAAAATAAAATAAAATAAAATAAAATAAAATAAAATAAAATAAAATAAAATAAAATAAAATAAAATAAAATAAAATAAAATAAAATAAAGTGTGAAGTAAGTTAACTGCTTTTAGCACTACAGAGAAAGGTAGAAAAATATAAATCCTAAAACCTCAAAAATAAGAAGGCCATGTCCACTCCCCTAAAATGACTTGGGGTGAAATGCTATGATTTTTAAATCAGCTTCATGGTTTGGAGGTCTGATTCACTTTTAAGTGCTTGGTATTGCTAATGCCTCTGTCTCACTATGCTGGATAACTTACTCCCTGTGCTTTGACTTTTCCCCAAGACTCTCAACAGAATCAGCACTCCCATCATGCCAGAAACTGTCAAAAAACAAACAAACAAACAAACAAAAAACACCCAAAATTTTAAAAGGGAGAAAGACATGTAGCATGTTGGAAAAATTAAGTTAATCATGACATAATATGGAAAGGGATAAAAAATTGCTGTTTAAACTAAAGCATTATAGTCTGCCTTGATTCCTGTATAAATCAAACTGTAAGATTTGTAACGTGTAACTGTAAGATGTGAGAAGATCTGCAAAAATGTGTAAGAATGCATGGGGTTGTTTTTTCTAGAGGGAAATCTGTTTCATGTGTAAAATGCAACACAGCTTAAGTAAACATTTATATCTGTGAATGCTTGTGCATGTATGGATAGCTATTTGAAATTCTAAGGCTCAGTCACTGGTACATAAAATATTACTGATCGCCCCATCTAATTCTGTGTATGATCTACTGCTCATCTGCTGTACCAAATTTCTTCAACATAGAAACTATTGCAACAGCAGCCTCATCATACGCTGCTCATAAAAATGTCTAAATACTTTATTGGCTCTACATACCTGGATGTCTAACACTGCGTTTTATTCATAACAAAATTGCTAGCAGTTTTCACAGGAAAGAATTTGTGGCACCACCTGTGCTCCATCCAGGCTGGATGCGGCTCTGGGCAGCCTGCTCTAGTGGTTGGCAACCCTGCCCAGAGCAGGGGCCTTGAAACTGGATGATCTTTAAGGTCCTTTTCAACCCAGGCCACTCTATGATTCCATGATTCTCTATGATTAACTCTGACCTAAACCTGCACCAAAATGGGGATTTAGCTGAAATAGTAATAGGTAAACAAGAAAACTTTTCTAAAACAAATCAGTATCTGATAATCCACATTCACAAGGCAAAACCCCCCTGGTCAACACGCCTATTAGGCCATGCTTACTTTGACAGGCAGACATGAATTCTTGATGTATTGCTCTTCTCAGGATGGGCTGTTAGGTTCTCTCTTCAACTGCTCTTGTCTTAAGCACCTTTTTTACATTCTTATTCAGAAGGTATTCATAAATACAGTATGGGAAGCCTCAATGTGGTGGTCTGATTCAAGTTAAATAGGCATCCCTACCTAAGCATGCTTCACCCCAGGTAAGTGCCCCAGGAAGCTGACTGGGGCTTGGGAAGGGTTCCTCTCTTTTCCTGTAGGACTAAGGGTGCTCGTGGTTCGTTGGTTAGGTTTGGGGGGTTGATTTTTATGGAGAATTCTACACTGTGGAGTAATGCTATTCTTGTTTTGTAAGTTTTTTGAGTCAATATTTTGGTTGCAAGGTTGCAAGGAAACTTTGGGAGAATTAGAAAAATTTTCTTTTTTTTTGTAGAATACCCACCAAATAAAAGCAGAACTCTGTAAAAACATTATAAGTTGTATTTATGTCAGCGAAACTATGATAACTTACCATTGTAAGGATGAAGAACAGCTGAACCATTCATGCACCGGAAAACTGTTAAAATTTCTCCCCACAACCTTCTCTTTTTTTTTAAGTGAACAAACTCATTCCTTAAGCTTTGCTTTAAATAGTTTTTGTTTGTTTGTTTGGTTGTTGTTGTTTTTTTTTTTTTTTTTTATCTGCCATCAGGACAAAGTTTTCCAACTAAGCCTTTAAAATGATCAAATAGAGCAGAATAATTACTTCCCCTGTTTAAAATATGACAGCCCAGTCCATTCAGCCTAGAATGACACTATTTAGTTGACTCAGATGCATTTTGTAAAATACTTTGTTCCACATACTTTTCTGCTGCACTACACTTTTCTGTTTATGCCAAACCTCTCCAGGTCACAAAGTTATGCTGATGGGTCTATAATTTCTGATGTTTCTGTGGAGCTGAACGGGTACCATTTCTCTTTTTCAGACCTTGCAGATCCATCCAAGAGATGGCATACCTGAGATGACTGCTAGAGGTTCATAGACTATTTTCAGTTAATTGCTTGAGTAAAATGAAAATTAAGAATGTCATGCTTCTTGTATACGACAAAATCAAGGAGAAATTGCAGATTATTATCTACTGTTTGATCCGGAACAGCCACTGCTCTACATAAAGGTGTTGTCTCAGATTAATAGGTATGAACAGATTTTACCTTGTTCTAATTTGTCCGGTACACATCTTCACAACTTGGCTCCGTGTATCAAACGGGGTAAGCATGCCAAGTAAGCACTTTACTGCTGCATACACAGCCCACACACGTTTTCCAAGTGTTACAATTATCTTTGTAATGAACATCTTCTAAACACAGTGCAAGACTGACTTCGTAGTAAGGTGGGGTAAACTGCAGATGCGTCATTGAGGAAAGCCTGGATGGTTGGAGTGTCATGACACATGAAGCAAGACTCAGGGGAATGGGTTGTTTGGCATCTCAAAGGAAGCTTCAGCTGGATGCTGGATGCAGGAAGGGAGATGGGCTGGGACTGGGCCAGGGGAGCATGGGGGCTGTGGGAGTCAGGCAGCGTGCAGCTGAAGCAAGAGGCAGGTGGCTGGGCCTTGCCCTTTCAGAAGATCCCTTTCCCTGTCCGAAGGTCCTAAAACAAAGAACAGGCTGTTCTAGCAGGGCTGTGGAGGAAAGCTCCCAGAGCCCCATCCTGAGCCAGTCACAATGTTAGGGCAGTGTAAGGTCTGACTCTGCACCTCTGTTTGCTTTGCACTTCTGCTGTCTGTCTCCAACTGGAGGTAGCCATTACACCTTGCTTAACTGTCTGATTACCCAGAATTGTCTTTGCACAGCTAATCCATGATAGTAGTATCATTTTATATCATCCTTTTGGAGGCTGTTTTAAGTTCCTTGTTATATCTGTATTTCTTTAAAACTTACCTGTCTAGCTTGAGAATTGAGAAGGGTGCTGATCAGGAATGTCCAACATAAAGATTTTTAGCGTCACAGCTAATGGCAAGGCTGCACCATGTGGTAGGCATCCAGCTGTGTCCCAGGGAGGTTTGAAGAGCCAGACAGAGCACTGTATTCCTACTTCTTGAGTGATAATTTTTTACTTACTGAGATACCCTGTTGCTGTGATGGCCTATTTTAACTCAAGGGTCAGCCAAATCAGACACATGTACAAAGAATCTTTTTAATTAAAAAAAAAAAATGCTGACCAGGGTTTTTATTTCTTTTTTTGCCATTTTTAGTAACAGAGATGATAAATAATCTGAACTTTACTCCTACAGATTAAATTTGTATGCTTTAAAATCTTCTTCACATTCCTTTAGAAATTCTTCTACCACTGATAGTCTTACCTTTTTAACTCTGGATATTCACATAATAGCAGGTTAGAAAGTCCTCCAATTACTTCCTCTGTTGTATGTCAAGGGCAAGCATTTCAGTATAGGTTAAAATGTGACAGTATTTAAAGACCAACTAAAATACCTATCTTCACTCAAAGAAAAATCAGCAAGTGGTTACAAACATATTTGTTATTAATGAAATGAAAATAAGAACAAACATTGACATGCACATTTTTGTTTATCTTTCATTCTGAGAACCTATTCAAAGCCACTTTTTAAGATGTTTCTCCTTTAATTATGTATGACAACTCATTACTAAAGCCAAAGACAGGTCTTGAAAGTGTTTACATGTATCTACTACCTCTGTGCGCATGGAGGTTGCCTGGGCTATCACGGTGCTTCACTGAACCAGGTCATACACCAGGTGAGGCAGTATCTAGGAGCAATTCAAAAAAATGAACACTTAACAAGTGATGAGAAGAGAGATTTGTAGAGCTCATCCTTCACTCTTAACCTGACTGTGCTTTCCCTTTATTTTTATAAGTTCAGTTGTCAGTTTCTCTGTTTCTCCACTGGCAAGATGCTCAATTCTGTAGTTAGTTTAACACTATGATAATGTTGTCGCTTTGTTAATAAATGGTAATGAAATTTTTAGGCAGCACTAGAGCAATGACTTAAAAGAGGGATTGGAATGAAGAAAATGACAGGTAACTGGAAGAAACTACATACAAAAAGAGGAAAATTATGGAAAATGTGATATTGCTATACCCCCCCCAAAAAAAACAAACTTAAAAAAATGTCTATTCTGCTCATTTTCTTGTAATACTGGAAAATTTCCTTTCTCTAAAATAAATGCTCACTTCTTTCTGGGCTGCAGCCTTTTGTCTATAAAACTGAAAATAATCCTATACCCAGTGCTTTTGCTGTGACTCATTTCATTCAGGGATCATGGCTTCTGTGTGTCAACTTGATTCTGCTTCGTTGTAATTCAAAGTCTGGGAGGAGGATCCTCTTCTGCTACAGTGTGCAGGGGGGCCTACTTTCTCATCCCCTCACATCAGCACACTCACTATTTGTAAACTTGGGGTTCTACTTGGATTTTCCACAGTTCATTTGATTTTTTCTGTCTAACAAATTCACGTCATTGTCAGAGTACTGGAAAATGACCTTATGAGTGTTATATAAGACCCCACATTTAGAAGAACATGTTAATGGGTCTTGATTAGTGACTGGTAAAACAGTTAAAGAAAATCAAGTTTAATCCTAAATAATTATCACATTGCCATAGGGATTAAAATTTGTCAGAATTCAAACTTGGTGAAATCTCTGCCACATTCATATCTAGGTGAATTGTTTAAGACTGGAAATGTACCTGAGTCATAGGTTTTGAATGCAGAGCTTTCAACACTCACTTTTGAATTCTCACTTTTTGAACCCTCACCTTCTTGAACAGATGGAAAGATGAAAGGGCAAGTTGGGATGCAAACTCCTATTCCTATTCATTCTTCAGAGTAACCACAATAGGTCAACTTCAGATTTCTTCAGCTCAGAACACACCACTCCCAAAGTTGTTTTCAAGTGCTGGAATGTACATCTGCACTTCCCATTTTCCCATTCAGCAAATTTCTCTTTGGCTTTTTGGTCTGTAGGGCTCATTTGTTGCTGTACAACTGTAAATACCCCTAGGGCAGTTTTCTATATGTCAGATATTTGCTTTCCACTAGAAGCTCGTTTCTGTCCTTTCAGGTATGCTCAGTGATGTTGTCTGATGAAGGTCATGACGAGATGATGATCACTGAGGATATTGGCAGGTTCTCCCTTTATAAGCACCACTTAACACCCTTCTTTTGCAAGTCAATTAATCTCCAGCTGTTTTATGGAAAAGATGTGTTTCTTTCAGAGACTTGGATGTTGTGTTGAATAAAAGAAAATAAAACTGAAGATAATAGTAAAGAGAATAAAGGATACATAAAGAAATATGTGAAACAGTAGCTTCTTAGGAGGGTAGTTGGAAAGGATGAAATGGGAAAGTAGTTGTACCTGTGGCAAAAAGCAGTCCAGGGCTGGTCACTCTAGATAAGCACTGAAAGTGATAGCATTATATTTATTTCTACAGCTAGATAGCAGAAAGCTCATGGCCTGGTAAGGGATAAATCTGCACTGCTCTAGGCATTCAGAATTCCCACTGAAGTGAATGCCTACAGCAGGAGTATTGCTCAGGTAAACACTATGCAAACTATGCTAAAGAAATACTTCTACCCAGTCAGACAAACTTAATCCTAATTTTACATTCACTATCCTGAAATTCTTCCACAACTGAAACTCCCAATACCTTCATTTGTTAAGAATGACATTTGAATAAAGCTGATCGCTTTTTCTCTGCAGTAGAACAACATTTTTCTTCAGCTATACGTGTTGTCTATACCAGTGCTGCTTATCTAAAGTTTTCTCTTTTTATGGCACCAGTGCACACTCCATGCTAATCTTTGGCAGCTTGTATCACTTGGAAATTGCAGAAATCTGACCGCCTGCTTTCCACCTCACCAAAAATCCTGCCTGTGAGCCAGACATATATAAGATGTGCCTCAAAGTAGACTGATTTAATCATTTGAATTACTGTTTTAATCATGATTTACTTTAGCAGATGGAAATTCCTGACTTGCATAGTTGATTTAATCTTCTTTTCCATTTCCACATTTTTGTTATTTCCCTCCAGAAAAGTTTGATTTTCATTGATTAATAATCTAGTCACTATTTGCACCAGAACGTAGTCTCTGCTTTATATTGGCTCTTCTTTTTGCTAATCACTAGTGTGTTCTAACACTGTTTGCTAACACTAATATGTTCTCTACATACATAAGCACTTATACAACATGACATGTATTTATTCATATTTCTTATGTTTATATTTTACTATCCTAAAAAAGGGTAACTGATATTTTTATAGTTGAATTCTTTTTTATTCCTGATTAGTGCTGCTGTGACCATGGGCAGCCCCATAGAACTGGCACAGAAATCCTCCTCAGTGCTTGCTTTATTTAGCCTTCACCTTTCCTTTCAGGATCACTCCTACACATCATTCAGCATTTATGCACTTTATTTTGCAGGTACAAATCAGACACATAAAAAGAAAGAAAGTGGTTGCATCTAGCAAGTCTGCAAGGGAACTGGTTGTATATGGACAACCACATGGTGTGTGGAATGCTACAGTTTAGGTGCAGGAGGTAAGTCTCATTTTCGGAAGTAAGTGGTGATTCAAAGGGTTGGATTTGCAGCTAAGATTTACATCTTGGTACTGCAGTATTGCTGTGTTCTTACAGACAAGAACAGTGCAGATAGTCTGTGGTTTGTTTGTACCACTAACAGACTATGACAGCGACGTCAAAATATTTTTATTTGGTAGGAAATTAGAGTTTACATAATAGAATTTTACTATATTTTGTGTAGTTATTTCCAGCTGTATTTCCAGCAATGGTCTTTCAGCCCATGGAAATGTTGTCTCTTCTAACCCTGCATCCCAATCAGACCTCTTGAAAGGTTGCATATAGAACACTTGCCATCATCTACAGGCAAGAAAGAATTGGCAGGAGGTGCTCCCTGTGAGAGGCACATAATTGAGGAGTTGGCACCTCACCCTGAACTGAAATAGCCTCATAGACATGCTGCAAATATTTTCCTATTGCCCAGACTTCTCAGCGGTGAGGGACTTGGCAGGGAGCTAAATCCTGTATGAAGGGTGATTATTTTGTGATCTGCTTAGTTAAGATCTAACCACCAAGCATACTTATTTTACTGGCAGCTGCTGGTGACCCTGCTGGTCATCTGCGAGGCTTGCCAGATTACTTTTGTAAGCAAGTCAGGGATACCTATAACTTTCAGACTGGTGCCTTTTTTTTGTGTAGGCAAAAAGATTTCTCGCAAATGAAATTTTGTTAACAGGTTGAGGCTATCAAATAATCAGCATACACCCTCAGGAAAAGGAAAAGGAAAGGGGAAAAGGAAAGGGGAAAAGGAAAGGGGAAAAGGAAAGGGAAAAAGGAAAGGGAAAAAGGAAAGGGAAAAAGGAAAAAGGTCCACATATCAAAGAGACAAAAAAAATAAAAATGTGTCAGTGACCATACTGTATTTCTACTGTACTCTGAACTGCAACACAAGGACATTGGAGATTGTTGTACAATTGTGATAGCAGAACTGACAATGCACTAGAAAGATAGACTTAAAAGACTTCAGAATATTTCCTGAGCAAGCAATTCTAGGGGGCCCTGCTTGAGCAAGTGTGTTTGCACCAGACGACCTCCAGAGGTCCCTTCCAACTTCAAACATGCTGTGATTCTGTGATGGTAAGGTAAGGCCAAACATCTACCATGCCATTTTGTGGACACATATTCATGGCAATGCTTAGAGTTGACAAGCAGCAGGCCAGTCACCAGCGCCATTCTTGCACACTTGCAAAAACCAAAATCCATGGAAGAGTTCATGATGCTTGCTGGTCAAGAATGAAATGGAAACAGCTCCTAAATCACAGTTTAATGGTACTAACAGGAAAAACAATTGCCAGAAACCGATCACCATATGTGGTACGTATGCGTTAAGTTTGGAGAATCCATGTGAGAGCAACAGCGATTTCACAGCTTTGCTCTCACTTCTTGTTAGCACCTTGCAGTCTTCTAAAACGCTTGCTAGAGTATGCAAGTACTTAATTCATAGCTACCCAACAAAAACCAGACAAGGTGTTTTCTCACTGTTGGCAGCACAATGTCACTGTAACGCTTTGCTAGCTGGAGTCTAAAATGACCTACTCATTTCCACACACAAAAATTAAAGACAAACCTACTCCTCCCAAGTAACTACTAACAAAGCCCCCAGAAGACGAACTTAACTACAGATCTACAGAGATAATAAGGCATTTTGGTGAGATTTGCACTGAAATCACATTCTGGGTGACCTTTAAGGGGCTGGAGCCCGAATCTTGAGTATTCTGTCCTATTTCAAAGTATTCTATTGTTTACTTTCCGAAAGATGCACAAATGAAATGAAATAAAACTAAAAAATTATAAAAAAAAAAAAAAAAGGAGGAGGAAAAAACAGGTTTCTATAGCCAGTTCCCCCTTTGAACAGGCAGAAGATACAGGATTCATGGAATCTGCTTTTACAGTGTCCTCCATCCCGACTGGTTGGCAGAATTAGAGTGCAAGCTACAACTCGCAGCTGGTATGGCAAGTGTCACACTGCTACAGACACTGCTGTCTGGTTAGCTGCCCTTTGGAAATCACAGACCACCGGAGAAATAGTGAGGCAAGAGAGCCATTAGTTTCCAGAACTGCCCTTTTTCTCAGCACGAACGCTTCAACAACCTTAAATTGCAACTCTTCAGATACACGGAGCATTTATGGTGCCTTCTGCAGGATCCAAAGAAGCGAGGATGAAGAAGCTGTGTTTTCTAGACCTCTATGCCAAAAATATTCTTAACCCTTTTCCTTATCCTAAAGCAATTTCCAAAGACAGGTTTGCAATGGTTTGAATGACATAATGTATCATAATGAGATACCATGCAAAGTCTGTAACATTACAGTAAATCAGTAGTGCACTTTCAGCATGTTTTAGTACATGGAGAATGCTTAATTGTCAGTAAACAGGCTACCTTGTTCCTCCTGTGAAGGGAATTTATTTATTAGTAGCTGGAAACTCCAGTTCAGCAGTGCCATTTGCCACTTTTTGCAAAAACAATAAGGTTACGCTATGGTGTTTCTTAAGATCTCTGGGATCAGATAGTCTTTCCTTATGCACAGGGAAAAGATCACCTGGTATTGCATTTCTATTTATCTGCTAGTGGCAAGCTGAATTTTTATTACAGCTTTATTGGAAATAAGCCCACAATAACAGTAAATCAGACAGCAGTTATAAATAAGAAGGAACAAGTGACATTTTCTATATATTAACATGAAGAAGCCATATTTCGTACCTTAATCATACTGTGCAGTACCATAATGTGACTGTTAATATGATTTTGAATCAAAAGTTTATCTTCTATATATGTTTAGGGGTTTTCTCTATTATTGATTGATTTTATTATTGTTTGATTATAATACCTGTTCTTTCTACGGTGTTCTTGGTTGTACCCATTTTATAAATGTAACATTTTCCACATGCAAATGTGCTTTCAGAGAGAGTTGTGTACTCCTCGATGCCCCACATCCCTGTTGACTCATCTTCTTGATAAAATGTTGTCTTACAACAACCTGGATATGCCTTAAGCTTAGGTATAATTGGGAGAATATATCATAACTCATAGTTGTCCAAATAAGACCAAGTTAAACCGATACTGTTTTATATATGAAATGTTCAATAAATTCCACATTCCCTGCCTAAATTTAACCAACACTGAAAGTCAAACAATTAAAAAGAGAAAATCTTCAGTAACTAGCTGTATAGCCCAAAATATTAAGTACTGGTGGTAAAACTTATGTATATGCAAGTGCACATAAACACAAAGTGGTTTGGAAAACTGTTTAAATGGTCTTCCAGGAAAAATAAATAAATAAATAATAAAAACAATGCTCTATTTGGTTTCTGAATTAATCAGCTCCTTCAATATAAGGGCTCCTGTGTTGAACTCTTGTCTTATTCTGCCCTGGTCAGACAGTAAATTATACAGTAAGTGTTACACACAACAGAGGGACAAGCCATGTCCTATCAATATACGTGTGCCACATTTAAAAAAGAAATAAGTTCTAACTCCAACCTGACCACCTTCTTTGGTAGCCTTGGACAGATCAACCAAATGGTTCTCATTTATCTACCCTGCCTGCTGTTGCAATGGAAAATAAGCACTTAGCAAGTGCTCAAGGACAGAAGCATGCACTTGTGCACTACACGCTTTTACTGTTGCTAGTGTTACCATTTCCTCCCTCAACTGAGCACTATCTCTTCATTATCAGTATAAAGGCAGGAATAAAGCCAGAGCCTATGGCACTTTATGGTAGAGCAGTCTTTATAAAACTTCATTTTACAGCTAGCATGTGAGAGGTGCACTTGTCAAAACCTCACTCATTAATCTATATATTCACCTCCAAACTAGCCTCATGACCTTGTCATATATAGAGATTTATACTGGAGAGGATTTTTAAACTAAAAAAGAGTAGGTTGAGATTAGATATTAAGAAGAAATTCTTCACTCAGAGGGTGGTGAGGCCCCGGCACAGGCTGCCCAGAGAAGCTGTGGATGCCCCATCCCTGGAGGGTCTCAAGACCAGGCTGGATGGGGCTTTGGGCAGCCTGGGCTGGTGGGAGGTGTCCCTGCCCATGGCAGGGGGGTGGAATTAGATGGGCTTCAAGGTCCCTTCCAATCCAAACTATTCCATGATTCTGTTAATTTAATTATTTTAATCAATAATAAGATGGCAATAGAACAGGGTTACATGCCAACTACTTAACAGCCATGAACACCTTTCATCGCACAGGCCCAGTTACACTGATGTGCTAGTGAACAGGAGTAAATGTATCAGAACAGTAAGCATTCATGGCAACCTGAAAATGGCATAAACTTAAAATCCTTACCTTTATGTCAGCAAAACCAATAAAAGAAAATCAATGGTCAGCAATGATTCCCTGTAAAATGGCCTAGTAACAGTGTTTAAGATGCCTGTGCTGAGACCCATTAGCCAGTAGAAAATGGCAACTGTGAGTTCTGGGAGTTTGCACATCAACTGAAACAGCTAACAATGCTGATATTTAATCATCATAACTATGATGAGGCAGAAAAAAAATGAAATCTCAACGTTTGTTTTCCCAATAAGACTTGGCAGACAAGCATGTAGTAAGTGCATTTGCAGGAAGTTCTTACGATTTGCTCTGAAAAACACCCTTAATGAATTGCGAACATCGCCAAGTTCAGTCTGTGTCTTTCAGTGCAAAGAGAGAGACAGAAAGGAAAGAAGTTTCTGGAGCTTCTCTACCACTTGAGAGCTAGTCTGGAAATGCCTGCTTAATTAGGTAGTTATTTGGCCATCACTTCAGTGGCGTCTGAAAAATATACTTGCTATTTACTGCAAATGAAAGGCATCAAGGCAAAAAATCATTCAATTTCACAAATGTTTGTCTTCATGAACCATGTAAGAAAGCAATCTTCACCAGCAACACCCACATGGAAAAGGCTGTCCTCAGTTTTTCCTTCAGTTTCTTGGCAAGATTTCAAACAAATTCTTCCAGGTCCCTTCAACACATCTGTTCCTGTTGTCCTAAAGCGGGTGAAGCAAGCACTCCTTATCAGCAGAGAACCCAAGTCTTCTGCTGGTGTTAGCCAGACACAGCAAACACCTGTACACCTCATGCAAGTTTTGCTAAATGAAATGCAGCCCCCACCCATAAAAGTTGATGAAAAATCAGTTTCTGATGAATTTCAGATGATAGCTTCTTCCATAAAAGCCTAAGTCCATGAGGAAGAGAATCACTTCAAAGCCAACTGCTCTTCACAACAAGGCACGTTTATAATCTTCACTAAAGAAAGATTTGGCCCTTATTTGTAAGGGCTGTCCTCATGCCTAATCAGATTGTCCATCCAGTTCTGCTGATGGGGATGTTTTTTAAACACCATTACTCTCAGAATTTTATTCTCAGTGTAGCAGCCCTATCCCAAACTAAGTTTTGCCATATCAAATGTAAGCAGCCATCGCCCTAATTCCACGTTACTCTGCCAGTGGTGGCAGACCTGATTTAGGAGGGTTTCACACTAACATCCATCTGCATTACTTCTAGTCCCCATGATCAATTTTAACTTCCCTTGCTCAAGCTTGCTTCTTTGTTTTTAAACCTATCTGTCCATAGATGCAGTGTAAAGAGTGCCTACGCATACAGCTGAACTTTGCCAGCTCAGTGCAGGTCAGAGGGCCTGGCACAAGGACCCTGCTGAAGCAGATCTTCTGAGACAAGGAAAAGTACCATGGGACTACAGGCAAATTCTACGAACTGAAGTCATTGTACTTCCCCTGAAGGCACTGGGAACAAAACTTTGTGATGTAAGCAATAAACAAAACTCCTTTAGCTAATCAAATGCTACCTGTGTACACTTGTGGTGGTAAAAAACAATATTCAAGCACATTCAGAAGTACTATCTTTACTTAATTTCAATACCATGGTTCGAACATTAGCACAGGAATTTGAGGTACTGAAATTCTCTCTGTACTTGCACCCTGAAAAAGCCTTTTTCTTCCCTGATACTAACCCTAAGAACTCTTACATTTACTTTCTTGTTATCTACAGAGTGTTCTGCTGTCTCTGACGATATAGTTTGCTCCTTCTCTTGGCTTACTGTCTGTCAATGAATAATGCATTTCTCATGCTGCAGACTCTTTCCATGGCTGGGAAACATATCGCTCTGTTAGGAAAATGTAGTGACATGCTTCATTGTGGTACTTTGTGCAGCTGCTTAATTCAGTCTATTGTTTATTAATCTTTGCACATCTCTCTTGTGTTTACTGATAATACAAAGGCACCACTCATTCTGCCCCGGAATTTGTGACAATAAGATGGGCAGAGGGTCCTGCACTAAGTGACTCTGGGCAGGGCAAGGCCAGTACAGAACCGGAGTATCTGTGCTCTAAGTGAGGCAGCATGGAGAGATGGGCTGACTGCAGGAAGATATACCAGAACAAGTACGTAGGTGGAACAGACAATCTGAAACCTGTACATCTCTTATTTTGCTTAATATTGGTGCAAGTCTGGGCCACTCTCAAGAAAAACTCAATGCAAAGAGGTCAGCGTCATCCCTGCATATAAGGCATAAAGTCTTTCTTGCTCTGCTTCTTATAAGGAACACAGTAAGCCTAAGAAGGGGGAGAAAAATACAAATAAAATAACCCTAGTGTCTTTTAGTGGCATCCCAAATGAAAAGCCTGGATTGTCCTTTCTCTAGCTTATGCAGTAAAAACAGGATAACAAACGGGAAGGCTGGGAACAATGCGAGGACACCCTGAGACAACAAGGACCCTTCATAGGTTACTGTTTTCATCCCACCGGCTGCTACAAGCCCATAACATTTTTATAGCTATTCCCTCTTTTTCTCTCAATAATCTGCATCAAAACATGGTTCTTTCTTAGCTCACTAATAGCTCTAACATGCAGAAACAGCATGGAGAATATAGGAATTCAGTAGTACTGAGAAAAATTCTAATCCAACTAAATCTGGCAGCACAAATCTCTTACATAACCTGTGAACTGGAGGACAGTCTGATCATCTGGGAACATTAATGTGTTCTTCTTACTACATTAAACAAAAATGGCAAATTTCCATAACAGATTTTCTTTTGCTTTTCGACACATAATGTTGCAGGAAAAGAATCACATGCTAATGAGAAATTTCTAAGATCAACAAAACATGTGTTTGTATGACAATTCCATTATACCAGAGCTGTATATAAATTTAAAAGTTAACTTTAAGTTAATTTACCAAAATTGCTTTGAAATGTAGTGCAGCTCAGAAGCACAGGACAGGGCTTGTGGTCTTTATTTATAGTAGAAGCTCTCCAAAACAACACTTTCTGAAGAAAATGGGCATTTCTGAAGCTGACTGCTACATCAACAAATTTTACACAGACTTCAGGAACTGGGCCTCTCACGAGACTAAAAAGGGTTCAGAGGTACAGATGGAAGATCCTAAGCACAGACAAACCACTAGCACAGCAAGCCACGGTTTGTATCCACTGTAAACACCCTCCCTGGAAAAAAACAAAACAACAACAACAACAAAATAACAACAACAAGCCAGTTCACCTCCTTTTTTTTCACCTGAGATACATTATAACACACAAAAGCAGCTGCTCAGTAAATGGGATACAAGAGCATAAAAGCTCTATTCACAAAATAATTGTCAACAAAGGATTATATTTTTTACATCTGTTACAAAGTGAGGTAAGAGTTCGTTCAGTGCCAGTATTTCACTGTGCAATAACCATTGAATTGATACGCTGCACTCACAAATTACAAACAGCCAAACTTTTGAAATAAAGATATTAGAAAATGTTAGGACAACAAGAAAAGCATTTTTACAGAATGGCAAAACTAATCTTATGGGATGCATCCGCAAAGGGTGAAGAGTTGAGAATACCAGAGAATCTGCCACCTGAAATCACCTTAAACAAGACTTACAGAAGTCTGAAGGTGAAGGATAAGTTGGAAAAATGTTTAGTATCTTCTAACTCAATTAAGAGAGAAGAAACAAAATAAAATGTACCAGAAAAAAAAAAGAATGGATGATCTAAAAAATACGGGAAGTCCTATCAAAGACTTACAGAGAAGCTTAGAAATCGTAAACCCCACCTTATTTGTGATTTTTAGATTTCTTTTCATCAAGATGGGACTTCTTGCAATTGTTTTTAAATGCTACTTCCTACATCAAAAATTGCCTTGCAGCTATAAACCCCAGTTAATGTTTTCGGATGGTTAGAATTACTTGGTTTGCAACTGTTACTCCTAATATTCTTCATACATTTAACGTGATACTGCCAGTGCAATAAGGGATACCAGTTACACAAAGAGTACCTTACAATGGTAGAGGACAGAAAAAAAAGTCAGAAAATACGTATTTTCAAGCCAGGTCCTTCAATGCCTTACAATAAAACCAGCATACAGTAACTGAATTCTGTTAACTCTTCCCTCACTACAAACTATTGTCTCCATCACGACAAAGGAAAGACTTTCTCCAAAACATACACTTCACATTAACTACGGTTTTATTTGTGCTCTGTGGCTGTTGTCAGGGTCTGTGTGTTACAGAAGTGTTTCTACGTAGGACAGTGATCCGTATGTGTACTTGGCTGTCATGGTGACCTTGTGATTTGTTTGTCAGGTGGTTAAAATACTTTTAAAATTGTATCACTCTTCTGAATTACACCTCTTTGTCCGTTTAAGTTAGTGAACAGGCACAATGATTTACGCACACATACATGCATTTTTTGCTAAATCCAAAGACAATCAACATGAAAACAAACTTGGCCCCATTTTTTGCATCAGTTTTGCATCACGCCTTCTTTTTCATTCTTATGATAGTATAGCTTAAGACATAAAGGTGCACAAGAACAGCTTAAAAAAACAACCTTTCTTAGGGCTGCTACACTTTATTGAGCTGTTTTGGGACTAAAACAAGCAACCAGGTAAGGATATGGAACCATACACTCTGCCAACAAGTACTTGCTACGAAACCTGAAGCCCTTTATATTTTTCTTCCATCTCTACAAAGAATGTGCCATAGAGATGTGCAGTAACATTAGAATTCCTTGATTTGCTTGGAAACAAGCAGACTCCACTATGCAGAAATAAAGCTGCAGGCTGCCAGCTAATCCCCAAACCTTTGCTGAATTGTTCATGTAGGTGACACTTGAGAGATGAAAGGTAGCAGCATTCCTCTTCTTTTGGAAGACCCACATCATTCCATCCTCCTGACAAAGCTCCTCAGTAAACAAAAGAATTACCATTTTAGTAATTGCAGGATGTCAATATATTCGGAGAAGACATTTCTGAATGCTCACGAATGGGAAGTTAAGGATGACAGGAAACGTCAAGCAACCTCTTTTTGAAGACTACTTACAGCACAACCACAGCACAGCACAAGCTAGGAGCAAAGAGAGAAACTTTATCAACCAGTACTCTTTCTTTATTTTCTCCCACTAACATACAGAAAGAACAGTGGTTGTTCAGTCTCCATTAGTCATGCGTTAGAAAAGAGAACAAAAGGAAACCTAAAGCAGAACATCTATTCATAGGGAAATTCCCATTGAGTTTTTCTGTTATGATTGAAAGAAACTTTCAGAACCATAAGAGATTGACAAGAAGGGACGGCAAGAGTAGTAAACACTTAAATAGGTCTAATTAAAACTCCATCAAGAATTAGAGTAATATTCTTTTCCTATAAACTGTATGCACAGTAAACAGTTATTACTCCTCATAACAGAAACTGCTTTCTTATGTAGAAATGAACAGAAGGACAAAAGAAATGCAAAGTCACACTCAGCCTCACATGTTCACAGCTGTTTGCTTCAAGTCTTATCTCAAACAAATGCTGAGAAGGCAGCCAGTTTTGATCTTTCAAATTTGACATGTGTATAAACAATTACATCATGGAATTCAAGAGTCAGTTTACAAGCAAGGGTGTAAAAGCCAGACTAATTTAGGAAATAAGGAGACCGAGACCTAGAATTAGAAATTGATGCTCATTATTTTATTGCCTTGGGCCACCAAATGCTGTATGTAGAACTCCTTAGGGGTTGCCAGAAGAATAGCTCACCAGCCCTATTGCAAAAGCACGAACTGGCAGAGTAATGCACTGCATTTTAGTAGCTTAACAATCTGCAATATAAAGAACCCTACTGTTTCAACAGAACAATTGAATCAAACTCTGAAAAGCAGCACTTCAAAGTACAGGACATAATAGGGATGAGAGGAATTATAAATACGCATAACTAAACGAAGATACTACTTCCACGAGGTAAAATAAGCTTATATTTATGCATCTATAAAGCATTACTACCAGACAAGCAAAAGACTGGAGATGCAGCAACAGAACAATGCATTAATCTCAAGGATGTTGGTAACATAGTTTCAACCTGTCACTTTGAACTGTAGCAGTTGCTGCAAACCATTACTTAAGTATCAATTAACATTAGTGCTAAAACAACAAAAATCAAATATCATGTACATTTCTATACAAACAATCAGGCAGTCTCTCTCTCCCCTCTCATTCCATGCAAGTGTATTATCTTCCAGAAGGTGATATCCACAGATGATTTCAGAGAAAGGTTAACGTACAAAGATGCCTTAGTTAAAGTCCATGAAAAGACTGATCAATATAATTAGACAGAGGTTTGCTTGTAGTTCTTCGTGTCCAAGACCTTCTTGCCACACATTGAGCAGATGCCTATAAGCACACAAAAGGTGTGTAAATCATTCCAAAATCATTAAGTCTTTTTCTTCAGAAACATAGCCTCTATGTTTTTGTAAAGATAATTTTCAACTAAATGTTAAATGAGAGCTCATTGACAATCTGCATGCGCACCCCCTCACCAGATATTGCTAATTCAGAAGCAGTAATATGATTTCTAACACAAATTAGTATTTGCAGCATATGTGTAACACTTCCACTTGAAAAATAAGCTCTATTTTGAGAGCATTATGATTCATAACAGCACCTGAAGCCTCCATAATTTGCTTGAATACTGGAGGGCAGCCAGGAAAGGCTCCCATCTGGCAAACAATTAAAAAATGGTGTGTTATTAAACTCTGTAAATCCTGTAGTCTGAGAGAAGTAGCTAAGCTAAGGAAATATAAGCACCAGCAAACTGCTAAATGGAAGATTAACAGGTGGGGAACTTTAGGCAATTGAGAAAGTTGAGTACGATTTCATAGAATTAAACTATTTAGAGTAGCAGAAGAGAGAACTAATGGACACTAACAATGCGAGAGAGTTGAAGTGAAGATGACCACTGTTGACATAGAAGACTTTGACCTAAACCCAAAGAGTGGCAAGACAGAAGACAGGAGCAGCAAAAAGTACACAAGTTTGGCAGGGGCAAAGGAGGTAGTTTCTCAGTGTTTCCCTCTTTTTCTAAAACGGAAAGGTGCCAAGTCTGTCCTGTAAGACCACATCTCCTTTTACAAGACTGTTCATCAGCAGACAAAAAAAAATTGTGACAACTATTTCTGTTGCCTCTCTCCAAATCACGGGCTTTTACATACTGACATCATGTGACTGGACACACATTTGAGAGCCCACTAGGAAAGAAAACAGCGGCGAACTTGCCAGGAGATTTGTTCTGGAGTTCAAAATCCAGTCCACCCACTGTTCACTCCAGGTCTAAACTGAGGAGTAATTAACTTTATGTCTCTGAATTTCAGAGCTACACAACAGTTGAAGCACCACGCAGTAATACTGCACCTGCTTCAAGAAACATGCCATAACCTCATTCAATGGTCAGAACTAGAACCTAAAGCACATGAAGATTAAGTTCTGGCTTTTAAGAGGTTTCTACCTGGAAAGATACACAAGCAGGCAAAGATGAAATCCTGAAGGCCACCCAAAACAATGATAAGTTTAAGAGCAAGGTTCTACCATATGGGATTTAGGCAGCCATCTGGTGAGCATCTAGCAACTAGAAAAGGCAATGCTCCTACAGCAGACTGCTAAACCACTGATTCAGTGACACTGTGCACAGTTACAGAACTATTAACGTCATTCCCTAAACAAAACTTACTACTGGTTAGGTGCTGCTCTACAGCCAGCAATTGGTTCAACCCCTGTCTGTGGGGGTTCTTCAGTATTAATACTGTAACTGAGTTCACGTTGTTCTTTTTTCCCCCTCAGAGAATTAAAAGTTTGAGCCCTTTTGCTTATCTACTCAAACCCAGGTGACTGGTAAAATTTTATAACCTTAAGGCTCTACATGAAACTTGGTTGAAATTGATTTTTTTTTGTTCTTGAGGGAACTTCTGAACAATTTTTTTGTCTTTTAATAGTGAAGGCTTTTAATGAATACATGAGAAAGAGAGCTTCTAGGCATATGAAGAATTTCAGCACATTCATACATTAACTCATAAGTACAGAAAGATTTTATATATTATGTACTGCTATGTCTTGCTTTCTAGGGACACTGATTAAATTCTTATTTTTCATTTTTATCTTAAGCTAACCTTGACTTTCAATGCATGAAGTATATTCACAATTGGGCCACAGACTCCCTTTTGAGAAACGAAGCTCTCAATTGCTTATGTTAAGCTACTGAATGAATAAGGATACAATGAGGAGCAAAGACATCCATAAGCATAATTTATCTTCAGATACAGTTTTTTTAATTACTTTTACACCCCAGTTTATTTTTCCTATTTACTCCCCAAGTATACTATTTTTGTTAAGCTAGTCTATTTCTTGAACAAGACTGGATTATTTTTTAAACCAGTACTTCAAGTTTTGGACTTAGCTATTGCAAGAAAGGTATAGTGGAGAAGGGGGCAAAAAGAGAACTGCAACAAACAAATGAATTTCCTTTTTTCTTTTCATACCAAGAAAAAAAATCAAACTTGCTAGATGACAGTTTTCAATACAATTGCCAAGATTAAGCTTACTTTTCATCTATCCAATTCTACTGCTTTAGATACCAGAAATATTTTAAAAGAAGTTGAATCATAGAATGACTTATGTTGAAAAAGATCTTCAGCAGTCTGTAGTCCAGTCCCCATCCCACTCAAAACACAGCCAACTTGGATGAGGCTGCATGGGACCTTTCAAGTCAAACTCTGAATGCTTCCAGTACAGATTCCCTGAGGTCTACGGATCTCTGTTATTACAATATTTGACCACCCTCGTGGTGTAAATTAGTTTCCTTGTATGTAATTAGAGTATCCTGCACTTTAACATGTGTCCATTGTCTCCTATTTAATTATTGTGCAACCCAGAGACAACTCTGACTTCAACTTCTCTACAGCTTCCTATGACTAGTTAAAGACAGCAATTAAATCTCATCTCAGCCTTCCCTTTTTAAGGCCAAATTCAAGGGTTCTGCATGCTCTCTAATTTCAAACCAAACTGTGTTAATATGGTATTCAGTGAAACTCACCTTTTTTATAGGCACATCCTTGACAATAGTGAGACCCTGGCTGATGGACGGAACTCTTACAAATCCGACATATTGCAAATTTGTTCTTCCCATACGGATCAAACCTGGGAAATAAGGAAATGTACTTTATGAACATTGAAATAAAGGTACTTCCTCTGCCTCATTCTAAAAAGTCTAAACCAGAAGACATGGACGGAAACTCCAGCAAAAAATATGATTAAAAAAAGGAACATACAAAGGTCATTTCTAATAGGATACACAAACTCTACAGAAAAACGCCCTCCTTCGCTAGTAAGAGAGATTTCTTGCATTATGAAGACCAAATTATTAAAAACAGAACTAAAAACGTATCTTTTTACTAAAATACAAGGTTATTTTGAACTTAAAATATCTTCCAGCAGTGCCCCTTTGCATAATGTAACAGAACTCTCCCAGACATTAAAGAAATGCTCAAGAGATCGTATAGGCAATCTTAGCATGGAAAACAAACCTTTTCAGCTCCTCTCTTAACATAAACATCAAACCCTAGCAGTTTTAGGGAAGACCGGAGCAATGCAGCTGCCTAGGCTCTGATTCAGTTGAAAGCACTCAAGAAATACGCATGGATGTAACTTGTACCAAATCATAACATGCCATAACCCACACAAAGAATTTTTAAAATGAGTATTTGGGGTGAGTTTTGATAAGTTACCAAGCTTTACAGAAACCAGGTGTCAGCTGCAGAAAACTGACGCTTTAGCTAAAGTCTGGCTTAAATACTGACCTTGCCTTCTTTGAGGTCAACGCCTTGTTTTCGTTTAGCTTTCGGCCACCGCTCTCTACAAAAGGAACAGAACCACAAAGCAGTCAATTTCCCAGTCCCAGGGATACGTGGGAGAGGCTCAGCTTGCAGCTTTTACACAAGGAAGTCACAGAGATAAAGCACATAGAGGCACAGGACACCAGGCCCAGCACCCTTGTATACGAGGGGGAAAGCTGGATATGTTCAATATTGAAAAGGTCAGGGCAAACAAATCCCCCGTGGATTAAATTATCAGCGAAGGGAACTCCAGGAGTGGGGAGTTAACCTAATAAACTACCATAAGTTTTAGCCTTAGGACTGTAAGGTGGCTACTAGGGCAGGGAGCCGGCCCCGAGCGATGGAAGCGTTGATGCCGAGCGCAGCACCTGTGGTGTTTCTCGCCCCGTCCTTCCACGTATCGGGAGTGATCACGGTGCCGAGCTTCCTCTCACCTACGGAAGGAAACGTTAGGAAGGAGAAAGGTTAAAACAGCGCCGAGACACCCGTGGGGGGACCGAGAGGGATGGGGGGGAGCGGGGACTCACACTTCTCGCACACCATGGCTGCCCCTCACAACACCCGCCGCCTTCCGGGCCCGCCCCGGAGCTGACGAGCTGCTCTCGCCGCCGTTTCCCGTCGCCGGGCGGCCCCGGTAAGCGACCGAGGGGGAAAGCGACGGTGTCAGGGATATGGATAAGGACGGGGCTGGGACCCTGCGGCCGGAGGGAGAGCGGGGAAGGGCGGCGGGGGAGGCTGCTCCCGGCGCGGGGTGCCGGGTGTGGGGCGGGCGGTGCCGCGACATGGCCGCCGCTGATGCCTTGGCGCTCGCTGCCTTGCAGGGCGCAGGATGCGGGATGCCGAGGCCAGGCGGCTGTGGGCTGCCAACCTGCTCCGCGCCGCCGCCGTGCCGCTGACAGCCGTCGTGCCGGCTTTCTTCATGGACGGGTTCACGGTTCTGGGGACGCACCTGGCCTGGCTGTGTGTCTGTGTGCTTTGTGTCGGGACCCTCAACGTGGGCTTGTGTCTGGTCCTGAAGCCAAGCCTGCCCCCTAAGAGAAGTTCTGTGGCTAACAAGGTAAGCGCGTTCTTCACTTACTGCCAGCCGATGCGGAGGGGAAGATAATTTTTTCATTGATCTAATCAGATGAGAAAGGAGTTGGAGTTTTTGGTGGTGAATCCTTGTTTTCCATGAATGAGCTGAGTGCAGCACCTGTTGTTAAATATCCTGAAAATATTGGAGAATTTACTTCATTCCTTACCTGCCAGCAGCCCCTTGGGTGAGCAATTCCCTGCCCGTTTCTCGCCGACACACTGTGGGTCCCTGGCAAACGCCAGGGCAAAGCGGGACAGACCCAGAAGTCATCTCCTGGTCCGGGCCTGACCCTCAGCGTTACAAGGAGACACTCTTCTCCTGTGTCCTTACAGATTTGAAATCGTTTCCAAAAGAAGAGAAATAGCGTGCAGGATTTGAGGTGTAAGAGAGAGAAGAACAATTTAAACAAAGTTGTTAAGCTTTAAAAAGCGAAGGGAAAAAGTATTGCAGTGGTCGTATTGCTGTGCATGACTATATCAGCACACAGTATATACCTAGGAGAAACTGTTTTGTAGTTGCAGACTGTAACAGAAGCACTAAAGGTATGAATCCCAACATATTAGGCTTGAAGAGGGCAAATTCAGTGCAGCACACAACCAGTCCCTTGAGGGCAGCTCGAGAGTTGTGCACTCCCCATGTGCTGCTGGGTGGGACAAAGTCAAACACTCAGGTGGTGACTCTTAAAGAGTTAAGCAGACATCCCTTAAAGCAGCATCTTTGTATGTAGCACTTCTGCCCTAATATCCTGCTGACAGAGAGGGACGTAAAATGCACAAAGTCATCATGGAAAACAAGAATTTTAACCATCTGTGACTTGAAAATGAAGTGAGCATCATGTTCTAGGTGAGATTTCATCCCAGCCTATTGTAAGGAACGAGTATCAAAAAAGTGTTCAAGTGAGATTATGGGTTTCCATCGGTGACCTGACCAGAACAGACCTAACCAAAACTCTTTATCGAGTGTCTGTACTTCTGTCCGATACAGTGAGTGCCCAGAAACTGTTGTTTAAATTCATGGACAGTTGTTGGTGTTTTGCAGATCTATGAAAAGTCGTGAGCGTTTTTCAAAGGGATTTAGAATTTAAGATGCCAAATTCAAACCATAGTGGGTTTTATTTCATATAACTTTATGTATTATGTTTGATTTTGCATGTCTTTTTTCATGTTAAGTACTTTGTTGCTTTTAAATACTTTTTCACATTCTGTGAAAGATGCCTTTTAATGAATGGATGTAATGCTCTGATGTAAAGCACGTAAAAATATCTGATGAAACTATCTCTGTTTATGTTGTCATTTCCAGTTGTATTTTTTGTATGTTTGTCTTAATATTACAAAGTGGGTGAAAACATTTTAGATGGAGTGAGTGTGGTCATTTGTAATTCATT
This sequence comes from Netta rufina, assembly GCF_964035555.1. Lineage (NCBI taxonomy): Eukaryota > Metazoa > Chordata > Aves > Anseriformes > Anatidae > Netta > Netta rufina. Next base: position 38,995,677 of record NC_140125.1, read on the forward strand.
ATTTAAAGTATTAAACATAAGGAAACCTGTGTGGAAATGCACCATGCTGTTATCATACTATGCTGTAGCTAAAATTAAATATCTAAAGAAATGTGTAGTGCTGTTGAGAAGATATTGGCTAGGTATGTTACTTATGTTCTCTCTTCTTTTGAAACATTATTCTGATATTTTATTGCTCTTTTTTAGATATCCAGATTTCTAAAATGCTGTATATACTTTTTCATGTCTTGCATACTATTTCATGCGATTATTGTTCTTTATGGAGCACCTCTCATAGAGTAAGTCAGAAGACCCTATTTTTCTCTAAACGCTTTAAGGGGGAGTTCTCCTTGCTGATATTGGTATAAGTTCTTGTGTGTTAGCTGGCACATTGGATATTTAACGATAAGTTCCTGGCTGGGGGGAGAAGGATGGCTGTCTTTGTGTAGAAATTAGCTCTTACAATTTCTCTGTATTTGGAAAAATGTTTCAGGAGACAGTTACAAACACTATAATATTTGTTATACTTACGGGTACAAATATTTTCCAAGTTTCATTTCTCCCATAAGCTTCTAAAATATGCATCTTGCTTATCTTTCATCCTTTTGATATTAGTATTTTTAATGATAATTAAGAAAATAGGAGAAACATGAAGCAACCTAACTGATATTTGAGAGAGATGATCAATTACTGACTAACAATGACATCGTCTAGTTTGGGTTCATGGTTGCTTCCAGAATGTCAAACTAGAAAAATGAATTGAATATTGAAGTAAATATCCAAACGTTCTTCAGAACTGATGTTATGTATGAGGTATATAATGTATTTTTTAAAATGTTGCAGGTATCAGGCATTAAAGTAAGATGCTACATTGCAGTCTTTGTTGAGGTAACAAACAGATACCAGATTTTTTTTTATATATTTTTCGTTACTGTTTTAGAGTAAGAAGAAAAGACTTCTTCTACATGGGGCTTAAGAAAGCATGCATGCTTTCACAAGTTGACTGAGAGGGTTTTTTCCTAAGTCTTGGAGCTCTTTAAAATAAATAAATAAAATAGTAGCTTTACCTCACTTTATTTTGTTATATTGCTTCTTCGTAGGTCAGTGACTGAGACATTTTTGTTTGCAGTTCTTCTGTCTACCTTTACTACTTTACAATGTTTATGTATGCTGGGACCAAACATACAAGCTTGGATACGGGTATTTAGTAAAAATGGGTAAGTTCCATTTCCACCCTGGTAAAATTTAGAATAGAGTGAATTAACATAAATGAGATATCATAATTTATTTATTTTTTCTGAAAAGAAAGAGGGGAAAAAAAGGAAGCTTCCTGAATTATGGGTGCTTTTTCACTTTTATTTTTTAGGGCCTATGAAAACTTTTCTGACAAAATTAATAGTTTTGAAGATGCTAAAAAAGTGTTCAAGTGAAATTATGGGTTTCAGTTGGTGACCAGAAAACTGACATTTTACGTCTCATATCCAGAGACTAAAATCTTGCTTTATTTGTTTGAAGGAAGTAAAGTTTCAAATGAGCATTTTAGTGATATAAAACCATTCTGCTGGCCAGTGTGATGATCATTAAAGAGAAAGGAGTCTTGTGACTGAGCTGCATAGGGAAAATCATACCTTTATAAAGACAGTGTTTACAGTAGGAATAGTAAGCCAGAACAAACACACTTTTAACAATATTTTTAACTTGGGTGTAATTGTGAAAATAATATATAATCTACTGTGTAAGTACATAGTCTTTGTCAGTGCTCTCTTTCACATTTCAGAGAAAGCTGTTTTCAGTGTCAGAGTTTTCAAGCATTATTTTCTTCAAGAGTATGTTTAAAGGAAAATAAGCTTTTTTTTTTTTTTTTAACCTTGTAAAAGCTCTATCATTACCATGTATTAAGGATAACTTATTTTTCAGAAATATTCTATCTCTTCTGCCTTTTTTCGCTCATTAAGTAACAGGAACATTGAAAGGCTGGAACTCTGAAACCTAAAGAAGCCCTACGTATGCTTGAAGTTTAGTAATAAGATCTTAGCCTTCATTCCCGTATAACAGTTCATAAGGGCAAGGTCTCACCTCCAAAGAAAAGGAAAAGTTGTATAACTCTGAGCTAATGAGTTGTTTTTGTTTTAAACTTGCATAGAGAAGTTCAAAAATAGACTTTTTGTAATTGTTTCATGTATAGTTTTTTCTATGATCTCAGTTCTCAGCTTACTGAAAATTATCTTAAATGCTTATCCAAGTTGGTTATGCTTGCTTTTGATTTTCAGTGGAGGGAGTGAATAGAGTAATAGAGATGACACCTTGCAATAATTCAATAAAAGCATGGAGTTGTTTAGCCAAAACAAATCCTTGCTGATTCACTTAGTCATTATTGGAAGTTTTGCAACTGGAAATCATAGGTGAATTCAATTACTACAACAGATGTTTGACAGCAGTCTGTCTTTGTGCTAGGTTAGATTTTGAATGCGTGTCTGTTTCTTGCCTAGTCTGGATCCCAAAGTTGTTGCAGTATAATTATTGCATAGGAAACAGGTTTGTCTTGCTTTGACGTTTTTGCTGTGACACTTTGTATGTGTTTCTTACTAGTGAGCCATGTGATGTTATCAGAATAAAATGCGTATTTAATGACGCTGTTTAGCTAGACTGCCCTTTGAACAAACACAGACTACAAAGAAATACTATAGCATTTTTTTATGGATTGCAGCAAAATGGTCTTTTACAAAGAATTCTGTTGGCTTTTCATTTGACCTCTTGAATGAGTTGGGAGGTCCTGCACTTAGGTGTTAGCTGACTGTAATAAATCACGCCCACAAGGTTGTTTCCTCTGACTTAATAGTTTGCAATGAGGTGGGACGGGTTGAACGGAGTAAAAGGGCAGTCAGGTGAGATCAGCACGGCTGTGTGCCTTGAAAGACAAGTGTACTGAATTGAATTGCACTGAGACAGCAAGCTGGGAAGTCTGATTAAGAACACAGTGTAGAATGAAAGAGGAACTTGTTTACAAAAAATGAGTACAATTTAGACTGAAGTAATCGTTGACAATTTTTGTTACTTTCATTTGCCTGTGCAATATTTAAAAGATGGGGATGTGCTTGTGCTTTTGTCTTCACAGAAAAATGGAAAAGGGCATCTCAAAAAGTTTATTGATGTATTAAGTGTAAGCAAGTGCTAGATGTTAATATTAATTAGCCAGCTATTGCTCTGGATACCTACTCGTGATGTTACATTGAAGTAACTTGTGGTATATAACCGATTGCATTGTAACAGCTGTGGTACAATTGTGTCATCTGCTGTAAACAGATTGGGGATCATTTTGTGAACCTTCTAATCAAGTGATCACTCCTAAGAAAGCCAAAAGATCAGTCCATCAGTCTAAGTCACCTCACCTGTAGGGGGCAGATGTCACATGCCAGCTCAGGATGATGTGACCTGTGACGCTGCAGGTTTATTGCTTGTATTAGCAGTGTTGGGGTTGTTGGTGGATGAGGAAGAGGTTGTTTTGTTGGAATGCATGAAACACAGTTGTAGCTCAGGCAGAAGATTTCACATGCTTCGTGTTTTCAAACTGAGTGCGCTTTTTGAACAGATTGAACCTAATGAAATAAAAGCTCAAATTTCTTAGAATTTGGTAAAGAACAATTTGCTCTTGCCATAGGAGTCTGTGTATACATAGAAAGTGTGAGAAAAGGAAGCTTGTGCATTTTGCATCATCAAGACTTGAGTTTTAAGTGGGCTGTACATAGGGCTCTTCTTCTCTCTGATTTTCCATTTGAGAAGGGATGGGCCCACTCTGGCTGTCTCTGGACTCCCTGTGCTGACATGCACTGTCATGACACTGATCATATGCTCTCGTGTGCTGCTCTGAGTGGATAGAGGGAAATAAAAGCTGTGGGAAGGCACATTGACACTAATGGAAGTAAGAGGCTTTAAAGGGTGTTTCAGTAGTTGTTGGCTAAAATAGCCTCCCACGTAAAAGTCTAGAAGAAACCAGCTTTCAACTGCCAATTTTTTAATTATTTTTTACTCTTCCTTTTGAAGACAATTCATTTCAAGTCCCTAATCTGAGCAATTGTGTTGAAATTTCTGGTGTCATAACAGATGTAAGATGTTACTTGGGTGGGAAGTAGATTCTATTTGGAGCTTGTCCAAAAATACAGTATAAACCAGTAGTTTTACAGCTGTGTCCAGTTCTCATTTCTCTCATCTCATCACTTATACTGTCCTGCTTACTCTCACAGATTTGGGAATGTCCTTTGGAAAGGTGGGCATCATCAAAGTGCTGTACTGCTTTGTATTTCAGTACTGTTACAGTGCAGAAATTCTAGATCTTGTCTGTCCAGGAGCTGTCTTAATAAATTCTTTTTTTAACTAACCTCTTAATTCAAACGTTATTTAGAACAGCACTTAACTTGTATAATTAATGGGGTTAAATAATGATTTGAGGTTTTAAAAGGTCTTTATGCCACTAGTGATAATTCATCATCTTAAATATCACTGGTCTTGCCTGCAGAATCATTTCAGTTCTCATTTATTCGTGGTCTAAAAATACGGAAATCTATAAAACATAAAGTTCATAAATGTTTCTACCGTTGCTCCTCAGGTAAAAGAAGGATTTGTGTGATGCATCAATGAATACCTGTAAAAATCCTGATAGGTGACATCCCATGCAGAAAAGAGAATAATCAAAACATGGTTATTGTGATACGATGTTGGAGGACACGGCATGCTGTGCTGGGGTAGCCGGTGTCCGTGCTGCAGAGGGGATGAATGAGAAGCTCATGTTGTTGCCAGACTGCCAGTGGCTGTCCTTCACTCGGGCACTGCACATTGCTAATTCTGTTGTTTTGCTTTTGGACTTGGTCTGGTGACTCCATCTGGTGCAGCAGGATGTGTGTGGATTTACCAGATAGGATGTCTTGTGAGGTATAAATGTACCTCAGTCAGCCCTCGGTGTATTCTCCTGGCTCTTTCACTCCCTTAGGGCTGTAGTGAATGTTCTCCTCTCCCTGCTGGCTCACAACTGCCTGCTCAGTTACTCAGCTTCTGGAAATAATTTACTGATTTCAATGTGTAGACTTCTAAATACTTTTTAAAAATACAAATAAATAGAGTTGTGTGCTTAAATCTAGTATTATAAGTTACAGGGATGGGGTTAATGTAGAAGAAATAGTGCCTGTTTCTGCCCCCAAATGTTAGCATTGAATTATAAATATTGTAATCTATATGACCTTTAGTTTGCAAACAACAGAAAATGTTTGCCCTACACTTGTATTTCTGTCAAATATTAAATGCAGCAGTGAGTTACATGTACTCAGAAATAGTGTGAAATTTTGGACTCTTCTAAACAAGGGTTAAAGGTTTAAAGCTTTCTTGTCATGCACCCTAAACATTATTTTTGAAGATTGGGGTTTACTGCTGTCTAGACCTCTAGCCATAAAAATGCGCCCCCCCCCCCCCCCCCCCCCCCTCAGTTGCCTAAAGTTGTATTTGTGTTTATAATTTAAGATACAGCAAATCTAAGATTCAGATCTCTCCTCTTACAGATTTGGAGCAGGGATCTGAACCCAGTTCTCCTGCCTCTCAGAGCTATGCCCTATGGTGTTCTGAGCTGCTCTTCTCTTTTCTTAACTCGTACAAAGAACGCAGATGCTCATGGCTTGAGGAAAGCAAAGCAATCACTTGGTAAACTGATAATGGACAATAAGTGCTTAGCTACTAAGTGGAAATCCAACTTTTCCAAAATTTTTCCTAGTGGTAGGAGGCTATAAGCTCAAGACCAAGCTCATTCATATCTGCTGTGGTACACTATGCACCATGATTGGCGAAGCAAAAGGAAGCCTTCAGCATGCAAGAAATACATCCTGCTGTCAGCATAGTTGAACTGGGATGCAGTGTGACTTAAGGGCAGTAACATGCAGGCTGCGTTTACTTTGCAGTGTTTCTTTTCAGTTCATCTAAGTTTGCTTTGCAATATTAACGTAGTGGACTTCTCTTTTAAATTTCAAGTTGTCTTAGGCATGAAACAACGGATCTATGCTACAGAGTACTTTGCGATCCCATACTACCCCTTCACCTCTGTTTTTCCTTGCAATGCACATAGTGTTTTTGTGATGTTTTAACTTGCTGTTATTATGGTGTTTCAAATTCAATAGGAGTGTTTTCAGGTAAAATAAATTAGCTTTTTCAGTAAACACCTCAAGGGAAAAAATCTCTTTAATAAGTGGTATAGAAAGATTGTGATTATAGTGAAAATATGCAACTTACATTTTACATATAGTTTGTATATACCTGTTAGGGGAAACTTGCATGCAATTTATCAAATATATTGACTATTTGTTTGTAATCTTAAAAATCTTAGGAGACATCAGATCTAACATTCTGAACTGGTGACTTTTATTGCTGTTGAAGTCTTGTAACACACTTCTCTTGCAGAGCTACCTCCATCTGGGAAAACAGTCTACAGATTACTACAACATGCAGTATACTAGGAGCTTGGTTTGGAGCATTTCCTATTCCTCTTGATTGGGATCGACCTTGGCAGGTTAGTATCTACAACTTATCATAAATATATTTATTTTCTGGATATAAAGCTACAAAATTGTCCTGCAAGCTACACAAAATTGCTCTGAAACTGTACAGGTGTACTGGATTTACTCATATCCTGTTTCTGTAGGGTTGTGCCAAACATTTAAAATGTCATTAGAAGCATCTGTGCTTACAGAATGAGGGCGTAAAATGCAGAATTTTTGCCCTTCCTTCGTACAAGATTCTTTATTATAGATTTATGAGCGTGTTCGCTGCATGCAAGTTTTCTCATGAAGTAGAGCTGTAAGGGTTTTGATATGAAGAAGCTAGACAAGGAGGAAGAGAAATGTGAAATGAAGATGGCTCCAGGTTTGTCTACCTTTAGTCCGGTATCTTTTATTGCTTATGGGTAGGAAAGGAAAGATGCTCTCCTAGTGTGTTTTAGTTCCCCTCTATCTTCCATAAAAGCACTTAGCAGAATGCATTTAAAGTAGATTTGGATTGATTTGTGGAAATGGTGCAGCCAAAGCAGTGTACTGAAAACTTACCTTCTGACTTCAGGGGAAGGCAAGGATTAGCTTCATAGTTGCACAATAAAAAATGTGAAGCTGGCATTGCAGATTCCGTTTTTCTGAATTCACATCTGTGCTACTATCTTCATGTTTTGTTTGGTATGGCGAAGTGATTCTATTAAATATAACCGAAATCTGCAATTGCTGTGAAATGATGATACTGGTACCAATTCTTCCTGAAGATCCTCAGTGGATATTTTCTTTCCTCAGGTTACCAAACTCATAAACTCTCAGCTGAGTAGCACCTAGCAGGCCTGTTCTTAAGCAGACAGTTTCAAAGGTTTCTCTCAGAAGTCAGTATAGCAGACAATGCTTTTCTCTCAGATATTGGAGAAGCATTGTGGCCTAGAGCTGTAACAGAAATTTGTCTTCCAAAAGTAGAGAACAGCCTGTTTTTATACCATCAGCCTTCTATACACCACTGTAAAGAGACATTAGCATTTCTGTTTCAAATATAAGATTAGAGGAGTAGAATAACACCCTAAGTATAAAACAAAGTTTTCATCCCTGAAACAGCTTGCTTTTATTTTTGCAAGTTATTTCATCGTCAGTCTCACATAGAGACTGACTAGTGTTGGCAACTAGTTTATTGTTGCTGGACTTTCCTGAATGTCATCCAGAAAAACAAGGGATTCGTTGAAATGCAACCTCATCTCTTCTTGCAATGACCTTTTTGCAATGAGAAACAAGTGCTTCTTTTCTTGCTCAGCTAGGATTTTAAAATGGCATGTCGCATCTGGCAAGTTTTTGTTTTATTCACATGCTTGCAGTTAAAATTGTCTGTCTTCACTCACTGTCGTTTGTGCTGTGAGTCAATACGTACAAGTGCTGATGAAAACTTGCATTTATACAAGCGTATAATGGCATGTTGTCCATTCCCCTGCTTTGTTCACATCTGTCAAAAAAAAGTCCAAAATGCTCTCTGTCTCCTTTTTGCTTGGTGTAACTCACTGAATTAGTCTACATGTTGCATTTCCTCATATAGAACTTCATCTTCTGGAGTGAAAACTGTTGTGTATGAATAATAATTCAGAAAATATTAATTGATCAGAATTTAGGATTAGAGTGACTCCATGTACGTGAGTTTTGGATGATACTTGGTGGCTTAAATGTAATATTGAGTGCCATCTGATACATCCAAACTCACGTGGGACTGCTGAATATTGCACAGGACATAAAAGGGAACCCATCACCTTCCAGAACAGTAGACTGAAGAGTAGGATGCCTAAAATGGCACTGGACACCCATATTTAGGTAAATGAATACCATCCACAAGTGTGACTGCTCATCTCTTTTAAGAAAATACATGCATGTGTGTACACACACACACACACAAAATCTCTAATAAGCTAATATTCTATGTATGAAAACTTCACCTTTTATGCACTGATGGTATAAGGAAAGATTAACGAAAGTCAGTAGACTCTGATTAACAAAGCAAAGACATTTAATAGCTTAAATCAGGTCACTTTAAATACAGTTCATTTCTTTACTTGTCCATTCCCTTTCACTCCACAGTAGGAGGCAGAAGTTTGGTAATGGTCTGGTGGCTTTCACTGTTTGAAAAGTCTTCAAAGTCATACAAACCAAATGTAACTCACTGAAGTTAAGCTCTGGAATCTATACATCTAGAAAGATATTATCTGGCTTCTCAGAACAGCCAAGCATCTGCAGAAACCTCAAATACCATAACTTGTTGCTATTTCTGGGCATGAATGCTTCCCAGGGAACTCAGGAAGCAGCAAAAACTGTGGGTATGTATTTCTCTTTCCTTTTACCATCTCCACCCTCATTTCTGATGTACTCTTGATACCAAAGTTATCAGGGAAGAGTTTCTGGCTACCAACTCCTGCATACTCCTGCTTTTTTTTTCTGTAGCTAGATCAGAGCTTTTACTGCTGTGTTCTTTTCATTATGTTCCCTTAATTTCTTCGCCATCCCCACTTCTCCTTGTAGGATTTAAAAGCATGGAGTGGGTGAAGAAATCTTACTATTCGTTTTTGAGTCTAAACTGCTTGATCATTACTTTAATCATCATCTGAGCAATTCAAGACCTCAGATGAATGGAGAAGTTTGCTTATCACTTGTGCAGGCTGCCACTTCAATGGTCTTTGAAAATTACAGGTTTAAGTGCTAGTTCTTTTAGGATCTGCTGTATAGGGGAAAATGAAAGAAGCTCCTTATGAAATATAAAGGTTTTAAAAATTAAATTATTGCAGAAAATTGACAAAGTGAAGCACCAAAATTGTAACACATCTTGAAGGCAGAAGTAAACATCCTTTAAAGTAGCTTGCTTAGAGAATCCATTTGCTCAGAAGTCTGCAGTCATCTATTGATTTATTTTTTTGTTTTGTTTTCCTGAAGGTGACCTCTTAAGTATTGGTCACCAAGCACAGAGGGGGGAAAAAAGTGCAAGTGTCCTGGCCAGACATTTTCAGTAGTTGCCCAGAAACACTGCTTCCTACTTCAGCCAAGCTGACGTGTGTATGAATGAGCTTTGTGGAAACACTGAACTTTTTGCAAGGGTTAACATGACTGTTTTGTCCGTCTGTCCCCTGCAAGTATGAATTCGGTAACACAGGTTACTACATGTAGTAGCTCTGCATTGCTGTCTCAGATCTTCAGAGCCAAGAAACATTTCTGTCATTTCTCCAAAGTTCTGTGCAGAAGCAACGAAACCTCTTTTTGCAAGAGTATTCTTCGTGCTACCTGATGTCAGGTAACTACAGAAGTTCATGGTAGACTCTTTCACAGTAGCAATGAAAAACAAGAGGTCCTTTAAGGTGTTGCCTTCTGCCTGAAGTAGAGGAAAGAAAAATGGTCCTAATAAGGGATTATGCTGTTGCTGCAAATCTGCTTGCTTTGGGAAGAAAATCTTTAGTGCTGATTGCCTATCTACTGAGTGATTGATCCAAGCACTGACTTATTGATGATATAAAAAAAAAAAAAAATACATAACATAGTTATGTGCCTAACGCAGTTGTGGAAAGAGGTTCTTTAAAAGAGGAAAAAAAATCAAAACCAAAAATCTCCCCTCCGAAAGACATGGGTTGGGAGTGTTTTGCGTAGAACCTAATCCAGCCGGTACGCTTACAGGAACGCCTACAGATTAAGCCCCAAACCAGGTCTGAAAAAAATCATGCAGATATTAATGTAGGCTCAAAAGTAATTACAACCCAGTCAAAACTAAATTATTTCTAGGCATCTGCATAAACAAAGTATTAATCTGTCAAGCTTTTGACATTAGCTGTTTCTTATATTAGTGTAAAACCAGAAAGCTTGGGGATTACAATTCTGGTTTTATCTGTCTCAGGTTCAAGAAGGGACTCAAATGGTTTGGACCCAGGACTGGGTTTTGAGATAAGGACAAGTTTCACTAGTGCTTGGCTGCTTTTTGTTTTTGTTTTTTGTATGTTAGACCCTTTGTTGCACACAAACTGGAAAAAAAAAATAGTGGAAATGGTTCTCCTCTAGAACAGAAAGTGTGCTTTAGACCTTAGTTATTATGTGGCTGTTTTTCTACAGACTGGGGCATGAGAGGCTGGAGAGCAGCCCCACAGAAAGGGATCTGGGGGTTTTGGTCTACAGCAACTTGAATCTCTGCCAGCAGAGTGCCTTGGCAGTCAGGAGGGCCAACCGTGTGCTGGGGTGCATCAGGGACAGCGCTGCCACCTGGGTGAGGGAAGGGATTGTCCTGCTCTGCTCCGCTCTGCTGGTGCGGCCTCACCTTCAGTGCTGTGTGCGGTTTTGGGTGCCACAGTATAAGTAGGACATAAAGCTATTAAGAGTGTCCAGAATAGGGCTACAAAAATAGAGAAGAGTCTGGAGGGGAAGATTTCATGAGGAGCAGCTGAGGTCCCCGGGTTTGCTCAGCCCCGAGCAGAGCAGGCTGAGGGGAGGCCTCATGGCGGCCTGCAGCTCCCTCACGAGGGGAGCGGAGGGGCAGGCGCTGAGCTCTGCTCTCTGGGGACAGCGACAGGACCCGAGGGGACGGCATGGAGCTGGGACAGGGGAGGGTCAGGCTGGGGGTTAGGGAAAGGGTCTGCATCCAGGGGGTGCTCGGGCACTGGGACGGGCTCCCCAGGGCAGTGGGCATAGCACCGAGCTGCTGGAGTTCAAGAAGCCTTTGGGCAGTGCTCTCAGACATCTGGCTTCATTTTTGGGTGGTCTGGTGTGCAGCCAGTTGGACTCAACAATCCTTGTGGGTCCTTTTCAACTAAGGATATTCTGTGGTTCTGTGATCGTTTTAGAGAGTGGCATTAAAGCCTTGAAGACCGCTTGTTGCAAAATCTGGATCTAATGTTTCTGTTGGTTATGGTTAATGTTTGTGGTGTAACAGCATGTTATGGAAACACAGCTGCCTCTGTGTCTTATAATGTAAAGGCAATTCATTATTTACACTGTTGCAGAAAAGGCAAAATTGTTACTACAAGAATACATACATACATACATACATACATACGCTGATACATACAGCCATTCTTCTGATGCGACTTGGTTGCTGCTTTGTGGCCTTAAAAGAGCAATTAAGGAGAACAACAGAACTGTAGGTTGGTTTTTGGGTTCCTGGAGTTTCCCAGTCCTCAGCTGTTTGTACTGGCATCTATTCCCACAGTCACAGGATCACAGAATCATCTAGGTTGGAAGAGACCTCCAAGATCACCAAGTCCAACCTCTGACCTAACAATAACAAGTCCTCCACTAAACCGTATCACTAAGCTCTACATCTAAACAGCTTTTAAATCTTAACAGAAGAACTGAAAAATGATATGGTAGTCATCCCCTTACACCATGATTCATCCTTAGATGCTCACAAACCAAAGAAAACATTTGTTCTGTAGGCACACCTCTTGCGACACACAACAAAACCAAGGTAACTACAGATTTCTCAGAAAATCTTCACTTTATTTTCCCTGTTCATATGATGAAAAATATTGCATACAGGGGATATTCAGACTAGTGGGCCTGCCTACATTTAAATCTAATAATGTGAAATGCATGTTTTAGCATATAACAGACAACTGTAAGTAAACTTAATAGGAACAGAATATTGGCTTGGAAATAAAATGACATTCATTGTCTGAATGGTGTTTCAGAATGGAAATGAAAAATGTGTAAAGCATTTGTTAGAATTACAGAATCACAGAATCACAGAATCACAGAATTTCTAGGTTGGAAGAGACCTCAAGGTCATCGAGTCCAACCTCCAATATATTGCTCAAAGTCATTTGGTGTCCTGATGATTCATTTTCCATTATTCTGTTGTTATTCTTTAAGTAACTTTTTAATATCTAGTTTGGCCATGCCTATTGCCCATCTGCTAGTTTTCAGGAAAAAAAAATATTTTGGTACAAAACAGTTGGTCAGGGTGGCCTACTCTGTGGTTCTTCCTTGGTTATGGGCTTCATTCTGCAGACCTGTCTTCAGCAAAGGTAAAAATGTAAAGACAGCTGTCTTTCAGGAATGCAAGTCCCTACAGTAGTTACATTTCTGTATTTAAAAAAGCAAACAAACAAAAAAAACCCACATTTTTCAAGACTTACTCTGCAAGACATATTTTAGCTTACTACAAATGTCAGACTGGTGGAATAAGTATTTGCCAGTGTTTTGTGATTACTGTCAATTTTTAAAGAAATTTTACAAATAATTTTTGAGGCTTAATTATGGTCATTTACCTAAGGCTATTCTAGATGATGTTCAGAAGTTTTAAAGAGTCAGGCATCCATCTCTGATTGCTTCCAGGCCTCTGATACCCAGCAGTTATGTAAGGATTAGGGCTGGTTGGGACAGTTCCAGCAACGAAATAGGAAACAACTGCCTTTGCTGCAGTTTCTCATTTTGTTTTCAGACTGACTATTTCAGGTTGATGGTGTGCTTTCAGTAACCACTTGTGATTACCATCTGAGCTTTGCGTATCATCTGAGAAATGGAACCTCAAAAACAAAACACCACCGAAACAGAGTGGCAACATTTAGGTGGTACTAGATGCAATGTGACGCATCCTTTCTTTGCACAGCCTGAGGTAATTTAGTTGCAGAACAAGATGGTATAATTGAAGACGAAAACCTCATCTGCACACTATATGCTGTACAACTAATATTCCAGACATCTCATTCAGCATTGACAATAACCGAATTTTGGAAAAGTTCCTGTTTTTATTGCGTACTTTGACACCAGACTTTTTAAACATCTTTAAGTTCACTGTGTATGTGCCCACCTGTTTTTTTCATAGCATTAACTTTGATCTGTAGTAACTGTTGATAACGATAAAAAGTGGCTTTGAAAACATACTCTGTCTACAGTGTTTTTATATCACTAGGTGACAGTGAAGTGTACGTTCCTACTTTGTACTAGATGAGTAAAACTTAACAGGTAGAACTCAAGATAGAAGTGACAGAACTCAAACAAGCTGACTGACTGCCCTGTAGCTAGCCAGTGACTCTGAATATTGGCCAGATACCTCTTGGACAGCTCCAACCCAAAAAAGACTCCGTGAAGAATCTTGGGTACAGATCTTTGTAGTTACTTGAGTAAGGTGAAACAGAACTACACGTTTTCAGACTATGTTGCTATTCTTAACGCAACTCTGAGAGTTTCACTCCTGGTTTTGCTTTTGCATCTATTACTTACTGGGAAAGTTCTGTTGTAAAAGAAGGTGCTTTATGTGAGTAGAAAGGACGCTGTCCAGTGGGGTGTTTGTTTTGTTTTTGATTTGTTTGGGTTTGATTTATTTGGTCTTATTTTGTCTTGTTTTAAACAGAGGTAGAAGCGTGTTCCACTTTAGTGGGGTTTTCATTGTTTATTTAAAGGTATGTTTTCATAATGTAAACCTTAATGGTGAGGACAAAGGCAGTTATGCTTGCTAGAATTTTAGAACACAAATACACAGAAACAACTTCTAGTTACAAATACCAGCCTGAAAAAAACTTCACACTTTTCTTCTCCTCGGCACGTGCTTGTCAACATACACAGTCTGTACAATGTGATCAGACACTTCTAGTTAACGCTCACACAACCAAAATAGATTAAAGGTACGTACTGAATTTTTTAAAACAGTACAGGTTAAGCAATCTGGAATTTAAGGCATGTTAGAAACAGAGGGAAAGACTTTGTGCTCATTTATTCAGTTTTTAAATGAAACAAAAATCTTACATAGCTTTCCAATTGACAGTCAGAAACGGATCTTTTGAAGTAGCAACACTACAAAAAAAATCCTAGTTTAGGACTATGAGAAAAGCACTCAGCTAGAGAATGGGACTGGTTTACTTAAATAAACAAAAATCCCAAACCAAACAGTAGATTGCCCCCACTGCATTTATGTAATTAAACTTCCAGCAGTCAGCTGCTTACTTTACAACGTCCTTTAAAACTTCATTGGGGTGTTACTGCTCTGGTCTGTAAGAATTGGCCTTTATGTCATTATCAGTGTTTATGTAAATCCTGCTGCATGGGATGCAAGTTGCAGACTCATAACAGAGGACAAAACTGTCATGCAGCCAGAAGTCTGATTTCATTAGTTACGTGCATAGTACGACGGAGCTCCGTTGCTGTGATCCTGCAACATGCTCTGCTTTCCATGCAATGCGCTAAGTATTTGCACATCAGCTCACAGGTGTTCTAAAGAGCACTTGGGAAACTAGCTCATTTATGTCCTGAAAGGCTGGCAAGTTCTGTTCTCAGTCCTTGTTCTTAAGATAAATTCTTACATACATGTATAACAGAAAGCTTGCAATTCTGCAGTGTCTGTTTAGCTAGCCTAAAGAAATTCTTGTTAAGTCAAGTCCCATCATCGATGCCAGATGAACAAGGGAAAAAGAAAACTGAAACAGCAGAAGTCGGGATTGTTTTCTATTAATCATTGGCTTCTGCTCTATGCCTTAAAATTCAATTTTTGTGCTTCCTGAGCATGTAGGTGGGGATTTGTTTTTGCCAAGCCACTGTTCAGCTTCCTAGTAATCCTATACAGGTTGTCAGAACTGGCCTGTTTCCACATGCATTTGATATGTAAACCGACTGTGTTGGTCTCAGGCTGTGGGGATGGTAAGCTGATGCTTCCCAGCTGCTGGGATACACGAGGTATTTCAGGACAGTTTCCTGAAGAATGTTCTGTCCTGCCTCCTACGCTCCCCATATTTTTCCCTCCAGATCAACTCCTTCCCCCTCAAAAACATTTAATTAGGCAGTGATGCCTAACGTCTTATTCCCCTGCTGCTGCCCCAGCCCAAGCATGACATCAGTGATGGAGCAGGGTATGTCAGCTTCCCCATGGCAAAAAGGGGCATGAAGTAGGACAAACTGAGCTGAGTAGTGCTCAGAAGGAGACAGGGCTGTGTTACAAGTTGGGCACATGAAACAAGTGGAATGGAAACTGTTGAAAAAGGCAGGTGGGTATCAGCTGCTTGCTGTTAGCTAAGTGATAGATATCTAAGTCAGGGGTGCCAAACCAAGTTTAAGAGAAAATACTGAGACAGGGCAAAAGCAGACTGATTGTGCAAGTCAAATTCATTTTAGAAGGTCCAGTGGAAAGTGATTGGATCTCAGAAGAATGAGGCCAGCAGCTAATGCAAAGGAAAGCAATCCGCTTTCTTAGATAGACAAATTGCA
This sequence comes from Netta rufina, assembly GCF_964035555.1. NCBI lineage: Eukaryota > Metazoa > Chordata > Aves > Anseriformes > Anatidae > Netta > Netta rufina. The sequence continues at coordinate 39,011,360 of NC_140125.1, forward strand.
CTGCATTTGCCACAGAGCAAAAAGCATCCAGAAGGACTGTTATTTCAGTGCAGCTTAAGAGCCGCATCTTAATCCGTCTTTGATAATTTGCTTCTTTAGATACACCCTTGAGTGCATCTGGCTATAAATAGTCCAAAGGCCAGCAGTCAAGAACAAAAGGTGCAGAGCTAGTATCATCACCTGTTCATTTGGTTTTTGCCCTGCTTTAAGGGTTAGCAAAAATAGCATAAGCACGGCAATTCTCTTAAATCCAGGCTTTTAACTCCTGTACTTAGGGAGTTTTAGGAAGGCCAGTCAGTCTGCCTTCAGAACTATTTTGGGCCATTTGACCAGCGTAAGGTAGGTGACACAACAGTAATAATGTACCTGATGACCTAGTGCCCTTCTGTGGCACTAGAAGGGTGGTGTTTCTTTTCTCTCTCATTCACAGTCAGTGAGGAGTGTTATACGGTTTCTCACCTTTAACCCTTCCTTACCTTTGCTGGCTGCCACTGGTGAGGGTTGGATTTCAGAGGTCACACGTTAAGTGAGGCAGCCTGAAATGTCTGTGAGGTAACACTGGTTTTTAAAAAGCAAAGCAAAAACCAAATGGTTCGGAGGGCAGATGGAAGTATCAATAACATTGACATTTACATCATTCAGAAAAACTGTTGAGAAACTGTGCTCCACGTCACGGTTCAGTCAGGAAAAGAAGCTGCAACAATCAACAGAGATCCTTTTAATCGTAGCAACATTTGCCCACTATACACAAAATACCAAAAGATACAGGGTGAATGGGTCATCTGGAATACTGATTTACCGGTTACAGGAACATGACAAATTCAGAGTCCGACATCTACTTACACTTCTGAAAAGCAAATAGGCAACTAGAGATTCACCTAATGTAGGTAAAATTTAATGAAGGATCATTGATCGCTCACAGATAGAGAATTTGATGCAAAAAAGACCACTGACTTGTGAAGCCTCTGTCCATAGTTTAGTAGCTATTAGAGTGGTATTTGACTTCACCAGCAGATAAGAAAGTTTGATTGCTGTTTCCACCAAATGTTACTGAGTGAGCAGCCGGGGTCACAGGGAAGTGGTTTGTTTTTTTTTTGCTTTGTCCTTTACACACACGTAATAGCCTGCAAAATGCTAGAAATAACTTGATTAAATTTTATTTAAAAGTTGAAAAGATCTACCTGAAGCATAAGTTTAGCCAAGGCCACAAAGTCATGTGAGTTTTAAATACATGTAATATCTTACCATGCCAAAGCATCTCAAGGTTTTTTTTTTTATAGAAGATCTACAATGCCACTGTTAAATGAATGGAAACAAGCAAGTCTTTGGTTTGAGAGGCACCAGCCAAAACATTCTGGCAACAAAACCAAGTAGCAGAGAGACAATGTCTGGAAATGGAAGAATGAAACAAGGTCAATAAAGAGTACCTAAGGCACCTTGTTTATAGTCATCTTTGCTACACTCCTTAAGACCTCCAAATAATATATAAAACTGCAAATGCTAAGGAATGTGAAGATGAAACAGCAGAGGACAAAATAAGTTACTCTTATTCCTAGTAAAAATTCCGATGATTGAAGGAGATGAATAAATACATTTCTCCGAGTGATAATGAAGTAAGAAGAATTAGAGCTAGGAAGATGAGTGAAAGGAGGAACCAGTACCATTAAGAGTAAATTCATTTGTTAGTCGTGAATTGCCAGTCAAAATGAAGTAGGAAAAAAGCCTGGGCACTGAGATGTAGATATATTCTTCAATGTCTAGTGCATTTCTCAGTCTCAAGTACTATAGAAGGTGGGAAAATAAAATCCCCCTTAATTTAAAAAATAAAGAATAGGAGAGTGCAGTCTGTACTCGCTTAAGAACTATACAGCAGGAAGTGCAAAATTGACCCTGCAATGTGCAAAGGAGAACTTTGAAGAGGGATGGGAATTCAGTTTATTCTACAATAAATATTTTTAATTGCCAGCTTAGTTGGGACCTTCATCAAATGCAGCACGTAGTTGACTGGTAAAATACGCTACATCTGAGGATAAAACGGTTGCAGTTTTGTTTTGGCCCTTCCTCCGTGCAAATCCAATTTAAAAGGGGGCGAGGGGTCCATGACTTCTCTTCAATACTAGATGCTTTGTTAAAGTGAGTCAGCTGTATTGAGTCAGTTCCCTATTTTTATGTTAGCAAATAAAGCTTATAATTAAAACACTCCTAGAGTCTTCATCATTTTTATGTTTTATATTCTCTGTTATATTATAAAATACGCTATTTTTCCTGAACTGGGTGCAATGTTCAGTTTCCAAATTTACGTTCCCTTCCTTTTGCTAGCCAGAAAGGGAACTCATCCTTTTGCCTGCTCTTCAAGACCAAAAGAAAAACCTCTATTCATCTCAATCTCTGGCCTTATTTGAGCAGTTCATTTAGGCAAACCTCTGAAAGTTTCAGAATGTCATGAGAAATTGGAAGGAAAGACTGAGAGAGGCAGACTTAAAATAGAACAGTTTCAGTTGGAAGGGACCTACAAAGATAATCGAGTCCAACTGTCACAAAGAAATCTTCAGGTTTCCCAACGTGTGCAGCAGAACAGGAAGTTAGGGTAGCTGAACACTTCACGGGATATAAATACTTCCAAGTTTTTCACATAGTTTTGGGAATATCAAACTAACGTCTGCAATAGCCAGAAGCCTGGTTACATTTTAATGTGTATTAATTAAAAAACTGTACAACAGCATTTAGTGTTCATGAAGATGCACGTATGACTGTTACACTTTTGGCATTTTTAGGAAAGCACATCAAGCTTTAAAGCAGAATGAGACTGCATTGTCTTTCAGTACCTAGGTTACACTGAGAATTTGTGCTCACAAAGTACAAAAAACCACAAACATTCTTCTCAGTGTCTGTTTTTACCTTGCATTCTCCCCTCAGGTATGGCCCATTTCCTGTTCCCTCGGAGCTACCTTTGGCTATGTGGCTGGTCTGATTATTGCACCTCTGTGGATACACTGGAACCAGAAGCAGCTTACATACAAAAGCAGATAACTGGAGCAAAGAGAGACAAGGTATTTCTTTGTGCAGATTCCATACAGACTGTGCAAACGTTTTTTGTTGGGTTTTGTTTTGTTTTTTAGATATATATGTATATGTGTAGTCAAAGCCAGAAGACTATCCAAATTCAGTTAGAGTATTTCAGGCCAAGCATCTCCACTCAATAGCATCACACAGATGCAGTTTCAACATGGTGCAGTTTTTGCTTCCTCTAGACTATGTAACCCTGAGAGATTGTACCTTCCAGTCTTAATAAAATATTTGTAACAGACGTGGTGGCTTCTTATTACAAGTTCATTGAGTTTGATTTTATTCCTCTGGATTTCACTGGTGGTAGAAGGCAGAATCATAGTTTTAGCTTTCACACAAGTTCGCCGTGTACCTTAATGCGTTGCATTTAAATTCAGTAGAATTTCACAGTAAGCCTGGCCATTGTCAAATGTATCTCACGTGATTAAACAGCAGTTTATGCATCTTGAGCCTATCCTCTTCTTCACCGTGTGTTTCTTTGGAGTCAGAATGGCTATAATAGCTTCATCAAAAACAGTCTTCAGTCCCTTCTGTGTTAAAGCTGAACACTCCACATAGCAGTAGGCTCCTATCTGTCAAGAAAATAAGTTAGTTCAGTAGCAATCTACTTCAGCTGTTCAGATCTCTGCATGTCAGAAATTTGTTTCTATAGTGACACCACGAAGTTTGGCTGTGATCTTGAAAATTTATCTGAATGTGCTTCCTCCTGTAGGAGACACTAGATGTGTGTTTTCGCCAAAGATCCGGCATTTATTTAAGCTGGTTTGGTTTATAAAGGAAGCATATTAAATAAACTCTTTGTATTGGCAGTGGGGTCCTCAGGCATTTTTTATAATTAAACAGTGAAAAAGAACGATATAACCAATTTCCGTTTCAAAAAAAGTCTCTGTAAAACTGTCCTGATGAACAGCATCCATGCAGTGTGTTAAAACAGTGTATAGCATTCTGAAATAATTTCCTAGAAATGCTTTCAACATCTTGCTTCAAAATGGGGCTTGGACAAGATGACCTCCAAGAAGGGTCCCTTGCAACCTCAACCATTCTGTGAGTTTTTGATTTTAATTATCTCCGATTCACGCTAACATAGTTTTTAAGGAGTTTCTAGACATAAATTTAGAACTATTACTAATAAGCTAGTGCTATTCCATAGATCTAAGCTGTATTCAACAATATAAGTAAATATTGTTAACTGGTAACTAGTTATAAGGTTTCATATGCTGGCTGGTAAAAGAAATGTAAAGAAAGAAAAGTCAATTGCAAATAGATGTGGTTTTTTTTGCTTCTTTGCTACTTGATTTCATTTAGGAGTATCCAGTTTACCTCTTTTGCTAATTTCTGTCCTTGCTCCACAGATAAAGGCTTCTCTTTCATATCATTCAGTCTTGCCAGAGTTTTTGGGTCATCACGAAGATCAATCTAGCAAGAAAGATTGAAGTCATGTTGGAATAGTTTTTCTAAACAAAAGTCAGCAGGTTATATGACATCCTCATTTTAGAGCATAATTATGTAATGGAGTATGGCATGTAAAAAAAAAAAAAAAAAAGGTGTCACGTCATGGTTCAGATTGTGGATCCTTACTGCTTCAAAAGCTCTAGAAATTTAAGCTGTGAGTTTGTGAGCTACTTTTAATCCAGAAGGACCACACATTTACTCCCTAATTCAGCTCTTCAGTTAGAATATGAGAAAGTTTATCTAGCAGTGACAGCAAAATTAACCCAAATATAATAGCAACATGTTGGTCAATTCATAATTGAAGGCCAGTCCATGGCCCACGAGAAGCAAGAGGAAATTGTCTCAATTCTCCCCTAGATCCTTTGCTTCCATAAATAATGGATATGAGCAATGGTTGCTGACCAAAGTATTCCAAGTAACATTGGAGAGTTATTAGATGAACAACCTTTATTCCTACAATAGTGCTATGTTAGTATGAACAGACACTTCTATTCAGTAAGTCCCATGACTTGTACAGAAAGTCACCCTGAGGGATGCAGCCAACCTTGCCACCCTGTTTACAATGTACAGATTTTAACAAAATGAAAGTCCCTTATTAGAGAACAACACAGATCTACTCTTTTCTGGCAATTGTTAGTGCTGTTCTGCAAAGCCAGAAGGCAGTGCTGCTCAGGTCCTGCTGGATGTGAACTTTCAGCCCGAAGAAATCATACAGTGAACTGATTGATTTAAATAAACTAGAACAGAAACAGATATACCTGTGTTCCTACTAGTAAAAAGGGAACATTAGGTGCATACTCCTTCAACTCTGGTACCCATTCTTCCTTCACGTTTTGAAATGAAGCAGGGTTTACCACTGAGAAGCAGATAAGGAAGACATCGGTCATAGGATAAGATAAAGGTCTCAGACGATCATAGTCTTCCTGAGAAAGAAAAATTCTGTTATCTGCAATCCTAAATTGTTGCTTGTATTTCATTAACTGTATATTCAGGAACCGTACTCCTATTTCAGGAAGTTTGTTGAAGCAAACTTTCTGAGTGTTTACAACTGTTCCAGGTTAGTTAGTGTGGCTGTGAGAACAAAATCTGCACATAAGAGTAAGTATATGTGAATGTAAATATAAAAATAATCTCAGTGTTAAAACCGATAGAAACTTACCTCTGTAACAGAATATGTGGAAGATTGCTCTTTAAAAAGTTTTCATTTAAAGGAAAAAAAAATGTTTACAGTCCAAACATACTTGCAGATCAGAAGTTAGCATCTGTTTTACCAAAGAAAAGTTAGCAGCTGTGACTGCTACAGAGCCACCCAGATTATACAGAACGAGGCTAGATAAAGGCTGCTTAATGCACTTAACTTTATGTGCTCTTTTGGATTGTATGTAGAAGTGATACTTGAGTTCCTCCTTAAAATTTTCTTTCTGGCTAAGAAATTTTACTGTCCTGTACTAATGATCGGGGCAGAGGAAGGAAGGATCAGAAGGGAGCTCCTTTGTCCAGACTCTGCTTTCTGTAAGCAAGCTCAGCAAACAGCGGGAAGGAACAGGAATTAAAGATCAAGAACACTATCAAGGGAACATAAATGCCCTTTGGGAAGAACGTGTCGCTTTGAAAAGATTATTATTTGGGTCATTTAGAGCCACAGCATTTAAAGCCCCCAGTCCTACTGCCAGTGCATACAGTACCCTGGCAAGAGGTACTTGGGAGCACTGTCCCTGCTGTCAAACAGACACAGTCCCTCTAGCAAGAGAGACAGTGGGGTTTGCCTTACATTTTAGCTAAGGCCAGGAGGGAATATGCCCAGCTTCTTTTTTCAAGGATTCTTTTCGTCTGTAGTGGTGAATCAATGCCCTGGTATTCCTACCTTAGACTTTTGTTTTCTAATATATGTCACTAATACTGAGCCCTGTCATTGCCAAGATGGTGAAGGATGACAGGTTTCTGCCTTCTCTTCCACAATAAACACCAGCGCCTGGTTAATCAGGGGGCTAGGCAGCCTCTCTCTTTGCCACGTAAGCTCCCCATCTTAATTAAATCGCACAAATAGCAGAATTACTTGTTCACTGAATGTAGACAGAAATGTAATTCAACTCCATGTTTGAAACAAGCCAGAAAATCCAATTTTCGCTTCCTTGGCAGCTGTCACATTACTAGATTAACCTATAGTTGCACCCTCAAAAAAGCCCTTCTTTGATTAAACGTTAGGTTTTTAAGGTTGTGTCAGTAGAATTTAGAAAACATGTGAGAACTTTCTTCCTCAGAACAGCTTCTGCTAGATCCATCTTTTCATCTGGAAGTCAGCAGCTATGGGAAGAGGACTGCTAGCATGAAACGGAGAAGAGACGAGAAAAGACATGTGGGAGCAAGCACAAGAGGAGATCCTGCGCAAGTGAGGAGGCAACCACTGGCCAGCACTCTCCGGTGTCCCCATTTGGGCAATTTGGGTTATACAGACTTCGCTGCCAGTCCTATACACTCCGCAGTTTGGTCAGTAAGCCAGAGCATGCTGAACTGTGAACACGGACACACCATTTCACAACCCCAGTAGCCGAAACTACTGTGAAGCGTTTTGACAGCCCTTTTGGAAGATCTGCTGTTTCTCTACTACTGTCGGGGTCCTGTCCTGTTTCAGAAGAAAAACCTAGTAAGCTTGTCTTTTGAGCCATTATGGCTATTCATCATAGAAAGCAGAAATAAATTTTTTTTTAAAATCACAAATGCATCTCAAAACTATTCCACATTCAATTGTTTGTGTGTGTGCTTTACGTTTCACTTAGAGCCTGCTCAGAGTTGCCACTCTGTTTTCTAGGGTGGAGATCAAAATCCTAAAAGAAGCTTCCCAACTGCAGATTAGACCGGTCCCCAGAGTACAAAATCTGCGTGCAGGAACACTCGCACAGATCCGTCAGTTGCTCTCCAATTCAGCTCTACTAAATCATATGCGGGATATTACTGGAAAGGTTTTCCTAAAAAAATAAAAAGTAGTACAAAGTCCTAATTTATGCCTACCACCAAAGAGTTGCCTTTACTACACAACATGTTTCGTAAAAATCTCTCACCTGTGTTACAATACTGACCGCGTTAAATATTGCAACGGAGAAAACATTTTACTGTCGCCAGTAAAATGTTTTCCTGCTAGTCCATTGACATTAAAATATCTGTGAGTTAATCCATTTCAAATTACAGACAGACGGTTTATTCTTGGCAAATACTCATCATTTGCTAATCCCAAAGCCAAGTTACTTTTGCATGATTTACTTCAAAACTTTTACATGTAGTTTAGCATTTTTAAGTCCCACTGGATACAAATCCTTGTACGTTTGGCCACATCTTGGCAGTGCACGTGACGTCCCAAGTGTTCACTGGTGATCATAGAATCACAGAATCACAGAATTTTCTAGGTTGGAAGAGACCTCAAGATCATCGAGTCCAACCTCTGACCTAATGCCAACAATCCCCACTAAACCATATCCCTAAGCTCTACATCTAAACGTCTTTTGAAGACTTCCAGGGATGGTGACTCCACCACTTCCCTGGGCAGCCTGTTCCAGTGCCTCACAACCCTTTCAGTGAAGAAGTTCTTCCTAACATCTAACCTAAAACTCCCCTGGCTCAACTTAAGCCCATTCCCCCTCGTCCTGTCACCAGGCACTTGGGAGAACAGGCCAACCCCCACCTCGCTACAGCCTCCCTTGAGGTACCTATAGAGAGCGATGAGGTCGCCCCTGAGCCTCCTCTTCTCCAGGCTGAACAAGCCCAGCTCCCTCAGCCGCTCCTCGTAGGACTTGTTCTCCAGGCCCCTCATCCGTGAGTGAGCAATTTTAGTGCTTTTTAAGGAGTGCTGATTGCTGATCTGTCCTGCCCCTGCTATTTATACGCCTCTGGATTTATACCCTGCTCCGTCTGCACTGGGCAAGCTGCGGGTCCAGCCTGCGTAATTAAGATGTTAAACTGAAGACAAGTACAGTGTGATTGGATACTTTACGTACCACAGCCACAGGTGTACGTGGTATTCGCTACAGTGACTTCACTGCATTGACGCTTGCTTAAATTAACAGAGAATTTGGCGATACCCACCAATGCTGCTGCCTGAAACAAGCCAATGCTGTCAGGCTCTCCTTCAAACCTCACCTGTGCTATGACAAGTGTGTTCATATTGATACTCATAATGGCCTACCACCGCTTGTTTTAGTAAGACAGGTAATTCTAATGTAATTTTCCCCCACACCATCAGTTTTAAAGCATCCAAAACTTGGCTATTTTTTATCCTGGTCCTTCATCCTCCTAAGATAGAGCCTGGCTTCAATGTTAGCAGCCTCTAGTGGGCCGTCTGTGTGTTAAGGCTCCTTCTGCTCCCCAGCAAACCCCCAGAAAATAACAATCCAAACTGAAAGCCTTCTCTGGCGTATCGCTGCACTTGGTAAAAGAACCTGAAGTACCACCTGAATTTAGGCTGCATATTAGAGAAGCCTGGAAAAAAATCTGATCGCTTCAATTATAATTTATTTCCTGAATCTAGTGTAAGGGAAATAAATGTGGCTTATTCTAAAATTAAATGCAATGGAAAAATCCAATTATCCTAGTCAGTCAACATAAATTCCAATTTGAGTGCATGGACACACGGCACTGTACAGCAATTAAACTTCCAATCTAACTGGGGGAGGCACTGCCTATATATTTAGGCATTAAAAATATTTAAAGAATTTAACTGGAATATTTTAAGAATATAAATAAGATGGGTAAGGAAGCCACTAAGGATCAGAATATGCACTAAGCTCTCAAAAATTCCAGACTGTGCTGAAATGGCTCGTTCTCCAATATTTCCTGGACTTTAAAACAAAAAATGTTCACTGTTTGCTGAAGCAGATAAATACAGATAGAAAAAAAACATGCTGAAAATGTAAGAGTTGTAATGACTTTAGGCAAATTGATTGCAAGTATGTTGGCTTAATCAATGTTATATGATGCTGTGATCTATGGACACCCCCTTGAAGACACTAAATTGCAACAGGAGCATCTGTTTTTTAAATAGTACCTCTGCAGTAACCCAGGACAGCTGCTAACAGAGAGGAGACATGGCAAAGGAGACAAGATGGAGGAACTGGTGACTTGGCTTCTCAGCTGCAAGCTGGGAAGGACTGGTTTCGGGTTGGTTTTGTTTTGTTTTTAGGAGTGGAGAAAGGAAATCCATACTTTTAAATTTTCATTTCCCTCTAGTTTTGATTTTCTATGGGTAAATCTAGCATTGCCTGTATCTTTAGCTCCTTAAAGTCTCTCCTGTAGATGTCCTTTCCATCTGCTAGAGTAACTCATTACCTGCCTCTCCAGTTTTCTGCTGCCTTGTGCTGGAGTACTGAATCACCGTTTCTCATCGTATTTTGGTTGTTCAGGTGGATTTGTCTTAATGCATCCAAAATGTGGCTATTTCTTTACCTGACCTTTAACTTCTCAAAAATAGAGGAACTTTTAAGAATGGCCTTGCATTTCTGCAGCAGTGTATTGGTCTTCATTGCAAAGGTTTGCTCAAACCAAAAGCAGAATGCAGTGCTGTATTTCAAGTTGTCTAATTGATTTTAAATTAATACTTTTGCCCAGTTCCATGGATATCAGCTGGGAGGCATAGTTAAGAACACAAAAACTGTATTTCTAACTCTGCAACTAACATAATATGTCGCCCTGAGCAAATTACTATTCTCTCTCTACTTGCATCTTCCCATCTGTTAGGGTGTCCCAAAGGGGTTTGCTAGCTTAATAATGCATTAGTCTTTGCAAAGCACTCCAAAAGCTTTTGATGTACACAGCTTACGTGCAGTGGGATATTTTTTAAAAATAAACTCAGACAAACTGAAGTCTAATGATCTCATAAGCATAATTTTGTTTGGTTTATCAGAAAACTGAATGCAGAGGTGCAGGCATACCTGTGATCCCACAGTATTAGAGCCTCTATTTTATGTCATCTCCCTCTTCCTTGACCAAGTTAAAGTGGTGGGGACTGAGGTCCTCACCCCTTTCTCAATACTGTGAGACCACAGGCCTCTTTCTCCTCCTCTGGAATGGGATTAGGGTCTCTGTATCCCATTAGGAGAGATGAAGAACAATTAGAGAAGCCTTCTTGCAGTCAGGACCGTCCCACACCTTGACCAAGACATTTGGGGAAGTGCACACCTCTAAGGTCTGCTGTTACAGGCAGTGAAGAAGACGTGAACCTAGATCATTCTGTTTTCCTTGCAAATATGTGGGCTGTTGTCCTTAAACAACCAGCAGAAACCAAATTCCAGTACTTCATTAACACCAGTGGCTGGGGCTCTGAGCAAGGTGTGTCATGCTTGTGCCTGAATTCAGGCCTCACTTTGTACTTTGGCAGAAACAAAGTTAATGACTTGGAAAGAAATGTAAAGTATACATCTCCAGTCACATAATGCTGACAAACTTATTAAACAAAAGGAGAAGCCTACTTCTTTTGTATTCTGAAAAGGTATAAGGTGGATGGAGGGGAACAAAATAAAGCCTGAGTGGTCTCTGGAAGAAAAACTGGAACTTGACAACTCTGGGTTTGTGCCTCTGCGTTAGCAACCATCTGTTGCTTTCACAGCTTACAACAGCAATCACAAGAGGAGGTTCTCGCTCCCAACCATCTGTTTTTAGAGGGGAAGCCAAAAATAGACATCAGGCGGAGTTGCTAGAGGAATGCAGCCTTCGTGTAGCGCAGGGCAATGACAACCGCTGCTCACAGGGTCTCGGGGAGGCACACAAGCGTAGCGAGCTGCTTTCTGTGGAGCCGAATCCCAGCTGTAAGACCAAGTTGTAATCTGCTCTGTAGTAGGATGGTTGCAAATACAAATATATACAAGATTATACAGTCCATACAGATTGCCGAGCTCTAATTTTACCATTTTTGGAGTGCATTTCAAACCTATCCAAGGTTCCAGTGTGTGTAATTTTCCTCCTAGTAAAGAAATTTCCATTTCAGTAGGCCCCTGGTAATATTTTGGTAAATGTAACGAGCAAACCATAACAACTGTGGTGTCTAACACATCCCCGGGGACTTAGCAGCAGCTGACAGCTACCCCAGCGGGCAGATCCTACTGTCTCCCCCAGACTATTTGGGATGAGAGGCTGAGCCACAGCCCTGCCATAAGCCCCAGCAAGCAGCTGCCTGCCCAGAAGCAGTGCAGGAAGGTTTCAGGTGCCGGGCTGAATCACGCTGTGGTTTCTGATTCTACTACGTACTAGGTGGGGGAGGAGAGAGAGGGAAGTGGGCTGTACTGCCCTATAGGAAGCACAAATTGCTTCCCTGCCTTAAAAACCAGCTCTCTACAGCATTTCAGCACAGGCTGCGTGCACTCTGTAGCCCTTTGCAAGCTGCAGCCTGGCCTGAGGCCGCACGGCCTGACACCGCTGCCGGGCCTGGCCTGCAACACAGGCCCTGTCCCACAGATTGCTACGTTTGATTTTGTGATTTCCTACATCTGCAGACAACCTCCAGCTGCCCCTAGTTTTGGGACATGCGAAACAGGGTGATCACTGCCTGGCTGCAGGCCCCCAGACCCTTCACTGGCTTCTGGGGATGTGGCCCACACGCCCAAAGGCAGGGTCGGCCTGTTGGGGCCTGTGCTCTCAGAGGTTTCCCAGGGAACACAGAAAGCGGCTGATTTGGGTCCAGCAGCTATTTTTAATTTATAGAAAAGGCTGCAGGAAGACAGGCTAAATGCTCTCCCATTGTATTCTAAAAATGAAGTAAACCGATGTAAACCCATCTCTAAGCTCCTGTGAGGAGGGCTGTTCACAGGACATATGAATTATACATTGAAAAGGCCCAGTGTTTGCGAATTAGGATTTTTCTTCTGACAGAACTTCCCTTCTGGCGTATCTGAGATCTACGCAGCTGCTTACACGTCTGAAATGCTTTTCTGTGTAGAGAAATAACCAGCTGAAAGATGGAGCCTATTAAGATGGATTTTAGAGCCTTGAGACAAGGACAGAATATGCCCTTTATTATACATAAAATTGCCTTTAATTGATCAAAATTGATCCCAGTCTTAATGTGGGATTAAGTACCATCCAAATCCTACATCTTGGCATGTGGTGCTGCTAAACTATTTGCCTAGACAGTCTCAACAAAACACTGCTCTCCATCACCACAGTAACTTCAGCTTGCCAGCCTCTTCCTGGTGTTCTGAAAGTAAAAGTCTGATTTTTCTCTGCAAGACTTAGTGTTTTAGCATCTTTAACATGGATTCAGCAGACTGCAGGCACTACCAGTGAACACACTTTCACTCAAACACACCTAGGGCAGTTGCTCAGCCACCAGGAGCTCCTAGGAAGCGGCAGGGTGACTGCCGTGGGCAAGCCCTTTCACTCGTTATGCAGCAGAAATTGCGGCTCGGAGGTGCTGTGCTGGTTTCCTGCTCTGTCACTGACCTTATGAGTAACACTCTTCCCACACCAGTTTCACACTTGCTCTGCGAAAGGAATTCACCCCAGTTTTGGTGAGTGTGGCCAGGAACAACCAGGGGTTTTCATTCTTTCACATCGGGTAATCAGGGAAAAACAATTAAATTCACCCTGGCACAGAGGATCTGGTCAGCACCTGCTGTTAGGAATGATGGATTCTTTCAGTATGTTTTTACAGGAGAAAATGACTGTCAAGTAGTCTGTTTTCACTGAGAAAACAAGCCTTGGAATAGAGGTGGTTTAATACAGTTATCTGTGTCACGGCAACAAAGACTGGTCAGTCAGGGGTCCCGCTCCCTTTCACTTTTCACAAATAAATCCCAAAAGCACATTCTTCAGTCCAGTGCTGAGAAACACAGCTTTGTAAGACAGAAGACTAAGACTTCATCACACTGACTCTGCAAGATTCATTCCCATCACACAGCTGCATAGAGGGCATAAGCTGCCAGAGTACCTTTGCCATCACGTGCACTCCATAAACGCATCACGGTGAAAGTTCCCGGAATTAAAGGTGCTCCTAGGAGCCTTCTGCATCTCATTTTACGTCAAGCCCCGATGTGTCAGGGCTAACAGCTGCCATCGAAGAACGTGGTAAAACATCTAGTGGTTTCACTGCCACAGATGCTAAGGCAGCTGAGAAACCTTCTAGGGTTTCTCCTTCTGAGGAGAGGAATACGACAGCCACCTCGCTGCCCATGACTGGGCTACCTGTGGGTACCAGGTAAAGATACACGTTGATGCCCACGTTGCTCCTGGCATCCAGCTGTAATTCACTCCAGCACTGCATCCCAACTGGACATCAGACAACCCAGGGCAATGAGCCCTACAGATGATCTTTCAGCATTCACGGCTGCATCTGATTTAGAGCACGAGCTGCCTGAGGCACATTCGGTCTGTGTTTCATTCATCTAATGCAATAAGCTCACCTAGGATGCTGACAGATGCTCCCTTGCTCTGGAAAATAACACTGCCATCTGCATTTTGATACACACACCAGCAAGTGCCGACCACTGCTAAGAATTTCTGCCCACATGCCACAAAATGGATGCAGCAGGGATTAAAAGAGGACGAGGACAGCAGCAGCTCATGAGTCAACTGACACAACCTTTACAGAAGTGCTGGAAGCATCACGTAGCATTCAGGCATTTTTCTTAACACAGATCACCCAGTCACCAATCCAAACCAACAGACTGCTTAGAAAACCGCAGCAGAACAGAGCAGTAAAAAGATGTCATTCCCCTCCTCTTTGGCCCAGTTCACTTTTTTTTTTTTTTTTTTTAATTAGAGGAGCCACAGTTTTGTTAGAAGCGTAACTGCTAATTTGGAGGTTAAAAAAAGTCCTGAATTTCTGTCCCAAAGCATCTGTTTTAACAATATTGTTTTTTTTTATAATTCCTAGTAAAACTTCAAGATTTGGAATCAGTGTTTTATATTATTTCTTAAAGCCCAGGTTCCCAGAGTACGATGATTACATGAAGAAAAATAACATCCTGTTCACTTTTAAATGAGCGGTGTTTCCAGTCCCCTGTGGACACAGAGAAAACCTGAACACACAAAACTCGAAGGAAAACCACTTCCAGCAAAGGGCAAAAGAAAAATTCCCAATCCGTTTTCCTTTTCTAGGTTTTTAGGTGCCTCCTAGTGTGGTCCGGGGATAGGAATAGCTGACTCATTATTTTGAATGCCTAGGACTGACAAAACATTGGTATTGCTATTAAGTTTTATGTTCATTTTGTCCGTGTTCTCAATAAAGGAACAGGAACAAAGCACTCTGAGCTCAGCAGTAGGGTGCCTGCTGACACAGAGCTGTGGATCAAGCCCTAGCTGACGTTTTAAGTCCTTTTGCACTGTTTCTTGCCAAGTAATTGATTGGGAGAAAGGTCTTTGCTGCGGAGGCAGTACTCTAGATGACGTCTGGCTTGAAGGTGTAGATTAGAGGCTGACTCAGGAGCTACACTATAAATGAAAATAGCACTTTTTTGAGACTTTTCATATTTACCAAAACATGAAGAGCTCTTTGCAAAGGAGACATTTCAGTCAAGAACTCTGACTACACACACCAGCTTACAACTGGGAGGTGAGAGGATATGCAATAACGTTATACTGGAAAAGCAACAATTATTGCTTGCACTCAGGATTGCCTTTTTAGATCGTGGTGTTTGGATAGCATAGGAACATGGCGCTGTACCTCAAAGAAACCGTAAATGAGCAAAATTCAGAGAGAACTCTGTCACAGCCTAAACCCAGAAAAAAAAAAACATTTTTACTTGACTACACAATCAGTGTAGTCAATCACTTGGCCAAGACATTCTGGATCTACATTTTCACACAAAACCCTTACGTTTGGTTTTAAGATAACTCAGTCCCAACCTTCAGAAACGCTGTGGGGCTTTGGACACTCTGAAAAAGAAACAGCTGTCTTGGGTTTGCCACATATATTCAGTGGATCCTCTTGGGAACTCAGAGCAGTATTTCCCATCCTCAATTCCCCATCTGGTGATCACAATACCTGCCTGTCTTTCTAGGAAAGGTGTGACGCTTTCAAGGTGTGAATCACAGTTCACAACACGGTGTTGGAACATAAGCTTGGCACTGGGATTATTATTATTATTGGAAGAGCATTTTTAAAAGCCAATCTGAAAGTAAAAGTCCCTTTCCCTTCAAAGGGAAAGCCCATTTTTGCTCAAGTATTTGTCTACTGAACTGTCATCATAGAGACTGTAAGCTCACGTGCATCACTTCCTCCTTTTGCCTAGAAATCTTAAAATTTCAGAGGGGGAATCCGGGCGCGTTTCTATTTTCAATTACCTACATCCAGCCAGTTGCTGCTGCAGAGCCGTTCAATCTGCACGGCTGGCAACACCCCTAAGGGCTGAGGCTGAGCTATTCATAGGACAGCACATTCATAGGACAGCACGCTGGCCCGGAGCGGGCTCGCAGGCGGCCGCAGCAGCTGCTGGCCCGGCCGTAGCAAGGCGAAGGGAGCAAGGGAAAGCACGTGGGAGGAGGGAGGTGCGGGGTGAGGGGACAGACATGGGGCAGAGTGTTCATGGCTGATGTTTAATTCTCGGAATTGCCAAAATCATGCTAATGATTGTAGCAATTGTAACTCCACAGTGGTTTTGTGTTGTGGGAGACCGTGCTTGCGTGCTGCAGTTTGCGTTCGGCGCTCTGGCCGCGTGGTATCTGCGGCATACGTGGTCCGAGGGGGGGATTCCTGTTGCACAACAGAGCAGCCAAAAGGGCCAGCAGCTGCCGCTTCTTTCAGGATGCCAAAGTGGTACCTGCTAAACCAGGACTACCTGCCACAGCCAAGAGAAACATTCAGCAAGGATTACGAAGATGACTGCTCTTTCTTATTTATAGCAACTGCTAGGAGTTGTGTGTCCATCCTTTTTAATAACCATGCCCCCATCCCTCTCTTTCCCACAGGCTCATTCGCAGTTATAACCACTTGTTTATACACCTGGCCTTAAGGCAGGCGCTGATCTCGCTAATATTTGAGTTAGATTTACACACTTCGGCAGCCTGACCAAGTTTAATACAAAATTGCTTTTAACATCGGTTTTAACTCAGTTACAATGGCCAAAAAAATATCAGCGGATCTGAATTAAGGTGGCTGCAGCTGCAGCAAGAGTAGCCACCAAAAACTGAACCAACGAAACCAGGCAACAGCTTGTTCTCATGTTGTGCTTAGTGAGTTTCGCAGCTACTGTCTGGGTGACAGCTCAGAAGCCACCGAGGGTCTTACCCTGCTCTGCTCCAGCCTCCTCCTGGCCTGCCCCCAGCTCTGCCAGCCCTTCGCTCCACAACACACCGGGACCCCAAGGCTTCCACAGGTACCTGCTCAGCACGTGCTGGAGGAAAGCGACCACACCACGAATGAAAACCCCACATCAAAAGGGAAGGAGAGGAGGATGAGCTCTGACTGCCACTTTAAGCAGCAGGCTCCAGCGTGGAGCACAACCCCCTAGAGGTAAACGCTGTGTGTCCTCACGGTTACTCCGGTCATTTGGGATATGGCAAGGGGACACGCAGCCCCTCTGTGAATGCTTGCAGGCATTTCTCCAAAAGCTTTGCTACCACGAGAGCTGGCAGTATTATGCTTGGTATTACGAAAGATCAAAATGATCACCACTTGGTCCTAGTTCAAAAGCGCTCTACCAGGGCGAAGTCAGCAGACTCCTGATGGAGCCACGGTTCCCTTCCCAGGCTTATTTTACCCGGCAGCCGTGCTCCATAAAAACTGTACTGGCACGCAGTTACTCTCCCCCAGCAAGCAGAGATTGAAAAGCCAAAGGCACCCAACCACCAGCATCACGAGCACCTCACAGTTAAACTTTGGCAAATTTCTGCTCCCAGCTCTGGGCAATGCAGGTGGAAGAGTGAGGGGATGAGCCAAGAGCCAGCCAAAGCCAAGGGCTGTGCCCAGCAGCAAGGCTAAAAGGAGCTGCTGCTCCACCTCCGGGAGGAATTGCCCGAGGAATGTCCTCCCTAGGATGGCAGGGCCACCACAGGGACCAGTTCCCATCTGCCTCCCTGGAGCAGGAGCCGGCCTCCGCAGCTGCAAAACCAAACGGGCTCCGAGCGCCTCCCCTGCCCAGCAGCTGTACTGGCTATTTTCTGCTGAACCACGGCCGCAGTATTTTCAGCCAAAGCGCCTGGATGCACTGCACGCACACAGAGGGGGGAAGGTCTGTTTGCGTGTAGACTGAAGCTTGTGAACTGTGTCATTTTCCCCTGCTATATATAACCTGAAAAAACAGGACTTTAATGGATTTATTCTCAACCTCCTGGTTGAGAATACACAAAGACGCGAGGCATTACGTGCTCAGTGCAGTTACTACATGTGATTTGCCTATGTTGTGAAGAAGCTTGCTAGAAACGCATCCTGGGTGTCATGAACTCAACAGCTTACAGCCCCTCTGCCAAACAGAAGTCTGTCACAAGTTGCTAAATACATAACCATGCAAGCTACAGACACCCACAGGCTGATAAGTCAGAATTTCAGGCTGACGAGCCTGCTGCGCACCAGCTAGAAACCAAAAGGTCTCGATTCCTGGCTCTGCCACGGGCTTGCCGCATGGATTTGGAGCAGTCGAGAAGTCCAAGCCTTGGTCACGCTTCGTGCCCCAGGAGATGAGACCTGCAGGCTGTACCGACTCGCTCTGCCCAGGGCTGGGGACAGGCAGGCTTTGAAGACAGCGAACTGCTCAGATGCCACGCAGTAATCGTGCGCTGCCAAGTCTGGAGAAAATGATACTACCAGGCCAGTACTTTACAGTAAAACTATTTGGGGGTGAGAGAATTAGAAATGAAAACACCGATGTACGCTGGCACAGAAACCCTATCTTTGAGCAGCAATGGATCTGAGCTGTACAAAAGTCTGTACAAACAGCAGGCATGCACCAGATGCAGCAGACTGTTTCCTCAACATGGAGAAGGCACCAGCAATTCGTGGCTCTTCTGCTGTTAACTACATAAATCTTTAAACTTGGAAGTAAGCTTTCTTTTATCCCCTGGCTCTAGGAGAATGGCTTGTCAGCAAATCCTCTCTGATGAAGGAGGAAAAAGAAAGAAGAAAATTGCTGGTCTAGGGTCTTTACATGGGGTCCCCGTGAGAATCTCCTTAGTCGTGCTGCTTGTTGGGATGAGGCTTTCATGGGCAGCCCCAGGTGTCCACTGCTTCCCCCCATACGCTGAGCTGGGGTGAGGATAACAATAAAGATTTTAGTATCACCTGGTAGGACTGACTAAAAGGAGAGTTTTGCCGAGGCCAGACATATTTGTAAGGGTAGCTTCATTAAAACACTACATGAGCTAAGGCTCCTCTGAGTTAGGACAGCAAGTTCTGGTCCTGGGTACATCAGAAGCTGTAATGTGAGTTTAAGATTTCAACTTCTCACAATTTGGACAAGAAAAAAAAAAAAAAAAAAAAAGCTTACTTCAACTTTTTACAAATCTAGATACACAATTTAACACTGAAAAGTTTTTCTTAGCTTAACAGGAATACATGCTCGCTGTTTGCTGCAAACTGGCCAGTTTACACTGCTAGCTTTAGAGGGGGCCAAAGCTCTCCCCGTTTGGTACTCAGCACGTTCAGGCAGCGAGGGATACCACAAAACCACATTAGTTAAGGTTACACAGAGTTGACAACACGCGCTCCCATTAATAGTAACAAGTCAGCACAAGCTGTTTGAGACAGCATCCACAAATAAGCTGTGCATACGCACGCTAGCGCTAGGTGCTTATTTTTATATTTTCCAATGCTCATGATAGAAAAATAGATGGGTATTAACGAGATGCTTTAATTTGCCTGAGCACTAACTAGATCCTCGTGGCGTAGCACACTTGAGCAGCATTTTACAACAAGCTGTGTTTTGAAAAACCATTTACTACGGGAAAGCAGGGCTACGACAGAAATAACAGATGAACTTAGCTTGCATAAATGGGACTGGTCTGTGCTTGGCTCAGTGAGGTCGCAGTGAAGGCAGCCTTTTTGGTAAGAATCTCACCGTTCAGCTACCAGCTTTTTGGAAATGAGGCTGTTTCCTGTAATTCTCCTCGAATGGGGTTTATTGCCGTTTTCAGGCCTCACAAACCCACGAAGGACTGGCTGAGTGCTGCTTCCCTTAGGGCTGCACGCAGACCCGAAAAGTTGCTCTGCTTTGGCCAACCAACAACTGCTCGATGTCAGATGGGAGGCACTGGGTCTGAACGCACAGCTTCAGCTGCACACGGGTCCGGTGGGATTATTTTAGTCTCTGCTGGTTACGGCAGGGAAGCGCGCTGAGGTCATGTGAGACCCAGCCACACGCTCACACGCCGAGAAGTTTTCATGTAAGAAATCCCCAACTTTAAAAAAAAAAAAAAAAAAAAAAAAAAAAAACAACAAACATGCTGCTTTTCTATATATACTCCGGGTCTCCTTGGGGGGGGTCTCCTGCACCCCCCGGGGCCGGGCCCTTTTCCCTGGGGCGCTTTTTTTGTTCCTCCTCCAAAGCCGAGGGGGGGGCTGCGCAATGGGGCCCGTCCAGCGCCACCACCCCTCGCCACGCAGGCTGCCGCACCGCCTCGGCCAGGGGACCCGCTTGGATCGCCTAAAATACCCGTAAGAAAAAAGAAAAAAGGGAAAGGACCCGAGTCCAGTCCCGGCTGGGTGTCTCACCTGTCCGGCGGTGTCGTAGAGCCCCAGCAGGTACTGCTTGCCCCCCACGGTGACGCTGACTGCAAGGAGGGAGAAACGGAGCCGGTGAGGCGAGGCAGGGCAGGGCAGGGCAGGGCAGGGGCGATCCGTGCGGGCACCCCCTGCCTCCTCCCTCCCTCCCTGCCTCCCTCCTTCCCTCCCCTCGCCCCCCTCACCTGCGTAGTGGTCGAACACGGTGGGCACGTACTCCTCGGGGAAGGCATCGTTGGCGTAGCTCATCAGCAGGCACGTCTTGCCCACCGCGCCGTCCCCCACCACCACGCACTTCAGCATGACCGCGGCGCTGCCATGGGCCATGGCCGGAGCCCGCCCTCATGGCGCCGGGCCCCCCGCCACCATCGCTGCCTCCTTCTCCTCCTCCTTCTCCTCAGCGGGCGGCCCCCCCGCCATCCGCCGCCGCCGCCGCCGCCGCGCTGGGCCCGGCGGGAGCCGCCTTCCCCCGGCCGCGGCCGCGCAGGGGAAGTGCGGGCCGGAGGGAGGCGGAGGGCGGCCGCGCCTGGGCGAGGAGGAGGCGGGCGGCGGCGTCCTGAGGCGGCGAGGGGAGCCCCCGCCGTGGTGTTTTGGGAGGCTGCCGCCCAGCTGAGCGGCCTCGAGCCTTTTCCAACCTGAGTGATGCCACGCTTCCATGACATACTGGGTGTCCCCAGCCCTGGTAGCGGTGCCCCAGGCTGTGCAGTCAGTGGGGAGTGTGCTCCCTCCGTGCTGCTGCTTGCAGAATCGCCAGTGTTGCTTCACAGAATCAGCCCTCAGCACTTGCACAATCTCAGCCAAATGGGTCTCATCCATGCCATGCCTCCGTCTCGCAGACCGATTAGTCTGCGCTAAACATTGAGAGCAAATGAAGATGGGGAGCTGGTAAACGAAAATGCTCGCCTTGGATCTCCTTGCCACACGGCACAGCCACGGGGAGTAGCATGTCTGTGCAAGTGGAACCTCATAAAACGTCCTAAAAGCCCCACGGCCAACACAGAGCTATGAAATCTACCTTAGGAGGCAAGGGTTGTAGATGCTCAGGCTGTTTCATCCACAGAGTGTTTCTTGTACTTGTTTTTCACCCTCTATAGATGTTTTCCTGCAAGAACACACTGCAATTCAATAAGAAGGATTTATGAGACATCTTTTTTTTGTGACAATTTTTATTTCTAAGGACATTTTTTGACTAGTTTCAACTTATGAACTCAACCGTTACGTCAGCATCGCATGTGAGTGCTAAAAAGTCTTTTTTTTTCATATTATGAATTTAAATTTTACTTTCTAGGGCTTTGGTAAGACCTCTCTATACGTGTGAGGCAGAGCACTCACTGTGAGGAAGAAGCAGAGCTAGACTGCTTTAGGAGTAAGGCCTATTCCAAACATTCAGGTCAGTAATGGAGGGAGACGTGCAGACAAGATCCAATAGACTATGGGAAGTCTGTGAGGGGAGAAATCAATGGAAATCCCATAGTTGACCATGCAGCTAGATGACAGAAAATAAATACGTATTGGAAAGCAATTTCTGGGGTATACAAACTTCTGGAAATGAGAAACATGGGATGAGAAGTAGAATCAGAATGTCCTTTGTGTGAATTAGCAGCAGTGGGAAAAAGAGATGGAGCCAGGCCTTTGCAAGCAGCAAAAAATAAAATAAAATAAAATAAAATAAAATAAAATAAAATAAAATAAAATAAAATAAAATAAAATAAAATAAAATAAAATAAAATAAAACCAACAACAAACAAAACACACAAAACAAAAACCTATTTGGTCTATGGATCCAGGGAGTAAGTGTTAACCTGGCTAAACTCAACAAATTTTATAAAGATAAATCTGTCCACCTGAATTATTAACTTATTTCTAAATTTCATCTCTAAATTTACACAAAATTGTTATATTCATCAGTTGTGCTACCACTCTCTGCTGTGAGTACACTCCAGCATTTCTCCATCCAGATCCTCTTGGTGATGCTGCTAGATAAACCGCTGTGTCTCACTTTGTCACCAAATTGTCATGTGCCACTAATGGTGACATCTCACCACAGAGGCGAATGTCTTCCCATGGTGGGTGAAAAGACTTCATGGAAGAAGCCAGTACTTGAGGAAGCATCCCAGAAAACTCCAGGTCCCAGCAGTAGCTCCAAATGATACGTGAGTAACGCTCATATTAGTCCCACAAAAGTCAATCAGAGGATGTGGTTTTTTAGGCATGCCTGGGTTTGCAAGATTGGAGCGATGGGTTAAGATTCTCTACAATACTTACAGGCTTACAAGAAATGTATAGTCTTTGTGAAAGTCAGTAGAAAGGGCAATGTCATCTGAATGTCCTGTTTGCAGCCTATCATCTTTCAGACCAATCAATCTCTCGTTTTCAAACAGAGTTCTCAGTGGTGTAAGCAGCAGAAGGTAATACCGGAATGGACGTAACACAAGCCCGTATTTCAGTCTGAATGATTTATTGACACCATAAACGGTGAGAACACCATTTCTGCAATTTATGAATCAGATCATTAAGTTTTGCTTGTCTATCCAAGATTAGGTAATGCAGAGATTGTTGTATAGAGCTAATACAGAGGAAACATTACATATTTCTACTGTGCTAAAAGTGGATAGGCAGTTCAATAGCTGCAGATACAATTCTTTTGGAATCTCAGCATCTAAGCCATCTCCAATATTTTTTTTTCATAATTTACAAGAGCAGTGATACTAATTTCCTCTCAGTTTAAAGAGTCCCACCTGCGTGCTTGCTTCCCTCGCAACGTTTTTCTTGAATATGGTGACGGTCTCCATGCAGAAAGCATGCGGTCTGTAAAATTAGAATAAAAGAAATAAAGAAAATTATAGGCCATCAGCTGTAGTCATCTGATTGTTTGAGCACACTTGCTCTTTACAGTGCTTGTGGCAATCCTCTGTTATATGGAAAGCCCCTGCACAGGTCTCTTGAATTATCTAATCTTATCCTGTTATCCTATTACAGTTTGGGATACCTTATTAGCCACCCTAAATGATTTCCTTCCTCTTTGCATGGATGTAACTGAGATGGGAGCCTTTCCTTAACTTTATGGAAGTGTCATTACTTGTGCCTTACCAGTAGGGAAACAGTGGCACCAGGGCCAAAACTAGAGCCCATTGCTGAGAGTGAGATACGATGTTTTAAAAATAAATTTGGCACTGGACACTGGAAAGTGTCACAATCACTAGTCTACGTGCTTTTTCTTAATAACGTTAAGCTTTAAAGATGGTCAGAGAAAATATATCAGGGGAACTCTTTTCTCTGAAAAGACAGCTCCTTTGAGGTGAACACTTTCTGAAATCATGTGAATTCCATGAAGATGTTTCAGGAGAAGCAGAAAAATGTTCCGGCAGCTTCAAAGCATCCAGATTTTATAATTTTAGATCAAAACATTTCCATTTCTAAATAGTTATGGTTTCAATTTAAGTTATCATAGTGTTAGAGCATAGTGTAAGACAAATAAAAAAGTGACCTCATGAAATATTTCAATCATGCCCTTATTTTTTTCCCAAAAGATTTTAAAGGGATTTTGAAAATTTCAGGTCGTATTCCTAATTAGTGCCCATACCATTCCTACCTGCTGCAAATCACAGGAGGAGGGCCCCAACAGGGAGAGCAAGGTTCTGCAAAGATCTCAGGTATGGACAGATGCAGTTGGTCTTGCCACAGTTTGAGAATCAGGAAGCAGAGACCCGGTGTTCCTCTCTCACTTTCCTCCATGCAAAGGCACTCGTGAGATACTCAGCTCCTTGGATTTGTTTGTAGCTCCAAACAGCAGCATTTAAGTGACTATCAAATCCACTATCCATCTAGCAGAAGCAGTGAAGATAATGGATCTCCTGTCAGGAGGAATGCCTCTTGACTAAAATCAAGGAGAACTCAGCAGCAGCGCTAATGAACGAATTCTTTCATAAGAAGGGAGATAAAAGTGACCTTAAAGGGGATATTACATCATTCTAAGCAATGCATTTAGGCAAGAGTAAAGATCCTAACACAAATGCTCTGGACATGGCACAGAAGCAGTGAGCTAGAGGTTGAGATGCCTTCAGACACCCGTTTCATCCTCTGGAAGGAAGAACTTCACTGGGTCTGTCTTCTGCAGAGATCAGCCAGCTAAGCTACTGCCGACATCAGTTTCCATGTTATTGCCACCCACTCTCCTTTCCAGGTGAGCACCCCTTCGTGGCACATGAGCACCCAGTCGGGTGGTTTTCATTGCCTTAGATATCTCCAAATGACTAGGTACCACAGTTCGGGACAGCTCTTCTGGTGCTATTCCCTATTCAGCGAAGGGGCCTGAGCAGAATAAATCGCTTCTCAGCTATTTAGCACTGGGCTAAGTGTCAGAATGAAGCAATTCTCTTCCCCAGGCCAAAGTAGAGACAATTACTTGCAGTTCACCAGATATTTTGTTGGAGATAAAATCCACCTCACGGTGGGGTTTTTGTACACCGACAGTCACCACCATTGACAGCAGAGAAGAGATGACAAAGCAAGCAAGAGCTTCCTCTGAGCACTTAGCATCCTCTTTTCATGCTACCTATATGATTCCATACATCACCATAGCATCAGAGCATCCCTTTCACTGTTGCTAAGAAATGTACACCTCTGACTCATTCCAGTGCTCAAGACTGAGTAGTCTAGCATGGCTGTTATGTACCACAGTGTACCAAAAAGGAGAAAGAATCAAGATCTTGAACCTTGGCTCCATGCTAGAGACCAGAAAAGGCATTCTTGTTACATGAATAGGACAGGATTTATTTCGGGAATTCTGACTCCTTCCATGGCTTGTAACATCCAGTGTAATGTGGGGGTAAGGAATGGTGATGGGTGGGATATTGGGAAGGGACGTGGATGGCAGAGAAGGGGAGAATTGAATGGAAAGGTGGAGAACCTTGCAGTCATCCCACTCAGTCCTGCTCTAGGAGCTGAACCTGTCCTGTGCTGGGAGGGAAAGAGTAAATCCTTCCCTGGCAGTCCTCTTCCTCAACTTGTCATGTAATTTGGCACGTGGAGAATGCTGAAGGGAATCCAAAATAGATCTGAGGACAGAAATCCAGAGTTGGGGGAATCTAACATACTATATGTGAGCTGTTTGCTGTGAAGCATGCCTGCAACAGCAGAGAACCAGAGAGCAAAGAGAAACCCTAAGTGCTAATAGCTTATAAGATGCTAATGGCTTAATAGGGCTGGAAGGGAAGAGAGTGCTAGAAATTTTCTCAGGAAGGGTTATGTATATCCTGATAGGAAATGGAGGGAAGGGAGAAGAGGAGACACTCGTCATTTTCTTCTTCTGAGGTGTTTGTTGTAACCAATGTGAAGCCATCATTTCTGAGGATTCTCTCACCACACTGGCAGAAACTTCACCTTCCCAGTATTTCAGCAAGTGGTAGTGACACCTCTCCCAGCACAAGAGAGAGAGCAGGGCCTGGCAATCACAGAGTTCCCTTTGCTCATTTCAGTAGTGCTGTTGTCGCAGTGGTAACTACAAGCACCCAAAGAACCTCTAAGATCTTTGAAAAATATGTCTCTGTTAGAAACACTACTTTGCAGAAAATGTTTAGTAACGTATGGTTAAGATTGCAACTTGTTTCCATAAAGTCGAGTTCAGCATATTTTAAACCTCTGAGAAACCAGAAAGTACAGAGCATAATAGAGCAGTATGAACTCCAGTCTTTATAGCAGTGCCTGCAATGGAAATAATTCACTGTTCCAGTAAGCATCTTTCAGAGAAGATAGTATATAACCGGTGTGGCACAGGCACACCTTCCCTTTGGGAAAGGGCGCTGCATTTACACTTACACTTCCTTTATATATATACACTGACCCAATTGCATAGAAACAATTCCATAATAATTAAGTTTTCTCTTTCCTGCTAGACACCAGGTAACAATATGTGGTCCCATATGTATTATTAAGCCCACAGAATATTTTTCCTACTTTGCCCGAGTGGCAGTGGCTAAAACGTTCTTGTGTCCCAGTGCTGACAGCGTACAGAGCTCGGCAGTGAGGAGAGGCAGGCGGTGGTTATCTCAGGATATATATATGTATACATACACACACGTTTTTCTTTTGTTCCCACCCCCAGAAGGGATGAGTGCTGTGGGGTTGGGCTCCAGCTGTGAATTATGGCCTCCCATACATCCTGCCAGCACAGTTTACCCAGCCTGCTACCATTTGGCACAGCAGCGCTGAGCTGAGTAAATACCACCAGCTCCCCATCCCTGCTGCCAGCTCCCAGGAAGGAAAAATAAAGTTTGCCTGAATGTTGACCTAAGCGCTGTGTTACCTGGCTTCCAAAACTCTGAATTCTGCTGAAGCTGGTATTTTTTAGTGGCTCTAGCTACTGTTAGGAAGCCCCAGCTCTGCTTTAATTAAGGGTTTTCACCCATCAGTAAGA
This sequence comes from Netta rufina, assembly GCF_964035555.1. NCBI lineage: Eukaryota > Metazoa > Chordata > Aves > Anseriformes > Anatidae > Netta > Netta rufina. The sequence continues at coordinate 39,037,924 of NC_140125.1, forward strand.
AGGGAAGGTGTTTGTATGAAGGACCTGAAATTCGCTCTTTCCTTGATCCTCAAAATATGACTTCTGTAGGCATCTTCGCGATTTATTGGGCCATGATTCATGAAGAAAAAGAAAAGCTGAAGTTACTCGAGTCCTGAGGTTTCTAGTAAGAACCAGATGCATGAGGGAAAGGCAGAGTGTTTTTGTTTTGTTTTGTTTTGTTTTTTCCTTCGGTGTGTGGGGGCTGGTGGTTTGGTTTTCAACATTTTCTTGCTGACGGGCTCTTTTATACCAGGTGGGGTTTACCACTGTTTTACTGTTTTCTTTATTGCTTTTATGAGTTCTGTTTTCAAAGGCAGTCAGAAAACACTGAGCTAAGGATAAGTAGGAATATGCAGGAGTGTGCTGCGACCAAGTTCACCGCCCATTAAATCACTACGGAAAGAGACGGTTGATGCTGGGCACAAACAAGGGAGATAAACCTGATCTAGATCTTTGTAGCAATAGTTGTAAAAAAAATCAGTGCTGGTATGAGTCAGCCCAGTCGCATCAGCTCCACTGATGTCTGAATTTGGTCAGTGGAGGAATCTGAACAAAGAAGGTCTTGCCTTAGAAATAAATTTGACACGGCCTTTGCGCTGCAGAGCAGTGCAGGAGATGGACAAAATGATTTCAGGCACAAACAACTCCAACACTCCCAAAAGGAAGATTTCTGTGGCAACCAGTAATTATGTGTGATTGGAACCAGACAAAATATTTTCAGAGAGCTGTTTCTTCCTGAGTCAAAATGAGCTTCTTTTAAAATGAACACATTCTTAAATGAAACGGAACGTCTTCACATATGTTCCAACTTGTGCCCCATGCCTCTCCCAAAAATAAGTAATATGATCACTCATTTGCTAGAGCGACTGCCAAAATGCTGGGAATAATGGCTGTAAATCTTCTGAATTTCAAGCTTGCTGAGTTGTTTCAGATTTGCCTGCTGGCTCCAGACAAATCGCAGTTCCCTTACTGGTCATCTTGCTTCATGCAAACTGAGAAAACAGTAGAAAACTACTTAATGTTTTCAGACAGAGGAACTGTGCTGTGTGTGCTGCCCTTTAGCTGGAAAAGATACAGAAGTTGCTGCTTCCTTGTGCGTGGATCTGTAGTGTCTTACTGACCACGAGAAACCCAAAGAGACAGACAGGAACTGAAGGACGTGAACATTTGCAGACATAGCAGTCCACCCAGTAAAGGCTTCAGAGAAAAGTAAAATAGGCCACCATACACCTAACATAGTAACATTGCATAATTATAAGTGATCTTACGAAGTACTCCAAAATCACGGACAACTTTGAGTTAAAAAACTCATTTTCTTTATGTTGGTAGAACGGCACGGAGCATAGACATGTGGAAGTCAATTTTGTGAGTTTATGAGCAATGGTGTTGCATTAACAAAAGGACGGATTAATTAAATCTATCATCATTAATGTACTTCTTTTGCAGGCAGAGTGAATCAGTCCTATTTGCTACATCACACGTTCCTTGAACGGCAATCTGCAGTAACCCAAACACCTTCAACCTCATTTGCATCATCTCTACCAATATGTACTCGCCTCCCAGGCAAATCTCAGGTTAGGGAAGTACCACCTGATCCAATGGTACTTTCAAGAAAAAGGATGGAAAAGAGTTAACTGTAGAAAGCACTAGCAGAACCAGAAAAGGAGCGTTCATGCTAATGACAGCTTTTGTGTAAGTGCCCTGCCACCTGTCTGACTGCCTGCAGGAAGCCAGCCTTTGTGCTCTGCTAGGGTATGCCTCAGAACATTTTAATGGGATATGGCCTGGATTTTAAAGAGCCATCACTACAGGGGAAAACTTGGTTCAAAAAATTGCAGCCACGCTAGACTGCAAAACGAACAAAGCACTTCCAAACCTGACTGGGTCTGTGTGTGTGTGTTATTCCTATATATGCACAGAAGCTCTTTTTTTTTTTTTTTCAAGAATTATATTCTTCTATCATATTGTTTGTATTAAGAATCTATAGAGGTTTATTCTTCCCCAAAATCTGTGCCATGGAGTTATAATTCCATGAGTCCCACCTTACTTTAATTGGTTTCATTAAAATTTCTGCCCTCATGACTGTGAAGAAAAGGTGGAGATGGGAACTGTAGAGCTTCAAGCACTAGAAGAAATTTCAGCAAATCTGAGGATTGAATTTTGGGGTCTGACTCTTCATTTCACGTATTTGGGGTTAGTAGCATGGTTACCCTCAAGACTAGAAGGGCTGAAAAAAAGTGCCGTAATGCTCTCACAAGGGTTAGAGAGGACATTTTCTATTATGCTTCCTTCCCCACCCCAAGACTAGTACCAAATTACATACGTTGCTTCAGATTTCCAACATTTCCCAATCTGGATTAATTTACATTTGGAGAGAGGGTGTGAATTAAACTGTTATAAAAGGCTTAGATGCAGTGCCAACTTGTTACTATGCTCTTTCAAGCATCGAATGCTTTTTCTATTAAGGAAGCTCTCAGAGAATTTCTTGCATCTGGAAATCTCTCTCGTTGTACGGCTTATTTATAAATGGAGAAGTAGCCATACACAAACAAATGCATTCATAACAAAGCAGCTCCTGGAGCCTTTGCTGCAGCTGGAGGCTCTGTTGTATTGTGGCCTATAGCAAGGTGTTGCCTTCTTCGTGGAGATTTCAATCTGAATAAAACCTAGCTGTTACAGGGGTGCAGAAAGCAAGACAAAAGACTGAAGCAACAAGACAAAAACAGGACAGAAGAGCACACACTGAATTGTTACAGCTGACACAGTGAAAACTCGCAGCCTGCAGCCTGAATGGCACTTACAGGCCAAAGTGAGAAGATGGGCCTGACGCCACTTCTTAATTCATTAGAAAGTGACTTCAGCTTGCATGCTTCATTTCACACATGCCACAGGCAGCATGCCTAGCCATGAGTGTGAAAGCCCTCCTCATCTTCTGCTCTCATTTTATCCTGAATTCTCTTGTATAGCAAGTGCCTGCAGGCAGGTACTTCCAGTTTCTGCCAAGCAATGTGGTGTAACTCCTGTCCACTGCTGGCTGCAAACATCACATCTATGCCATGTTTTCTAATCAAGACTCTCGGGTATTGGATGAGGCTTCATCTGATTCAAATTTGGCTTTGTAAAGGATGGTCTCATTCTAGCTGCTGTTGATATCAGTATCGGGGCTGTGCTGGTCACTAAGGATTCTGCTAGCAAATTGTATTCAAGTCCTGTTCAAATCCTCCCTTGGCAGCATTCAGAGAAACCTTTCCCCTATATATTATCTTAATCAATTAGCCTCTGCCAGTTTTTGTAGGCCCTGTAACAATTACTCAGGGATCACAGATTTCCCAGCGAGTGCAATTTCCATCCAGAACCATTATTGCCCAACATATCCTCCAGACTCTTCAGTATGTTCATCTACTTGTGACTAATAGCCTGTCCTCACTCTCAGCTCACTGCTACCTGCATAATCATCTTCCTTCCTTCAAACTAGGGAATATGGCAAAGAGTTTAGGGCTGAGCACCTTTAGTTTATCTCCACTGGGCCTGCAGAAGCAGAAGGGATTCAAAGCCTTCAGAGAGAATTGGTGGGGTTTTTTGTTTTGTTTTGTTTTGCTTTGCTTTGCTTTGTTTTGTTTTTCTGTTTCATTTGAATCAACACCTAGAAGATCTTCAGAGATTTTGCATTCCCCTTTTACTGGATTTCTTCAGTCCACTGGGGTTATGTGGCTGGTATTGTGAGGCAGCTACAAAACACAGCTGTTCTCTCACATCACCAGTACCAACATCAGAGACAGCCTAAATGCTGTGGGCAAAGGTCCTAGTCCTTTCCATCAGTTCATCTTGGTTACTTTTCTCTCTGACTCTTTGCTGAGTGTGAAGACTGTAAGTGTATGTACCAGCATGCAATTCCTAAAATGTAAGTAGTAGTTTTATGTTGCTTAATAGATGAGATAGAGGTGAACTGATGTGAACTGGAATGTAAAGAAATTACCAGGTAGCACGTTTTAAATGAGCAGAAAACAACTGCTTTAACACTGTATACTAGTGTTGCAGAACTCATAGCCATCAGTTGTTATGGCAGCAAAAATGGATAGATGGGCTTTAAAACATTAAAAAGATTTGTGGAGGGTGGTCCCATCCTTAGCTATTAAGTACAATTGTCCAAATGCAACTTTCAAATCAGTAAACTGCTAAACTTTGTTTGCCAAAAGCTGCCCTAAAGTTCTAGGAGAAGAAACACTCTACAGGGAGAAACATTCCCTGAGCATCAGCTCTTGCACCCTGTTGAGGATACAATGTCAGTCTCAATGAACTTTGGAGTAGCACAAATGTTTTTGTATTTTGCTTTAAAATTCTGCATTTGGCTAATGCTTTGTGTGGCGATTGATCTGTGTCGTACAGGAACTTATACATACTGATCCATGCATTTCTGGTGAATATGTCACTTGGAACCAATAGGATATTGTTGGACCCTAAGCAGTGAAATATATATAAGATAATTAGGGGGTTTCCTAGTAAACACATACTCTTCTCTGCCATAGCTCACAATATAGAAATCTTCCCTTACTTTTTATAAACATGTTAAATGGAAACTCAAAGGATGAGAACCTGTTCACTCTGTGCTTGCATTGCTTTTGAGTCTGTGATACAAAAAGGAGGCTGCAAAGTGATAGAAAACACCGGTGTGCTGCTGTACTGCTCCTGACAAAACCTGCAGCAGATCTGGCTATTCTGGTCATTGTAAAATAATCAATGAAAAAAAATACTACTCTGTCCAATGATATCCACCTACGAAGCCATGCTGCAGCTAAGGTGAGAACCATTCAGCCAGATAATTTGGAATAAAAGTCTCAAATCCCAGTTCCTCTAGGAAGGAGACTGCATTTACTCCTGCTCAGCCTAGCAGGCTCAGAGCTCTCCCGAAGCAGAGAGGTTAAATTCACCGCTCCAAGCAGTCCTACCCAGGAGACTGCCCTGAAGCTTTCAACAGGGAAAGGATTTAATTAACCAAATTCTCAGAATGTGATTTTCCTGGTATATTGCAATATTTGGTATAATAAACGACTGCCAAAATGTATGCTGTGTGATTCATGGTACTGGTTTGTTTAGACAACTTTTAAGATGATCCCTAAGTACAGAAAGAGCTCAGGCACCAGAGGAGGAGGAGGGACTTCACTGAGCAGGTTTGAATGTCATAGATGCACAGTTATGGGTTAGTAATTGTATCACGGTTGACAGATGCTGCAGCAGCCATGTGACTAGAACATGACCTCATATTTCTGCTTTCTCCCCTCCTCCCAGTGATGAGGGTAGCGCTAGCACGTAAATAGGCAAAAGGCATTTACAGGAGGCTAGTTTGTGAGTTACTTAAAGGAGAAACCTGAATTTGGACCCACAGATATACTATGTATGGACTATTAAGCAGCTTCTCAACAGTGGCAATTACGCAAAACTCTTTTATCCTCTTGGGAAGCAAACTACAGTTGCTGTTAGGGTAAAAATATTGAATCACGAGTCACATGGGCTTAGATCATCACTTCCCAATGAAAAATCTGCAGGAGGGGCCGTAGAGGGAAGAAATGCCTCAATGATCTGTTCACAGGATTACCACACAAACAATGAGGCTGCTGCAAGCTCAGATGTCCTCCAGGGATCTGTGGGAGGATACTGCAGCAATAAGGAGGTTGTCTCTGCCCTGCCTCTGCCCAAGCGGCTCTGGATGCTCTGGCAAGATGATTTTGCAGGAGGCATATAAGAGCTTCTGCCTTTTTTCCAGGAGTCCTGGGGGCTAAGGACTTGCCAGGACAGCCTGGAATGGTGTTTCATTTATTGGGGATTTTCCAGAGGTACTGAGTGTCCCCATAAACCTGCCCATTCCTTTTTGCGTAGATTTTGGATCATGCAAGTCCCAAAAGGGTTCTTGGAGGAAGAAACAAGATGCTCTCTAGACAGCTGAACAACACTCAGCATGAAGGGCAACCCACCCTGGAAATTTACAAAGATGTGATCAGTCCTATAGGGATAATTTTCTATCATAGCACTGTTACACAGGGACCAAAGCTGGGGCTGCCTGAAATTTAGAAGTTCTAGAAGTTAAATTAAAATCTCAGCTTTCATGCTGACCTCCTGACATGTTACACCATGCACGAAATGGCAATAGCAATTTTTTCCTGAGTTATCCCAACGGAAAGTGTTTTAAAAATGCAGAGATTTTTTCATTTTTTAGTTTTCTCACTAATAAATCTCCAACTTACAATTGTTCCTAGAAAACAGACATGAAACTTTTCAGCATGGCTTCAATGTTGTTAAATAGACAAAAAGATTTTTCTGTACAGTTACTCTTCTCTAGCCCTTCTTTTCTTTAGCATGTTGCTTATCTTCTCTTTGAATTGAAACATGTCGCAGTTATTCTAATCTACCAACTGCAGTAGTAATACTTCGGATCAGTAAGATTCTAGTTAGTCTTCTTAATGTTGACAGTGTATTGGACCAGGATGGAATTTCTCTGCTTTGGATAAAATGAGTTTCAATTGTGTTTTGGTTTCAGATGCAGGAAAGCCTTTCCTTGAAAAGGTCTGACTAGATGTGGTAACTGTTATTTTAATTACCACAACTGTAGTGTTAATGTTCCTGAAAGCGCCAGCAGCTAGTTGGCCTGTTGCTTGTGCCCTGCTTTGATGCTGACCTGTTAAATGACTTTGCTGACTTGAAAACCAGCTAGTTTCTTGCCTTTTTCTGTGTAGAGTGTTGAACTGACAGGTGCTACTGGCAAAGCCCTCACACAGGGCAGGATGAAGGCCACGGGGTGTGGGCAGAGAAAGGGGCCTGTTGTGACCTCCGGAGGCATGCATGCTGCTCCAGCCTCCCTCTGGTCTTTACAGCCTGTCAAGCCCATCTTCCTCCATTGTTGTGGCAGTTCCCATGCCTTATGTTCGGCCTCGATATTTTCCTGGAGATCTGACAGCGGTTGCTGTGACTACGCATCAGTAATCCATGGCTATGTCATGGCTCCTGTCCCATCCCTGCCCAGACTTTCACACCCACGGCTCTGAGATACTTTCAGCCAGCACTTTCAGTCAGGAAGCCTTTCAACGGCAGAGGAGAAGCCTGCCCGTGCTAAAAGTGAAGATGCTCATCGATACTGGAGGGGATAACCCCGGCTTTAAGGTCCACGACCCGCCTCGGGCGCGGGCGCCATCTTGGGAGCCGTATAGGCGGGCGGGGCGCCATCTTGTGGTGGTTGTGGGCTGGTGCCATTGCCCTCTGTGTTACGAAGAGAAGTAAAAACATCTCAAAGTGCTTCTCGGTGCAGAAAGTGAGGGAACAACTGCGACAGCAGCCCCCCTTTGATGCCTCTTTGCCCGTGGTGTGCACCACATGGGCGCACGGCGCTGCACACCCTGCAGCAGTGAGGAGAGCTGGCACCCCGACAGGGGTGGCAACCCCACCAAAGCCCCAGCTGTGGGGTTTGTGGGTGTCTTCCTGAGCACCAGCTCCGTCCCAGCATATGGGAAGGACCTTCCCAGTGGAAACCACATCAGCAGCGCAGGACTGCCTCTCAGCAGCTGCTGAACAGGTAAAAATATTGTGGTGTTAAATAAGCATTATTCCTGTTCGAGGTGAGCCTACACCTAACTCCTTTTATGTGTACATGGCTGAAAATACAGTTTCCACATTTCACCAAGAATTATTATTCTCGGGTATATATTTTCACCTGTTGCCTGGCTTGTGATAATGTGTTTTCTAGTAAAAACTGATTTGCAAGTAAGCATTTGGGAAAACAACCTACTGACCAGCTCCACCTAAAGAGGTGATGATGGTGCTCAGAAACTGGTGGAGAAAGCCAATTTATCCCCAGTTTTGAACTGGTCTCCCCTGCTGCCAGACAGAAACAACAGACAAGTGGCTCAGATAAACACTGCAGAGAGTTCACACACCTTCTGGGGCTTACGTACTTTCCAAAGCTGGATTTGAACTGAAAGATGAGATGAGCCTGGTGTAGGGGTAAATAATAAAGTAGCAACAGTCACTTTCAGGTTTGTCACCTGTCTTCCCTTAGGTAGTCTCCCTTTATCCATCTTCTCACTAAAACCTTTAAAGAAGTGTTATTTAGACCTCAAATGTCTCATTTCATTGGATAAAAGGTTTTCAGAGAAGTACTCTGTATTCAGTGTTATGAACATAAACATCTACATTTGAGTGAGTATATTGTCCATTTAAATGCCTCTAAACATTTGGAAATCTGCCTCTTAGTGTTCAGCTTAATATTTTTTTCTTTTGTTAGTATTGTTAAATTAAGTAGTAATCAAGTAATTGCTATTATTTGTTAGAATAATGCTGGGGTGAAAGCATCAAACAACCTAACGCATACTTCACTGTTTTCACTTGACACTGTTCAGAAATCAGTTTTACTGAGGTAAAGCAGTCCAAGGCCTCTGTGTGAGCCCCACCTAAGCCATGGACATTACACAGAATCACAGAATTTCTAGGTTGGAAGAGACCTCAAGGTCATCGAGTCCAACCTCCAACCTAACGCTAACAGCCCTCCACTAAACCATATCCCTAAGCTCTACATCTAAACGTCTTTTGAAGACTTCCAGGGATGGTGACTCCACCACTTCCCTGGGCAGCCTGTTCCAATGTCTAACAACCCTTTCAGTGAAGAAGTTCTTCCTAACATCTAACCTAAAACTCCCCTGGCTCAACTTAAGCCCATTCCCCCTCGTCCTGTCACCAGGCACGTGGGAGAACAGGCCAACCCCCATTCAGGAGTGACAAAAGCTCATTTTTACAAGTTTGCACTAAGGTCACGTGGCTTGAGTATAGACCACCTTTGTTTTTATTTGACTACACACCTGACCTTCTACAGCCAGTCTAGGAGGAAAACTTAATTTATTATACAAGGGTTTCAGGATATGCACCCTTGTAAGTGCTATGTCTTGCTGTAAATGAAATTTTATTCAGGGAGTAGATTAGATGACAGTATCATGGGCAATTTGTCTAGGGCTTTGCAATTTTCTCTTTTGACTTGAACTGGGAATTAAATTAAGCTGCTAAACTCTGCTTTTCTACTCACAATTTGCCTAATCAAAGCAGGAGATCCTCCTGAATATCTAAATGCCCAAGTTGCTGGTAGGAGTCCCTGATAGATTTCTCTTTTAAATTTAGCACAGCCCAGAATAGTAACTCTTACATAACATATACACAGCACATGTGGGGCTTGCTACAATTTCAGTGATAGACTGCAGATTTCCTGCCTTGCAGAATAACTAAAGCAGACAGCATTTCAGTCATCCCTCATATAAAAAGCCTGAGCAAATAAGTTTGTTCTTATGGAGCATAGGATAATGTTTCCTTTAGATATCAGAATATAGTTGACAAACAAACGGACTGTAACAGACTTAAGCTCTGGTCGTGTGTCCATGAGTGACGCCATGGCCTCCCTTTACTTCCAAACCTGCAGGTGTGCTGGACAACCTGTTCCTGACAATAAAGGGGGACAGGAGACAAGAACTTAAACTCCACCGTGGACAGGCTATTGGGGTTGTTCAGGAAGTGGAGTACTCAGATAAATATGATACCTGCTTATTCATGGCTAATTGTCTGTGGAACAGACAATTGTCTGTAGCTTGCTGAGCTGGGTAGGAGGCAACTGTTCTGGCAGGCCTGACAGCAGGGTACCCTGTCCTCCCAGGGTTACTCCAGTGCTGTTACGCTGGAGGAAGCAGCAAGGACCTTCACAGTGCTTAGTCAGGTGGTGGTAGTCATGTGGGCTCTTGAACAGGATTTCTATCTCACAGGGATCCACAGATACAGTGTCCTAGAACTGCTGGCGTCCTGCATACAGAGTACAGGCTGGACTAGCATAAAAAAAAAAAAAAAAAGAAACTTACCAGGAAAGGCACTAAAGCATTAGTCAGGTTAACCTTGAATTTTGATTCTGCAGAGTCGCCTGGGTAATTTTTTGTCTGCTAAGTATCCCCGCTGCTGATTTGGTAGAGTACCCTTTTCAAGCAGGTGTAAATGGGGATGCAGACAAGGCAGTGTGACCTCAAAACCAGTGGAAATGTCCCAGTTAGAAGGCTGATGTTGCACTGGTTTAACTGCATGTCCATTCAAATCCTGCTCACCCTGATGGAGCTCCCCCTACTAGCACAGGACATGCACATACACGCATAGCTGCGCTGAGCTTGAGCAGTGTCATGCTGTATTTTTAACTAAATCATTGAAATGCCTCAATGAATATTAGGTGTGGCATTTTTCTGTCCCCCAGACCTGCAGCAGTGCTCTGAACCTCCGCTCTTGCCTCTTAGGAACCAGTCTGTGACTTTTTTCTCTGCTGATACAGGAGGTTGGGCATAGAACATGCGTGGAGTCTTCCTTCCTGCTTGCTTCCCTGCAGACCTAGGATGCTCTTGATCCCCAAAAGAAAAGGCAATGCTAACTGGAAAGGTAGCTTGAGTGCAGGGCGTTGCTGTCCATAGCCATGAATGCACTCTTTCTGCTCCCTCAGTCCCAGAACTCCCCAGTTCAGTGTCATTGTTGATCAAAATATAATCTGTCGAAGGGGTAAAAAAAACAAAATACGAGGATCCTGCCTTTGTGTAGGCAATAGACTGGCACTAAACCCCACGGTCAGGTAGGGAGGAAGACTCCAAAAGGTAAAAATGATAGTTGTAGCCTTCTGTGGGTGTCTGAAAGTCTTGCTGTAGTTCAGGCTGTAGCGGCACGTTTTTGGCAGTGAAGAATAGTTGGCTGTTGGGGGTACTGGATCCCCCGCCGTTCATAGTCCCTGTCAGAAGAGGATGCCTTCCTTGAAGTTTAACTACATTTCAAAGGAGAGCCATGGGCTTTAAACAGGAACTCCTGGGTTACTTTACTTGGTCAGTCCTTTGGAAGAAGTCATCCTAGAGTATCATAATTGATATCGTTGAATCCAGACTATCTGAGGCAAAGATTTTGTCTTGCTAATAAGAGCGGTGCTATTGGCCTTCGTGGGAGTTTACCCTATGCTGTAGGTAGAAGCAGCCACTGTGAAGCAGTTGCAAAGGTTTAATTAAAAACAAACAAACAAAAACACCTTGATTAAAGGGGTTAGGTCAGAAGAAAGATTTATAAACAGCCTTGTGGAAGACATTTAAATTATACAAATACCTTTTATAAGACTGAAGCTTAAGAAATACTTACATAAAATATTTGGATTGAGGGTTTTGCCAAGAAACGTTGGAGAATTATTGGAGAATTTAATCAGGTTCTTGCTGGTGCCCTTCATGCAGGTCACCTTCATGCAGACAGCCACCACAAGGCTCTACTTAGCAGCGTCAGAACTGCCCTTAAATAATACATAAATTTGAGGTCTCCACGAGTTATTTTCACCCTGTCTGTATGAGAAGAAAAGCAAGTATTTCCTTTAATCCTGTGTGGTTTCTGCATTAAAATAAGCCTTGATATTTATCCCCGGCCATCTGGATTTAAACTGACATATATCCCACAGCTTCAAATACCAGAACATCTGAATTACCAATGTGCTCTTTAACCCAGAGTGTTTGTGCTTAATCACACCAAAGGACAGAAAAGTCATTACCCTCCCAGAGTTTGCAGTGGGTTCCTCCAAAAACCTAGGCGGTTTTGCTCACACCATTGCCTTTTGCTGCCGTGTTTGCCTGTTGCCCATTCTGAACTGAAAGACCATGACTAGGACCAGTCAAGGACCAGGCTCCGCAAATAACCGAAGTGGTACCAACAGGATTATGCCCGCAGGCTTTGTCAAATCAGGAGTTTCCTCAGGCAGTACTAATAATTACCGACTCCCTTTTTATACATCACACTAGGCTTCAGCTGCGCGTTCGCTAATCCCTGGAAAAGAAATGCTGAGGATGTAGGAGATGGTGTTCCACGTACTCCCCACTCCATGCTTTATCACCAGAGGAAGTGACTGGTGCTGGCATTTCAAAATCTGTTACAATTGTTCTTAGACCGAGGCGGAAATACTATCTTGAAAAGACAAAATGCACATTTCTTGCATAGGTTCCTTTGGAAAATTTTGTTTATTCCACTTGCAATTCAAGGATTTTTGCTTTTGGGATTCTGGAAACCTTTAAAAAGATTCAAAAAAGAGCACATTCAGAGGAAATACCAACCTCATCAGAAAACAGATATTTTTAAACTAGAAAAACATTTGTCCTCATCCAATTCTTACATTAGTGTCTGGCAGTGATTGAGGGCAATGAAGTTAAGTGGCCAAATTTCTGTCCTTGCAATCTGAAGCAGGTAACTGCTACATCTGAAAAATTGCTACCATTTGAAAGAGACATGGAAGAAAAAAAATACAGGAAAATCAATGACAGACTCTAACTGGTCCCAGAGCGTCTCTGTTTCTCGGGATATCCGCAGATGGTATGTCCAGTGAATATTTATAGGTGAGGGGGAAAGCAGTAACACTGGGAAGCCTCTGGTTTCTAAAACTGTGCTTCTTGTTCTCAGGGATTTTTGATTATCATGAGATCTGCATCTGCTTGTTATTAACTAATTATCTGATCCAGTTGCCTAGCAAAAATTTTGAAAGCAGGTGGTGCGCTCACTCCCCCCGCTTACATTTTCACTGCAGTGTTTGACCATTTGTCTCCTTAGCATCTGCTGAAATTCTCACAGACAATCCAGTCTTCTGATTCAGGATCGTCGCTGTTTAAGACCTTCTGACTGAGCAGTTATTAAGAAGAAAAGAACAAAATCTGTACTTCAAAGTATAACACAGAAATATAGCAAGAAAACAGTGGCTTTAACCACAATGTATGCCTTTGGTAGCAGCAGTCTGTTTGGCAGCATTTATGGAATTTCTCCAGTTTGGTCTTTATCAAAAACCACAGTGCAATGAGCACGTCTGTGATAGTCAAGTGATGTCCTCTTACCCTGAAGTTTGAGCAAGCTGAGGTAAGGAACAGAAATTTCAGAAGTTATGTGCTGAGAGTGCAGTCTGCGAATGTACCCACAGAAAGGAAACGGGCTATTTTTGGTCAGCTATGACTCCAGATTTATTGAACCACTTTATTTCATACAGAAATGATCTCTCTGGTACGGTCCTGAGGCTCTGCAGCGCTTCAGGAGCAGTAGGACGGAAGAAGGGAGCAAAGCACAAACTGAATTATAAAGAATATACATTAAAATGAAACAAAAAAAAATGGAGTGACAAACTCACACAAAAAGATAGGACCTCAGGCCTAGTGCCTCCCTGCTATTGTTATAGCACATTCCACAAAATACAGTTAGAAAAGGGCAGGCACCACTGCACTGTGCTTGTTTCTGTTTGTTTCTTCTTCCTCTCCCTGACACGGGATACTTCTTGAAGAGCAGTATATGCACCCAAACTGCGTTCAGGACCACAACATCTTTAGTGCTACAAAAATAATAGTTCCCTCACCCTTGCTAAATCCAAATATTCAGAAACCATGACTCAGATGACTGAGATTTCAAAATGATGACTGGCTTAAAACTCATATTGATTTTTTATTTTTATTTCCAAGCAAGTAAGAGCCTTAAAGATCTTCAAATTGTCATCTGTTTTCTGGGCTCCGTGTTTTGCTCTGGAGTTTTGGTAGGTATGAGAGCTCAAAGCTTGAAACGAAAGTGCAATCATGGAATCACATGACTAGTGGCTGTGATGTGCAACAAAATCCTCAACAGCCAGCAGGACCGTTTCGATTTGTATATTTGTAAGATGGAAAAAATAAAGAAATTGGGCTTCCGTAGCCTAGTGCTGAAGAAGGATATAATGGATCTGATGCTCAGCTACGTGGTTCCTGCACTTCAGGCAGGAGGGGAATGACAGCAGGCAGGGAAGCAAAAGTATGTGTGAAGTTTGGATTCATACCCTGGAGTCCTGCAGGGGCCGCAACAACTCTTAGTGTGAGCCAGAGCATCCGCAGGGCCAGCCTAGTTTGTGCTCTGCTTCTTAAGGCTCTATCCAAGGCTCAGTGCATACCTGCTGTGCTCCCCATCTCCTCCGTGTGCTGGAGCTGGGGGTGCCCCATCCCTGGAGGTGTTCAGGGCGAGGCTGAACGGGGCTTTGGGCAGCCTGGGCTGGTGGGAGGTGTCCCTACACACGGCAGGGGGGTGGAATTAGGTGATCCTTAAGGTGCTTTCCAACCCAAACCATTCTGTGATTCTGTGATTCTGTGACATTTTGCATACAAGAGCTCACATTTTTTAGCCCATATAAACATCTCTCACACACATGCACAAAGTACTTGGTTAAAGTGACATTATCTTTCATTTAAAAATTTGTAGTGAATCCAGGACATACTGATACTTTACTGTTTTGAGATAAATGAGCTTTGAATTGGGATCTGTTGTATAAATGAACAGATTTGGGCACAATTTAAATTATTTGATTAGGGTTTTTGGAAGGAGTTTGTGGCATTTTAAGGAGTGAAGCCTCAGAGCCCTGTCTGTTAGCTTCCTTATGTTGCTGCCAGTCTTCGTTATTGTTTGCTGCTTTGATGCAACTGCAGAAAAAAGCTCCCAGTTTCAGACTCCACGCTGGGTATGGGTTTGCTGTGTGTAAGCAACAAGAGGTGCTGAGTCAGCCTGGGCTGCTGCACGAGCTCTGATTCTGGGCAGCAACTGAGGTGCAGATTAGTCCCCAAGCTGCTGAAGGGTGTATGTTTCTCCTGGAAGGCCTGTCTGTATGTTGGCACCCAGATAGGGGTGCCTTTAACAGGGGCAACTTATAAAAGAGTGTCAGGAAAATAATTTCTTCAATGGGGACAGCTACTTTTAGATTTTCTGACCTTTATTGTGATACATGTTCTCTCTTACATACACACTCTGATACAAGAGCGTGCAGTTGAATAACACGACTGAGCCCTCCTGCAGCACAGAAGTGAGCTCTGCCAACATCAGAGCTCTGCTTAGGCAAAGCTGAATTTGAGCTTGTCACTTCGGATTAAAGGTCATAAAGAGGTTGCAGAGTATCACTGTGTGATACCAGTGTTAGGTGGGTGATTTTGAAACTTTGGTGTAGATGGCTTGTTTACAGCCAACTGAAGGAGCTAGTGGAATAAGCAAAAGCCAAGCTGAGGTGCTGTAGTTGCGATGTGCTGTAGTTCTGAAGCCTGTGTAATACCCACTGCAACAAAGCTGACATCCAGCAGATACAACAAGAGGTAACTAGAAAGGTTGAGGTGATTTATGTCAGTTCTCTTTTTAAATCCCATTGCAATGCCTGAAGACTGTAATGGAATAGCCAACCATATTTTATGACAGATTAAAAAGACAAGGTATGTATATACGTATATACACACACACATATATGTTTACCCAAAAGTGAGACCAGGCTCTTTGGTTTCTGTTAACATATGCATTTCTTATGCAGTACTAAAAAAAAATCAAAATGTTCACTTGGTGGGCACTACCTTCAACACTCACTCCAATGTCCACAATGAAATACCAACGTTGATGATCTGTGTTCGAGTAAGAGAGTTTCTGTCATCACTTTAAGCCACAGGGATGCACAGAGCACCCCCCTCAGTTATCTCAGCAAATGGTATTTTGCAGCATTTTGGTAGCCATGGCTCATTTTCAGCTTTAATAAAACCACAGAGGGTTAACAACTTGAATTGGGTTCATTCTTATTACCTTCTTGGACAGCTACAGTACTTGGCATCACCCTGGGGGATTGCTTAAGAGTTCTCTAAACCAGTAACTGTAAATGCAGTTAATGATCTAACTTTCTCTTCACAACTATTTAAATAGAAATCACTTTCTGAACTCAAACAAACACACACACAAAAGTTTAAATCAGGAGCTCATTTAAAACCATAAAGCCACGTGATCCAAATTTTCGGAAATAGTGTAGAAATTTTGCGACCCTCTATTGACAGTGTAGCACCTCAATGCCAGATCCTATGGGAGAGGAAGGCGATTTTATTGTAAAATCAAGAGCTGAAGCCAAACAGATATCATTCATTCACACTGCCAGTCTCTCTGCCCATACAAGCACCAGGATGCACATGTCCAAGCAACCTGCTGAGCAGCCAGGCACAGCCCTGTGTGTGCAGGTGTTGAAGTAGCCTGTCCAGTACGTGGGCACTGAAAACGTGTCCAGGCAGCCTGGCCAGGATTCCTTGCAGTGATGCAGAGGACAAGGACATCAGCGACTGAGTCCTCCTCACATCCGTGTTCTTTACAGATGGGTAATCATCTGCTGGTTTTGTATGCACCTTTTTGTATTCTTTTGGAGCTGGCACTAACAAATCTCTCCATCCTGGCCCAGCTCCATGATGAATCAGGATTTACTGCCCTTTGTTCTCTCAGCAAAGATGTCCTGAGAAGCTGCACAAAAAATAAAATTAAAAAAAATGACTTGTTCATCTAGATGCCAACAACACTTGCTGTTCCTCCAGTCTTTTTCCTACCTTGTGTCCCTTCTGGTACTTCCACACCCAGACAATTCCCATTCATATCAGTCTTAGCATTTCTATTGCAGTTCTCTACAATAGCAAAAGACTTCCCTCAGTCAAAGTGTGCTCCTTTGAACCCTTAACATCCGTGTTTTCAAAAGCCACTTCCTGCTCTTTGTTCCTTCTCTTTTGCTGGGATTTTTCCGTGACTCACCCCCAGTTCTCACCACTGGGTGCAATGGCAGCCATACATATTTTCTAAGACAGTCCTATTTATAAGGAAAACTGTTCATGCCAGTGACTCACGTAGATTTTTCTGTTTCCAGGGAGTTACATGACACCAGCTGTGGTAGCAAATTGCAGATTCATTACATGCTGAGCCTTTCCATGATACAGCAATTTCATAACCTTATCCAGCATTCATAAATTCCAAACAAATGGATTTTTGTACCTGATATTCTGTTATTTAAGACAAGCTTTGACCTCACGTGAGTTTATGGAATTATTTGATACAGCCTTAAACACGAACATGATTACTGCCTAGAAATATGGGGAAATTATACCAAATATGTATAAGTATGTACCAAAAAGCCTAAATGTGCCTAATGCAAATGCTTATCATAGAATCATAGAATATCCTGAGTTGACCCAAAATGTTCATTGATTCCTTAAAGGCCAATATGCCTAAAATACATGAGAATGTAGTACAAAGCACAGGATGCCTCACTGCTGTCGAACACCAGTCACTTGACATCATTTACAAAGGTCCCAGGAGGAGGGTTACACAACCATTTCACTTGGTTGCTGGCAGTGGTGTAAATGACTCAACATCAACAGCACAGAGTCCACCCAGAATTTTTTTCGGTCATATGCACTGTGTCAACATGATGAATGCCTCTCAGGAAAGGAAAACGATAGCAAAGAGAAACCGTGTTGGTATTTCTGGTGGGCAGAAGGTTGCTGAAAGCTATCTTTTTCAGTTCTTCCATTTCATTTTCCAGGTAAAGGATTGACTGTAGCGATCCGTTCATAGATAGGAACTATCAGAAATACAGTATCAAAAATTAGGAGGTGAAGCTGCCCCGTAGCTCACCTGTAGGAAAACTGCGTGTAAACAGACACCATCCCATGGGAATCCTGTACTCTCCAGTAGATCGATGGCCTCTTGTGACTCGAGGCACTACTTCATCATCAGACAGAACCGAGCTGTTATTTCTGCGGTGGGGACAGCTGACACAAAGGGACTCGCTTGTACAAGCCCTGTACAAATTGATAAAACAACTGGGATAAAAACGGAGAATTTACCCAGCATCTGTAAATAAATGTAAATACAGTGTTCCACCGTAAATAAATTTACAGCCTTGTGCTGAGGGCATGGACAAATAGCTGGGAAGTATGGGCCAGTACATGCGGGCTGATGCAAGGTAACACTTTTTTCATCTTTGCTGCTGGCTGAATGTAAATGAAGACTTGCATTCACCATGGTTAGAAGAGAATTTAGGGTTACTGTGGCTTTCTTTCTGTTCTGCCACGTCCTCATCACATGGCCTGCTTTTCAGTCATCCTGTTCCTTCACTCGGGGGAGAGCTCTTCCATCATTCTGGTGGCCTCAAGTGACATACTGAGCCGTTTCATACTGAGCTTTGCTGGCACTGAAAATAAACCCCTTGCCCAGATCCTCAGCCTCTGCACTTCAGCATGCCCAGCTGTACGTGAAGCTAATGATACTTGCCCACCTTTTTCCCTGGGTGATGGATGTGTAGCTGGCAATCACGTTTGCATGGCTGTTGGCGATTCCCGGGTAAGTGCATTGGAAACGCCATTGCTGTTTATGCACTGCCTAATTTGCATGATTTATCACTGTGGTATTGAAACACCCCTGGCCCGTGTGGGAACGCCGTGCTGGCCGGACAGGACACCCTGCTGAAGCCCAGCTCCGCGGCCCCTGCGCCAGGCACCGGCAGGGCTCCAGCTGCCTGCGGCATCAGCATCACCCCCTCCTCCTGCCACGGCAAGGTAAAAAAAAAAAATAAAATAAAATAAAATAAAAAAAAAAAAGAAATAAACCTCATTTCCAATGAAACCGTGTCTGTGGCTTGTGTAAACCTCGGCTCCCCCTTGCCCCTACCTGCGCCCCGTCCCTCCGCCAGCCCCGCTCCTCCCCGGCGGCTGCGGCCGCTCACGTAGGCGGGGGCGGCCCCGGGAAGCGCCGGGCGCGGCCGCACGTAGCGGGGCCGCCCGCGGGGCACAGCACGTAGTGACCCCCTGCTGGCCCTGCCGCCCCTCTTCTCCTCTTTTCCTGTAGCAGCATCATGCCTGGCCCTCTAAACCTGCTGTTTAGTTCTTTCCCGTCCTCGTGGCGCTGTTCCATCTTTTAATTTCGTCTCTCTTTTACTGTAGCAGCTCTCATCCACTTTTCCTGTGACTGCACGCTTCCACTACACGTGCCAGCAGCTGCCAGCCAACTCATTTCGTTGGCCAGGAAAGCGAATTGACAATGAAGTAGCAAGCTGGTTTCCTGTCCTGAAAGGAATCCTTAATAACGGGTAGGACATGATTCTTGGGGCTGCTTCAGCTGCCATCACTCTGCCGCTACAGAAGTCGGATAATTAATAGGGTTCCCCCCCAAAATGTGCTCTATTCAGTGAAGATAATTGCCCCTTATTTACCAACCAAGTTGATGTCTCTTAGGGTAAGGGAGCAGGATGGTCTTAGGGTAAGGGAGCAGTTCCACAACGGCCACTGAAGCAGCTAGAAAACTGCTCTGAATCATGCCAGAGACCAGACAAGATCCTTTCTGCTCCCAAGATCTGAAGAATATAAAAAGTTGTAGGATGACCTGTGTCTACCCCTCGTCCTGCTCCTGCTCCTTATTGCAGCATCGAAGTTTAGCCTTTGATGTATGGATATTGAGCAACTAGGCATCTCAGAGCTCAGCCTAGTTGGCTGTACGGTGATCTGTGTTTGGGAAATATCCCAAACTGCCACAGTTCAGCAGAACTTTAGGGCATGATAGTAAAGGGTCTCTGAGAAGACCTGTTTGGAGAGCCTCAATGGGTTAATTTCTGTTTGTCTGCAGTGGCAATCGCATCGCAGGCTCTGAGTTTCACTTTCAGTCGGTTAACATTCCTCTTGCCTGTTTCCAGCATGCTCATAGAAATCTGCGTGCTTAGGTCCCGTCCGATCCTCTCAGTCGCTTACCCTGCAAAGAGAAAGGAAGCAGGCCGTGTACATCTCCGCAGACAAGAGGATCTTCTAGTAGCCCAGTTTGTTTGGTCCCAGGCAGGTGTTACCAGAAACAAAAGTGCCTTTGTGCTTAGGCTTTTGGCAGGGTCTTTACTGTGTCTGCAAATGTTTGTGGTCTCGACGGCAGCTATGAATCCTTGCTGCTGCATGCTGCTGGGTGCAAGCTGCCTCTCCTTTATTCCAGCCTAGGTTGTGTTTCAGCTGCAGTTTGCAGAGAACTCGTGGGATTGGGCTGCAAACAATCAGTACTGTTCGTTTTAATTGTAGATAGTAATGCGGTTATTATCTGTGCTGAGCACTACACGCATTTATGAAGCTTTTCACAAGGCAGCTCTGATCTCTGGTTCTGTGTAAGAATGCATTTTTTCCAGAGAGGCGGTAAGAAAAACCCTCCTAGGTGGCATTGTCCTTGCAAAGCCTGGGTGATGATACGTTCAGAAAAAAAGGACTAAGGTGGAGCTTAGGCCTGAGGTCATACCAACAGCTGGCAGTGTATTTCTGCACACTTAAATAAAGGCAGAGCGCTCCCACTGCTACCCAGGGCCTTCTAGATCAGGTAGAGTTGTTTCTCATGCCTTGTAAGAGGTCCTTTCAGGACCCAGATCTCCAGCACAATTAGGAATCTACCTTATGGTCTTCTAGGGAAATTGGTATTTTTATTTATTATTTTTTTTCCCAAGAAAACTAACCTGTGTAGGGAGCGCAGAGGTTGTCAAAGAAACCATGCCTACCATTCCTCTTTCTTCTAGGATTTTAAGGGATCTGCAGATTATGATATGTTTATCTTAAACCTCACTTAGGAGGGCAAGATTTTAGTAGACAGTGAACAGCTGGATGAAGCAGAAAGTCACAGAGAGGGTGTAAACAGAGGTCGGAGAGACCTTCAAAGCCACAAAGACTCCCACAAGGGGAGTGAGGGAGGCAGCTGAAGGTGCAAGGGGACGATATGCTTGAGCAGTGCTTATCTGGCTTTCACCTTGCAGTAACAAATCAGTGGGCTGGAACTGCAGCATGGCAGTGACGCTCGTGCTTCTTCCTGAAGTGAAGAACGCCAGCCTAGCTGCAAAACAAGAGCATCCAGCCAGCAATGCTGATGCGAAATCCATTTCTTCTGCATCAAACTAAATCAAGCATAACACTCCTGATTCACGGTGTAACTGCTGTGCAAGTTCTTCCTCTTTATTAGAGTCTCAGTCTAGCTGATAACCCAGACTTGCACGGGCAATAAAGTTTAATAAAAAAGAACCAGGCGATAACATTTTCAGGATCTATGGCTGGTCCCATTTACCAAATTGAGTTAGGGAGTGTGGAATGAGTTCTGATGTACGTTTCTTCTTCTTTGCTTCCTCATTCTGAGCCAAAGTTTAAGCTGGCATAATCTAAATAGGTGCCAAACCGAGGCTTACAAAAAACTTTTAAAAATGAACAGTCTGAGTTATGGCTGGAGAGAGGTATGAATATACCCTTTCTAAATGGTTTCTAGGCTCATACTGGGCCTTTTGTCTAGTGCAGGCTGAACAAGGAAGATGAAGCTAGAACTGACTTCCTGAGTCTTGTCCAGAGCTATTGCAGGCAGCCATGCCATGCCGTCGCTTTTATACCCTTCGGATGGCTCTAATCAGTGTAAAAATAATGAAGGGCACGTCAGGGAACTGCTTCAGCTCCCAGAACAGCCTCATGCTGTGCTCTGTTGGTCCCAGCACTGCATTAAGGCTTTACCTGAGAACTTCAGTCTTCCTTTACACAGATCTTTCATAGGATTTTCTTCCCTGTTCTATCCCTTGCTCCCTTGATCCGTTAATTTCTCTTCCTCTGCTTGTTTTGCTTAGCAATTGCTCTTTTTGCTGCTTAGCAATCATCCAAAATCAAGGGGTCTGACAGAATTCCCTGTAATCTAGCTGCTCAGCACTGTCTAAAGTGAACACGACAGGACATCATGCCATGATTGTTAAAAGTAGTGGTCTTTTCTTTTGCTGCTGGTGGTTTACTTTAAGAGTAATAGCTGGAAAAGACAGCATGGCAGCATGGCGAGGGAAACGTACAATGTCAGATCTTCCTGGCAATAGCTGCTCTATTCTAGAATAACCTCCCATGGGAAAGACAGGTCCTCTTGCTTGTGGCATTTATGATGGCATTGCGCATAGTATTGGAGAAGACAGTTTTTGAGTTCCCAAGACGCTGATGAGGTGTTGTAATACATCTTTGGTTCATCCATTCTCTAATTGAACTCAATTAATTAAATGATTTTTGATAAAGGAAATAGTTTATTATCGATGAAATAGTTTACAGGGCTGAGAGAGCGTCAGGAAAGTGAGATGGGTTCTGAAATGTGAAGTATCAGAAAAAACACCAGTGACACATCACATGGCTCATCCTTCTTGTAAGGTGCCTTTCATCCTTACTCCTGAACACTGTAGATTGCAGTCAGGAATTTCAGCGAAGGCTGATATTGGAGAGGAAGAACTAATAACAAGCAAATAATTCCCGAGATTTTTAATTATATATAACAGGGTTAGTGCAATAACATACAGCTCGTGCTTCTCAACAAAAAAGAACAGGAGTTCCTTTGCTGTGTTGATAAGGAGTATGAAGATGAAGCAGTACAAAAGCAAAGCAATCTGGTCTTGGGGTACATGGCTGTCCTGCAATCTTTCATCAGACTGTGGGAAAAACAGAGCAAAAATAGATGAGGAGGATTTAATCAGGCGGAGAAATCTCATGTACTCTTTCTGCCCAGCCCAGCACTGCTCACAGAGTGGCGCACAGTTGACCTCCCGTCTGAATTGCAGCCATGGATATTCCAAGGACAAGCACTTGGCACCGACACTTGTCATGGCCAACTGAAAACCAGCACAACTGCTGGGGAGAGTGCCAGTGAATTGCAGGCTGATGGCACTGCTCGCTTAGGGAGGCCATTCAGCTAGTGCTTGATGGCGTGCGCCAAAATTTCTCTGAATACCTGAATATTCCAGCACTGAATTCTGCCTTTCTTGTGCTTCAGCCTAATTTTATGCTCTTGTAGCATAGACAGGAACAGCAATATTCTGGACGTTTTTATGTCAGCTGCAGAATATTTCTTTAAATCCCAGATGATAAGCTAAATAATACAGTTTCCAAGAACTCGTACATAAAGTCACTTGAGGTCATTGCTGCTGCTCATTTTTGACTCCTTTGGAGACTTGTGCTTAGTTCATAGCCCAGTCTTGGGACACTGCTCCATTTAACTACTGTAAGAACAGCACCATGCTGGATAGCAACCAGTAGCTGCTTTAAAATCTACCATGAGAGCACTGCTATCTCCAAAGAGTCATTCTGATTCAAATGAGAGTTGCATTAGTTAGGTTTTTTCCTTGTGATCTTTGTCACTGGTAGACAAAAGCATTAAGGAAATAAATGCTAGCACAGAAATCCCATACTGCTACACCATCAAACTCACAGCAGTACTTTATGGATTCATTTTCCTATTCACATACTGAGCCATCCAAGGAGGTATTGCATGACCTCAAAAGACTTCCTGGAACCGATCTAAAGTGGATAATCCTGTACAGAATAAAGTTATTAGCTGTTGTTACTTAAGTTTTAAGTTATAATTCCACTTTCTAAATGTCTGCTCAATCTTTGCTACTGGACGAAGAGAGGCAGGGAACATTCACGTATGGCTCTTCATCACCTGTGCAATGATCAACTTCTTAACATCACCTGCTCCATTTTGCTTTCAGGTGGATAATTGTTAACAAACTGCCACTTTCATGAGACAACCAGAGCTTTTTTTTTTTTCTTTTCCAGTCAGTGGCTTGGATCCACAGCCAGCAGTCTGAGTAACTGAAGACTCATTTCAGAGCTAGCTGAGTTTCCCCACAGCTGTAGTGCCATCTGGCCCGTTTCTTTTACATCATGCTGCATGTCTCATTATTCTTTTCCTATGAGCTGTCCTTGTGTCTATTAACCATCACAACTGCTTGTTTTCCTATGCCTGGGACTTGGTTCTCTCATCTCCTCCTCAGTTGCAGGATTTATTCAGTCACAGGGTATTTTTGAGCTGACCGAATGACTGCTACCTTGCCTCAGAAAACAAATGTGACCTCTGTATGCAGGTTCCAGCCTCAGCTATGCTCTGCTTATATGCCCCAGCCAAAGAAATATGGGGCTATATAATCCAGGGGTGCATTTCTAGATAAATTATAGCAAGGTATTCTGGAAGAATGCCTGGCTGTATGCAAACAGCCCAGAGGGAGTGTAGGAGCGAGTGGGCTGTGGGCCTCTCCTCCTTGCACAGGGTGTGGCAGTATCTTCAAGGTATCGCACAGAAAGTTAGCTGGAAAAGAAAGCACAGAGAAGGAAGATTTCTGTGTAGTGTAGCTGCTTTTTGGAGGACACTAATGAACCAGCAAGCATCTGGGAAGAGTTTTGGGCAAGGAAGGGAAAGGGGGCTTGCTTACTTCAGTCTGCTCTCAGAGCTGAAGATTGTGGCAGGGCAAATGGAAACTTCCTCCTCCAGCTCTGCCAGGCTAGAGGGAAAAGGGTGTCCAGCTGCATCACACTGAACCAACTTTTATTGAGGCGTGGAGGTGCTGAGGATCACATTTAGAACCACTGGGTGCCAAGCACACATCTGGAACTACCCACTCTTCCTCCTGGCTTTTTAAGCAGACTTACAGGTGCTGGTGATGTTTGCAGCTGAAGAAAACACATTTTCTCTTTATGCTGCCGTTTCCTTTGCTTCTCCTCATACTGGCATTTCAGCATGGCAAGCTCCATGTCCACCCTCAGCTTTTCCAGGTCAGGCTGAGATGCTTGGTTCAGCCTGAGGTTCGCCTGCTTTGTCTGCAGTCGTGTGTTTATCTCACCCTCACCGCTGCTTAATTTCATTTGAAAATTATCATTTTCTTCCTGTACCTTCATCTGCCTGTGCATTTCTTGATTTACAGCTGCTGGTGACTGGCAACTGCTGGTGTTCAGATCACAAAGACTTCCTAGAGTTTCCTCCTAGTGTAATTTGTGAGAAAAAAAAAAAAAAAAGAAAAAAAAAAAGTTTTTAAAAAGTATTATTCATCTATAACCAAGAGAAACAAAATAGTATTTTTTTATTAATTTTTTTTTTTCCCGACTGGTTAACTGCGGCAGATTCCTCCCAGTAGATTTTTTATCTATGGAAACACATGGAGCTTATGAAAATGTGAATGCTTTTTTCTTAACTATAGGAGTCAAGGGGGTGCAGCTTTGTCAAGTTACCGTGCCACATCCCCACAGCGAGATCCAGGCCTTTGACCCAGATCCCTGACTCCGGGGTGGAAGAGGCAGAGGGGTCACTGTCAGTGAAACTGAGAAGGAGATAAAAGTCAAATTTGTCACCAGTACAGCTCCAGTGAATGGTGTCACACAGGGTGCACATTTAAGCAGAGGCTTTCCCTTTACAGGCGGGGTACAGCAGGAACCTGCCATACGGAAGCCAGAGGCAGATATGTTCTCCCTCTGAACAGAAGGAAATTTTAGCTTCTTAAAGCTACAGTATTTTTAACTGGTGTTATCACGTGTTTTACATTTTTAAATCACATTTTTTATTTTTTTTTTTTTCTGAATACCTTAGCATCTCTAATGTTAACCCGTTTATCGACTATAAATTTCACAAACTTAATTACTGATTTCAAAGGCTCCTGTCCCATCCCAGTGCACATTCCTGCCTTTTCCTTACTCCGTGCTTGAAATGGCTTTCCCTGTCACCTGTGTCAAATGCCAAACCATTAGCATAGGACTGAGCTCTAGATGGTGGTACAGGATGACTATGATATGCTTCCCTTGTTATTCTCAAATTAAGGGTCAATTGTGCTTGTAAACAGAAAAAAGCTAGAGAAAACTGGACAGTTTTCTTCCCACCCAGGTGTTTGAAGCTGACCTCACTTCTGAGTTGTACCACACAGACTCCTCCACTTTGGCCCTTCCATCTCTCATGTCCTGTATCCTCACGGCTAAACCTTCGTAGTCCGTCTTGTTATTTTCGGAAGAGAGCAGTTTTGTACTGACTGTATCAGAGGTATCTAGTTATAGTTGCAGATGGAGTTTGGGAGAGGCCTGCTGGGTACTTCCATCAGCTCTTGTGTAAACCCAAATAACTCTGTGCCCTTTCAAAGCGACGGCGGTTGAGGTAAGCTGAGGGATGTTGTCTGAAGATCTGTTTGTTTAGCAAGCAAGCACAGGAAGTCTGCCCAAGAGTTTTCATTTAGAAAAGATCAGACAGAAAAGACAAACAGCCCCTGTCAGAGTAGTTAAATTCTGCCGTAGTTCAAAGTCTACATTAAAAAAAAAGACAGTAAACATGAGAAGAGACAGCACTACTCTTACCATTGAGAAGTTAGGCACCAAGTCAGAGGAACCACTGCTAGGCTCCCAGAGAGCAGCCCCTGTTTCTCAAGCCTCTCGCTGTTCCCCCCTGCGAGGACTCGGTGGAGCCCGTTTCAGCTGGGCCCAGCGCTGTGCCTGCAGCATCCCGGCCGTGCTGACCTCACTGATGCCATTGTGTGGCCTTCGCCACCCGCCCTGCTGCACCGGGGCTGCAGAGGGCCATTGTCTCTCCAGCCTGGAAAATCTGATGAAATTGAGTTTCCCCAATATTTCTTGAGTGATCTGGAGCAGAGCCCAGCCGAGATGGAAGCTGGAAGCTGGTTTAAAGCTGTGGTCACTAAGGTATCGGTCTGATTTTCTTTCCTGCCTGCCTCCTGTTTACTGGCTTCTCAAATGGAGGAGATGCAGCTTCTTCCACCTGATTCTGAGTGCTACAGTGTGGTCTTAATTCACCCTCCAAAATACTCACGATTACCCAGAAGACCTGGAGAAGAAAGACTTGACAAGGAATTGAAGAATGCTCTGGTGAAGTTTTCCTGTTTTTTTGATAGGAAATTTGATAGGGATATTTATACTGTGTCACATACTGATCACTTGGAATAACAAGGCATGGAGCTGTTATTTTTGTGCCAAAGGAGATCTGATTATCATGGTAAATGTTACTTCATGGTAGTCTTCAAAGCCTTGTTTACACTGAAAGTAATAAGATGGTGAAAAGAAAGCAAAGTGGACCTGGAAAACAAGCAAAAAGCAAGGCAGAAAATAGCAGTAGTGTTTGGCATAGGCATGAGAGGCAAAAGGACTGCAGGCAAGAGAGCTGGAAAAGTGGAGGTGACAGTAGTCAAGCAATGAGATTATCAGCCCATCGACAAACACTTTGGCAATCTCTCAGGCAAAACATGATGGTCTTTGCAAAGCTGAGGAGGAAGGAGTGATAATATTTAAACAGAGCCAAGATATAAGGTAATCTGGGAGGGGTGGATGTGGATGTGGTCTACCTTGACTTCAGCAAGGCTTTTGACACCGTCTCCCACAGCATTCTCCTCAAGAAACTGGCTGCTCTTGACTTGGACTGGCGCACGCTTCGTTGGGTTAGAAACTGGCTGGATAGCCGGGCCCAAAGAGTCGTGGTAAACGGAGTCAAGTCCAGTTGGAGGCCAGTCACTAGTGGCGTCCCCCAGGGCTCGGTGCTGGGGCCGGTCCTCTTTAATATCTTCATCGATGATCTGGACGAGGGCATCGAGTGCACCCTCAGTAAGTTCGCAGATGACACCAAGTTAGGTGCGTGTGTTGATCTGCTTGAGGGTAAGAAAGCTCTGCAGGAGGATCTGGATAGGCTGCACCAATGGGCTGAGGTCAACTGCATGAAGTTCAACAAGGCCAAGTGCTGGGTCCTGCACCTGGGGCGCAATAACCCCAAGCAGAGCTACAGGCTGGGAGAGGAATGGTTGGAGAGCTGCCAGGCAGAGAAGGACCTGGGAGTGATGGTGGATAGTCAGCTGAATATGAGCCAGCAGTGTGCTCAGGTGGCCAAGAAGGCCAACGGCATCCTGGCTTGTATCAGAAACAGTGTGACCAGCAGGGCTAGGGAGGTGATCGTCCCCCTGTACTCAGCTCTGGTGAGGCCGCACCTCGAGTACTGTGTTCAGTTTTGGGCCCCTCGCTACAAGAAGGACATCGAGGTGCTTGAGCGGGTGCAGAGAAGGGCGACGAAGCTGGTGAGGGGCCTGGAGAACAAGTCCTATGAGGAGCGGCTGAGGGAGCTGGGCTTGTTCAGCCTGGAGAAGAGGAGGCTCAGGGGCGACCTTATCGCTCTCTATGGGTACCTCAAGGGAGGCTGTAGCGAGGTGGGGGTTGGCCTGTTCTCCCACGTGCCTGGTGACAGGACGAGGGGGAATGGGCTTAAGTTGAGCCAGGGGAGTTTTAGGTTAGATGTTAGGAAGAACTTCTTCACTGAAAGGGTTGTGAGGCACTGGAACAGGCTGCCCAGGGAAGTGGTGGAGTCACCATCCCTGGAGGTCTTTAAAAGACGTTTAGATGTAGAGCTTAGGGATATGGTTTAGTGGGGACTGCTAGCGTTAGGTCAGAGGTTGGACTCGATGATCTTGAGGTCTCTTCCAACCTAGAAAATTCTGTGATTCTGTGATTCTGGGTACAAGGAAACATGGTGCACTGCTTATGCTTAGTGAGTAGGACGATGATGTTGTCATCCATGATGAGAGGAGAAGGAGAAGGGAAAATGGGAAGAAATTTGAATCTTAGTCAGCTTAAAATATCCTCCAACACTGAAGTGTTGTCATGGTTAGATATATAGTGGAAGTTTTTTAAGAGAATCTCACGAAGTGTTCCTAAGGTATTGCTTCCTTCATGCTCTTTCTCTCCTGCCTGTGAGCTGAACTGCTGAACACAAAGTGTACATGTGAAGTTCCTGGTTATTTTGCCCTATCCTTGATGAGTTGTCATTTCTTATAAACAGTTTTAATAAAGAGTACAGAGAATTCTTCAAAAGAATGTCCTTTTAGCAGAATAAGAAGTGAAACAGCCTTTGAGAACAGAACAAAGATGGAATGATTATGAGAACTGATCTTCATAGAAACTAAGGCATGAAAATACGTAATGACAGGCAGATAATTTTATTTCGTAACATACATTGGGCAAAAAGAGATCCTGGAAAAGCATGAGGCTACATGAAGCCTGCACAGAAGTGGATAGGAAGAATGGATTGGGGTGTTTGAACTACTCAAAGCCTGTTGTTTTCCACAAGGAAAAAATAAAAAAGCCTCATATTTAAAAAAAAAAGGGGGGGGGGAAAGTAATAAATGGATTAGTTGTTTTTGATAAAACCTTGGACTCTGACAATTGAAGTTTTTGGATAAAAACTTAATGAAAGTAGAGAAGTAATATAGAAAAACTATTCAAAGTGGAAAAAAAAAATGTCAAAGCCGCTTTAGAAGAGCTGATACAAGTACTCAGTAGCACCATGGCAATGTAAATGTGATAGAAAGGAGAACATAACTAGCAATCAGACCATCCCATACCAACATTAGAGCTGTGCCAGGAGGAGTATGTGAAATCTTACCAGAACTGACAACATCCTTGTAGACAGTGGCACTCAAGCAGCAGCTGAACTGGTAGGACAGAGCTCACATGCAGTATGGACAAAACGAGGGCAATTGCTTACAAGAACCAGCTTTATCTCTGGCCATAATACAGTGCTTTTGGTGGGAATCTTTGTTTTACTCCATGGTCACTGGATCGGGCTTTGACCTGTTGATTCCTCCTCTTCAAAGGATATCAAAAAGCATGGGGAAAGTTTTTCAGAATGTTCAAAAGCATCACCAGTGGACTGAGGCAAGTAAAATTTCAATAGAAAAGACATAGTTCCTATTGACTTTGTGTGATAAACACAAAGAAGAACAAGGGATTGCAGCTACCTTCCATTTTTTAACAATGACACCAAGAATTATTAGTAGAAAATACCATGAACTGTGCTAAAAGAAAGCCTAGATAAAATTTCTCGATGTGTATATATAGTCTTGCAGTGCCATATTATAAGAGCAAGAAAATGCCCAGTAACCTTCAGTACCAGAAAAAAAGGGCAACAGAGTACCCGGTAAATTTAATGAAAACATTTCCAAGAAGTTTCTACAGAATTCATTATGGAGATAGAAGAATGTAGCCTTTGGGGGAGAGGGGGAGATGACCTACTGTAGCTGAGTCATCCTCAAAAGATTTATAAATAAACCTTATTTGCCTTTCCACCATGTGTTATCATTTCTGACTGACAGTAAATTACACAGGACTGCTAAATACAGCAGCAGTATTGTTTGGATGTTTTTTTAAACCGAACTGAGTGTCAGATCAGTTGTGGATCTCATCAGAAGGTCATGCAACTAAAACCAGGATGGACTCGATTGTTCTGGATTCATTGCCAGACCTTCACAAGCTGGGCACTGAGCTTGGGCAACCTAAGGTCAAACCTAACAACCCACAAAAATCAAATGATTTCTGAGAGCTTTGTGTCAGGTCTTCATCTGTTAAACAGAGAGTTAATAGTATTTCTTCTTCATCTTGTCCGTTTGTTCTACAAGATCCATGTTTTTATGTTCTTTAGCAGTACCGTTGCAAATACCCAGTTAATGATTTTGGCACCTCTATTTTTCATAGATAGTAAGAGCCATGGGTTGGCTTACAGGGCTGGCTGCGGGTACTTGGGGTGAACCAGAAAGTAAGTGTATTTGTACAGAGTAAAAATAAAACCAGGGGTGTGAAGATAAGATGACTCACCTGTAGCTACAGCACTCAGAACCGTGAAAAAGAAAATACTGCAATGTCAGTGCACTGACTGATGTAAATGAGACACACTCCTCCCCCACTGAGACCTACAGGCTCATTCCTGTCTGTCTTTTATGCAAGGCCAGGGGGTGCAAAGGCTGTGGCTGGAGCTCAGTGACCACTTTAGTGATCAAATTTTCCTTAGGTGGTAGGTAAACACCGAAGTCCTTTGTCAAGTGAATTATTCTTAGCAGTCTCAATATCATTTTTTCAGTTTTAATATCTTTTTCTTCTGAACTTTTAACCTTCCTTCTTCAGAGCAGAATACATCATACTTTAATAGCCTACCCCATCTACTTGAGCTGACCAGGTGGGAGTATTTTGGCATTTTCTGCGAATACGTTTGCACTATTGGTACATTGCCCAATCTAATTTCAAGCAGGTTGAGAGGATTTCTGAAGAGTACTTCTTGATGGAAGGAGATATTAGCAAAATGCATTTAACAACCGAGTCAGGTATGATCCTTCCTTCTATATTCTGCCCAAATTTCTTTCTGCCACCCTTTCTTGCTGATCTGTGGGCTGACGTATCTCCTCCATTTCCTTCTCGAACATCTTTTACATTTGGTTATCTTTTTTTTTGTTTGTTTGTTTGTTTCTGAATCCCACCTCATCTTTGCCAGTTATAAATCATCTTCTGTGATCATCATGCATCAAAGCTGTTCCAGGTCCTCCAGATTATTTGGCAGAGAAAGCTCTCTAATCAGCTTTGGCAAATGTTCATTCGATACATGTTTTTCCATGCATTATCCTAATAGCTTACCTATAGGCAGATCCAATGACCTAGTCACACCGTGAGCTTTTTCTTCCTTTTGGAAGATATCAGACTATACAGTTAAAGGCTGAAAGGCCTCTGATGCTGTTCATAGCAACACGCTTAACTGAGCTAAGGGAGAACCCATCATCCATTCTTACGGCTGGCCCAGGTCACTTTCTCTTTGTTAACTATTTTATTCTGATCATCTCTGCTTTTCCATTTCAACTTCTTTCAGGTAGTGAACGTAAAACAGCTGGCACTCTACTTCAAAATCTCTTCCCTCCTATTTTCTATCTCCTATTAAAACTGCAAGCAGAGAACCTGCTGATCATACACGTAGAGCTATTGTATCCCCTTGTTCTGGTATGTGTTGAGATCTGTGACCTCATCTCTACCTTCCCAGAACTCAAATATGATACTAACACATCATATGGCTCTGATTAGAACTGGCATTTATTGCCAAACTGGCAGTGAAATCAAGAGCCATGACTTGTGGAAAATATTCTCACTCCCAGTTGAAAAGTCTTTGGCTCTGTGCAAGCGCTGTTCAGCCACAACTAAGACATTAGTGTGTTATCAGCATTATTCTCATCCTAAATCCCAAACCCAGCATCATACCAGCTACTAGGAGGAAAATTAACTCTATCCTAGCTGAAACCAGGACACCAGTTAGCTGATTTCTGGGAAATACCATCATTTACACAAAAAGAAGCACATATCACTGATGGCTGCAGTACTATTGATAAAGACATTTTTCTAATATTTATAAAACATTCTTCAGCTTCTCCGATTTTCACCATAACATAAATGTACTTTCTTCATCCTATTTCTCCCCAGTAGGTGGTTGAAAAACAAGGGATTTTCAAACCTGACTTGTGAGACCCTGAGTCGCTGGGTGCGTTTGACTCCTTCCGCCAGAGAAAATGCATATACACAAGAAAAGTCAGTCTTCTTTTATAGCCTCCTACAGTATTTCTTCACTCCTACAGACTGGCATCTCGGCTCAGTGAGCGAACCTGCACCACCCACAGATCTCACACCTCTCTCCCCCTCTCGTTCACACATCAGCAGCCCACCTGCTCCTGCATCCTGATCCAGAAGCGCAGCCCCCAGCCCAGAGTTCCCACAGCAAGCACTGCAAGCGAAGCAGCAGGTAGGGCAGCATGGAGCCAGTGGCACACACAGAAACGAGCTGCTAGCAGTCAGTGGGGTGCAGGTAACTCCTTGCGTGGAGGAGTGGTGCTTGAGCTCAGCTCAGCTAAATGCTTCTCCACATGAGGAACTGAAACTGCTGTTGCCACCTGCAAGTCGAGCTGAGCTGGAGTTCACAAGGGTCATTTATCTCTCTGCGCTCCAGCTCCAGGACCATTTTCACTGTGAAGAAGCTTTGCTAGCAGCTGATCAGAATTTCTCTGGCTGCAGCCTGTGCCCACTGCATCTCAGTCTTTCCCTGCGTGACTCTGAGAAGAACCTGGCTCTGTCTTTTTCACAGCTACCCATCAGGTAGTTAAGCAGGTCGATCCCCGCATGGACTATTCTCCAGGGTGAGCAAACCCACATCTCTCATTCATGCATTCCAGTCCCCTAGCCATCTTAGCACTCTTCTGCTGGACTTGCTTCAGTTTGTCAGTGTCTTTTGTGTACTGTGGAGCTCAGACTGGGTACAGTACTCCAGAAGTGTTCTCACAACTGCTGAGTAGATGGAATAAGCACTTGCTTTCACCTGCTGGCTGTGCTTTTGCTGGTGCAGCCCATTATGCTGTTGGCCCTCATCCCCATGAAGACGCATTGCTGACTCATGCTCAGCTTGTCTACCAACACCAAATATCCTGTTCACCTGATGAGTTGGAGGCCACGTGGCCCAGTGCTGCAGCAGATGCTCTCTGCTCTCTCACCAAGACTGGTTTTTATGGGTTTCCATTTCCTTTTCATGCTTTAGATGAGATAATGCACCTTCTGCGGGAGGAGAGGGGGAGGGAACCCCGTCTCATTCTCTTGCTAAATTGTGTCTAAGAGTAAGTTTATGATCATCCCTCAATTATGTGAATGAAGCCATGTTGTTGCTGCCTGGTTCTGCTTACTGATAATATATTATATGGCGACCTAGGCAGTATAGACTATAATTAGGCACGCTATTTACAGCCACACAGCTCCCTTTTGAACCTAGAGTGCTTCTGCGGAAAGCTCAGTAATGGAGAGAAGTCTCCAACAGACTGCTGCTCTCCAATTACATATTCACCCCAGAGCAGCCTCATTGCTGTTTGGCTGGAGACACAGAACATGAGACAATTCAGTGTTGCCCGTGCTCCATCTCCCCATATTATGAATATTTGAAACCGTGTCAGTGACAGCCACTTCCCTGAAGTTTGTTATGCCCTTATCTGTATAGCCCAATCTCTTCACGCTGGTACATCTCTGGCTGTTCCAGCCCATTCACCATTCCTGGACTCCCTCCAGAATGGTTTGCCAAGCCTGATGTCAGAATGACACGTTTTCTTTGCTGTTATTATATTGCCTGAGTAATTTGTCTGGGAAGAAGAATGACAACCCCAGCAGGTCACTTTGGGATGATACAGCACTTTTCTTCTTTATTCTGTAAGACAGTTTTTCTCACGTTATTTTTAAAATTGGGGGGTAAAGGAGGTTAGACTGCATATGACAGTCAGCATCACTCTTGAGTTCTGCTGTATGGGCTGTAATGTGCTTCCCCTCTCCTTTCCAGTGTTGCCTGACGTTGCCATTTGAAGAGGTGACTGCTTGGAGCTGCAGCAGTCAAGCTGAGGAAGGGGCTGAGTGCTTACCACTAGAGACCTCCCAGCTCAGATTAGAAGAGCAGCTCTGCGGTCCCGCAGAGAAGTTTTGAAAGGGAAGCTCTGGGAGTCACTTCTTGGAAAAGGGGTGTGCATAGACAGTTTACCTACAGATTTTAGCTGACAGAGAATCTGTGTTTGCCTTTGGGAGAAAAGGAGGCTTAGAGCCTGGATGATAAAGATGAATTGTGCTGGTAGAAAACCTCAGCAGGAGTTACATTAAGGACTCAGTGTGAAGACCCTGAGCCAGCTGGGAAGGCTGGATGGGTATTCCCATGTTGCTTGGTAAGTGTTTTAGAGAGTGTAAATCCCCAGAAGAGAAATGTTCTCTAGGACTTGTCTAACTTGCTGGGGGAATGTGAAGGGAGCTGAGAGTCGTGGCGTTAGCAGCGTTACGCTCTGCCAAGGGGATGCGTGCCTGGGGATGGAGCTGTGTTGGCTTCTCACCCATGCAGTACACACAATGCAGATTGAAGACAGAGACTGCCTTTGACATCAAGAGTGTCTATGTTCAGTTAATATTTCTTTGCTCTTTTGCTCCTCTCTGAGTCATCTATTGTCCTTTGTTCCCAGAGCTACTCCATGAGGGAGTTCAGCCCTGGTGATATTAATCTGCTTTGTTTTTTCAGGAGCAATTGCCGTTTAAAGCTACTTGTTAGCTCCCTTTCTTTATTCAGCCTTTGTTTCTTCTTTTGTTTCTTTGTCCTATAAGGATTTCCATGCCTTCTTTTTTGCCTTACTTTTCTAAAACACCAAGAGTCATCTCCCAGATAACTCTCTATATGTGTCCTCTGAATTATTAACTTTGACCCAGCAGACTAAGAATCACTGTTGTGTTCCATCGCTTTTACTTTAATTCCACTTCCTTTCTGGGGAAAAAAAGAAAAAAAGAAAAAAAAAAAAAAGTTAGCTAATGTAAATAACTACTGTGCACCGTTTACAGAAGTAGAGCTGTGCCTGGAACAACTTGGGCTTTTAACTGAATCATCCTGACCTTGGTTTATATTGTGAGGTCCTGGGAGAAGGGACTCATCTACATATTTACATCAAGACAGACATATTATTGATGTTCAGTAAGGTTAGTCAGAAAGAGGAAAGCACCATTCCAAAAAGTTTTTTGAAATGATACACGTGTATTTTTAAAAACAGATGAAAAAATATTGTCTCGATGACTTGATAACTGATGTATTTCTCTCTGAAGCAGTAACTGTATATTTCAGATGAGGATTGCTGATAACTCAGAAGCATATTTCAAATCCTAATGCCATACCAAGACAGTTATCACCATATAGGATGAGATAGGACAGGCTGAGTAAGTAAGCTGACATTTAGTGTGAGTAGTAGTACTTTGGGGGTACTTCTAAGTACAGCGGTCATTGTGACCTGAGAGAGACACCTCTCTCAAAGCTGAGAGAGCTGGGGATGTTCAGCCTGGAGAAGAGAAGGCTCTGGGGATACGTCATTGTGACCTTTCAGTACTTAAAGGGGTCTTATAGAAAAGATGGAGAAGGACTCTTTACTTGGGTCAATAATGATAGGAAAAGGGGGAAATGGTCTTAAACTAAAAAAAGGATAGATTTAGACTAGACCTTAGAAGGAAATTCTTCACTGTCAGGGTGGTGAGGCACTGGAACAGGTTGCCCAGAGAAGTTGTGGATGCCCCATCCCTAGAGATGTTCAAGGTCAGGCTGGATGGGGCCCTGGCCAACCTGACCTAGTGTGTGGCATCTCTGCCAGTGGCAGGAGGGGTGGAGTTAAATGATCTTTAAGGTCCCTTCCAACCCAAGCTGTTCTATCATTCTATGATTCCATGACCTCATCTCCAGGGTAGGAGGAGAACAAGAGCAGCTGTCCAAATCATGGCAGTAGTTCCATGATGGTGTTTCACAGGTCTGATTGTTACCAGCATGCATGGTACCTGTCTATTTTCAGACCAGTGGAGAGGGCTTCCGAACAGCTAAATTCCATCTCCTCTCTTACTCAGTGTCTTACTTAGTGTATATCCTACATTTTCTAAGCAGAGATCAAACAATCTAACTTCAGTGAATCATCTCATTTGAACATAGATATCTTGAAAATTCAAAAACCTGAGATTTGCCAGTTATTGGAAGTGCTTCTATCCTTGCAATCAATGCAGCAAACTTGCTATAAAGAACTTGAGGGAAATCAGCAGTACCTCAGACATGAGACACCACCCAACCCATGAGGGAAGAAATCACATTCTGCCAGTTGATAGTCGTTCTCTAAATTGATACTGTGCTCTAACAGAACTGCAGGCAATCGTGAAACTAATGTAGGCATAAGCAATGGGAGAAACCATATCTTATAGTCATGGCCCAAAGCCATCAGAAGAAAGATTGCGTTCATCCTTCAGTACTGATCACTCCTCAGCTTGGACTCTATCAATGGCACAGAACCTAACCAAAACTTTGGGCTTACAGCTTGGAAGAATTCACTTGGACGCAAAAACTTCACTAACTCTTGAGTGCTTGACATGCTGACTGCAGTGAAACAAAAGTAGCTCAGGTTTTATGAATAATTTTATGTTTCTTCAAGGCTCATTTCTAAGACTTCATGGAATAACTGCAGAAGTTCCTGTCAGGTATTTGAAAAAAGCCCTTTCACATTCCAAATGCATTCACGGTTCCTCAAAATCCTATACAAAAACTCAACTGTCATCTCCCTACTGCAACTCTTGGGTATCTTTGAAATTTCACAAAATGCCAATTTAAGAAGTTATCTGGATTTGAGGGTCACAGCATTATTTGTCAGGTAAAAGGACACAACTTTACCTGTAGTGCCTCCAGATTGCTGTGCAATATTCAAGGCCAAATTCTCAGATGATTAAAAATAGCAGACTTTGAAAGAAAATGAGGTTTGTTAATCTATTCTAGATGAAATCTGATCCCTGGAGGAAGAGCTATTTTCTTGGTGTACAAGGAAAGGAGACCATGATTCATCAGCCCATGAAAAGGAATTACCCCAGCGCTGACACAGGAGTAGATTCTGAGCTCATTAGGCAAATGGTAGGAAAAGAAAAAGGATGGCAGAAAAATTAGACCACTTCCTCTCAGCACACCTTAAGTATTCTTGTCTTTGTCATGCATTATGTAGAGCCCATGTGTTCTGTGCTTATCTTCAGGAAATTCAAACATGCATATTCTGTGCAGTCATCAAAATTCACTGAAGAGATCAATGAAGCACAATTAGCTAGGATAATTGAAAAATGGTTCATCAGGATTGATAAAAAATACATAAAGGAAGCAGCTTAGCTTTTGAAATGCTTGGCTATACAGATTATCATCATTTTGACCAGTGGTACATATATTTTAAGTTTACTGAGACATGAAGTCTTTTCTTGCATTAAGTGTTGTCCTACCAGAAGAAGAGAAACTTGACCATTTGTCTGTAATTTTTAAATGTTTAACATCTTGGAGGTCTTACTGATGTTGCCACTATACAGAGATTGACTGTGTAGGGCCTGCACAAGACCTCCAGTGTGATCACAGTGTGAGGATGATTGTCTGTGTGTTAGCTGCTGTATTGACTATTCCCATGTATGAACTATTATGTGGGAACTTGCAGTGTCTGAGTACCAAAATATAAAAACATATAAAGGAGAAAAAATTCTCTAACCAATCAGTATGATTCATACCAGAGAGATATAGGCATAAAGCCAAGAAAAGACTGGATTCCTTTTCTGCTACTATAAAGGGTAAAATCAGAGTCATATAAAATGGTCTGTTGTTTCCCAATGCCTATTATCTAGGTTCTTTTAAGGTCCCCTTTTTATTTCCGCCTAACCCCACTGTTTCTGTCTCTTGGAACCACAGAGAGCTTTGTAATGCCCAGACACATTACCAGAAAAACAGAGGTAATCATAATCAAAAAATGTCTAAAAACTTGCTCTTTTTATTTTTTTTTTTTTTGCTTACTAGGTAACCTAATATCAAAAATGTTTTCTTGCTATTAGAAATTTAGATGGTGTTTCTCAGGATTTACTACCTCTATCCCCCTGGGATGCACATTAGCAGAATGATGAAGCGTTGTATTAAAAAAGCTACAATTTCATTCATTCACTTTGAATCTTCCCGGTCTGGTGCATCCATTTACTTTACAATAACATTGAAGGTGCTTTCAACTGTTCCTGTTGAAAATTGAACAGAACTGAGGTCCATTTATTTTATAAACTCTTCCAGTGCAGCTGTTAGCACAGTCTGTATTCCATCACTAGATTTGTATTTATCTCCTTAGTTTTTCTTTCCCTTAAGAAAAATGTACCTTACACTGCCAGTGTTGTCAGACCATGCTACTAACAAAGTCTGAACTTCATTGTGAGAGCTGCATGGCCTAATGCTCTTCTTGATGCAAGTCCCTGTTAGTAACTACTTGTTTGGATAGGTCCCATTTGCATTTACATGCCATGTTCATGTGCTTCTTACAGAGCTGCAAAATATGCAAGCCATCAAAGTATGGCCTTCAGGATCTGGAGTGATTTTTCTGGCAAAATCTCTTCAGAAAAAGATATTTTAAAGTCTCTTAGTCTTTGGACTAAAGTCTAAGCTATCAGTGATACTTTCATGCACACCTGCCTGGATTATTCATCCTTGGAATAATCTTTTACGTTGCTCTGTATTCATAAGAAAGATATCTGAATTTTCTGTCAAAAAGAGTACTCACTCTTCCATTTTCATCACCAAGTTGTGTTTCACATATCATTATAGTCAGAGCTAGCTTGTTATTCATATACCTGTTGCCTCTCCTGTGTTTATCTACAAGCTGTTGCTTTTCTGAACTCCTTTTCTTTTGTGACTAGAGCTTTAGATGTGTTGACAAAGTTTGGCAGAGCCAACTGTTGAAAAAAAAAATAAAAAATCCTGCAGCAAATCCTGTTCATGCTGCTTTGGGAAGCTACAATGTTTTTGGCTGGTGTGGTTAGTTGCTCTTCTGCTTCCCCAACCGGCTCAGGTTCAAAACCAGAAAACCTGGCTTCTTCTGGGGAAAGCCTGGCCTCTGGTTCTTCTAAGTGCCCCATTGTGTCCCCACATGCTGTGTCCAAATCTCTGCTCTGCCCGTGGAGTCAGCTGAAGTTCTTTTTTTGTATTTCCCAGTTGCATTCAGGAGATGTTGCTGCTTTGCTGCTTGGCATATTCTGTGTTGCCCCTTTGGGTAATGGCAGCTGATGCATATCTTCCATCCTCTTTCCATGTTTCCACTGTTCTTCCTTTTTCTTTTGAGATTTCTGCTCATGCTGCCTCTCTCTTCCATTCTCTTCATAAATATATTTTAGCTTAGATCAAATTCCATGCACATCTTTTCTCTCTCAATTTAAGTTATTGGATCTAAAGGCTGACCAGTAAAGGAAAAAAATGAGTAATCTTTCTCATAATAAAAATTAGTCACAAACCACAGCAAGAAAGGAAGCAAGGGCAACATGGGATTCCCAGGCAGCAGTCACACTCCCACAGAGAAAACGTGACACCAGCAAGAAACCAGAAGCAAAAAAGTCAGCCCCAAACCTCAGTTACATGCGCTTGAACCCTATGTCTGTCCTATCAGTAGCAGCATTCTGTGTCACTAATGTCCCCTCCAAGGGCCTCACGCTGTCATGTTGCATGGAGCTTGTATTTTTTTGTGTTAACATAGCAGACAGTCTGCAAACGGACAGTACTGAGAAGCAGCACTGAGGCAAAGCATGGCACTATCATTCTGTGACTTGTGTGGCTGCTAAAAGCTGTAGAGGCATGCCAGGGGAGATCCAGTAGCTGCTCTTATGTCCCTGATAAATCCTGGGAGTTATGGGAGCACCAAGACACAAAAGCATTACCTAGGGGTACACTGGTGTTCGTATTGCCCTTTATATGCTTGCAAGAAAACAGATGAAGTTAGCAAGTGGGAAAGTGTGTAGACAGCAACTTCTGCTACCCAGAAATAATGTTTAAAATCAGCATCCGCACTAGAAATCTGTAGAGGTGTTCTCAGTTTCCTTCCTTTCCTGTTGTTTCTGGCCTGTTGGGTGCATTGATCTCGTTTGCCATGTTAATTTTTGAAATTGTTCGTTCCTTACAGCAACCCAGGGATATCCAAATCCCACAGCTTGTAGGCCGATGAGGCTGGGTGAGTAAGCTTTTGTGCCAGCACAAGCTGATTCTGCCATCTTACCTGGATATGTTGAGAGTGAGGGGCAGGACGTGCAACCACACAACTGGTCAGTCAGTGGTGTCTCTGTTCAGCATAGAGACAATTTCCTAGAGCAAGAATCCTCTCTCTCTCTCTCAAAAAAAAAAAAAAAAAAAAAAAGAGCCATTACTTCACCTCCACTGCTCTCTCTAGCCAATGAGGTTGACTGAGCATGGGTGAACACCTGGTGCACCTTCAAAAGAAGCAGCCCAGCAGCATTTGCCTCTGAACAGAATTGTACACAGCTCCCGCCCTGAAGTTATCTCTATAAGGCTCAGCATGGCCATAATTTCATTCATTTCTCCCAGTGTCTGTTCCAGAACTTTGTTCTAGTCACCGTAGATCAAATATCTTCATTTTGGGTTCTTTGCACTTGCTCACGATGCCTTGTTGCTCGTATCCCACCCTGCTCTAAATTTGGCCTCCAACGCAGTGGATGCCCATATGAGATGCATGAGGCTTTCTTGAGAAGTTACCTTCAGATACTGAAATACATCCTGAAGAGAGACATCTGGCTCAGGCATGGGCATCCCCCTCTTTCTAAATATATGCCCTACTGTGTCCTTGCAACTCTGTGAAAGGAAATGAAAGAAAGTAGGATTTTGGAGTCTCTGTCGGTAACTGCAGCGCAAAGAATGGCAACAGCAAAAGCAATTAAAAGTTGTCTAATATTTTCAGTCAAAACTAATGATGGATCCCAGCCCCCTGTGTGTCATTCTGCATTCACTGTGCCTTGGGATTTGAAAACACATCTGTAAACTCACCAAACACTTGATAAATGATGCAACGGGAAGTGGTCTGAGCAACTCCATTACTGTTTCTTATCTTAACCAGATCTGTCATGCAGCTCTCCACACATCACCTACCAAGCAGATATACTGACTCTGCACTGGTGTATATGATACAGAACAACTGAGGATGCTGTGTTTATTTACAGGATATAATCTGCAGTTGACAGATACTTTTCTGAAAGATGCTTTATACATGCTATTAGCAGTAGAAGAAATTTGTCCTCCTTCTCATGAATAACAGCAAATAAGAAAGTTTTCTCCAAGGTTCTTAACATTACTGTACTACAAGGACATCCTCTACTGTACCACAGGGTCACTGTGAACTTGT
Source organism: Netta rufina (assembly GCF_964035555.1). Lineage (NCBI taxonomy): Eukaryota > Metazoa > Chordata > Aves > Anseriformes > Anatidae > Netta > Netta rufina. Next base: position 39,079,112 of record NC_140125.1, read on the forward strand.
GATCAGTCCCAGTCAAGGATTTATAGACTGGAAACTGAAATGCTGGCGCATCTACAGTAGGAAATAGAGGACAGTGTAGAGATCCCTGCGTGAATATATCCACCAGATTGCATGCAGCACCTTGAAGATAAACTATCCGGGAGCACCAAAATGGTTTATCTATGTTAGCGTGGTGTTTCACCTGATCCAATAAACCTGCTTTCCAGAAGGAGATAGTTGGATTTGGCACAGGGACGTCCTGGGAATCCACAGATCCTGGCAGAAAGCTTCACTGTGACAGAGAAATGTATTTATAGTGGAGAAAATGGTAGTCAAATAGGACGGTCTGTAACAGAGAAGGAGTTAAGCTCAGTCCCCTGGAAGACCTGGATGCTGCCTTGGCATTAGAACAAGGAATGTGACAGAACGTCACCTTGCCAACAGGTAACAGGGCAGTTATGAAGTCAGCCAAGGGCAGGACCTCCAGCAGCCACAGCATCCTGGCCTTTGAACTGGGATAGCTGGTTTCAAGTTTTCTGTATGGAAATCCTGTGAAGAGGTGGTTGTTGCCTTATGTTAGCCTAGTACCTGCCCCTCTCTTTTGACATCACCTTCCCATGGTACTTAGCTCATTTTACTTTCTCTTTTGCTCCTCTTCCTCAAACTCAATAACAAACAAATTAATTGCCTTGACTAAATCTTTTATCAGATATGAAATCTATATATTGTATCGCTTCTATAAAATGTAGCACATACCATGAGCCTGGACAAATGAGGCTGAATCAGGGGTTCACATGCTGAATTGTTTACCTAGCTCCGGCCGGTTAAAAGGATGGTATTGACTTCTAGCTAATGACTACCCTACAAGCTGTGATCCACCCATGCAGGAGGCAGTAAGAAACTCCCCAGTCTAGGGTAGATATTCAGTCAAGTTTTATTTCCATGAAAAAAAAGCCATCCTTCTTTGAGCTGCGGAGAGCTATTGATTATGTCACATTTTAAAGAAGTGTGATATATTCAGGCTCACTTCCTGAGGGCCTCTAGCCAGCTCCACTGGTTACTATAAAGGGATTTACTGACAAGTTCTCATCTTAATAAGCCTACAAACAAGATCTTCAGAAGATCTACCTGCAGATCTACATACAGTGTGTTTGTGTGTGTGTATATGTTGTATTTTTTTTGTTTGTTTGTTTATTTGTTTCATATTTAGGCAAGGAAAATGATGGGATTTCAATGAGACTTAAACCCCTTGCCATTTCAGTATATGTCCCAGCATGCCGTAAGTGTATGTGCCTACATTTATCTTAGAGCCACTCCTTTTGTTACACACCAGTCACCTGCTTCATTGTCACCACATACATACCCCCATTCTGTTCCAGAACATCCCTGGAGAGAGATGCTTTCATGTCACGGGGGGTCTCCCATGTTCAGCCAGGGTCTCTGCTAAAGACAAAGGAAATACAAGGCAATTTGCAAGAACTCAGCAATCTAGAGGGATCAGACTATTCATTACAAACAACTATGGATGTGCTAGAGGAAAATCAGAAAGATATTCATCTTAAATTACGGGAAGCCCAGAATAATGATAACAGGAAGCAGAAGCAAGAAAAGATGGTAAGTGGAAAATACAGTTCTTCTAGGTGTAATGCATCATGGAAGATGCAGATCAGCCAGGAAACTGAGTCTGTAAAGGAAAAGTGAAGGACAAGACATTTTAGTTACTTCTCAGAGTTAAAGAACATTAGTAGCTCACATTTTCACAGATTATATTAAATTCATGAAATATGAGATCCTTGCATTTGATCAAAAGAGCTGTAGCATTTCATTCAGGTCACACAGGCCCTAATTAAATATATATATATTTAATTTTCTTTAAATTTTTGGATCAGACAATTTTTATATGATAGATATTTCATATTTTGATAGACGACATTCAAGATTTCTTTTTGTGAGATTTCTTTTCCAACTCTAAGAACAAACTTTTCAAAAGGAGATGATGGATATACGAGAATTGGTGAGTCACCGTGCAAATGTGTGAATAATCACTTGAATAAATGGTCAAGTAAATTTAGATGAACCTATTCCATTTGCATTTATCAGCTTGAGTAAGAATTTATCATCCCTCTCTCCAATTTCTAGCAGGGAGACGTCATAGACATGCCAACATTATCTTTCATCTCAGACAATACAAGTGAGAGCATGGATGCTAAGTGCCATACGGCACATGTGGATGTGAAGGGAAGAACCAGTGCTTTGCAGTCAGAAGCATCCACCAATGCAGAGGACCTGGAAGAGCTCTGCTGCAGGCAGGTCACAGCTGCTGATATTGAGCTTGAGAAGATGAGGTGGGATTTTGTGCTGGCTAAACTGAAGTATGAACATGAGGACAATGAAAAGCAAAGGCTTCATGAGGAGAGAATGGAGCAGATTCATCAACAGGCAGTGAAAAGATCAGTAAGTAGGAAAAGGAGAAAGGGTTGAATGCAATAGCGATTGAAACATTCACATTCTTTGCTAAGCAATTTGTAAGGTTTTATTCTTTTGTGTGTTGTGTAGTACTGTGACTTTTAAAGTTAGATTGAGTAGATGTTCCTTAAAGCTTATACATGTACTAAGGGAGCGTGGAGTTGTTCTACTCCCTAGAATGTGAACTGTAGTAAAGTTCACTGCTATAAAATACAGCAAAGAGCAGGTAATTCTCAAGTTTATGAGGTAAGGATCCAAGAACGCCTTTTTTTTTCTTATTTTTTTCCTCAAATGATAGAGGACTCGATCTGAACTCTACATTGATTGGTTTCCTGCTTCTACAGTGGGATCAATTTCCTGGGTTACAGTTATTAAGACATGCATACATAATATGCATATGCAAAGAATTTATTTTTATATTTATATACTCGTATTACATATATATCATGTAAGGATGTATTTATATGCAAAATCATATGCACATGCAAATGCATAAATAAATGAGTGGGTGAAAGAATCATATGATACAAATTTTACAGACAATCAGTTTTGCAAGCCTCTTTTTACAGAAATAGATGAAGTTTTCATATATTCAAATTAGTCTGTTGCTAGTGGCAGTCCAGACCAAAAGAGAACACTATTTGTCAATAGCTACAATTTGGGACAGCTACAAATCTTTGTCTGGGCTTTTCCTGATCACATCTGCTGTCTGTTAATCTGACTCTCCCCTGATTTGGAGCAATTTGTCATTGGACTGATTTACAGAATAAACAGCATCTAACTTAAATCATCAATGTTTTAGAGGTACTTGCATGTTTGTCTTCTCTTGCGTGTATTTGTAGCACTTATGTTGTTGTACATAGAAACAGCTCAGGTCATGCACAAGAATGGCACTCTGCTGAACTCCATGAAAGCCCTAAAATTTTCCATATACATATGTATATATTTTTTGATATAGTAATCGATATTCCTAGATAGGATCTCACTTAAGCATAGCTGAAGAAACTGCAGTGACAATTAAGAGAAATACATATGAGGGTCAGGCCATGTATTTAGCTAAATGTCATGCATCTGGGCTAAACAAGTTAACTAATGAATTATTTTATTATTTTATTTTATTTTATTTTATTTTATTTTATTTTATTTTATTTTATTTTATTTTATTATTTTTATTTTATATTTATTTTACTATTTTATTAAGACCTGTAAGTACATGTAAAGTAAAAAAGCACAGGGTACAGTTTGTGCCACAGATGCAGAGATGGATACACAAAAGTTTTACCATGGGTGTGCACTTACCTCACATGAACTACTCCACATATTTGCAGATTCTTTCTTGCAGTAAATACAAGATCACTAATCTTTAGAGAAAACCTAGCTGGTGTTAAGGTTATGGGTGGGAATGTGGCGTCTATTATTTAACAGAATAGCTGATCTGGTCTCAGTTCACATGCCTAATCTCACAGTCACTTTTTATGAACTAAGTGTGCCAGTGGGCCAGGTCTGCTTAAGGAAGCACATGGACTGGGTGTGAGTGAAATAGTCATGTAGCGTAATGTGTATCTTCTCCTTTTTCCACAGTTTAGCCAAGGACTGCAAGATCTACTCCGGCCCCCAAACCAGTATGCCTTGTTCCTGTACTGCTTCATCTTTATTCATGTTATTTATACAGTAAAGGATCTGGCCTTCTACTTTTTCCAAAACCATTACCTGTTCTGTTTTGCTATTGTGTTCTTTTTCATTCTCAAAAAGATTTTCCAGGACTACAAAAATAAGAAAAAATGCTTTTAAAAAAGGCAGTGTACACTTTTCTGCCCCTGATTTTGCTGCTTTTTATCATCCTTTACTCACCACATCAATCATACCTGCAGGATTTCAGCTAAGATTGTATGCACAGAATGTAATAATACAAAACTGATTTTCTGAAGAAAATTGGGACTGAATGACATCATTTGACTTCATGCTGTCTCACCAACATGTTTAGCATCATTCAGGGGCAGTCGTCTATACAAATAAACTGATACACAATGAGAAATCTTTTTCAAATGTATTTTATTTTTTCTCACTTGGATTAATACAGCGACTTGGTCTTACCTATAATAATTTTTCATGGAGAGGTTTCAGAGCTAGATTCTTTAGCACAGAGGAAAGTGCTCAGGGGAAATTAATATTATGTGTTCACTGCCATTTGCTGGGCAGACACCTCGCTTTGGATTGAGGCTCCCTGCCTCTGGGATAGAAACATTCCCCTCTGCGCTGTGGCATCATCTGTAGTTACACACAGCTTCAGTCAGCAATGAACCACCAAGCACTGGCAAACACGTTCTTTGTTACCGAGGTGTCGTCATTTCTGAAGTTCCCACACTGGTAAGGAAAGATACCTAATATAGTCCCATTAAAAAGGCATTTTGTCTAGTGAGATGAGACCTTTTTTAATGTTATTTTAATCATGCAGTAGAAGATACTCCCAACTGAGAAAAAGTGAAGAGTTGTCTGCCATACAGTAGTACGTCAGGCTAGAGTAGCTGCAATCTCATGAACTTTCCAGTGGTGTTACAGGCAGAACAAAGTTCACCCATATATCCTCATACACGTATGACTATTTCATTTAAATAATTCTTGTTTCAATCTCCCTTCCCTTTGCATTGCGTTCTTAATGGGAGCGCAACCTCAAAAGTATTTGATAATCAGGCTGGATATCCAAAACCACATTCAGGTCAGGGTTTACAATGATGAAAGGAGTGTAGTCCTTACTCAGGACTGTATCCGTGATAAGTCTGACCTCAGTCAACATGGTATTCATTGGGCACGGCAGTGGCAATGTGTTCACAAAACGAATGCTGTGTACAAGGCTGTCTGAACCAAGGCAGTAAAGAAGAGAGTATCTCAGATCCAGGTTTATTGACTCGGTGGCTTCCTGACAGGGCAGAATGAGCGTAGAACACAGGGTCTTGCATTTCCACAGCTTCTGTGTTTCTGAAGCAGTGAAGGTTACAAGGAGGGTCCGCTTTATAGACGTGGAAAAATCTGCAGAAGATTGAAATGAACTGTGGCATGATCTTCTGAAAAGGAAACGTGACCAGGTAAAGTGAGGTTGCTTGCTATGGGTATGATGTGTATATATAGATTGAGATAACCAGAATAATCAAAAATAAGCCAATAAGAGCTTTATCAAGCACCAGCTCCTCTACTTCCAGCAGAAGGGGTCATTAGCTCTCTCTAACATCCCAGGGCCCCTCATCTGCTTTAGGATTTCTGTGGAAGGCAGTGATTAGGCTTTATTTTGCAAATGACCTGATGGGGAGACCTGGAAATAAGCTGCTTTCAAATCTGTGTTTTTCTTCCAGAAATCTTAAGAACGTCACCCAGACAGGTGAGAGAAGCCTGTCCTTTGTTTTCAGCTGAATCTGGAAATGCTTCCTGTAGTTAACCTGTATATAAATGCAGTTTGACATAGGACAAGAGACTTGGAATACCTCTCTTCATTGTTGGAGACTGTTGGGTTTTAACTGACAGGAGAGAATATCAACCAGCATTTAGCATGGTTAAATCAAAAGACAGCTGGAATTAGTCACAAATGTGAGTCCACTGGAAGTTCCAGAATACAGAGTCTCCGTAGAAGTAAGTATTTTTAATATGTATCGAATGCTAAATTTTGGAGATGCTAACTTTGATGCTAACTAGTTTGGTGAGAGGCAGAAGGAATAGTCTTTTGCATTTTATTTACTGCACATAGGAGGTACCACTGAATAGTTTTGTGACAGCTGCCCTGCCATGCATGTATATGCCAAACATGCGCATATCCTAAAATCATAAAATCAAGGGAAAAAATGGATTAGCCTTTTTGGTGATACATGGTCATTGAGGGTACCCGTTCTGTACTTCTAAACTTATTTTCACATGGATGAGAGCTATTTTTTTTTTTTTTTTTTTTCCCCAGTGGCAATTTCTGCTTAGCTGCTCAGCTTCTGGGAGTTTCAGCTCAATAAAACTTGAAATGCTGTGAATCCACTGACAAAGTCACAGAAACTAGCCATGCAGCTGAGAACAGAACCAAATCCAATTTACTCTGTGTCTGCCTCGGGTCCTTCTGAGCTCTAATCAACACCTGCCTTTTGCTGGGGTGACGACTACAGCCTTTGGGGTGCCCGCTATGCCCCATACTCTTGTTTTACAACAGTAGGCACTCATCACAAAGTATATGGTTTTATGTAAAACCACAGGAAACTTGGTGGTTTCAGCTATTTCAAGCCTAAGGTAGGCAGTATTTTACAGCTGGTTTGATTTCAAGAGAACCACAGCAAGAATAAAAGCCCTGTGAGTTGTAGCATAAAGCTAGAGTTTCTGATACTCCTCTGAAGAGCCCCAAATTAATGATTAGAGATAGCGTGGTGATTTTTTTTTTTTTTTTAATTTAATTTTGTTTTATTTTACAGCTATTGTGATTTACAAGTACCTGAGCTGGGCATTACTGAACTTGACAAAACAGAACATTTGCTAATTTGCCTACTACATTTCATAGCAGTCAACTGCCATGTTCTCCTCTAAAGTGTTTTGCTGCACCAAATCAAAGGGCAAACCTGGAAGAGAAAGGAAGGCATCAACCTGCTAGGTAAGCGAAAGGTGTTTCAGATATTAAATCACCTGGGGACCCTCTAAAATTCCAAAGTTCCTTTGGGGACCCTCTAGCCATTTTTTTATTTTTTTTTCTAAAAATCAAAGCTGAATTTTTTTTTGAAGCCCACGAGGTCAGCTTTACTGAAAATAAATAAATAAATAAGAATTGCACAGGCTCTTTTCAGTTAATTTGTGACTTCTGACCTCAGCTGCATTTTGAGCCTACGATGAGCTCCTACCTGTACACAGGTTTAACCAACCTGATCCAAACCTTTTTTTTTTTTTTTTTTTTTTTTTTTTTCATTGCAGTGGAAAGCTAAGGAGAGAGAAAGACGAGACCTGCAGGAGGAAGGAAGATTGTGCCTGGAGACCACCCGCTGTTTTCAGTGCCATCCCTGCAAAGTTCAGCAGGTCAAACTGAACCCCAGCGGAAAGAGGGTAAGCACGTCGGTAACACTGCTCGCTTTCATTGTCTCAGCTGCACGACGTTAAAACCACATTACAGTGAGCATTACCAGCGAAATTCAGCTGAGAGACTGCAAGAGCCCTGCACTTGCTCACGTCGCTGTAGCAGGCAGGGAAGTCACAAAGCCCCGCTCTGCGCCCGCCTCCGTCTCAGCAGCTCCGTGCGGGGCAGCGGGTGCTGGATGCCCCGGGACAGGCACGGGACAAGCCCAGCAGCCCCGCAGCAGCCCGGCACGGCAACGGGAGCCTCGCCCGGCCCCTTGGAGCAAGGCAAGGTAGGGGCAGGCTGCTCTTAGGGGCAGGCTGCTCGAGAGCAAGGGGAGTGACAGCCCAAGGGGATATACCAGGCATCCCCGGGAGCGTGGGATACAAAAACCTCGGAGAGCTTCGTGAAGACGCACGGATGAGTGGCACGATTCCCTCTGTACGAGGGGAGGGGATGCTGGAGGTGGTTTTCATGCTCTTAGGACCGTGAAGTTAATTTTGCCTCTTTCCAGCTATGCAGTCCCAGAATAGGTGTTGCCGAGGTAAGAAACCTGTAATAATTTGGGGAAAATTATTTCCAAATTGCTGTTATGAGGAGGGATAGCAGAAAAAAGAAAGATAACTGAGCTACAGCAATGCTTGGGCAGCACCTGTGTGCTCAGGTGCTCCCTGCCAGCCTGGCTGGCAGGGGCAGGGAGCAGGAAGGTGGTGCAGTAAGGCCAGGTGTGTGGGGGGGGAGGGCTCCTGCACACCTGATTTCAGATAGCAAATTGTCTGTGGTGAAGAGCCAGGTGCTGTTCTGCTTGTGGTGCAACAGGTTGCTGTTGTCCTGGAATGGGTGCTCTTGCTCCAAGTCTTTTGGGACTGGTCTAAAGGGCACTTGCTAGCAGTGATGAGCAGCCAGCTTTCAGGTATGTTGTATGTGCTTTGGGTCTGTGTGGAGAATAAATTTTCAGGTCTTCTGATACTCGTTTAACACTAACCATGCTGGAGAAAAATGTCTGAGGTCCTGCCTGCTGCCTTCAGCTTTATAAACTGCTTTGTAGGTTGTATGGAATGAGATGGGCTTCTTGTTGTATTACAGTTATGGGAATGATTCCCCTAAGTACAAAACTAGGGTGTTAAAAGGGTTTGTCTGTGTATGCAGGTGGCTTGCCCTTACCTACTCAGGCCTCACCCCTGAGGGGAAGTGCTTGCACCTGGGTTGCCACCAGTCAGAGCCAGGTGTGGGCTCTGGCTCCTTAGGGCAGCCTCCCAACTGAAACCTCAGGACTTGAACATCATTTGTTGTGTTTTAAAACATCCATTTGACGTAAACTACAGAAATGTATTTGAATTACCCTTTCGTCTGTGCTTTGGTTGCATTAGGGCTGTCTTTAATGTGTGTTGCATGTTTAAAAGCGAGGCATTTTACCTCTCTAGAGATGCAGTGTCAGTATAAGCAATAGTGTTCTTGGCATTGCCTTAAAAATCAATGTTTGTAATACTCTGGTTAGGTTAATGAACTCCATGCTTTGGGGACTCTTTTCTTCTTGTTTGGAGCTTGGGAACTGTAGTTGCTTAGCACTCCATGGACTCATCCCCTCTTAATCTACTAGAAACACGTAGCTCTGGGTGGGTATTACTGAAATGATCCTTTGGCTTAAATGATACAGTCTCCTGGGATTTGTAGTCACCTTGTTGTTGTGAAGAGAAATTAAAGAGACTTCATTGGTGCTTTCTTCCAAGGACATTACTACCACTATAGCCTGGTCCAACTTTCACTGAAACCAGTGGAAATCATGCTGTTAACCTCAGTGGTGGCTGGGTTAGCTGTTCTGGCTTTCAAGAAGTATTTCAAGTACCACTGTAGAGTCCAACAGGATAATATGGCTTTAAGAAGTCCCATTACAGCCACAAAACTTGCCAGATATTAACACTGGGTAGCAAATTTTATCAAAGTGGTTCGCTGTTTCCCATGGTGTTCTTCTGTGGGCAGCAGAACCTGGTGGGGTATTTTCTTGTTTTCTTTTGGGGTGGAGCTTTCTTTTTTGAGTACTCCGGCAAGAAAATAAGTCATTGTTTACTTTCTTTTGCAGCCTTGAAATCATAGTTAAGAACTTTTTATTTAGGGCATCTTTCCTCCTGCATTTTTTTTTGTTCTACCCCAAAAGTCTTGCTGATTTTTTTCTTGATCTTTGTCTTAATTTCATGTCACAGAAGTCTCTGAAACTCCTGATATCCACGTGGACTAGCCTTATTGTGGGGGAAGGGAGGGGAAGTGGCCTCTTTCACCATCTTAGGTTCCCTTTTTAATGAAATTGCTCACCAACATAAACAAAAATAGTTTCATGTGGATGCTTGGGACACAGAGAGAGGAAAAAAAAAAAAAGAAGAGGTGCATCTGTATGATGCTGAGGGTGATTGTGGTTGCAGGAGTGGTATTCACTGGACTCCAGTTTTACTGAGTGGGGTGAACACACCTGTGAGCTTTGCCACCTAGAAGGCAACAGCAGGTAAGTCTCACAGGGGCTAAGTGTTGGCGTGCCTAGTTGGACTAAAGGACCCAGCAGGGCACTTGTGTATGAATCAGGATCCTGTTACTTAGATAATGTTAAGTAATACCGTGCTCGCAGCCGTTCCTCCATCCCTAGCTTCTTAAGTGTTTGTCCAGTGCTCCTGAAGGACAGCCTGTGCCCCTCCTCAGAGCGCTGCTGTTTGACTGCTGCCCCTGCTCTCCACAGCTCTGGATGCTGTTTCTTGCACTTCAGTTGGTGGCTCTGCCCTCAACATTGGTGTAAATAAGAGATAAGTACCTTAAAGAAATTGGGTTACTTCCAACAAGCTTACCTTACAGTGGTTACCCTCAACAACCATAAATATGGGATTTCTCCAGGGCTTGGGAACCACCATCATCAATCTGATTTTTGCAGACGTAGGAGTCAGACTCAGTGATTCTATGATCTTTGTGGGTCCCTTCCAACTTGGGGTATTCTATGATTTGATTAGCTGGTGCATAAGCTGGAAGTACAAGTATCCAAATGATGACTCTAAAGCATGGGAAAGCTGGAAATAGTGAGAGCTGGTGGAAAGTTTTGGCCTCTTTCTAGAAGGCAGTCTGCTTGCTGGCAAGAAAGAAGCTACTGGACTGTATTTTGGGGCTGACTTTTCCAGTCTGTCTTTATTACGGATCTGAAGAAAGATTAGGAAGACTCTGATTTGGTATAGTTTTAACTCTCCAATTACTTAAGTAGTAAAACAGAGAGCAGGGCTGGCATAGTTTAGCTGTATGATAGTGACTTTAAGAAGGAAAAAAAAAAAAAGGCATGGAAGAACCTTTGTCTTTGCAGGAAAATGCTTTATCAATTGCGTTTCAGCCCCCGATCTGTGTGATTACCTCTCACCTTGATCTAACTGCTGCTGAACTCTGAAGTGAGAGAGTGCAGCAGCCGACTGATGTATAGTTAATTACATATTTGAAGATGAGCATGAACTTAAATATATACTTTTTTTTTTTTTTCTTGGACTGAGATCCATGTGCAGTAGAAAGGAAATATTCCCCTCCTCTTTGAAGTTTGCAGGAGGTTAACTGGTAAGCGTTGGGCTAGACAATTTTTTTTTGACGGACAGTGCTATTTAAACACCGAGCTTCTTAGATACACATACAGCAAAACGGGGGCAGGAAACAGGTGTAGCAATAAATCCTTGTCTGCGAACCATCGCCAGTCTAAGACTGCCCTCTCTTGGAGATTATCAGCTGCTGCACCGTGCTCACACAGGTTTCTCACGGTAGTCTTCCTTGCAAACCTCTGCTTTGTGATTGACCCTTGCTTTTACGGCGTTTTTATAATGTTAGTGCTCTTTTTAGAGGAAACTCTAGGAAATTTAAAAATAATGCTAAACACTTTCTGCCACCTTCACCCCAGGTGACTTTCTTTTCTTACACACACACACACATCCCAATTTGGGATCAAAGGAGGCTGATAAAGGGTTATAGAGACAAAACTTCAGAAAAACTGCTTAAATGTAATGAGCGCAGAGTTCCAAGGAGCCAGAAGGATGTAGATTACTAAACCTCACTGAATTTTTGAAAGTATTTTAATATTTAACTACCTTAATGCCATAAGAAATTTTACTGTGTTTCAGTATGTATCATCATATATGCCTCAACTGATCAAATACAGTTTGAAGTCATATTCTACTTAAAGGTTTCGAGTAACATCATCTTAGTAATCTGACAGGGGGAACAAGAAGACATTTGGGCATAAAGTTGTCTTTGGCTGAAATATTTGTTAAGATTTAACTGGACTGGCAAATTAGGCTGGTTGACCTGTTTATCCAGCCTAGTTCTGGTGCCTAGGACAGAAAATGTTTATTTAGTTCATCTGTGTTTTCTTGAATATTTCTGCTGGTCTATGTGCTTGTCCATTTTGCTCCTTTGGAGCATTGCCAGGCAGCCTGATTTTGCCCCATTCTATAAGATATCCCCAGGTCAGAGAGATTCTTGCACATGTTCATGTTGTTGGGCAAGCCAAATGCACCCGTGGCAGTAAGAGTGAACCAACAGATATTAGAGGATATTAAGCTTGCAGGAGGGAGGCAATCCAGAGCAGTGCTGTAAGCAGCTCAATAAGATTGTGGCAATTTAACTTCTTTTCAGAGACATTTCCTCAGAGTGTGCCTACCTACCTTCAGACTGAGAATTGTGAGGGGCTAAGTTACTTTCTGGCTTGTCTAGGATAATGTTGTTATTATTTCTTAATAGAATACTGGAAACTTGGGATCAGCTCAGTTTGATTTTGCTTTGGTGTCTGGGATAGACAAGGATTTTTAAAAAGCCTTTGAGCATCGTGTATTCCTAACAGTGTTTTTCAGCTCACCAAATAGGTATCTGTTGTCAGTTCTGCTTCAGTAATTCCAAAGGGAAAAATGCTTCTCCCACCCAGGAGAACAAAGAAACAAACTGATTAACTCTTGTTGGCTCACCAAAGTTGTAGTGTCTCTCAAAGATGTCCAACTATAAAGGATATTGTGAATTTCTGTCTCTGACAAGAGTAGCTTTTCAGGGGTGAAATATTATCTTCTGTGTTCTTCTTGTAGCATGAACAGTCTCCCCTCCTGTCAATCAACACGAGAAAACGCCCAACTTTTGTTCTTTTTGCGCACACTGATGTTTGAGAATGCTTTCCTGTGGTGGCAGGAGCACATTCTTTCATAAACCTGCAGGGGGTGGAAAATTATTATGACCTCAATCCTTAATTCAGAGGTACCGAGTCTGTAGCTGCTCTAATAGCAAGAGTTTTAGGAGTATCCTTCAATAAGACACTTTAGACCTTAAGCTAAACTAGAATGAATCTTTTAAGATCAGTTTTCTCCTGGTGCTTTTCGAGTACCAGAATTATAACAAGTGTCATTCTGATAGGATCCGAACTAGAATTGCTGTTGCAAGATTTGGCTTCAATTTGGAATTTCTACGTAGGCTTCCACTTCTAAAACACTGTGGTAGTTTGTAGCTAACAAGCCACTAGTGCTGTGGTTTCTAACCACTGAGGTCTTGGCATGCCACAGGTGAATACCAGGGAAGGCTTATTTCTTGCTGGGGAGGAAAAGCAGAAGCTCAGGAAGATCAGGGTGTCTTTTAGTGTCTGCTCCACTGAGATGTTGGTTCTGATGTGGCTGTGTCAATGTCCTTCTTTCTCCAATACCCTCTGCATCCAGAAATGCTGCTGCTGCTGCTTTTCATACAAATTGAGAAGGAAGGAATGGAGAGGTGTGATCCCTACAAGCAACATTTCTCATACTGTCTGAATAGTTTATTCTGGCCCTTTCAGCATTGAGCCTCTTGTGTGACTTTTATTGTCCCCTCAGCCTAGATGTCATTTTTTCCATTCACAGTCTCTTCAGGATTATTAACATCTCAGTCTCCACTGTTCCTCTACATCAAGTTTTGCATAAATGCAGGTGGGGACGAGGAGAGAGAGGAAGAGAACAAAGAGGTAGCAGCTTAGTAGGTAACAGCTGCTCAGTGAAGACTTGCTGGGATAAGTTGCTAAGATGGATTGAATCACAGTTATGGTATTTTTTTTTTTTTCCATATTCAATTTTGTAATATAAGGGCAAAATGTAGGGACTTTTGAACTTAGAATCATAGAATCATCTAGGTTGGAAGAGACCCTTAAGATCATCAAGCCCAACCATCAACCTAACGCTGCTAAGTCTACCTCTTAAGGATGTCCCTAAGCACCATGTCCATGTGTCTCAAACACCTCTAGGGACAGGGATTTCAGCACTTCCCTGTGCAGCCTGTTTCGATGTCTAACCACCCTTTCCATGAATAAATTCTTCATAATATCTAATCTAAGCCTCTGCTGGAGCAACTTGAGGCTGTTTGACCTTCTGAAGGACAATATCATCAGTCTCCCTTTACGGTGTTAGAAGATAGCATCTTACGGGCTTGTAGGGTGGTTTAGTCAGACAGTGATGGGCAGGCTCATGTGAAATGTACAGCTTGGTGTCATTAACCGAGGTGACTCTACAAGAGGTTTCTGTTGTTCTCTGAAACTACAGGGTTCCTCGTCTGAGAAAGTAAATGAGAAAGAACCAATGACGTTTCTGAAGACTGTGTTTCTTATCGAAACAATAACAAGACAGGTGGGTCAAGAGGGGGGTGTCACAGCAGGGTGCAGCTACAGATTGTGTTGTGAGATAGCGGTCACCAGTCAAAGCAGGCAGCAGACATGCAAATGTAAGTTCTTGGAACTACTGCCTGGCATCTGGCTTCCTGTACAGTCTCTTGTGCTGAATAATATGATTGAGTGCTGGCTGTATGCGTTACTCAAACTTGTCTTTTTGGAATCTGATGACCTATTTTGATATCAGACTGGAAGTAATACATCCAAGAATCCTAAGCCAGTATCTGTTCTTTTATTGTTGTTTTTTAAATCATATTTTGTAGATGATATAAAAACATCCATACAAAGCACTTCCAAAGAGTGAAGAGTGTATAGATGTCTCCCCTTATTGTAGCCTCTGTCCCTGTGTATTGGCAAGGCAAGCTGCCAAAAGAGTAGTGCTGACAGTGACACTTGAGTCCTATTGACTTGTGATCTATTTCCCTGCTTGCTTACCTTCAACAACGGCCCCAATTTGTTCCTTTTTTTGTGTGCCTGAGCTCAGTACTGGGTCTGGGATAGGAAAGTATATTTGCAGTGATTAGTAGAAAACCACATCCATACTGCTTGACTGTCTGCTACCAACCGAGATACGTAATACGTTCCTCCTCTACTTTCCCTTAATGAGGTGTGAATTTGAGCGTAGCTCATCTTCTCATATTTTGTTTCTCAGGAAGAAAGCTGGAATTTTATCTGAGATATTTCCCCTGTGTCCAGTTTGATTGAAAGTGGCTAACAGATTCAAAAACAGTAGCAGTAGCTGAGATGAACAGACTGTAAAAATGCTTCTTTTTAAGAGCTACAGAAAAAGAAACTAGTGGTGTTCAGGGATCCTCTTGGAAATGTTCTTTTTTCCTCTGCTGGAAGTTAGCTGAGAAATTAAAACTATTTGACTCTGCTGACATTCAGGCAAATAAGGAACCAAAACTGGAAATGAATCATCCTCTTTTCTGCTCTGTCTCTCAAGCTGTTCCCCAAAAGGTGGCAGTCTCTGCTAGCAGGAATGTGTCATGCTTTGACAGATGGATGCTTTTCCTTAAGGTTCATTCAGTTCTGTGTTCTGCACTGGCTGAGTTGTTTTTTTTTTTTTTTTTCTCTCCCCTCCTCCCCCATAACCTTTATCTTTCAAATGTGACCAGCAGCCTGTATATTTGACAAATATTTGTCTAGCACTGTAAATGCACACAGACTTAAAAATGACCTTCGAGTTAAACCAGAGCAGATTCCCACATAAAAAGGAATTAGTTCGAGTTACTTTTTTTTTTTTTTTTTTAAGCTGTATAAACAGAAATTATTAGAATGCATGCTATGAATGCTTCATCTCTGCATCTGTGGCTGAATTTCTACAGCTCTTTAAAATGTTATCACAGCTACAACTGTTCCCTGAAGACTGTGCCAGTGGCCTGGACCTGTACTCTCCAGGTATATGCAAAGTTCTGGTGTTCTCTCAGTTTGGGGTCAGATCTGAAGGACTTGAACCTGTCCTTGAGTCATAATCCAGACCCTGTGAAGCTGGTGCTCCTTGCTTACCGGTGCTGTTCTGATGGAGCTCTATTTTATATCTCTGCCTGGACTCAGTTGCTCCACAGACAAAGTTATTCCTGGGCTATTCCTGGATCTGACAGCAGCTACAAGCCTGTGGATGCTGCTGCAAGATCCAGCCAGTGGTCATCATGGGATGAGGGGAATGCAGTTCATACCCTGACATTTCCATCCCCCTGCCCCCATCACATCCTTATACACATGATTTCCTCATCTACTTCTGTAGTCTTCTCCCTGGAGAGCTCACAATGAATCTAAGGAAAGGAGTGGAAAATGCCTGCCGAAGCAGCTAATTCTGTCCTTCCATTTGGGGACGAGAAGCCCAAGTTTACCTCTTGGGACACTCTCAAAGACATGCACTGGTTGTTGCTTAAAAACAAATGAAAAACAGACTTCCCAGAGTGGATTTTTCCTCTTAGACTGGTGATTGTATTTGGGACCCTTTTTGATAGGGGGAAATTAACAAGGGGATTCTAGAAACAAATTCACTGGGCCTGAGCTGCTTTTACTGTGCAGACACTCTAATGTATCTTTGTCTTTACAGCATGGCAATTCTCATATCAGTCAGATTGGACTAAAAGGGTCTTCATATGAATAATAATTCAGACTGGCATTGTACTTCTAAAAGCTTCATTTAGCTAAACAGAAGTATATTGTGTCAGTGTTTCTGCTCCAGGAACGTGTCTCTTATTTTTTTTCCTCTGCCTTTCAAGTATTCATTGGTTAAGAAATCTGACTTGCCTTCACTTAAACACTAGATAACTTAGAGGGAGAATTTCATTTATTTCTCTGTTTTTTAAAGAATGACAAACCCTGCAAAACTGTGAGTGCAAAATCCAGTACTCTACTCACTACTGATTTTATTGAGGATTCTTTGGTTCCACTGTAGACAGTTGCATTGAGGCTTCAAATGATGGGATAAATAGTCAAAAGCCAAAGCACAGAAAATGGCTAAGGCCTGCTCCACATCACAGAAGGCAGATTAGAGCTGGAGAAGGTTCAGAGCAGTAGTGATTGTCAAAGGTTCTGACCAGCTTCTTTGTAACAGCAGATAGATATTGGACTTTTTTTCCTTAGGAAAGATACCACTAAGAAAGGATGGATGAAAGACTTATGCTACAGGCCATGAGAAGATGAGTAGGACTTCATTGCTTGCTGCTGCTTACCATATGAAATTCAGATGGAGTTAAACCCCAACACTCCATAATTTTTTTTATTTTTATTTTTATTTTTTTTTAAGTAAGGACAGTGATTTGTAGCAGTATCTAAGATGTTGAGCAGAGCATCTGCTCAGATGTGACTAAGAAAGAGTGCCATCCAATATGGGTGTTTTGATTGCATTGTGATTTTTTTTGAATATCAAAATAATTAATTTTTACATGGTAAGAACCAGTTTAAAAGTAAAATTAGTGTGGCTTTAAGTGCTTCTTTTTTTTTTTTTTTTTCTTAAAGTCACTTTATGACTAAGTAATTTTCCTCTGTTTAAAGAAATATTTAAAATGAGTAATAGGAAATTAGATGATCCGGGTTATTTCACAATCAGTGTAGGAATTGCTTTCCTTTTTTGCTCTCCCTCTGTTCTTGGCTTGGCCTGTGTAATTCCTTGTTAGGGGCCAGATTCTGGGAGATGAATATCCCAACTCCCACTGAAAGTTTCCTAGAGGCGTTTGGCAGGGGGAACAAAACCCAACTTTTTCTATTACAGAAGGCTTTTTCTTTTTTTTTTTTTTCCCATTTTTTATTTTTGTTCAGCTGATCACTTTCTGAAGCATTTGCTTTGCTTATGTCTTGCTCAAACCAAAAAAGGAAAGAAAGAAATTGGATACTCTTTCCCAAAAATCAACCAAAAAAAAGCCCCCAAGCTATGCTGATTCCTCCCTTGTGGATATGAGTGCAATGCCTGTGTTGGCCATTCACAGACTGCAGAGAGTTATTTTAATGCAGACAAGTTGCCGTTATCGTTAAAATCCGTCATGACAGTGTTTCCATTAACATTTAAAAAGCGGTCCTTTTCTTTCTTTCCTAGTATAGTTCTTGTTTTTATTTGTCTGTTGGCATTTGGGACTGAGTGAAACATGGAAACCTACTTGATTTGATGCTATCTAACTTGACAGGGTGGTGGGTGGTCAATAATCTTTGTGCCAGATTTTTGGTTTAAATTATTCGACAGCGTCTCTTCTTAAAACAAACATAAACCTGGCTCATCTAGAATTTGAGGTATTAATACAGTTAAGTATAACACTTTTCCCTTTGTTATATTTCCATAATCTACTAGGGAATAAATTTCCTAATAAGATAAGGCAAGGAATGAATGTTAAATGCACAATGCTTTAAAATAGACCTGGAGTTCCAGTTTCTTGGATCTCTGCAAAGATGTTTGGATCAAAGCTTATTTCTTTAATGACAAATAAATTGCATTAAGCACAATTATATGCCTTTCATAAAGATTCAAAGGCAAAGCTTGTCAGCCATGCAAATATTTTGGTACATGCATTACAGGTTTCTTCTGGGCTGGGCAACTTCTAATTTAATTTAAGAAATGAGTAGGGGAGAATCATATTTATAATAATCACTCTTTCAGAATAAAAGAGTAGGAGCCTGTTCGCTGACTTCAGTGAGCTTTAGATCAGAAGCAAAATTATCGCCGTTATCTCTAATGCCCTTAAAATTATTGTAATAAACTTCCTTTTCTTCTCTTCAGTACCCACGTGCAAAATCTTGTAATCTCTGCTAATTTTGAGGCAACAGTTTCCCTGACTCTATTAGAGGCTTTCCAGAACTGTGTTAATGAAACAATGAGACATGACAGGTTGGGTGTTATGGTCTAATAACGATATGCCTCGGAGGTTAATGGCACTTGGCTCACAGCCTCATGCTAATAGTCAGCGCGCGCAGCTAACTGCCCAGGTGTAACATTATTAATTTATTTTGGTTTACTCCAGGCTGTATGTACATCATCGAAACATGCCCTCCTTCATTCTTCTGCCCCAGCGTTGCCTGGTGTTTGAGGAGAATCGCGAGGTTTAGCCAAATAGTAGCATGTCTCAAATTGGTGACTTGTTGAGTGTTTCTTTGCT
The DNA here is from genome assembly GCF_964035555.1 of Netta rufina. Taxonomy (NCBI): domain Eukaryota; kingdom Metazoa; phylum Chordata; class Aves; order Anseriformes; family Anatidae; genus Netta; species Netta rufina. Next base: position 39,097,893 of record NC_140125.1, read on the forward strand.
GTGCGAAGGGGGCTGCTTCCTGCAGAGGGAGGACAAGAGCTGGGGTGGGGTGATGGGAGCCTTCATCCTCCGTGGGGACAGCCAGCCCAAGGCGCTGTGCATCCACAAATGTTGTGTTTTTATGTACTTGAATGGTTGTGTTATTACTGCCAAGAGAGGTAATGATATGTGACCAGTGAATGACATGCATATAATCAGCTCAAACCTGGGGGAGAGGGAGAAGGATTTTGAGCTTAGGTGGACTAGTTTTGGAAGAGGAAGAAACCCAGAAGCTTGAGAGCAAACTGCATTTATAAGTTCTTTTGGGCTACTATTCAACCCCTCCTCCAAGTCCTTCTGCTCTATAGAGATAAGAAAACTGAAACCAAACCACCTACTTCGTTATTGTGTTACCGCCACCACATAGGCTTGGGGATATGCAGCAAAGAACCGAGTACACATGCTGCTGGGAATGGTGCAGATGCCAGCCTTGAATGAGACTCCACCACCTACAGTTCTGATTTTTGAGTTACTTAGCAAAGCCAACTGCTGCCCTACATCTTGCAGGAAAGGGCCCAGAAAAGCACATTCAGATCTGTTTCTTACCCTTCCTGATGAATTTTGCTTGTGGATAAATAGACTTGGGAGCCCAGCGTTCATTTCAGTGACTGCAAGTGTTATCACGTTAAATCTGTAGAGAATGATTTTCTTTTTCCTAGTTGCTTAACTAACAGTCACTACCAGGATGAAGTGCCTGTAAGAAGCTACAATAATGCTATATATTTGGGTTAATGTTTGTCTAGTAGAGTGATTTCTTCATATGCTATGTTTTTTGTTTTATTAGTGTTTAAAAATAGGAGCTTTTCCTAGTAGTCATATAACTAGGCTCTGTGGTGATGTTGTTGTCTGCTGATAAAAATAGACTGTTAAATGTAAGAAGGAACTGTGAATTCATTGTGCAAAACAAATCCCTTAAATGCTATCCAGAAAAGGGTAGACAACAGATTGGGAGTCAAGAATATTAAAATACGGTCATGGCTATGTAATGCCTCCTGGCCTAATTCCTCCTGCTTGAAACTGCTGTTCCTGAAAAGAGTACAGACGCAGCTCCTGTGGGGTTGCTGCTGCTCTGTTCTCCACCGATGTCTGGAGCAGTGTCGCTGCATGAGAGCGTTGTCTGCAACCTACCCACATGGGAGACCAGGTGGGCCACACTGGAGGGGGCTCAGGAAGCCAGAGCTCTATTTCTGGCTCTGTCAAGGACCTGGTGTATGACCTGGGGAAAGGCACTCTGCCTCTCCCTGCCTGCGTTTCCTTTCCTGTTTATGTAGGCTGCACACTTCTCAGGCAGAGTTTTCGCTGTGTTTAGTGTTGAATGTCTACTTCTCATCTCTTAAGGGCTGTGGCCCGTAGGCCTGATGGTGAATAAATTAAGACACGGGGAGGTCCATCGTGATCCCTGATGAGGGAGTTGTTGCTGGTGAACGGCAAACACATCTGCTCTTTCCTGTGGAAAATAGATGGTTCTCTTTGTCATGGCTGTTATTTTGTCGCCAGTTAGGTTGTCTTGATCTAAGTTCCAGAAACTTATTGGTGTCATAGCCACTGCGCTTTTTTTTTTTATTTTTAAAGGTGAGACGGGATTTGAGAAGGTAGGGTGCTGAAACAGTAATTTGTAGTGTACAGATCTCTTTGGGAAATAGAATATATTATAAAATGCATTTGTGGCATGGAGCAGTGCCAACAATTTCCACACAAGTAGTAGTAATTTAGAAAAAAATACCTTGCTAGGGGAAAATATGTGGTGATGGTTGCGATGTCCTGAGATAGGCAAGGATGCTGCATCTGCATGGCCCCAGGTCCAACCAGGAGCAGGGCTGACTGTGTCTTCCCAGAAAGCACATGCCCACAGCACACGTACACACCGCATATATACATGGCTGGCCACACAGCTCCCAGAGGCACACAGAGCACTCATACAAACAGACAGCAGCATCCCGAGGTTGCAGCCCCACTCCAGTGGCTGGTACAGACTGCCCTGCTCATGCGTGCACGTGCACATAGACAGAGCTGGCCAGGGACTCCCCTGGCCCCATGTCTTGACCCCAGAGACACCCCTGGCTCCCAGGCCAGTTACCTACTCATTAGCTAGTCCAGCTTGCACTTTGCTAGCACTTGCACACCTACACTCACTCTGGGGTTGTTGCACAGTGAACACGTGGGCCCTCCCACCCATGAGCTGCCTCCAGTTGCTGGCACTTGGATGTCTATACAGGCACATGTGTGAAGAATAGAATGTCCTTCACCTTGGAAAAGGTGGAAATGAATTAAATAGGATGGGACAGACCATGCTGATCACGTGCAGAATATGACCAGACGAATGTACTAACCAGCCACCTGTTGTGGTGGTTGTGACTGACCCTTTATCTCTCTATTTTCCCATGCTTGTTCACCCCCAAATCACCTAAATCCATCCCTTTCCCACCTATGATGCCTTCCTAAACATCCCCCAGTAAGTCTCATGCAATCCTGAAATGCTCTTCCCCTGCATCCCGTACATATGGGCAGCAACCCCTCTCCATACAAAAGGTGCCCTAGTGTTGGCTCATCAGCCATCATCGATTATGTTCACACTGGAGCTGAGACCCCTGTGGAACAGCCCTGGCAGGGCCCTGTATGGGCAGTCCCTTCTTTAGAGCCTTTAATTTGGGTTCCCACCTACTTCTGTGCCTCCTGCTCATGTGGGCCGGGCCTGGGAGGGGTCAGGACAGGGTATCACTGGGGCTCTGCTTCCTGCCACTGCATCTCTGCGCTCTTCTGTGCATGTGCAGATGAACTTCTATCACATAATCTAACACACCTGAGGCTTTCTTTTTGACTTCATAAATGGCTAGGGAAAATGTGAGTAAGCAGGAAAACCCAAACCTGCAACTGGTTAATCCCAGGCCACACAATATGCTTAATGTCTGAGAAACACATGTATCATATCGTCAAAACGATATAGTGAAACCCAAGGCAATACAATGTAGCTACTTTTGCATATTAGCAATTCAACTTTTGCTGTCTATTATTTTAAATATCGTTCTTTGAACTGTAAGTACAAAACCGTAATTAGGAGGCAGAGCAGATACGGCAACTTCAAAACCAGAAATCAAGCGATGTTGCCCGAGGCAACATAACCGCATCTTGGTTGTCACTGGCGTGTTGCAGAGCCCGTAATGACACACGGAAGTGAGTGACTTTATGGGAAGATGAGATAGGAGGCATTTATGAAGGCTAACGTGATTTCAGCACAAAAATTGAAGGGATTTATCTGCTGGTGTTGGTAGCAAACTCCCAGTTTTGTCTTTGTGGTGGATTAGGTTGCTTATCCTGTCAGTTATTTGTCAGCCTCTCCTCTGTAGCAAGGAGGAGCTGGCAGGCTCCCTCTTCCACGCCTGTATCATCTAGTTACCAAACTCTTTGCAAGCCCCCGGCGTTCTCGTCAGCCTGGGCAAATGTCAGCCCTGAAAACAAATCTGCTCTCCAGCTTTAGTGTTTGCAGAAATGGATTCTTGTCCAAATAAACAAGCAAGCTGGAATAAATGCACAAATTGTGGATCTTTCTCTTTCGTGCGATGCTGGGTGGTGGTTGCGTGTTTAGCACAGAGCAGCCTTGTATGAGGAAACACTCGCTCCAATTTGAGCAGGCTGGGTGCGGGGCTGTGGCTGGTTAGTGCTCATGCAAGAGCTGTGTGGAAATACAAAGGGATTAGTCTACGGCAAGGCAGAATCGGATAATCTGATAGCATCTCAGGTCTTGTCCATACTGAAAAACTGCGCTGCCCCAACTATTCCAGAGAACTGTTTCCGTGTAACCCACAAATACAGCTGAACTGGTACTGCGGGTGCTGTGGTGTTTCACGTTAGACTGTCTTTGCCATTCCTTCCTGCATGTGAACCACGAACTGTCCTGGTACGAGGCACTTAACTAAAGCTGTTGTTTCTGTGTCATTGTACCAGTGGTCACAAACAAACTCTTTCTCGCTGTCATGGTGGCTGCCTGCTGTGTGATACAGCATGACCACACTTCGCACGCATGTGCGTGTGTGACAGTGTGTATAAACCTGACTGAAGTCAATAGACCTTTACGTGACTGATAACAGAAGGAGTCTTTTAAGTGAAAACCACCACAGATGCAGTCACCTCTGCGTACCGCCATCCAGAGGCCCCAAAAGCTCAGCCTCCTGCCCTGCAGCCTCTCAGCAGCAGCTGCACTGCCCCAGGCTTTGGCAGGGAAGGAGCCAGGATGTCCTGGAGGGCAGGGAGGCTGCTAGAGAAGTGCAGCTCGGCCTCTTCAGCATGCCTTTTCCTATGCCAGTGCTCTGGAAAAGGAACGTGTAGGGATGAGGATGGGGCCAAAATGGGTTACTTGGAATAGCAAAAGTTAAGGTCATGAAATCTGTACCTGGAGCATAACAGAGAAAATGGCATTAACGATAACACTTTGTGAGGCACAAGGGGAAGGTGGAATAGGGTAAATCATTCTGCTGTTACTTAAAAAAAAAAAAAATCCCTTTTCTTCCTTGCAGGGTATTTTCCAGGTACAAGCACGTAACAGCAGTTGTGCCCTGTACCAGCAGCACTCTGTCCTCTCCCCAGGCAGAAATCGGTTTTATTGTTCTGAACATTTTCAGATTAATACTATGATGTTTACCTGCAGAAAACTGGTTATCTAAGATGATCTCGTTAAAGCAAGAGGATTTCAAACAAAAGCATTTCAAAGCAAAGTTGAAACACAGATAAAGATATTTTTCCACTGGTGACCTGATTATCCCCCTCTATATTTTTTTTATTCTGTGTTTTGATCGGGTAGTTTCTAATTTCTTTTCCCTTCCTCTGATAAATAAATTTTAGATTTCATTGAGGTTTTCTGAACTGAAAACTGATGCCTGGCACTTTTTTTTCTCTCTCTCTCTTTTTTTTTTTCTTTTTTTCCCACGAGAACCTCTCACTTTGTGGTTGCTTGAGGAAGTTGACTTAAGCAATTTAAAATGTAGTCGTGGCTTATTTAGAAAGAGACACTGGCCGTTAACACAAAAATACATGCCTAAATATGCTAACAGGTGCAAGAGCTGTCTAATCACATGATGGCTACAGGAAACCTATTAACCATAGTGTTTGGGTTAAAGGCAGGTCATACTGATAATTAAATACAGAAAGTAAAAATTTTTTGCTGTATCGTTTCTTCTTTCTTTTTTTCCTCAGTTTTCCTCGCCACTGATTCCACATACAGCTGGAAGATGAAGTTTTCTGTGTTCTAGATTTAGTATGAAAGGCTGTGACGCTGATTAAAATCAGCGACAGTCATAGCTGTAGTAGGAACAGAAATAGAGGTGTGAGGTTAAGCAGATGTCAGCATTCATTGTGAACTTCTGTGCTCTTTCAGGTTTCAGGTCACAGCTTCCAAATTCTTTTTCCACGCCACTTGGTGTCTATAAAATAAAGCTCGTGGAAAAAATAAGGCTAGTGTCTAACTGCTTAGATTGTCTTTGGATTTCATGTAAGGCAACTTTTTTTTTTTGTGATGTTTTGGATCTAGAGCTTTTCTTCCTTGTTATAAGGAGACAGCAATAAATAAATACATAAATCTTTAGACTAGACTTCATAATTTCAGCTTTGTGAAGGAGGGGCCCTCTTCCATACTACCTGTTCTATACCAGCCCTACAGAACACCTGCATGACCAGAAAAATAAATAAAAAAAAAATTATTTATTTATTTATTTATTTATTTTCTTAGAGAGTAGGTCTGCTGGCTTTCTGCAGCTCAGATTTCTGTAGGCAGGGGATCCCCTGGTGCTTTGCCTTTAGGTGTGATCCAGTGCATTTCACACCCTTACTATTGATGTGCTTACTGATTGAAGCTGCAATGTGCATGGCACCATTTCACACTTATCTTTGATTTTATTTAATTATTTCCAGTCATAGCTTCTAGATGATATAAATTGACTCATGGCTCATGTCGTCTTGCCATTGTATGTAATTTTGAATCATCAAAACACATTCGTGGAGCATTTGGAAACATAGAACAGCTTGGAGCAGCATGGAACAGTCCTTTTCTTTTTTTTTTTTTTTTTTTTCCCCCCCCCCCCTTCTGTTTGAAATCTACTTCCTATGAGTCAAATCCCAGCTTCTCTGGAATCTCCACGCACTACATGTTATTTTTTCACTTGAAGTTGTAAATCCCCCATCCAGATTTCCCAACCCCTGTGCAATTAAAAATACATATAATCAGCCGTAGGAGAAACTGTAGAGAAGGGGGCAGAAGAGTGACTTGGTGCTATGACTACAGCTTGCTTTGCTGTAGTCTCTCATCACAAGTCTATTACCGTATTTGACCAGAGAAAGTATTCCAGAAGATCTGGGCTCTATGTTTCAGTAAGGACAGAAAGAAACAGTATTTTGTGCCAGATTTATAACAACAATGGCAGATTTTTATATGTAGTGACTTTTGTTAGTAGAAAATAAGGGTGGAAATAGAGTTATCAGAATGTAATGTCACAAGCTGGAAACAGGGAAGATCCAGGCAAATGAGATGTGGGAAAAGAGTATTTGCATTGCAAAAGGACTCACAGTTCTATGCTACTCTGTGCATTACTGAAAAAAAGCCACAACAGATGCAGCAATATCAAATCTGTACCCCGTAGAAGAGGAAGCCACCTTCTATAGTTTGTAACAATGCTTGTAGGTAGCTAAAATTTCATTTGTCTGTATTTCAACATCCTCTTTTATTTTCTGATAACTGCTTTAAAATGGCTTCCTTCAGGAGAGAATTAGGAGACTAAGTAGACACTACCATTACTCTTTTTACATAGCCTCGTGTTATTCCTCACGTATGTGAGGAAACAGATGGCCTTCTCAAGAGTTTTATCAGTGACACTTTCCTACTGAAGTAGTCCTGTGCTCCAGTCTACATGCTGTGGTGGTCCCCGCTGCTTGTGTCCTGACTCAGGTTTGGATCAAGCTGGGTGACTGTTCTACCAGGGCAATAACATCAGGAGAGGAAAGATGGGCATGGTATTAAATTCTGCCCAAAGAGGCATACTGCTTTGTCCACTACAGCTACTTATCTATATATAGGATAGAGTTTGAATATCGAGCACCTCTTCTGGAACTGTTGTAGATACATTGGTAGCAGGGCTGATACATCCTAGACATGCAGAGTCCTTGTCAACAGCTTGATGGAAGTTTTGAAGCTGGCTAGAACAGAAGACGCATGGAGGTTGAAGATTGTGTGCCTCAGCTGCAGAGGACTGAACTAGAGCCTTTCATTTCTAAATACACATTCTTCTTCTGAGGATTCACAGGAAGCTTGTGCAGAGCATTTTTTTGCTAAGCCAGCCAATCTGTGCTGTATTTTCTTGAAAGCACTTTTGTAGCCTTTTTCATGTCTTTGACCATCTCTCCTCTCCTGTACAGGTCTCTATCAAGTGCCTTACCTAATAGAGACTTCTGGAGTTTGCATGCGGGTTGCCAGCAAGCATAATAGAAATCCAGGATTCAAGTGACTGAAAGAAATAGGATTTTATTTTTGTTGTAGGATTGGAGTATGCCCAAGTGACGTAGCAGGCCCTGGCACTCCTTTTCACTTGCCATATTCTCCTTTATCTTCTCTCCTCCCCTACTATACCTCAATCTGTCAATCCTGCTCTTCTCACCAAGCAACTTTTGCAAAAGACAGTCAGAACACTGAGCAGTGTTTTCTGAAAATACAGCTTCTGTACCTCCACTGTTCCCACTTAGGTCATTCCAGCAGTGGTGTCAGTCATTGTCCTTGAGAAAAGATAGTCCTTGGAGGCTGGAGAAGGGACGGATGCAGCTGTGCTTCTGTCCTCTGCCATCTAAACAAAAGGTGTTTGAAGATTTGCTTGTGGCTCCCTGAGATGACCGCAGCACCCTGGAGATAGATGGGAGGCTAAAAACCAGCACACCTTTCATACTCTTGCATGCCTGAATGCAGTGCAGGAAGTTTGAATCGCTCTGATCCTGTTACTCTCGCTAATAGCGGCTCCCTGGTGATGCAGAAAAATCAATACAACAGCAAAGGACTGACAGTGTATTTGGCCTCCTGTGGGAGGGAAGATATTTTGTTACAAGGTGCACAATACGGTCGGTTAGGCAATGGATATAAGACAAGAGGCCTGGGATAGGTGATCTTATAGGTGTGTGGGATACCTGGTGAGCCTGAATGTGGCCATCTGCATAGTTATGAGTCAAGTTCACCTGGTTCACTGCATGTGAATCAGGATTGAGACATGACTACTAAAAGCAACAGATGTATCATAAGATACTAAAACCAAAGCACAAAAAGTATTTGAACATTGCTATGGTTCTGTTGACACAAGAAAATACTTTTTGTGCTCTACTGAATCCATGCTGTTCCACAATTAGAGGCAGAATTGAAAGCTGTAGATTTCAGAGATCCTTATCTTATGTCCTAGGTCCTGTTGAGCTGCTATTTTGTTGCCATTGCCTGGTAAAATATTTATCTTCTGGAGCCTGTGGGGTTTTGTTTTCTTTTGTTCTTTTTATATAATTTCATTCCTTGTCTAAAGTACTGAACATCCATGAGATGGGCTATATGTCTGGAAATAATTAGAAAAACACTGAATAGATAAGGAGAAGGAAGTCCTGACAGACAGGGCACAGTGAAATACCTTACCTAGAAAGAGGTTACAGGAGTTCCTTTGTGATCTGGTATCTGAGTGTGGTTCTCACATCCCCATTGCTTTTGTGTCTAAAGCAATAACAGATCACAGAGGTATTCACTTGAGTCCTGTAAATATACATTAAAGAATAATAATAATAAAGACACCATAAAACAACTTGAAGTATTTTTCTTCTTCCATCCTGACAGCTGCATTCAAGAGTAAAATTTAACAAAGTGCTCTTCAACTTTGTTGCTTTTAAATGTTCACAGTGAATGTGAAAGAACATTTGTACACATCATACTAGGGAATATTACATAAAACATCTTAGTCTCCAAATACTTAAGTATTGGTCACTGTTCAGTATGACCATTTTCACTTTATTCCCAGAGAAAATAAAGCAAAAAAAAGCCTGTGTAATTTCTTCTCTGAGCTACAGTGGGACTTCATGTCAGTGTAAGGGATAAATTTAACTTCAGTCTCACAAGCAGAAGTCTACATTACTACATTTTATATTTAAACCTACATAGTTCAGAATTTAAAATAATTAAAAAAATCTTGTGTGCTTCTCTGACCACATATGAATAATTCTTTTCTCGATTTTTATTTTATCTGATTTTGCTTACTCCTCCACCCCCATGCTTATGGTGAAGCAGGTATGATTACTAACAAAATCTCAACAATGTTTTGGCACCATTTATGCTTATAAAGAAATGTCACATACTCAGCCTTCTAGGATCAGTTAAACCAAGGAAAAATACTGACACTAATTCAAGTGGCTTATAGAGGTGAAATACCTGGTAATATATGAGAATCCTCAGAGGGCAAAGAAGTGAATGACAGCACTCACACACGTGCTCTCCCCATATCCCCAGCAAACCATGGTTATAATTCATGAACTCAAGCCTGAAAATCTTGAACAGAACCAAAAAAAAACAAGAGGTGAATGCTTCAACTTTGCAAGAACATCTAAATGAACAGTAAAGAGGAGGATAATGCATACTTGATAGGAGAGAGTGTAGTTTTAAATCTGGGCCAGTAGGTCTCACCTCTGTGTTAGAGCTCATTTTCCCCATTTTCCACAAGATGTGTGGGAGAGAGTTGATGGGGAGTGGGGAGGTAAAGGAAAAGCTCCAGCAGTGCCTTTAAATCCTGTTGTCCCTCAGTGACAAGGCTACGTAGATGACCCAATGAATAAAAACCAACAGCTCAGGGAGACAAGGTACCTGTGATTTTAGTACAAGACAGGTGTGCCTTTGGCTATGAACAGTGACTGACATCTGAGAGTAGGCTGTGTGATTACTTTTAAAAAAGAAAATCTCAAGCTCAGTAAAGATGTGAAGAACTTGGATGGAAACCTGCTTACTGGGCAGCAAGCCATGTGAAAGAGAATAATTTCCAGCTTGCTTGTTTGCCTGTGAATGTTAAACTGCATAACATGAGGTTACTGCCCGTCCAGCAGTTCCTTAGCAGTATTAGGAGTTTACTTCACCCTGCCCCTTTTGGGGCTCTTTCTCAGTTATAAACTTGCTTTCATCTGAGTAGATGATCTACGCTGTGTCAGGTGTTGCATGGGGAACAGTTCACACTCATATTCCAGAGAGAAGAAACCCCAATCCTGATTTTAGGAGAAATACCAGTCCTAGCATGCTGTCAAAAGCCATGGGGCTATCAAAGTCAATCCTGTGTGGGGCATGCAAAATTTGAGGTATCAGGGATGCCAAGTCTATGTTTTGTCTGGCGTGCGAAGGGTGAGGGTGTGAAACCTAATAGACAAAATTAACAATGCATTAGCTAGTCCATAGATTTCTTTCATCTTCTTTCAGTGAGCCTGCGTGTGTCTAATGAGGCCTTTCTATGTTACACCAAGATCAAGGGCAGCCCCATCCTCAGGGCAGTTTGGTGGTGGCTCTGAGAAGCCCTGTGCAATCATATACTTGACCTTGCCAACAGAGTGAACAAGGAGAAAGATGGGCTCTCACAAGCTGAAGATTTATCTTCATGAATACTCTGCCCAAAGTGCACACGAGGTCGTATCTTGAGAAGACAGCTCTAACCACTTAGAGAAGAAAGGTATTTTTCTTGTCTCTGATTTCTCTGAGATTTGCTGTCCATTGCATGGATTAAAAAGAAGAAAAAAAAAAAAAGCAGCAGCATACCAGAAATAGCGACTCTTGCCAGCATCTCAGGCAGTTGAGTATTATAAGTGATAATTATGCTTCTGGCAACAGGTTAAGCCAGATGTTCAGGAGCAGCAGCTGTTGGCAAAGTTAGCTGTTTCATGGTGTGATGGAGCGATTCTTGGCATCTTTTGGGGGAAAGAGGGCATGAAAATGGGGGAAAGTTACGTAGACTAGAAGGTGCAACAATATACTATGATGATGGAAATGTGTATCAGTAGTGGAGAATGGAGAAACGTGAAAATGGTGGCAGCTCTGAAGAGGATAGAAAAATACCTCCTGGGCATTTTTAGTCAGTGATTTATGCTTATCAAAAAGAGCCATTAGGAGTGGCAGCTGGATCTATTTCAAATAGTCTAGCTCTGGATTGTGGGAATATGGCCTGGAGGCTTTTCTTCCATCTTAGGTACTCAAAATTCAGGCACTTGGGATTTCTTTACTAGCAAATTTTGTGAGGAAAGGAAATAAAAGGTTACAGTGGAAGGTCACAGATACTTTACCACTGGTGCGGTGGAGGGGAAATGTATGATTATCTTGGGTCTAAGATTTCTTGAGCCCTCATGTACTTGTGTAATTCTTCTGACTCTCCTTCATAAGCAGCACGGGAGGCAAGTCAGCAATGGTGGGAGCAGTTGCAATGAAAGCTACTCACGATCACAGTGAAGATTTTATGAGCTTCCCATAGATGATCGGATCGTGCAGGGAAAACTTTTGAAGCAGCTTTAATCTTGAGGGCTCTCTGTTGGATTCAGAAGCCAGTTTTTAACATTTGTCTCTATGGACAAGACAATGCAATGAGTTTTTGGGTTTATTTGCATTTTGTGCCATGCTTGAAAATGTTCCGAATGAGATAGTTTTGCATCTATAAGTATGTCTAGACTGTCCATATTGCCTCGACTCTATATTTGCATAAATAATTAAGTCTCCAGACCAGAGTTATTTTGAGTCTTGTCATCCCTGAGAAGGGCAAACAATTTTCTCTCTCCATTAAATGCATTTTCTGCAGAGTCTGTAAGGAAACTGAGTAGTGTTTTTTTCCAACTACAAAAGTTTAAGTGGATGAGGTTTACATACTGTGTGGTGTGGCTGTAACTAAAAGTGATATAATTCAGCTTTATTTATAATTCAGTCTGAGATTTAGGTTATGTTTACATAACTGAATTGTCGGCATTTACATATGTGAAACACTTGGTACCAGGCATCTGCCTTCAGAAGCCCAGTGTGGATCACAAGGGTGTGTAATCGCGACCAGTTTCTCACCAGGGAAGCTTTAAATTCCAGCACCCAGGGCCTCTCATTTTAAGATCTGCTTTGCACTAAGTCATAACGTTTTCACGTAAAGTACCTTCAAACGAGATCTGAGGTCTCAGTCTTTGGTATTCATGCACATGTTTGCACATGAATGAGCTTACATAAACAGGCATTTGTGTGCTTCATTACTTCACTTTTCTTAGGTAAATGCTTACGAGAAAATATGCACACATCTAAGAAAAGCCCATTAAAAACTTTTTTTCACTGGTGAGCTGTTTCAGGAATCCTAGAGGGACGATAGAGTTCATTTGCACATGCTTTCTTGTCCTTCAGAAGGATATTGCGAAGGGGAAGATATGTAGGAAAAGTACAGTTATTTTACCCATTGCTTAGTAAAGAAACAAAGTTCAGTTTTTCAACTTAGTATTGCATACATATTTATTTATTTTAAATGAAGAAACATATGGCACAATACTTGTGCGGGTTGGGATGTTCTGTTCAGATTACTCATCCAAAAGGCTTAGTACGTTATGTTTTTTTATAAGCATAAACACTGTCTAACCATTGCAGAGACTGTGTCTGTGATCAGATCTACTGCTGCCGATGTTTCCTTTACGATCTAATGAGAACACCTCAAGAATGAATGTTTCTTAAACTGAGGAAATACTGTAAATATTGCAGAGCAAAATACACACAAATTAATGCTGCATGTTTCCCTGGAATAAGTGGGAAGGGTAAATAGGTAAGAACACGTAACGTAACACACCAAGACTAATTTGGGCAATATTTTGGCGGTCCTTTTTTATTGTTTTGTTAAACTATATCATTCTGTTTCATAACACCTTTAACTTAAATTCTACTCTACAAAAAAAACATCCTTGGGATGTGAAAATCCTCCTTTAGTTCTGAAATATTGATTGAAATGTGCGTGGTGGAAAACTTATATTCCACCACCACCACCAATTGCCCCAAATTATATCTATAAACTGTATACGTCTGTATATTTCGCATTTCACAAATATCCTGCTTTTAAGTCCATTCTTTTAAAACTGAAGTGATTGAGGAGGGAAACGGTAGTTTGCGAGTTTTGGTGTCTGCTTTTTCTGAGATTTTTAAGTGCATGCCCTTTATGATACACCGTCGTATTTCTTGACCGTTGCTCTGCAGAAAATTTTGAAAAGTCTGTGGAATTAATTTTAAAATGTTTATTTAACAGCAGCTGTACCTCAAAATCCTAGAGTAACACAGTACTCTTACTTTTTGTTTTCCTAAGGCTATTAAAAACCAGAACACTTACATGGAAGTAAATGTAAAATGGACAATTTTAAGGTTCTGGTCCTGTGTTTAGATCACTGAAATTCCTCCTGCTCTTTCACCCGTTCCTGTTGAATTTGGAAAGTCCCCACGCTGAAATCAGTGTGTACTATCTGGGGACAGAGAAGAGAGGAGCCAGTGAAATAGGAAGGGTTAAGCGTGAAAACTAACCATAACAGCAATGTTGCCTTTCTTGTTGGTGGGCTGTCTACTATCATTTGTTCTGTAAATGGTTTTGCTTGTCCAAGCAGTGTATGATTGTTAGTTTTGAAATGGAATTGAGGCACATTACTTAGTTGTGTTTGTCTTTGCTCACTTTGTGTAGCTGAATTTCCTTCAGAACGGTGGGGGTTTCTTGAGAGTATTTAAAACCTACAAGGATAGCAGCTGGGCTGGGAGATGGTAAAGGAACATCTGCAAGAGCCAGAGCTCTAGCTGGAATTCAGAGTTTTAGCTTCACGGGGGCAGCTCTGTTGGCTTGCTATGAGCAGGCTCCACTAACTGCCCTGGATCTCGTTGTGTCTCATTTGTGTTGTTTAAATTAATATGTCTTAAGTGATGCTCATGGAAATCCTGCCACTACTTAGTATTAGAATTTGGAAAAGAAGCTATCGGTGATTGCTTAGCTACAGTAGCATAAATGACAAGGACAAAGTGTGTCTCCATCAAATAGGGAGAGCACTACGCTCTTGGGAATGCAGGGAAAAGGATAGTTATGGTACTGTGATGCTTTTGACTCTAGTTAGGATGTGCTCCAGTCAGCAGGTGTGTTGATTATTTTGTGTGAAATGCTGCTTTGGTTGGTACAAGGAAGATGGGATGGACAGAAAGAGATGACCACAAAATTGCTAGAGGATTAGTTCACCCGTTGAGCAGATGCAGTGTGTTGTTAAGCCAAACAAGTCCACAGCAGTCGTGTGAAAGCGTTACTGGTGAGTGGTAAGTGCTTAGAGGTAGAGGCTGATTTAAACACCTTCTCCACATTGTCATCCTGTGAGTAAAATTTGTCTTTCTTGCTTCGCATTGTTTATGTTAATGGAAATTTCTGTAGAGCCACAAATGGCTTCAAGGTTCCCATCATCAAAGGTACCTCGAAAACCAGCACAGAGAGAAAATTCCTGCCCCAGAGAGCTTCAAATCTCCAATGAGACCAACGAGGCAGGGAAGAGTGGGGATACTGCCCCCATTCTCCATGTTGATGGCTCCTTCCACACCTTCGGTTCCTGCCCTCATGGCTGTAGAGCCTCCTTCCTTCCCATGTTCAGTGGCTGCAGACCTGCTGTTAGTCTGCAACACACAACCCTCAGTTATGAATTGTAGCATCAGGACCTTTCAGGGCCTTTCTGAGGAACCTCAGAAGGTCTGCAGACCTCCAGCCCTAAAACAAGGGAAAAGCTGCCATTTGTGGTTGGTTGGTATGGTCTCCATTTCTTAGTCCTCCTGGTGAAATGGAGGCTGCTGACTCTCAACCCGATGCCCTTTGGGGTGGGAGCTTGGTTCGGAGATGCTGCACCCAGCAGGCTCTCCCAGCCATGGAGGGGAAAAAACAAGTCCCCGAGGCTTCCTTGCATGTGGGCTTTCCAAGAAAAGGTGTAGTGTATTGGGGAGGCTGTTGTTCATTTCTCTGCTATCTCCATGCTGCCTTTTGGCCCCCTGCTGTGCCCTCCCCGCCGTGCCAGCGTGTGCCGGTCCCAGGAGTGCCCAGCTGGGCCGTGCAGCTGGGGTGGCGAGGGCAGCCCCCACACCAGCTGTGCCCTCACACTGGAGGGCCTCTGGAGGCTGTGTCCACATCTGCCAGAGAAGCGACGTGTCTGCCCATTTGCCAGTCACGTGTGGCTTGCTGCTCCTACAGCTGTGCGAAAGATGTGGGACTCCATCCCATAACCCCGCTAGCCCCCCCAGTGGAAGATGAACCAGTATGGGAGATGTTTGTGAGGTGGCAAATGCTCTCGCCTCCTCCCCAGCACGGGGGCCATAGCTGGCAGCACAGAGGAGGCATTCTTCAGGTTGGGTCATGCACTTCTGGAGGGGCCAAAAACAAATGGCACCTGAAACGAGAGAAATCAGGAGGTGTAGTGGTAAGGAAAAGGCTGTGCTTCCTCGCTTTGAGGAACACAGACATCCTTGTCCATTACTCCTCCCAAATCTCTGAAAAGTAGTATTTCATCTTGCACCTTTGAACTCGCTTGAGTGGGCATTGCACTGTCACCTGCTCTTCACCCATGTGCTGCAGTTTGTGAGCTTCCTGTGGCAGTCCTCCCAGCAATCTGCCCTACCTCTTTTTCGGCAGGAGATAGTTTCACTTCGGGGGTTATTTGTTAAATGAGATACAGTCTTGAATTAACATCTTACATAAGCATTACTGAAAGAAAATGGATCCCACCTATTGTGCAGCAGGTATAATGGGGCTTCTTACACAGCACGGCTTGGGAATAACCCAATTCCTTAATTAACTCTCTCTTTCTATGCCAAAACCAAGCTGCTCAGGCAGTTTTATTCTTTTCCCATGTCTGGGAGGCAGTGCAGTGTTTGAAGACTTCAGTCAAGCTGCTTGTTGATTTTAATAACACCTGTGTCTTGAGGCTGATTGTGGGGGATTGCTGTCTGTCATTATTCAGTCACTTTGTTTAAGCTTACTAATCAGTTTGTTGGCTTCAGCATCTTTTGTCAAAAACATCTCTGTTTTGGAAGAAATCTGATACGTCTTTGCTTTATTTCTTTAACAGATTAGTTTGCTTTTCCTCAGCTCCTACGTGAAGGGAATCTGCCACTCTGGAACCAAGCTCCTGTTTAAAATAACTAGTGTATGCCTATGAAGTATTCATTAAAGGATCAGGCTTTTTGTTTGTTCTTTAGTTACTCCTGATTATTAGAGGATCACTGAGATAGTTAAAACTTACTTCCACGCACAACTCTTCAGATCCCCCAGTTCTCATGTCCATGGTCAGGCCACCTCCAGCTGGTTCAGCAGGTGCTGCTGCATGGTGGCGTGTCTTCACTTCAGGAGTGGGAAGAGCAGAATGGGAACAGCCTTTCTGTCTTCTCACCAGTGATGCTCATCCTTTTCCGTAGGAAAGTGATGAAGCTTAACCACCAGGCAGAGCTGATGCACAGGTAGGCTTGGCTCCTGCTGTGCCACAATAAATCTGCACCCTATCTCCATGGGCTGGTTGGAGACAGGAGGTTTAGTGTCTTGGTACGTCTAAGCCTCTAAAGCTCTTCTGACTTTCAGCTCAATACCCTATAGGTGCTGTGTAAAGGTCTAAACTTCTGTCATAGTCTAAAATGTACTGTAGCAGAAGCATACTTCTTATGCTTGGCTTATGGCTTTAGGAGGAAATATGTTGCCTGAATTTTCTCTGTAGATTCATTATGCTTTGAATGGGAGCCATCCTTCTCCTGGATTTTAGCCATGGCACTACTTGTTGAGAGATCATCACGCTACAGGCTAAAAATATAACCTCACTCCCCTCCCATCTCCATACCCTTGTAGGAGTGTATCTAGCATCTTTCAGGCAACTCCAAACCATGTTTGAATCTTATATATTCACTCTGAGCAGCTCTGGTGACACCCATAGCAATCTTGACGCTAGGGGTGGAGTGCTCTGTAGCCCCCTGCCTCTACAGTGTACTTGTCACTTGTTCAACAGATGTTCTGGGCTGCTATTTTAGGTGTTTAGAGGATCAGAAGCAAACTTTTCTCTGGTTGCTATTATACACTGACCACTATTTAGCTTTCCAAAGCAGAGTTGGGGTAGAGATTTGTAAGTGATATATTTAAAAATGCTTGCAAAAACGAGCAAATTCAAGCCGAGAATGTTTTGCAGTCATGATTTCAAGTTTATCGGAGTTGTGTGGCAGTTGACAGCGCTGTCTTTTGTGGCACAGTCTCATAGTGGTGTGTACTCCTTTGTAAGTCTCTTTGTAGTCCTATTGACTCGTGACAAAAAGATCCGAGGAGCATTGGCATATTGGTATTACAGCTTGCAACAGCTCTGTAATGAATCCCAGAGTGGGAATTTTCATCTCCTCTTCTAACTTCTGCCTCTTATAGTGGATTATCTACATATATGTGGCTCATGTTTTAGATGGGTTAATGAACCAGGAAGGTCCCAGGTCATGTCCAGGTCCTAGAAATATCATATATGGGCACGGGGGGAACTGAGTCCTTCATGTGGGAGTTGGGTCAGCGTGGCACAAGCTCCCCACTGCCTGCAGACAGGCATTTGCTCACTGGACCATTTTATGGCACTGATACGGGACATAAGGAACATATTTTTAGCCCTATCAAAGCAGTTAATAAGATTTTATTTTTTCACTTAAACGTGTTCACAGAATGGAAGGCACCGTGACTCTCTTACATAAGTATGCAAACCCATCTCCTGTGAGTTACAGGGGATGTTGCAGTAAAATGGCTTTCTTTAGAGTTTGGAAGAAAAATTCTGTAATGCCATTTTTTGCTATTGCTTGCAAATGGGATTTGAATAAGCAGGGAAAGACCATTATAAATGTGGTTTCAGAGGCTGTTCATCTTGAAACAAAGAGATTTCTTCACATTCAACCTCATTACTCTGATTAGTGGGTTGTAAAGTGAAGCATGAAAATGAAACATGACATAGACATGAATTGTTTGTACTAAAATCTATACAAACTGCTTCTTGGAAATGAAAGTATGACAGCCATCTTCTCTGAACTGTTTAAAAAGTTAAGTTTTTAAAAAAAAAGAGTAGCTCATTTTTAGGGCCTGTAAATTACATTGCTGTAGCTGTTGGGGGAGACAGCAAGAAGCTAAAAGAAAAAAAAAACGAATCAGTAGAATGCTTTTTGTTTCTTTAGCAGCATTGAAAAATGTGAAGAAGTGACAAAGTTTCAGAAGAAAGAAATGTTGAGCACGAATGTGTTTTGATTGGTTGAAAATGGATGAAAGTCTACTTGTTTTCACTTTTAAAATGGAGAGAATAGTCTGCATTATTCTCAAAAAGGCCTCTTTGTATCCTGCTTACATCCGACTTCAAATGCACTCTGTTCCGTTTGCTTGGCTGTTATAAAAATACCTGTTTGGATCTTCGTGGAGATCCTGGAAGAGGGCAAGTTTAATCTGTCGACGTTATTGGGGTTACGGGCACCGTATGGTGCAGGTGCAACAGAGCTGTAGCTGTAGAGCTGCGACGTACTGTCTGTTAGAATTAGTTTTTGAATACTGAGTTTTCTTAATAGAGCTCGGACCTGCAAGACTGTGTCTTTTCTGGTGTGGACGGGTTTAATGCTACAGACATCTCAAACTACCAACCGGCTTTGTGTGCCGCATGTGACCATGGACTGTCCAATTTCTTTGTGTTTTGTAGCTCACTTTAAAAAGAGCAAATAATTTCAATGCAAATTCTGGTGCTGCTGCAATACTGTTTCTAGAGATGACTCACAGTGGTACAAATAAGATCCCAGAACTCCTTTTGCAATCACATTGCCTTCATTTCCAATAAGTGCATCTGGAAAAGGATTTCTAAATGATACTAGGTGTCATGAGAAAGCAAATTGATGATACAATAGGCAGGAGGAAAATTCAGCATCTTGGTATTTAGGAAATGAGGGGAAAGGCTGTGGGTTGCAGTAATGAGTGTAAGTGTGTGTCTGCTGTGAAATTAGCTGATGTGAGAAAATAAGAAGTCTGGCTTCAAAGCAAGGGCTGCTGAGCAGGAGTGTACTTGGGGGACCCTGTGATACTCACTGCTTTTGGTCCTACCAAGCTGCTGCCATTGTGGTTTGGTTCTGTGGGAGGATGCGATCTGTAGTACCCTGGTAGGATGCGATCTGTAGCACCCTGGGTGGGCTGTGCAGTGAGGCTTGGGGTCTAGTGTGAAAGTGGAAAGTATGAGTTTTGGAGAGCTTTCTGGGAAATTTTCCTATTAAGCAGCTTTTCCCATGCTTTAGTGTCGCTCTGTGGTGCAGGTCCACAGAGTAACTCCATGACCCGTGGAAGCAGCACATCACCAGGCTCATTCACCTCCTTCTTCCATACAGATGAGGGTTGTGCGTTATCTGTGCTAAACCTTAGTAAATGGGTTTTGGGAGTGAAAAGAAATGAGCAGCTCATTCAGCCCCTGTACTTCAGGCCCGTGCCATGAGGAAGAGCCGTGCTGGCTGGCATGGCCACCCTGCAGCAAGTCCAAATGCCCGCCTCGGGTCGGGAATGCCCCACGGACAGCGTGGCTTTCTGCCACAGCCTGCAAGAGAGCTGCCTTGCAGGGGCTTGCAAATGGTCACCCCTCAGCAATCGGTCTGTGGCGTAGGCTGTGCAAACATGTGGGATTTGTTCCCTTCCTTGGCATGAGTCAGCACAGCACTTCGCCTATAGGACTCAAAATACGCTTTGAGGGATTTCTGTGGAAGGGAGGCACAGGAAAAGGGATGGGGAGGAAGGAGGATCCCTTCTGCCTCTGTTTTCTTGGAAGTAGCCTTGGGAATGGCTCAGCAGCAAAAGGCAGGAGCACTTGCTGCACTCTGAGATGGCTTGTTTGGGATCTGCTCCATGTGTACCCACCAGGGAAAGTGTTCTCCTGGTAGGTTTTGTAGAGGACCTGCTCTGAGCAGGTTTCAGGACACACGTTTCAGGTATGCACAGGACGGCAGCCTGCTGTTGAAATCAGTTCTGGTTCTTGAGCACGGAGCACAGACGCTTCTCACTCTGTTTATTTCCAGCACACGTTAGTGGAATTTATGCTCTGAGCAGGACAGAAGAAATCCTGGATTAACAAATTCTTATTTAGCAGTGTGTGTGTTTCTAATACAAAACCTCAGTACAAATAAACTCTGACCAGCAGGGCCTACGATCCAAAAAGGAGAATGACAACACTGTTGACCTGACTGTTCCCTGTCTTTCAATGAACTTAAGGGAGTTCCAGGTATTCATTGGTTCTTGGTTCCTCTGCTGGTTACCCAGACGAGTATTTTAGTGACTCTGTTTTTCTAAAGATGCTTTCTTCATGGTTTCGCAGGGGGGAGGGAGAGCTTGTAAGGGCTGAGGTTGGAGAACTCACTCTAAAAATGAAAGTACAAGTTAAAGTGTTTATTCAGTATATTAAGATATAATTGATGGTTGCAAAAGCCACGTTTTTGCCCACTTGTCAGAATATCTGGGTGGCTTTGTACAGACTGAGGTACTGGTCACCATGGATCTGGGGAAGGCAGTGTGATGCTAGATAAGAGCAAAACCAGTGCAGAGTTGTTCAAGGTGTTGGCTATCATTAAACAGAATCTTTTCTGCAGAAGAGAGGTTTTGGTCATAGAGGGGGAGGTTGAGCAAAAATTGAATTATTCAGTGTTGGCCCCTCCTTTATCTTGGAGGTGTCTGCAGTGATCAGATTGACCCTGAAGACTATGATACCAAAATCTTACTGAAGTAGAAGGAAATTGAAGTTGTGAACAACAAGCTGTGATAAAAGGTGTAAACAGGCTAATTAACAGGAGCAGTTATGTAGCTGAGCAAAGTACAGGAAAGCTCGTCTTGATGTTTGCTGTTGCAGTTACAATAATAGAGAGCAACCTGTTTTCCCAGCAAACTTCTGTTGCTTTGCTTTCTGTTAACTCCAAGGTGTTTTTGGGGTTGCAGATAGCATCAGCGCTGCCTGTGCTAGCGGTAAGGTGAGACACCAGTCGTACTTGCGTGCTCTTCCAGGAAAAAGGCCAGTAGATGTCATGCGACGTATCCAAAAGTGAATGGTGCCAACATCCATTTGTCAGCAGTCGTGGAGCTGCTGTGTGGAGGAGGGGTGAATTTAAAAAAAAAAAAAAGGGAGAAAAAAAAAAGCATACATGGATCACAAGGCTCATTGTATGATGCAACCTTTGTGGTTTGCAACTTAGAAGTCCGTGTAAATTCTGCTTCAAAATAAAGCCAGGGAGCCATGGGTTTCAGTCTGGGTTTTGGCAACTGCAAATGGGATTTGTGCTTTCTCCTTCTACCTCAGATTTGGCTTTTGTGAAAATCCTGGGGAAAAAGAGTACAAGACTTAAGCTACTGTTTTTTTGTTGTTTGTTTTTTTTTAACTGGATATTCCTAAATAAAATCCAGTTGCATAAACAGTTCTAACTGGGAAATGCATTTGTGTTGTTAGAAAAAGCTTTATTCTGACAAGCTCTACTGAACTGGCATTGCGATCATGCTCTCTGGCTGATGTATGAGTGGGCTTTAGTTTGCATGTGGGAGTTGTAATCTTCCATTTTTCTGAGTTATGGGTTTATACTGAGCCAGAGAGATCCTTGTTGGGTCACCTTCCTCCAGGACACCCTGGAGTTCTCCGAGTTCCGCATGGCCCAAATCAGGGATGAGCATGTAATCAGGGCTGGAAGCGTGAGGGGGTACAGCTGGACTCAGAAATCACACCCCAGGTATGGTTGTTGGTGTCCATCACGCACGTAACAGGATCTTAGAGTGCTCTAACTCGTGTGCACGCTCCTCTCTTTATCTGAGGCTTAATTTTTGTCCTGAATGCAAACTACTTGTCTGGGGAGCAGGTTTGGGGAACCACAAATCCAGGTTCTCCTCCTGCTAATTACAGCTCTATAGTGCTAAGATAGGAGCAAAAGAAGTAAAACCATACTGCACCTCTTACAGCTAAGAAATTCTTCTGGCTTTATAGACAGAGTTCAGGCACCTGGGGAAAATACTCAATTCTGCTCATTTTCAAAACTGTAAAAGAAACTCTATGTACTTCTGATATTTGTTAGGATTTTGCTCTAAGCAAAGTGTCAAGGGGGTGATGAAAGAGTCTGTCTGTAAGCCAGAAGAACCTTTATCATCTGTACTACCACTCTCGCTTGCCCGAGTAGCGAATGAGAACAGCCATCTAATAGCTGAAGAAAATGTTTGGCATGAACGGGCAGCTCTCAGGGACACGCACACCTCCTGTGACCCACAGCATTAAATCTGCTTTCATCTCAGGGCAAGAACTGAGGTCTGTCGTGCCCAACGGCTGGAGTGGGAATGGGGTTTGGATGTTTCCAACATGAGCTCTGATAGAGAACTACCGAAGCTGATGGTTTTCTGAGGACTTTGGGAATCTAGCTGGACAGCTCTGTCTATAATTCCAAGACCTAAACACAGACCTTTTGACTGAAGCGTTTGTGGGGCTTCTTATCTTTCTTTTTCCTTTTCCTTTTTTGATTAATGAAGCTACATGGAGTTGGATTTTTAAGATGCAACCCAACTCTGAGTGGCCATTCCAGCCCCTGTTGCTGAGATGCTGAGATAGAGCACTTTCTACAGCAAACAGCAGAGAAGTGAAGCAGCTTTGGTTGCACCCAGCTGCCTGTTACTGCCCTGTGCCAAGGGCACAAAGGTAGAGATTGCAATCCAGGCTCACGCCTCTGCTTCTGTTCCTTAATGAGACATCTTAACCATGTGTCACCGCATCGTTAATTGAGAGGTATGGTTGAAGAGAATTACGGAAGACCTTGAGTCTAGGAATGTAGGGCTTCAAGAAAAATGTTCCATGTGAGACCTGTGGCAAATCACACACTGCCAAAACTGTGGGCTGGCTTTCAGACAGAAGTAGGTGATGCTTCCAAACTGAGCAGATGAAGTCATTTTATTTATTTGAATCCATTTTTAGTCTGAACACCTCAAAAATGGGGTTCATACCAATCGCCAGAGCTTCCAATGCTGCTTTTGTTGCTTCAGTTGACCAGGGCAAAGCAACAACACTGAGCGGAGGCTGGGGAGTGGGACCCCCTGCCTGGCTTCCTCCAGTGAGAGTGGTGGCATGGGGCTAATGCACAGCCCCAGGTAACCAGGAGGTGGCTGGTGTGCTGCTGGGGCAGCAGAGCTGTGGGAGGGTGACAGGTTTGGTTGTCCTAAGAAAACATTGTGGAGAATTGTCTTTTTTTTGTCTTTTTTTTTTTCTCTTTGATATTTTTTCCTTGTCTCTTGGGAAGCCTACTATAAGAAAGTTGCAGGGAAAAAAAATAAATTAATGCTGTTTATTTAAATGTAGGTGAATATTCCTACTTCTCCCTATAACTTTAAAAAAAAAAAACTGGCATGTATGTTAATAGTTCTGTAAAGCTCTTCAGGAAGAATAACCATCACCACGTAGACCAAGAGCAGGTGCAAGTTAGACTGCCTGTTGTTATCCTGTGCTCTCACCACTGTGGCAAACAAATGTGATGAATAACCTGCTGTCCACAGATCTCAGTATTGCTTAGGAATTGGCTTGAAAGGATAGGTGGACTTTGCTCCAAGTTATCTATCTGGGCTTTTTTGCATTTTGTTAGTAAATCACAAAATACACTGGGATGTTGAGGCCTGAGTATTTTGTTGTAACCATTTGCTTAGAAAAGAGTATGACTCTCACCTGCTTGAAATCTGTGTTGCAGGCATTGGCTCGATCATTTTAAAAAGATGATAGACTAGAAAATCAGCCTGAGCTTGAGACCAACCCAAATCATGAGTTTCACAGAACTGCCTGATTTTCAGCAGAAAATGGTGAGCGTTGAACAACAGAATTGCTCAGTTCTGGCTATGCTGTTAGAAATGTAAGCTTGGATGCCAAGAAATGGTGCATTTACACAGTGACAGCTGATGTACGTTTGATTTTAAGCACTTCTATTGGCATACAGGAGAAAATAAAGGTTTAAAAAAGCTGTATTAAACCTCTGTTCAGCAGAACAAAGCTCAGCTATTGATGCAATGTATTAAGTTTTGGGTGGGAGGTTGGGTCTTTTGGGTATATAAATTGCAGTGTCAGAGCTTTGCTAGCTAGATGCTAGCCATCCAGCTGTGTCCTAAACATAAGGGGAAAAAACACTGAAGCTCACTAACCTGAGATGTGTAGGTGTGCTAGATAAAAGGAGGGTGTTCAGACACCCTGAGAAAGTAGTGTCTGGCAGCACTAGCTGAGGACAGTGTTAGCTGTTAGTGATTGCAACCTTTAAAAGAGAACTTTATGTTCACTTGATGTGAACAGGTAGTTCCTGTTCTCTATTTCAGTGATTTATTTATTTTTTTTCCCCCACCCCTTAGTTGGTGAAGGCTGTGACATGCTGAGCTGGTCTCTGTCAAAGTGCCCTGAAGACTAGTGGGATGCTGTAAAAGGGAGGCAACATACACACCCCCATTACCTCATCACTGCCACCCTGGCATCCCATCTGGAAAACAAGGTGATGATAGCCCACTTACATTATTCCAAAGAGTCACTGTTGTTTGAAAAACTCAGCAGTACTTACCAGAGGGGTTAAGCACCAACAGCTTCCATACAGTCCATCAGCATTTAAGTGCATGTTTGAAAGTGACAGTTTTAATGTGTTTGTTCTACAGCATGATGGTTACTGTGCTGGCAGAAATGGTAATTTCTGCAAGGAAAAGGATCAGAGTGTTCAGCAGCAGCATTGCAACACTGGACTGGGTGAAGCAGCTTGGCCTGGGGACAGCCATATTCATGGATGCGCCAGGACTGCCAGAATACGATGGCCACAAAAACTGCAGTGGGATACTGCAGCAGTTCAGCCCCTGAAATCCAAGACCATGTCTCTAGGCAAGTACTTGTTTTGACAAATTATTGTTATTGCTGTTTTTCACAGTAGCATTATGACAGGCATCTTCAGCTCCTAGGTAGACATACACTTTTGAAATTGAAGCAGAAGTACAAGTAATAAGAAAGGTTCTAGAAGTGTGGTCTACAGGGTGTTAATACTCTGTATGAGGAAAACTGGGCAAACTCTAAAAAAAAAAAAAAAAAAAAAGCTGGACAGTACAGGCCCTTGTCAGCTTACTTCTCAGGTCTCAGATATAGGCAACCTTAGATTGTTCTTTTGTTCTGTAAAGATCAATGCAAACCTTTATTTTCTATAAATAATTTAATAAATACTTTTGTTTTACAATGATACAACAAATGACAAATTCATAGCAAATGAGTCACAAAGAATTTAGGATCAGTATACTTTAATAAGGTATCAGTGTCAAAATACATTTCCTTATCAAGTTAAAGTTCCCATACAGTTATAATATTGTCAATAAGAATTCAGCAATATAGATTATGAAATAATTATGATAAAAAGTATGATTAATATTAAGACATGGAATATTTTTCAGAGTGTTTTAGTAAACTGTTAGGGTATAACATTTTTAATGCTGAAACTACACAAATAAGAAACAGAAAAGAGCAGTATTCAAGTGTCTTTAATCCTTGAAGCCTTTAAGTCCTTGCCACTGAAGGTTTGTCAAATCTGGCTTGTCAATTTTCATTACTTTTTGATGCTTAAAATATGTTGGTTTTTTTTTTTCCCACATAGAAATAAGATCACTTTAGGAGTAGCTTATTTTTGGTAATAAACTCTTGAAAGATCTAGCTGCAATAGGGGCTATATCTTTTTTTTTTTTTTTTAATGTTATGTACCAATAATAACAACAACAAAAGATATGCTTTTCTAAGAGTGCACAGTGTGTATGATTAAGACTCACTTAACACAGCGATCTCCGAAGTGCTCAATGAACCCAAGGCTCCCTCTCTGCAAGCTTCAGTGCATGATAGAAAGCAAATTTATAAAACACATTATTTTTAGACTTCCAGTTCCACTGAAGCCTATCTTTGTTCTAAGTTTCTGGGCCAGATTTTTTACCTGTTGTATATTGCCACTGTTCCATTTTTTTCAGCAAAACTACAATGATCTATACCAGTGGAGGAAACAAGATGGACGTATTCCAATACATTACCCTGGTTTGTATGCATTTCAGAGTCAGAACTGCTCACCTGCCTTTTATTAGCTTAATATTTTTGCTGTTTAAGTACACTCTAATTTCAACCTTAGCCTTTGAAAGCATTCAAAGCCTTACTTTTTAAAATATGTGCATGACAATAAATGATAGTTGAAGTTCTGAAAATGTCTGGCTGAATTTAATGACATTTCAGATCTTGACTAATATAAGGTAAATTAAAATGAGAGAGACCTGTCTGCCAGTAATTCATCTCACTACACAATCCTTAATTATTTTTGTCTACTTATAACTGAGTTAGCCTAATATACTGGGAAATACTACTTTTAGTTTTAATGATTCAATATTGAAATTATATTGCTAGCTAGCATATAACATGAAAAAGGCTAGCATTATTCAGAGATGTTAGTACTGGCCATTGGTGAGATTCCTGAAGTGTCAGCAACATCCTAAGAAATACTACTAGTTCTAGCAGAAACAGCTCTTATAGTTGTTGTGTCCTAGATACAGCAAAAGTACCAAGAGATGATTAACAACTGACCCAGAGAGTTATTATAATAATAAAAAAATCTGTTTTGTGTAAAAATAGAGAGAACAACAAAGCACAAAACAAGAAATCCCAACACAAACAACAATCCTCCACTGGGGTAAATCTGTAGGACTCCCTTGTCTGTAGAGCTAAGCCAGGTTAAGTCAGCTGAGAATGTGGCTTGCTTCGGAGGAAAAAAGCTTACAACGTGCAACCTTCACAGATACCCACAAACATTGTAGTTCACCATTCACATTTCTTTCAACAAAGTGTATAAAAATGAAGGGAAGGGGAGGGAGTCAGAAGGCTGGGAATTTTTTCTTTAGTATGCTTTCCCAAAAGTTATTAAAGTTACAATACAATAAATGCTGGAAAACAGAAAGACTCAAAGGATATCAATTTGGCAGATCAACAAAAAACTGTGGTTGGAGATCAAATTTGTTTCATTCGTCTTTGGCAATAAAAATAAATCTTTGCAGTACTGCAGCCAAAGTATCACAAGATGAGGCATTTATACCACAGCTTTTTACTAGCATGAAAACTGAAGAAAATCTGAGAGTATAAATTACAGGTAATGAGATAAGGGGAGGGTAATCAAACTCTCTAAACAACACATTAATTGCAATAGAGAAAATACAGTAGATGTATTTCTTTAACATGAATAATAAAGTGAGTAACTTCAAAAGGCCACTATTTGGTAATGTGGACAGGTTCAATATCTAAGTAAAATCCTGTAAAAGTGTATTGGTATTAGAAATTGTCTACTTGCAAAAATATATTTAAAAACTGAAGCTGTTTTGAACAGTATAGGCCAAGGAATATTGCAGGATCGCTCAGGTTGCCTGGTCCAGGGCTCTGAGCAGTTCACTGCCCTGCAGAAGCGTGGAACTGCCCAAAACAGGGACGTTAACCTCACAGTCATATCTTGTCAACTCAGGCAACAAATATGGTTCAAAGGAGGGTCCCAGCAGACGACTTGTCACACCTGAAAGAGAGTAAAGTGAGTCATGGCACTGAGACCAGAGACAGAGAATGAGAGAGCGAGAATTTCTTTCCTCTCCTCCCTCTTCTGTTTATATTAGTTACAATTTAATTTTCTACTTATGTCAGTGTGCCTCAGAACACCACCAGTTACAGTTTTTAGAGCAAACCTATGCCTCTCAGCCATAACAGCTTACAAGCATGAAGTTTTCCACCTCTATCCCCAATTTAGATTGCTCTGAGGAAAATGATACTGGTGCAAGTGAGGAAAGCTATAGTAAACAACAGTTTCTAAATTGACACCTGCACTCCCTCTACATAAACCTCCCTT
This sequence comes from Netta rufina, assembly GCF_964035555.1. Classification (NCBI taxonomy): domain Eukaryota; kingdom Metazoa; phylum Chordata; class Aves; order Anseriformes; family Anatidae; genus Netta; species Netta rufina. The sequence continues at coordinate 39,125,851 of NC_140125.1, forward strand.
CATTACTGATTGTCGTTTGTAGAAGGCATATGTTAGACTGTAACCTAATTCAAGCATCAATGCTGCACTGCAGTTGTTTAGTATAGTTTAATCAATTCCATCACAAGGCAACAATACGTAAGAGGATGGCTAGACCACCAAGGCACAAAGGCGTTAAGTTCAATTGAAATGAAGAGCAAAACTATTTTTCCCTCATATATCACAAATGTAAACGTTAACGTTTCATACTAAACAGCACTTAACTTTGCATTTTGTGAAACAAAATTGTGGTTCTCAGTTTATCATCCTCTGTTGTTGTTAAAGTTTTTACTTCATGTAATCAGCTATTTCCAATTGCTGTATTTGAAGTCTCTTACCTGATACTTTATGAGTTGGCTGGGCAGGATAGTCCTGATAATGGGAACTGTAAAACTGAGGGGGAAACGCTCCTGCTTTCAAATTCTCACCAGGACTGCCACAGGTGGGTTGCTGTTGCTGCTGTTGCTGCTGTTGCTGCTGTTGCTGTTGCAGTTGATTCATTGGTTGGCTCAGGCCTCTCGAGTTACAGACAAACTCATCTAATTTACATAGAAGGAAAAAGAGAAGTTAAATTAAGCTATTGTAATAGTTATAGTAGCTAATACTAATTCAAAGCAAAGCAATCATCAGCGTGATGATCACACAGTGTAGACATCCCTACATATTGTAGCAAAGCATGTCCAAAACCAGTGCTATCTCTGGGAGTAGTATTGTACTCAAGACAGTCAAATAAATACGCACAATATTGCAGAGAGGAAGTATCAGTTCTATCTCTGAGGTGTCTGCACATTACATCAGCATTAGCTAAACCCACCTCCATTAAATTGATCCCTATTGCCTCCAAAGCAAGGGCATGAACATACAGGAAACAATCTACTTGGTAGCTATCAACTGTACCATAAATCATTTAGCTCTTACTGATACAAACTGATCTCTAATTTTAGCTTACTGATTTTTTGACAGTGCTTATTAACATTTCCTCTTGAAAGAGTTTTTATTTCTATTCAAATTTTCTTAACATTTTGTTTCAGCACTTAACATTGCAAAATCAATTTCTTTTCTCTTACCAGTAAGAACACTTGTGCTGAGAGACTTCTTTTCTGAAACCAAGGAACAATTTTCCCCTTTGAGAAATTTCATTCTCTTCCACATTAAGTGAGATGGGTTAGTGACAGATGGATCTCCCTACAATTTGGAGAAAAACAAAACATGATCACACTGATGATCTTGGTATGTTCATAGTTTTGAAGGGGATGCATTTTCTCATAATTACCCCACTCAGTTGTTGCAATGCTTGTTCTTCATAATCCAGTTGTCGCTTCAGTTTCAAACTATTAGACAGAGCAATTCTTGCTGGGTTTATATCTATGCCTCGTTGCCCAAAAGCATCCAGTGGCCTGTTGAGAAAGGATCTTTGGGTGAGCAGGGAGGCAAATCTAAACAACCTAGTTCCATTTAAGCTGCCTTTGATGCATGACGCTGGACATCACGTGTTTTTGTTTCCTTTTGTCAGTCATCCTACAAGCTTTGGAAACATTTGACTTTTGGGATCAAAGACTAATGAAAGATTAGCATAAACAGCCTCTAGAAATCTCCAGACAGGCATAAAAATACTGTGGAAAAGAGTCATGAGATTTTTTTAAGTTTAGGATTTTGAGAGCCATGCCTATCCCCTTGCTTTGCATAGTAACACACAAGTTGCTGTTTGGAGACAAACCTTCTGTTTCCAAGTGTATGTTCAGATGCTGACATTTCTGCCCGCAACAAGAAAAACCCTGAAAGCAAACTTCAGGTAAACTGCACAACTCCGTATTTTAAAAGGACTGTGCCTATTTTATGCACTTCTTGACTGTTTCTCATGGCAAGCTTTGAAAACCCACACTCTGCTTGCTACCCAAGAGCTACAGACAAAATGATAGGAAACTGCCAGGACCGTCACTTCTGAGCTACACCTCATCCCATACTGTTTGTGTGTACCAGAAAGTAACAGAGATGAGGAAGAGCTGGAGAGAGAAAAAAAAAAAAAAAAACACAAAAAGTTATTTTAAATTTTAGTTGTAGTACCTATACATGCCAGCAATAAGTGTACTGTCATCCCTGTCTCTCCTTTGTCTTCTGTTGTGCAAAAAACATGTGCAAAATCAGAAAGTAAGCATGTGTCCCAACTTACCAGTAAGCCTTTTCAGAACTTTTCTAAACTGCATAAAGTAAAGCAGGCTTGGCAAAATCACTTTGCGTAATTTTTACTTGACAACTATGAAACACAGTCACGCGTCTTTACAAGCAACAGAAAGATAGCCCACTTGGGCTTCTACGACTGACTGCCACTGGGAGAGGACCACAACAATTTCCCCGGAATTGCAATCTGATGCCTTTCAAAACAAGTTATTTCAGCTGAACTGAGGAAAAGAATTTTTCAAGATTATGACCTCCCTCCCCCAGATATTTCCTGAGTAAGACAATTATAATACAGAAGCTCTTACCTTTTTTTATATATGGGCATGCCGGGAGAATGTATTGGGGGCCCTGAGGGTGAACTTGATAAGGTTCCTGAGTATTTATCCATGAGTCTCCATTTAGCTGGAACATATTCTAATGGGGGATCAGGTGGCCATTGGGTGTTTGGTCTTCCTCCCATCGAAGACAGGGGAGTGCTGGCTTGGTCGTGGTATGGCGGCAGCGATGACCTACTCATATTGTTGAAGAACACAGATGACAGTGACCCATGACCAGGGTTAATGTTTTTATTTGATAGCTGTGGGCAATATTTCTCTGGGAGGAACTGATTCTGTGAAGCAGAAGCAAGGGGTTGGAAGATAGTACTCATGCTACTTAGACTCTGCTGGGTATTTTGTGCACTTTCAGAGAGAGGACGTTCTTCTTGGCATATCGGGCTGAGCTGGAAATCTTCTCCATCCATAGGAATGTAAGGAGCCAAGGTTTCAAGGTCCAGTTCATTGAAGTCAGTCTGCAAAAAAATGAAATAAGTAAGTTCATAAAGAACCTAAAAGTTAATAACAGTTGTGCTGATGTGATGTGAAACGCTACTAGGGAGACTGTAAAGCTAGAAAGTCACTGTATGCTGAATTTATGTAAATGAAACTCACCTGCTCCTATTTATAGAAATGTCTTGTTTCTTTCAATGGCATAAATGTTGTACTCGTTTTGAACTGAACAGAGTTAATTTTCTTCTTAGTAGCTCACACAGTGTTATGTTTTTGGACTTGTGAGCAAAACAGTGTTGATACACCATTGTTTTAGCTACTGCTGAGTAGTGCATACAGAATGAAGGCCTTCTCCGTTTTTCACCCTGCACACCCCCAAGGAGGAGGCTTGGGGTGCACAACAAGTTGTGAGGGGACACAGGCAGGACATCTGCCTCCAACTGACCACAGGGATATTCCATACCACACGACACTGTGCTCAGAAATAAAAGTTGGGGGAAAGAAGGAGGGGTAGGGAGACATTCAGAGTTATGATGTTTGTCTTCCTAAGAAACCACTACACATGATAGAGCCCCGCTTTCCTGGAAATGGCTGAATAGTTGCCTGCCAATCGGAAGTAGTGAATAAATTCCTTATTTTTGCTTTGCTTGCACATGCAGCTTTTGCTTTTGTTTATTAAGCTGTCTTTATCTCAACCCATGAATTTTCACATTTTTACCCTTCCAATTAATTCTCTCCCCCATCCCACTGTGGGGGAGAGAGCAAGTGGCGGTGAGCATCTTTGCTGCCTCTTAGGGTTAACTCAAACATTTCTCATTTTGAGGTTTTGCAGGAATTAGTCTATTTATGTTTTGTTCTAGAAAGGATGTTTACTTGCTGTTCATCAGGCCAGATTAAAAAAATATGCTGCTGCTTGTATTTCTTATCCAGTCTACAGAAACTTCCAAATTCTGAAGCTCTCTGCTGCTTCTTTCTTAGCAGTGCCACCACAGTGATACCCTAAGGCACTTACTCCATACAGTTAGGGACAGTAATATACACCTCAGCTTTTGAAAGTGTATGCCCGTGTTAATGTTGTGCATCAAAGTTTTGGTGTACGTGTGGAAATGCAATTTGCATGTTATGTCACTGTTACCTGCACATACAGCATGCATCTCTACTACCTGCTAGCATAGGACTGATTTTCATGGATTTGGAAGAGATATTAGTTCCTTACCTGGGAGTTGCACTGATTTTTTGATTCTGTGTCCATGGCAAAGAGTTTTTCAATCACCTCAATCTTCAGATCTTCATCCACAGAACTGTAATAATCTCCTGGGCTGCTTGGCTGCACAGAAATGAGAATTTGCTATAAGCAGCAAGACAACCACAGTGCTGCCTTAGCATCATGCAGCTTATACTGTGCTAGTCAGATAAACAGATCTTTGCTATGAAGAGAAAATAGCAAGATTGCATATGTACTGTCATCAAAACCTATCACATCCTCTTCTCCAACATGAGATTACTTGTCACTACAAAATTTGAGAGACATAACCAATTAGCAGAGGCACCCAATACAGGAACCTAGCTGTCTTTGGAAACTCAGACCAGTAACATGGTAGGTACACTAATAAATGATTTTGTCAAGAAAGGAAATGTTTTGCACCACCTCAATGATTTCATTTAAACTGGACATTATCTAGTAAAGATCTGGCTAAGAGAGGCTCCTGCTCTTGAGGGCAATGCCCTGAAAGTACATTCATTATTTCAGTGATGAACTGCATGGAGCTACTCTGTTGGGTAAATTTTCTCTGGAGCTTGTGTTGGATAAGGTTTCTGGATGAAGACTGTAGCTTCTAGTGAACAAACAGAAAGAGGATTGGTCTAAGGGAGATTGTGCTAGTGGCCAGACCGTTTTACATTGGCATTTCATTTAAGGCTAATTCCATGAATGGTGGTTGCAAGTTCATCTACCAGTTGGTTTATAGACTATCATAATTACTGACTGAGCTGGGACAAAATGAGGATTAAAATACAAAGGCATGATATAGTTCCCATTTGATATTTTTGCTATTGATCCTTAAGGTATACACAGTACAGCAGGGATATAGTTATGCTGGGTCTGATTACAAGCATTGAGACAGGACTGCTAGTATGAAAACATCACCTGCATATATTGATGGACCTACACAGAAAACACCGCTTTCACATTTTTTTTTAAAGCTTTTCTTACCGTGGAACAGCTACTGTTGCTGCTTGCACTTGGAGTACTGCTGCCGGGTGCAATCTGAGGCATGGTAAAGGATGGTATCGTCAGTGTTTCACCTTGAGCAGCATGGCTTTTCACTTCCACTGGCCAGGGTTTATTTGGTGTCAAAACAGTGCTGGTAAAGGCAGGGGCTTCCTCAAACTTCTGTGTCCCTGGAAAGAGTTGTAACAATATTAATGGATGCCTTTAGCTCGCGTACCCTGTTATGATATAACTACAGCTATTCATTAAAAGTGAACCCTGCTCCTAGTTGCCATAACAATAAGTTGGCAAAGATTTACTGTATCTTGTTTAGTCAGCAAGAAAAACCTGATTCTGCTCTCATTCACAGAAATTTTCTACTGATATGAGCACACAGGCTCTTATGACTGTTACTCCTAATTTCTACACAGCAAACAGAACTTGTCTATTAAGTTCTTAAATGTAGGCTCATACATGGTTCTTTGTTACACAAAAATTATTTGCACAAATACTAACCAAAATCCAGGGAAATAATGGCATCTCCAGGTGTTGGTGCCAGCTGCGCAAGTTCCTCTGGTTCTTCCTTTAGCTTAGTAAACAAGAAATCACTCTTCTCTGTCCCGGGGATCCCGTTCTCGAAGGCAGTGCTCATCGTGAGCAGGTGAGGCTTGAAGAGCGATTCCGTTTGGTCCATAGAGAACACTATATCATTCTTCTCAATTTCACTAGAAAAAAAAAAAAAAGATTTAAGGCATTTTGCTCTGTAAAGGAAAAAGATGTGGTAACACAGGTATTACAGACTCTCTAAAGATCAGCTGTAAGAGCATTTTGGTGGCTCTCGGTGGAATGCCAGGCTCTTGACAGGCGAGGCACGGTTCCAGCGTTGCTGAGCACCACAATCTCAGATGACGCAGAGAATGTGGTCAGGACTTCTGTGGGAATACTCGGGGCTTTGTTGCTCTGTTTTTTCAAGGGATGTAGTCCAGGCTATAATGACCCAGACTCAAATAAGTATTTCCTATTTTGGCCTCATCTAGGGCCAAAAATACTTGGGTTTTGCCAGACAAAGACTATTCTGTGGTCCTGATTTTTGAGGAGGAAAATGGCTTTTCCTAGCAACACAAGTTACAATTACTACTGAATTTTATCTCTCTTGTCACTGTACTAGAAAAATAAAACATATTTAGTCATTGTGTTGCAAAACAAAATCTTTACTGCAGGCTTTATTCTCTGGTCTACTAGCAGAGCAGTTGCTCTGTAGAAGAGACTATAGTGTATTTCAACAGCTTGTATGGGAACAGTGATGCCATATTCTTCATGAATGTCTAACATCAGTAAACAAGCTTGAACAAACATGACTAAACTGATTTAAGCATAGAACCAATGGATAAATAGACCCTTCAAAAACACCTCTGATTAATGCACTTCTTCCAGCAGATGGATTTAAGTGTGTTGTTTTTGTTGTTGTTCTGCACAACTTACCTCAGCACATAGTTGACACAGATGATGCACTGAGGCTGTAGGTTGCGCGTGTTGTAAATGACAGTCCCTTGAGTCTCCAGCCATACGTATCCACCATGCTTGGCAAGCATACGGTACTGGCCAGTCACCACTTGACCTTTTGTGCACACTGAGAAATGAGAGCAGAGAAATAAAAATAATGTTGCAGCACAAATTAGAATGCACTATATGTAACAGTAATTTAAATAAACCTGTTTCTGAGTTTTCATTACACAAAACCACACAAAAACATTTGTAAGTAAGGATGCTTAATTTCTGGCAAATTCAGCCATTTTTGATATAAAAGGGGCTGTTAAGCTGATGTTCCCACTCAAGGTGCATGGCATTTGAGTTCTTTGGATGGACTGAGTATTCAAATCAGGGTGTGGGACTTTTTGATTTCAATATAAGATCCTAGTTGCTCCCCAAATAAACCCCACTGCATATTTCTTTAAAGTCCCTTTTCTAGTACAATTGCTCTCAATTTAGGTTCCCAAATGGATCTGTACAAAAGGAAATTTATTTAGGAAGCTATTCAATAGTCTCCTTATTTAGGTGATGGATATTCCCAAGAATCAGATGATTTAAAAGCAATCTCCACAGAAAGTTACTGTCATGATTTCATTTCATACCAATCTCTTTTCCATGCCTTAGAGTAAGGAGCTGGAGATAACAACACAATGAAAGCGAAGATATCACCAGAACAACAGTGGTCTTAAGTGACTGAAGAAGTAATATCACTTAAAAAGGCATCGTTAAGAAAGGTAAATGGGTTTAAAGTTTCATGTAGATGTCTGAAAGGTTGAGGATCCCCCAGGTATTTTGTAATACTTGGGGAGAATGAGATTTCAGTATGGAGCTCTGGACTTCTGAGACGTGTAGTTTTATGATGTGCTGCCAGGTGCAAACCCCTTCCTAAAAGCAAGGGATATTATCATGCAATTTATAGTCATCAGTTGGGGAAAATATTGCTGATTGAAAGTGGTAAAATTAGGGCTGAGTGTTGGAGTATGCAGGCAGTACAAACAAGAGGTTGTATTTGTAAGCAGACATAGTCGCGCTGAGTGGCAAAATGGGAACTGGCACAACAAAACCTTTGAACACTTTGGCAATCTTTCCTTTTAAACAGCTTTTATGCATTAAGACAGTACGCCATCAAACTAATGCCCTAAAAATAAAGCAAATTGGCTCAGGAAGGCTGGAACTTGATTCTGCAGTCTTTATACAGAAAAATTCCTTGTGAATGTGGCCATTAACAGAAACTATTTATTGTCAGTCTCTCCTACATTGCCACTACACAAATGTACAATGCAGGCCTTGGAAACACAACTGGTTTGCAGATAATTGTTACTGTGTTTATCTTTCTATCTCTGAAGTTTGTTTGTTTGTTTTCTTCCTAGGAGTATCTAATCATCCTTTATTTAATTTATTTAGACAAAGCAGAACATTACCTTTATTGATTAAATACTTCTGGTGGAACAAAATCAAAAGCCTTTCATTTCAAAGTGTTTTAGTGACTGAACTGTTCTGCTCTGCTTGTGAAACATAATTACACTGCTTCCTAATCATCAGCTCATCAATAAGAGTCACAGTGTAGGCGCCTGCTACATTACAAAGAAGCTTTTTACTGCTTTAATCTTTTTTATTAATATTATTCAAAGCATGTCATGTTCTGATATAATAAAGTACAGCAGAATCCCTCCTTGGGGTAATCTCATAAATTACTAATACACTTGTAACTGCTGACTTTGTTATCAATGCTGCATTAAAGGTTCTGGCTTTGGAGTGGATTTCTCTTTCTTTCTTTCTTTCTCTTTTTCTCTCTCTCTCTCTCTCTCTCTCTCTCTTTCATATACATTTATATACTTACATACATACATTCCTGTGTCTTTACAGAATTAGTATCATCTCAATGAAACATGCTCACATTAGATACCTTATATTGGGGAAGAGAAGGGGGGAGGCAGAGATGAATTTAATTTAATATAAAGTTTGCTTTTTTAATTGCTGAGAAATGTTTAAGAAATATGATTCACTTGGAAGGCTTATTGAACTTCTGCTTGTACTACCAAGTGACATGCCCCAGATGGTGACAACAGCTCCCCAACAAGGTCAACAGCAAAATTCCCATTGGCTTTAACAGCAACACGACCCAACCCTACTAGAAGTGTTTATTGACTATTAATCCCTGAATGGAAAATATAGCTCTACAGTCAATCACTTGTGTAGATTTATGTAACAAAACAGAGATTTTCACCTTGCTTGCATAATATGTGAAAAACTGGGTATGCTAACTGCTGCCAAATGCTTTCTAATCTTTCTTTTGATGATGACTAATTAAGACTTTCATATTCTATATGCAACTATATTTCCAACTCAGAACACAGACTACTGTGCCTTGCTTGAATGCAAGGTTAGTATTGAAAAAGTTTGGCACTGAAAACAAAAATCACAGTATAGTAAAACTGCACAGAGCTTGATTTTCCACTAAATTGGAAGGAAGGGAAAGAGTTCTATCTCACAGACTCATTTGAGGTTTTTCTCCCTCTCTCTTCCATCTTCAGACTCCTATCTCCTACGTATCTTTACAATACTAAGCGGTTGGCACTATCAGAATTGATGCCTATATTGTTGTATGAATATATACTCTATATAAAATAATTCTAATAAAGTGCTAGTTTAATAAATACAGGAGTATTGAACACAAATACCATATTTGGTTCTGCACTCTGACTTGTGTCTCTATGTAAGCCAGGAGGTGCACACTTCCATGTGTAAATGAACATGGCCAGGAAGAACCAGTAAGCTGTGTGCCTGCTTGGTTGCCCTGTGCACTAGACAACATCTCAGCAATAATGGCACACATTAAGAAACCTAGGGGTTTCGAACTCAGAGAGGTTATGTGCTTGCTGAAGGCACAGCTTGCTAAGAACCCTGACTGTCCCAAAAGATAGAGGAAGCATTTCTCTTAGAAGGACTAAAAGCATTTAAAAGCATTTATTGGTTAATCACAGCATGGAGTGTGGTCCAGTGCTTCCAACAGTAGAGATCATCCATGTTGATCCTGTACAGTATCATATACACTGTGGAAGAGTTCAATCCTAAGTATTTACTATCTGTGTAGTGCACTGTGCTTTGAGCACTTTTGCTAGTTAACTCACCACTCTACACCTTCCTTTGGCTTCATTCAACATCTCAGTCAGTCCATGCCCAACAGCAACTATCCGCGGGATTTGTGCCTTTTCTATCGGCACAAAGGGAATCTAGGTGTAATCTTGTGCCCTCCATGAGATGAATCCAATTGCTACAGGGAGGAGAAGCCTCCATCAATGCCTGGTTAAGATGTTTAGTAGAAGCTCTCCAGAAATCCTTACATGGACTAGTCTTGATTCAATGGTCCTATCTAATTAATTAAATAGGGATAAACCAACATGAGCTCTCTCTCCTGCTACCAAAAAGATTGCCAATTCTCATTTCATTCCTTCTCTGGCATTATCCCATTCTTAGAAATGAAACTCAGCAATTCAAAACCAACTGTACAGCATAGCCACCGATTTTTCACAGGATGACTCTTGATAGCTCAGCATAGGCTATGCACATCTTATCTATGAATATCACTAATTCCTTTTCACTGTTAAAACCATGAACACACTTTCAAAGAAACAATTTTAAAAGATATATTCCCAGACATCCCTCTGTAAGGATGGTATTGTGCTTCTTTTTTTTTTTTTTTTTTTTAAAAGCAGTTCTGGAAACAGAATGATTCATAACAACACTGTTCTACAGCACACAACTTTAATCACTGCCAAACATTCTTTCAAATAACATTCAACTCAAAGCTATCCTGAATCCTTGCCATTGCAGCTAACACATATTCCCTTTTCCCCCTAAGGTCAGACAGCTATTCTTTACTGCTACTTTTCTCTGAGATGTACAGAAATACTTTCTCTGTAAGTATATTTGGTGGGTAATTCCCCACAGACATGATCTAAGTCATGGACTTTCCTGAGCCACAGAGACCTTGATCATAGTTAACTACATGTGGTTTCTGTTGTTGTTGGTTTTCTTTTCTTTTTTTTTTTTTTTAAACTCATGTGCTTCAGTCTAGCAGCTTTGCCTTGTTTTTATAAAAATAGCAGCAGCAGTTTTAGTGACTTTTTGCTGAGTACTCTCCCATGCACTACTAGTTCAGTGGCTGTAACAGCCAGAGGTGGGAAGCATTGTGTGTACAGTGGGCACCATGCTGTCTCCAGTATAAGTGCCACTTTTAAGGACAGAGACTGAAGACTTGAATTGAATAATTTTAAGACACTTTATGTGCAAGAGAGAAAGTGTAATTGTGTGGCTGGCTTGCTGAATAGAGGGAACAGACCTTGGCTCTGATCCCTGCTCCCAAAATGATTCAGGTATTTTATATTAAGAACAGCTAAGAGTGGCACTTTACAAAGGCATAAGAATAACAAGAAGAAACTGTTCCTAGAAGTATATGTTATCTGTACAATGACTATCCCTTTTAGAAAATCTTCTTGCACACCTGTTTTGGGTGGGGAAGGTAGTTTTTATTTGGTAGCAGATGAAAGACATTAAAAAATATGCTGCATTAAGCTCTTCCTATTGCCCTTTACAACTGCCCTTATTGCTGAGCCCAATGGTAGACTAATACCAGTAAACGCACTCATGCACTTCATTATCACTAGAATGGTAAAACCAAGCTAGTATTGCCTAACCCATCTTTTCAAATTTTCAGCTGATCTATGCATTATCCCTTAGAAAAAGATCCTCTTTTAGCTATAATCCAAATTTATTTTTAAGTATGGCAAAAATCAGTCCCTGTGGAAAGAGCAAGAGCAGTTTTCAGGGAGACAAACATAGTAACATGTAAGCTTTCTTGCAGAGTGTAAATTCTTTTCTCAGAGAATACACACACAAATACCCATCCTCACAATTTATTGAGGTATCTATGTGCAAACTGTGCCCAAAAAAATAAGAACATGACTTACAGTTCTGATGACTCTTGGTCATATTCTCCGAGTCCAAGGCATGGTAGAACTCGTACGCTGAACGGCCCAGCAGCTCCTCTGGGTGGTATCCAATCAGTTCTGTTATTCTAGGGTAAGAAAAAACAAACATTTAAAACTCCTATCACCTGACAGCACTTCACAGGTCTCAGTTCTAGTTCTTAAACTGAAAGAATTAAAACCACAATGTGAGAAATCCTGAACTTCCAAAGTCATTAGGATATGTAGAGAATTTCTAAGCATGTTCTTAAACATTTCCATGTTCAAAATAGGTTGTCTTTTGCTCCTACTGTAAAAAAAAAAATATTCCTACAGTAGTGATGTGTTGCAAATTTTCCCAGGCCTATTGCACAGCATCTCTTACAGAAGCTCACAATAGGGAAACCATTACTAGCAAAGTTCTCAAGCTGTCCACTACATACAGAAACTCCCACTATATCATCCAAAAATAAACGTGTGCAAGGTAGTAGTAGTTGGCACCATCAGTTTTGAAAGTTTATGTAAGTTTTTAAAATATACACGTGTTAACTCACTACTTTGGGTATTACATTTAATAAAATAATAAAGCAAGGTGAGAAATTAAGGGCTTTAAAAAAAAATCAAATCAGCTCTTCTACTTAGTGTTTCTCAATTGTATGAGAACTTTACCATGTGGATTAGGTTACTTGGGTGACTAATCCACAAACTAAGTAGGATTTTACACAAAGAAAGCTATGGTCTGAAAAACTAGACTTTTTTCAGAGCTTTTCTGAGTACTCAGGCAAGGCAGGATTTGTCACAAGTTTCTGAATAAATGAAAATAGGTCATCAAACTGTGCAGATGATTTTGTCTAATGAGGGGGTGGAGGAAAAGGGTTGTTTTCTCCTAAATTAAATTTGAATAAAATCCATCACATGCAACTTTACAGAAAATACAGTTAGTAAAAATTAACGTTCTATATGCATTCAAAAGCAAAGATACCATCATCTGGAATAATAAGGAAAAGCGTTACTGTTTTTCAAGTCAGTAGCAACTCTTAGATGCCTTTTCCTAGCTTTGGAAGTGCAATAACAGCCCAGAATGTTGCCCAGCAGTATCTCAAAGCAACTACAAACGGATTGCTACGCTGCCATAAGCCTTAAAAAGCCAGGAAGTTTGGAGAGGGATGGTCACGTCTTAGAGCACATCACTGCTGTGAATGGTAAGAGCTGAGCTTTATGCTTTACAACTAAACTCCCTTGGTAGGGTTTATCTGCCTCTACAGCTCTTTGATTAGTGGTGTTACCGCACTGCTACTTCTAAGATGCACACCCCCGGTTTGGGTTTGGGGTTTTGTGTACTTGTTGGAAGGACAGTCGTGGCCCAGCCCTCCAGACAAAAGCATGCCTTCACAAGACACACATGTAAATACTGCAAAACAAACAGAACAAGAGCATGGCAGGGATCTGGATCCCCCTCGAGCAAGGAAGACGAATAAGATGTAGCTGCGTTGTGTAGGGTTTGAAAGCCAAGGTGTTGAGTCAGCTTTTCCCTCGCCTCCACAGATGCGTGTAGCTCATACCCCCAGGACACCTTGGTTTGTCACGCTGATAACTGCTCTCTGTCCTGATCTCCACGGAATGAACCTGAGTTTGCAATGGCTCTGCTAAGCAAAGACTGTAGTTGATTTTACTGAATTCCCCCAGAAGATTTAGTCTTCTGTTTATGTTTACAGCTTTATTTACGCTTACAGCTAGACCAACAAAGGGGAAATTCTTGAATCAGATTTCAAAGAGTTGCTTTTTTTGGACTGTCTTCACTGACAAGTTTCTGATCTTTTAAATTGCAACACAGTCAAATCTATAACTTTTCTCCGAAACCACAATGCTTTTTCTTTTCAATAAAAGCAGAAGTTCTCATAACAAGTGAGTCACAAGAGCTGAACGTCAGGAGAAAACACTGAATACAGAAGGAGCCCTAATAAAACAAAGGCTCCCGAAGTACATTTGCTGCTTGCCTTTGTGCAGTTGGTGTCATACATTGGTGTAAGTGGCCAGAGGCTTTTGCCAGGACCAGTGTAAACATGCAACCTTCAAAAACAGCAAATCTGGCTTTTGGTTCGCATCATATCATAAAGCCATCAAGATTAGCTTGGAGCTCAGCACAAGGGGAAGGCTTTTAAAGTGCAGGATTTAATCTTAATCCTGTCACTTGGAGCTCAAAGACAAGTGGGGATTGCATGTGGAGAATGAAAAGGAAATAAAAGAATTGGGAAAGAAAAAAAAAAAAAAAAAAAAAAGGAAGCATCATGCACCGAGGAGCACCAATGCAAATCCCAAACCACACCACAACCATAATGGGTGTCAACAATGGAACTGAGATAGCGAGCAGAAACCATGCCTTACAGCAAGCTGAGGGACTCTTAACTCTCTTCATATATGGATTGCAATCTGTGTGCCAAAATTGTCTATTCCAATCCTGTAATTCTCCTCTCAAATTATTCATTACTGATCAGGTCATAACAAGTATCCTTACTATAAAATTACCCTTCGTGTCATTCCATGGCACAGAAAGACTCATAGTGTAATCCTGCTGTGATTATGTCAAATTTAATTACATTGAATTTGGTCTCGGATTAAAGTTAGCAAGTGGTATGCAGGTTTTTACCTCAACCAAGTAAAATGTATACAAAAAGAAAAAATTAAGATACCTACAAACCCCAAGATACTGACCAAACTCTAAACCCAGGCCAGGTAACAGTGAAATACCAGTCAAGAGTAATAGTTTTAGAATAGTTACTTAAAAAAAATAAAAGGCTTATCAGCCCCTCTGCCCTAGCTAATTGATCTGTTAATGTGCTACCACTACTCAGCTTCATTACATTTCTCTTTAAACACTCTTAGGAAGAAAATACTTATTTTTCTCTTATTTTTTCCCGTCTCTGTCACCTCTGTCCTCTTCCTTTCCAGGACATTTGTGGAAGACTGGCTGCAGCTAACAGCCTGAACAGGCTGAAGCACAGCAGGTGGTTTAGCAGCCACTCCGCTGATGTTGCCTGAGCATGGCTTTGGCTCTGGCCATTTTAGAGCATCCTCCGAGCTCTGCAAGCAGTCCACAAGAGCCTCTCTGAGAGATAAAATACCAAATGAACACACAGAGCAGTAAGTGGAAAGGAAAAAGCGTCGTACGGAGGAGCTATGAGAAGTACCAAGCTAAAAAAGTCACAGAAATTTATATGCCCCATGGGACCAACGGGTCATTTACAAAACCTGAGTCCAAAGCACAAGACTTCTACTTTTGCTTAGGCACCAGACAGAAAATTGCTCTTTGTGCAAGCTGTGGAATGACAAAATAGGAAAACAAACTGCATGGTGGGTTTGGATGGCTCTCCTGTCATGCTAGGCTTTGTGTTTTCTCTGCATGTGTAAAAGCTGCACTGTTGCTAATTAGGAGGAGAATACTAATTTCTGTTGGAGAAGACGAGCGGGTTGAGAGGCCATTTATTCTCCTGCTAACCCACCCTTCCCTGAAAGCATAAAGACCTTTGGGGGAACCTTCATTTTGCCAAACTGGCACTTCAGTTTTCTGAGCTAACCCTGTCACCATGATGCAGCAGGGTCAAAATCTCAGAGCACACATGGAAGGGATGGGCAGTAGCCCTCCAGTGCAGGTCTGTCTCAGCTACTGCTATTTAAATGCTTTTTGAGCACTATTTCAGTTTCTTTTAATGCATCCATTTCTTGGATGTGGAGTAAAGGGAAACTTTTGTGCTTAAGGTACACACAACAGAGGAACAGAATATCTGAATCCTACACCTAGGTGAATGCAACTTTGGCCTTCTTTAGCTCTGAGACACGGCAAAACATAAATAAAGCTTACTTCTTCAAAGGCGTCTCCTAAGAGATGAGCTATTTCAGGTGTTTTTATTATTTTTTTTTTAATTGGGCTTTGCTGCTTTTCTGTCTCTTTACAGGAGCACAAAGGTTTTTATTGTATACTATTACTTGAGTTAAAATAGTATGATGAGAGCTAACAGCACTGAGAAGTCAGGCTCTTTGTGAAAGCCTACTGTAATGTTTACTGCTCATAAAAAATAGCTGGGTGTGTATTTGTCAGCCCTTGTGTGGACTCTGTGTGTGAGGGTGTGTATCCCTTAACAAAGCCTTTCTGTATTCAAACTGTTACCAAGTTATTGAAGTTAAATTGGTCTTGCCGGGAACAAACAAACAAACAAAGTTATACTAAAAAAAAAAACATAATAAAAAAGCCCAAACAGCCATTGCCTCTGGGGTAAAGCTGGACAAGCACTGCGGTACAGCACTGGAGACATGTTCATGACTTCTTCCACTCTAACCCAAGCTCAAAAAATGCACAAGCCTGGGACCCCCTGGCTGCTCCTCAGAGGCAGAGCTGCTCTGCTGGGGGGCATCTGCCCTGCTGGGCAAAAAGTCTAGATGGGTGCATCAGGAACTGCAACAGGACTCTGTCTCCTACTCACTTGGTCTATCTGAACCTAAATATATTTATTAACAAAATAATAATTTTAACTAATTTAATAATTCATTTTAACAGATTGCTCCTGTTCTATGTGATATTTATGAAAACAAACAAACAAATCCAGTAACAACAAAAAGCCACCACCAGAGTCAGTTTTGCCAAATGCAAATCTTTGGTTTCAGCTATCACCACTCCCCTCTCCCTGCAGCATCTGCCCCCTGAGCAGGGCTGGAGGAGGGACAGGAAGTCCTTTCAAATGCTTATTTGCTTTCTCACCTAATTTGAAAATACTCTCCAAATATAGGTCGAATGGCAAACTGACTGAAAACCTCTTGTAAGGTCCTGTGCTTGCATATTTCTATTTTACGCAGACAGACCTGGAAATAATACAATTCAGTGTCCTCTCAGCCTGGCTCCCACATGTGCTCATATTAGAAGAAACCAGATTGGGACCAACACGACTGAACTGCACCGTCCTGCGCAGTCCTATTGTGAATCACCATCCATCCTCCATCGCTCCATTTTCTCCTTCAGCTCTCTCATTACACAGTTCCAATCAAGAAAAAGCAAAAGAGTGTAACTAATTGGGTTTCTTGTAACCAGGAGCATGCAATTCCCCAAAGCAAGCGTGCCTTCCAAGTAATGGACACCATATGCTTTCCAGCGTGTCGGTGCCAGGGAACTGGTTGCCGGCTGCCTCCAGAGTCACGGCCTGCACTGCCAGCCCTCTCCCACTGCACAGGGCAGCTTTGCTTCCTTGGCCTTCTCTCCTTTCCTCTCGGGCAGGTCCCCCACAGCCATCAGGGGCAGAGTGCTCCTGCTCCCCTCCACAACACCCCAAAGAGGCAGCGGGGATGAAGGTGGAAAGGCAACGCCACCCTCAATGCCACGTTAACTGCTCTGCTTTCCAAGCCCCAGTCCCCTCCAAGATACAGCGCATGGGTTTTCCTTTGTACCTCAGGGCACCTGATGTAGTTTTGGGGTTTTCTGCCAAATGCAGATAGTTTTCACTTTTGTTTTGTGGATTTTTTCTACACAGAAACATGCTGCAGTTTATTTACATCTACCCATCACCCCAGTGCCACCAAAGTAACAGAACTCCTCTCACGCAAAGACTTTGCCTTTTTCTGACACCCTCACCAGAGACTGTCCCCGACACAGAGCCTCGTGCAGCCGAACGAAGGCCTCACTTGGATTGTTAGATTGTGCCACTGATCAGCATTTCCGCGTTACAGCTAAAATAATCTTTCCTGTAAACCACTTAGCCAAGATAAGTGGAGCAAGGGAATGTTTTTAAGTCGATCTCCAGGAATGGCTGAAGCAGGCATTTAACAAGACAAGAATTTGAATTATGGACCAACTTTTTAATATTTATGTCTTAAAAAAGCTGTCTTTACAGGCTTATCGCCTCGCTAAAGTTGTTTCAGGAATACAAATGCCACCCACCTAGCCACAGGCAAGTCACAGACCACGTATGTAGGTGTATATATGTGTTATATGGGAGGGCAAAATATATGGGTTGGTCTCCTATATTTCAAATGAGCAAAGGCCAGCCTTATCCAACTTCATGTCTCATCTGTCACTGTGCCCTCCTGAGGAGAAGCCAAAATAATCAAGGCACTTTATATTAGCCATCCAGTTTTCGTTACAAACTGTTGAAAGGTAGTCAGCGTGTTGCTCTGCCACATATAAAAACTATGAGGTTTCCTAAGGAGATGACAGATGTGACCCTAATTTTCTGCCCAGACAAATTTCAGCTTCATGCAGCTATCTTTTGTAGGCACACTGACAGTGGATGCTTCCCTGAGGAAGGTCCAGCACAGACACCATTTATTACAATACTTCCCCAGAAATCCTGGAGTTTCCTGAGTGGTGGAAGCAGCCCTGTGAGCAGATCTGCTCACACCAGACGAACTGCAAAACTCAGACTGCGACAGAAGCCTGCTTGAGGAGGCATGCTGCCCTCAAGGATATCACCCCTGAGCTCAGAAGACACAGCCTCTTACAGAGAAATGATCTGTCAGCCCTGCCGTGTCGCTGCAGGAAGGCTGGAGCACACTGAGAGAGGTTTAGGCATCTGACTGGCACATGCTGCTTTTCCTCCCCCGCTCCTCAGCCTGGATTTACATTCCTGGCATAAACTGCTCCTTCAATACCATTTGTCTAGCAGCACTGAATTTGATAAGAACAGCTGAGTGTTTTGCATTTTTATGTGGCTACTGATGTGTCGCCTGTTGGAGAGGAACCAACATTCCTCTGGGAGGGAAGAGAGAGCCAGGAGGATCAGCTGGGAAGGACCTGAAAGGTGCGTGAAGTTTATTTGCTTCTCTGGCCTTTTTACAACTATATCATACTCTCAGTAAAACATGAATGAAACATTCAAGGAAAACTACATAGTAGAAGACATGCTGTTTTGCTGCCTGGTTTTAAAGAGAAATCTCTCAAATTCCTTGTGGGTTGAATCATCCAGAGGAGGCTGTTGCATTTCTCTGCCATATGAAAAGTATTCCCTGTAAATCCACTCCCGCTATTTAAGACGAGGCATATGACTTTATTCTTTTTAAAACAATCACATGTATCTTTAACGGAAAAGTATCAGTCCCTCAAGTTCACACTTATAACTGCTTATGCATCACATCTATTAGAGACATACAAATGCTGCAGCACAGCAAAGTTCTGTCAGTCTCCTCCAACCTACCACTGAGCAAGTTTATGGCCCCAGTAATTCTGAGGTAAGTTGCTTTTCATAGTGAGTCACTACTGTCTTGTTGGAGTTTTCCCCAGTAGCAACATCCTATTGATACCTCTATTTTCTCACCCTGAAAGTATTAAAAAAAAAAAAAAAAAAAGTGTCTTCTATTTCAGTTACATCACAGCACATTTCTAATTACAACAGACTTGGCTGCTAAATTCTCAGAGAGGTCAGAAGAAGGTCAGTCACATGTTTCACACTCTTAATCTTGCTTTCATCCACAGCTGCTAATCCAGCTAGTTTATATGGCTGCTTCACTATACTATTTAAAATAATAATCTTGCTTGGAACAGGTTTAAAAAAACCTTCAAAAGATCAAGAAAATAACCAAGATCTCAATCCTTCAAGTTTTTACATAAAATTCAAGCATATGTATAATCCCACTAACAGCCTTATGCATCTCAGTGGTTGCAGACATCTCCAGCTTTCAGGAGAGCAGTGTCATTAGACAAAGCCATCAGAAAACTTCAAATTAACTTTGGGGATTAAAGAATCAGAAAATACATTGAGTCAGAAGGAACTTGCATGGATCATAGAGTCCAACTCCTGGCTGCACACAGAACCACCCCAAAATCAGACCAGATGTCTGAGAGCGTTGTCCAAACACATCTTGAGCTCCAGCAGGCTCAGTACTGTGACCACTGCCCTGGGGAGCCTGTCCCAGTGCCCGAGCACCCTCTGGGTGCAGACCCTTTCCAAAACCCCCAGCCTGACCCTCCCCTGTCCCAGCTCCATGCCGTCCCCTCGGGTCCTGTCGCTGTCCCCAGAGAGCAGAGCTCAGCGCCTGCCCCTCCGCTCCCCTCGTGAGGGAGCTGCAGGCCGCCATGAGGCCTCCCCTCAGCCTGCTCTGCTCAGGGCTGAGCAAACCGAAGGGCCTCAGCTGCTCCTCTTACGTCTTCCCCTTCCCTTCACCATCTTTGTAGCCCTTCTTCGGATGCTTCTGTAACAATTTTACGTCCTTCTTACGTTGTGGTGCCCAAACCCGCACACAGTACTTGAGGTAATGATCTCATAAACACAAAAACCAACCAACCAAAAAAAAAAAAAAAAAAAACCCAAAATAACCCAAAGAAGTGCAGGTGGGACTTTTTGGGAAAGCAAGGAACAGGAGAAATCTTCATGGGAAGGGACTTGGGGTTCACTCAGAGGCAGGGCAGGTAGTTACCACAACATGTGAGCAGGGAGAAGAGATGGATGGTATGAAATGCCATGGAGATCCCAGGCAAACACAAGCAGGCAGAGGTTAAGAGAATCTGCATTTTTTCACTCAAGAGTGAGGGGAATGGAAGACAGTGCCCCTGAACTAAGATCTTCCTCTCCATTTCATGACAGATAAACAGTAAAGAGTAATTGCTCCTCATTGAGCAGAGGAGACTGCAACCGTATTTCAGAGCTGCAGATGCTCTGTGTGCCTTAGCAATTCTTAGTTAATGTAGAGCATAAAGTACTTTCCAGCTAACTGATAATTGTGTCCTGGGCCAAACCAACCATTAGACAGTCCTTGACCAAGGTCCATAAGGCATGTCCTTAGAGGCCTTCTCTAAAAACATAACAGAAATCCCCCATATTCTTCAGTTTAAAACCCAAGAAGCTATCGTTTACAGATCTAAATTGTCTCATCGTCTGCCAGTGAGCTTGAATTCCTCATTCAGCAAAGGGAGGAAATACAGCAGAAGTATCATTTTGTCTATACTGAGATTTGAGAGGGATTAAGTGAACCACTGAATAGCTGTCTTGGTCACAGATTGTACTTTCTTTTAGTCCTTGCTTACCAGGTCCACAGAGTAGGGCAGTTTAGAGGGACTGACTGCTTGTTTTGTTAAAGAACGTAGAAACTTCCATGAAAAGGAGAAATCAGGGGACTTTACCTGTCATCGCAGTAGGTAAATTTCATGTCCATGCTATGGCGACTCATGAAGGTCTTGCTGTCCAGGGGTATGTCAATGTTTGAAGGATGCTGAATAGGCTCACACATTATTATAAGGCAGGTGAGAAGAGGCTCTTTATACCCACACAAAGTGTGAGGAGGGCAAGTGTTATACACTTTAACTTGTCCAGTGCAGTGCAAAACCTGAAATAATGATTTATGAATGGAAAATGAACTTAGAATGTATGTTCTCCACAAGTCAAAATATCTTTTAAAGTAAAAAACAAGAACAAAAACAACAAAACAACAACAAAACCACCAAAAAACACTTCTTATGGCTAAAACAGGGTACCTTCCAGGTGGCAGATTTGAGGTTAACAGTTCTGCCTCTGTTGGTAACGGTGCATTTCATCCTCATGAAGAAGTCACGCTCAGTTGACATCTCCTTGTTTTTCTTTCCAAAGCCTGGACCTATAAAAGGAAAATGGCAAATGAGTTTTCTCAGTTTCCCTTCCTGATTTCTCCTATTTTTAATCACAAAGGATTCAAGAGAAGAAACAGACTAATTTTCAGGTAATTTAGCTGCAAATACCATCAAAGATGCATGGACTATCAAGACCAGTTTGTAGATCTTAAAATTTAAGTGGAACTTAAATGGGACTTTAAACTTATGTTTTAGCTTGTAGCACATAAATCTTTTCAGAGTGTTACATGTGAAGCCATTATCCCAGCTTTAACTTGGTGAAAGGAAAACACTAAACAAACAGTTCTGAGGGCTATTATATTTAAGCAATATTTGGCAAAACAAAACAAATCTGCAAAGCATTGAATAACAGTTAATGATTACTCTAGGAACTAAAAGTCCCTTTACCATGACTAACAGATCTTTACTATCAGCCGATTACTTCATTTGGTTACTTAAAAGGCAAAGAGTGACCCTTTTGTATTTTCACAATTACCATTTTTCAGACTCAGATTCTCTCGAATTTCTTCATGGTCACATGGGTGAGTGAAGTCAAAAATGCTGTGTCCAGTTAAATCCACCTGTTCAGAAACAAAAACTATACTTAGCTAAATAAAAGCAACTTATAATGTATTCAAAATAATACAAAGTGAATCAAATGGATCAGGAGACAATTTCTTGGGAATCATCTTTTCTTGATGAAAATTGCAGTTGCTCATTTATCTGCTTTTAAATACTACCTGTTTACAAGAAAATAGTCACTAGAATTAAGTGCATTGACAACAGCTTTGGGCTCATTTCCAGTGTCCAAAGATGCTATAGGTTTGATAGAAAGGGAGAGGGGAAAAAACAAACAACAGAAACAGTACTGGCTGGTGTTCAGGGTACCCGTCTGACAAATGCGACATTTTATTTCCATCTTTTTTGCAGTGACATACACCTGTTTTTCTGCCTTCAGGCATATGTCTAGTTTCTAGGAATTGTATTACAAACACAGGTAAGTGTTAGGGAACAAGTTACCTGGGTGAGACCCATGTATTTGTTGACATTCTCTGACAAAAAGATCATGTCTCCATCCTGTGTCACCACGGCAATAAATCCCTCCAAAGCTTTCAGGTACAAGTTGTCCATCTGCTGGTCTGCATCTAGTTCATTCTCATTGTCAGCACATACTGAGAAAAAAAAAGAAGAAAACATCATCTAAAAATCTTCAGCACCTTAGCCAGCCTTTTCAGCACAATCTCATCCAGTAACAAGGCAACAAAATATTTTTCTGTTTGAATTTCCTTTCCATAAATCCCTTCTGATGGAGTCTTTTTTTTTTTTTTTTTTTTTGAGAAGAAAGCCGTCTGCACAGCATTTAAAAAGGGTGTCCTTGCTAGTGGAAAGGCAGGAGATATTTTTCTAAACCTTTTGGCAAATGCAATAGATCCTCTATTGACCTTAATTGCTTTTCTGCAGGACGTGTTCTCAGCGCGTAACACTGGCAACACCCAGACATGAAGCGCAGGTTCTGGGTGCACATTGTTTTGGCCACATGCTGCCTTTATATCTTTTAACAGGTGCCAAGTACAGGGCAAATCTTACAGAAGGTCAGTAAATTTGTGCGTTCCTAACAAACGGTCTTACAAAAGACATTTCTATCAGGACAGTTTTTCCAAGGAGTTCAAATTTTCCTATGAAGCATGCCTGTAGACCTCCCCACTCAGAATGGAGATAGCTGTTAACACTACCTTTAGCAGAAAAGGTAGAAAAACTCTCCCTTGAAGTCCTTTCAGGAGCACCTTTCATCTAATGAACCTCAAAAGACCTGTGAAAAAGAGGTCCATCCCATCAATACCTGCTTTTTTACCTGTAGGAGTCAGAACTCCCTATGTACCAGTCCACCAACTCTGAAATGCTCTGTTACCCATCTACCTTCCTCCTGACCCACAAAAAAAAAAAAAAAAAAAAAAAAGTTTCAGAACCCACAAGCATCCCACATATTTGCCTACGTAGCGTTCACAAACCCAGTGCATCTTACCATTTCCATGGAAGATACGTGGCTGTTGTGCTAGCAGCTAGTTGGTTTGTTTGGTTTTGGTTACTCATTTTCCTGTTGCCTTTTTTTTTTTTTTTCCTGTAGAGATGGTTGATGGCACTGCTATGCCCTCAATGTGTGTGCTCCGTCTCCTGAGATGGGATGCAATACGGAGGCACGGCCACGGGCGGGAAGAGTGGGGAGACACTGTTCTTCCTAACACCTCCTCTGCTTTAGCAGGTTTAAGCCAACTCTGCCAAACTCTCAGCCACGTTCAGCCCCATGAACAAGATGCCTGCAGGAGACTATTACATGGCTTGTAGTACATGAAGTACATGACTTGTATTGAAACATTTCTGCGTAGGAGCAGACACATTCATTTCTTGACATGTTTAGTGTGAAACTTCTTTTTTTTTTTTTTTTGTTTTAGAAAACTGTTTACAGATATCACAGCCTGGCCTGTGTCCGCCTAACATGCTATGGTGAGCTTATCTTTACAGTTTTACCAGTTAGGCCGCACATTTGTGATCAGTCATTACAAATTTACATAAGGGTAAGGCTGTGAATTTGGACAAAACCCAAACCAAACCCTTCTTGCCTCAGAATACAGGATAACAAACTGTTAATACACTGCCAAAGACACAAGGCAAAGTCCCATCTAGAAACACAGAATGGTTTAGGTTGGAAGGGACCCTAAAAAGCCCATCTAATTCCACCCCGTGCCATGGGCAGGGACACCTCCCACCAGCCCAGGTTTCCCAAAGCCCCATCCAGCCTGGCCTTGAACACCTCCAGGAATGGGGCATCCACAGCTTCTCTGGGTTGCCTGTGCCAGGGCCTCACCACCCTCTGAGTGAAGTTTCTTCCGAATATCTAATCTAAACCTCCTCGCTTTTATGTTAAAGCCATTCCCCCCTTGTCCTATCACTATAGCCTGACAAAGAGTCCCTCCCCAGCTGTCCTGTAGGCTTCTTAGGTCCTAGAAAACTGCTATAAGGTCTCCCTGGAGCCTTCACTTCTGCAGGCAGCAAGACTGACCTGTGCCGAGGGGGCAGTGTCTCTGCTCCCTGGGTACACGGGAGTGCTCCAGGCTGGGCCCATCGCAGGGTTTTACCGGCCAGAGGCTCCAGCCCTCATTGCATCAGCCTGACCTGCAAGAGCAGGGAGACTCAAACCAGTTTCTTGGAGAAGTTGCTTTTGTTTGTTGGTTTAATGCTCCATTTTCAGCACACAGACACTTTTCTCCAGCGCACTTGAGAAAAGCATTTCCTTTTTCTTCTTTTCCACTCTGAAACAGCACATTCATCATTTTCCTTCAATTTTCTAGTGAAAATGTTCATTTTGGAAATAGTCTAGAAGCAAAAATCAGGTATTGCTTTGTAAAGCACGTTATTAGAAGTGTTTGTTTTTGTTTTTTAAATATAGAAGAAGTTGAGGCAAAACACTATGGCCTTTACTTTGAGGTATTACAGAATTACTGTTAAAGGATGAGTCTGATCTACGTACCTCCTGCAACTGCATCCACTAATGCCTAAGGCTAGACCAGGAGCAAATGTTGAGGGGTTGCAATGCAGAGCACACCCAGCCTCTCTTTGGAACAGAAGAGTGGTAACAAAAGTGACACCAGCT
The DNA here is from genome assembly GCF_964035555.1 of Netta rufina. Classification (NCBI taxonomy): domain Eukaryota; kingdom Metazoa; phylum Chordata; class Aves; order Anseriformes; family Anatidae; genus Netta; species Netta rufina. Next base: position 39,150,728 of record NC_140125.1, read on the forward strand.
GCTGCTTCTGCAGCCTCCTGCTGCACCTCAGCACACCTCTCTGGCCCATCATCCACCGTGTAAGCACGGGAATGAACTGACCAGCCCCAGAGCCACTGGGAGCACTCAGTTTATCATCCTTCGCTTCTCAATGCAATTGTTTGGTGTCAGGGAAGAGAAGATGCTGGGGATCACCAGCACAGGCTGGGGATGCACCATTTCGTGTGCCTGCACTGCAATTTTAACTACATAAGCAGGGGCCAATTCCTCCTCGGCACAAAGCAACTGACTTCAGGAAATTACATCAGGGTTAGCGTTTAAAATACAGAAACTGCACAATAATATATTTGAATAGTACACACTTTGACCATAATGACATTTAGGAGGAAAAAAAAAAAAAAAAGGTAAGTGACCATCTGCTCCCAAGCTTGTTTCTGCTGTGTAAAGAATGTCAAGGGTCTTTTTTTATTTTTTCTTTTTTTTTTTAAACTTTTCCGGAAGCAAACAAATGGTTTATTCAGCAGGGATCATGGCTATAGCCCAAGACAATCAGCCAAGTGTGGGTTCGGAGAAAAAACTGACTTTTCAGCTCTAACCCCAGACCCTCCTTTCCAATTTTTTTCTAGCTCATTAAGTTTGCATTAACAAAACATCACCATTCAAAGGCAGGAAGGCTATTCAAAGCATTTGTATTCTTAAATGCCTCCAACAGTGAAAGACAAACACTTTACTTGTATTATCAGATGATTAAGTTTGCTTTTCCATGTATATAAATTATATTACTTGTACAAACACACAGAGAGGACATAGGATCACTCACATCAGGGCTGCAGGTTCAAACCCGTAACATCCTAGTCCAGCAAAGCACTTAAAGACATAGTCAGCTTTAAAGCACGTGCTCACAGGGATTTGCTGGATCAGAGTTTAACTTTATTATTAAAACTACCTTCGTCCAGCTGGAGGCATCTGCGATGTGGACTGGGAGGAGGGAGGGGAGAGGGTCTGTGCTGCTGTGCCCCCCTCACGTAACCTGAAAGCCCCCCTAGTGCGTTTTACCCCACTGCATCCCTCCTATCCCTCCCTGCTTAGCAGCCAGCTGCAGCAGGCAAGGGGAGCTGGCAGACAGCTCCTGGCAGCACTGGAAATGCTCACCAAGATGGATCACCTGAATCCGGGAAACTAGGGGCACTACCAGGCTCATAAAGATGGGTGACAAGTACATCCAGGGACCGTGGAGGGGAAAACGCAGCCAGGTGTGCTGCCGTGCTGCTCCTGACACCATCTCCTTGCCAGCCCCACCAGAGGAAGCCCAGGGACCTGGGCTAAACCCCTGAACTCTGCTAGCTGAGCTGGCTGAAGACCCCTAGTCTGCAGCAAAGAAATGTGCTGGGGGGCATCACTGTGGTGCCCCAGTAGGCCCTGTATCAGGTAGCTTAGCAGAATAATTATATTAATAAAAATCCCTCGTATAAAATCCCCACAGTTTAGTTACAGCATTACGGCTTGTTCCCTTTCTCCTGTGCAAATCGCAATTAATACACGAGGGTGTATATTCACACTAGGAGACTGATACATCGGAAGCAATTCAGTTACTGCCACTAGCAAGAATCTCATATTATTTTTTTTTTAATGAATCTATCTTGTAGCAGAAAAACAGATAAAGCCATTGCTATTGCAAGCTGCTCCCAGAAATCCCTGATGTCTTTCACTTTGCTTTAAATTTTCTTAATTAATTTACCTCAAGGCTGGACTGGAGCATTAGCACAAAAAAAATCCAGCTTCAGATGGAAAGCATTTGAGAAAGCCGGGACCAAATGCAAGTAGGTTAGCACGAGGAGGAGGAGGAGGCAGAACTTCAGCCTCTGGTTTCCATCAGGCCTGAGGTCACTACCTGGGTAGCAGCATCCCCTGCAGACTTGCCAGCCTTTGCCAGGATTTGAAGGAAGGTAACTGTGGATTCAATTTATTGTGATTTTTAGGCAGAAATTTAAACATCACTGCTGTTTAAACTAGCTGCTAAATAAATTTTGAAATAAGAATGCGCTTCTTGTTTTGTTTGTTTGTTTGTTTGTTTTTTCCTGTGACCTTTTCCATTTCCCCTCTAATACAGAAGCATCTCAATTCAGGCACCATAACAATATATAGAAAGGAGAGTGGACTGCAAATATTCCAGTTTAACTCTAAAAATTAATAGCACATTCAGCAGAATGAGGTATTGCAATATAATTGTTCATATTATGGTTCCATTTATGGACCCCAGCCAAGACTGTTCTCATGCAGCACTAGGAAGCCTGTAAAGGAGGGAGAATCCCTATCTGGTTGAGATGGGAAGATCTTGAAATAAGTCAGAGAGCCACAGAGAAGTGAAGCAGAAACTGTCAGAGCTACAGCAGAGCCAGGAACAGAGCCACGGTGTCCCGAGCCCCCAATCTGATGCATCACCCACTGTTCACATTGCCCCAAGGCAGTATTCCTTACTCTGTATCAAATTTTGATAAAGTATTTTTTCACTCTGCTTCTCACTCTGTGTCATTATTGAAATGTAGTTTTAATCAGCTCTATTTTGAAAAAAAAAATCTAAACAACCAGACTAGAAGAAACTTTGAACTGCAATGGCAAATGCCTATTGCAGTGTTTATGATAACCTTTTATGCTAAAAATATCTCGTGTAAACAAGCTTTGATTAATTCCCACTGTCAGGATGTGCACTGTTCCCAAGTTTAAGAACACTTTTTCCGTAGATGCTTGCTCATTTCCTTCAGTCCAACCTCTTGGAACAAGTCTGAGGGCTCAAAACCCAGGCTCTCCTTGCAAGAAATAACTGCTCAGGTATAAACAGACTCCTAGCAAACAGCCTCTGCTCCTTTGGTCTGACGCAAAGGTGCCTTTCTTGTCAGATCAGAGGTACAAAGTGTAAAAAAGGCTTTTACGAGGAGTCATGTCATCACCTTCACACAATTTTCAAGGCTTTGTCTCTTACCCTGGATTCTACAAGTACCAAAAAATTGGTTGCATATTGTGCATTACAGACACAAGGCTATAGCTGCAACTACAACAGGGTGGTGAAAACTGCCTAGTGCTGCTCAGCGGAAGTTAGGGAAGATCTAAAAGCAGCTCTATCCTGCATCAGAAAGAGCAGCCTTGAGACAGACTCAGCTTTTCCCAGTTTCTTGTCTCACATCAAAAGAAAGCAACTATTTTTTTTTTTTTTTTTTTTTCTGTCATGACAGGACACCACATCCTGTTCAAAGGGATATTTTCAATATGCCCAATAAAAGCTTTCAGTTTAGATACATCAAGACAAACCTGCTCTTAAACTCGAAGCTTCCTGAAGGGCTCTTATCTCAAAGTGCACAAGCAACCTCGATAAAGAAAACACTTCTGTTATTGTTGCTTGCAACTTTATGGCAGAGTTTGTATCTAGCCAAATCACTGAGATACTGCTCTGAGGAAGGTGCTGGAGTCATGCAGCGATGGGTGTTGAGCGGTGGGACGCAGCATCCCATCAGATTGGGCCTTCTGAGCTCACCTTCCCAGAAACGGGATGGCACTTCAGGCGGCTGAAGCACTCGGTACCCAGCCCTGCTCACTCCTAGCAGCAGGGTTGGCACAGAGCGACTTTTCCAATGTAATAAAAGCAAACAAGTAGACAAGCTATTTTTAAAGCACTGTTTTATGCCACAATGGTCTGAGATTAGATGCAGCTTGTCCAGACGTTCAAAAACAATGCCCACACCAGTTCTCCCTGCAGTTTGCGCTCTCCCTTAAAAGCGTAGAAAAAAGCTATTTTTTCCCTTCTGCTCCCCGCTGGCTTTCCGGCTCTGTTGTCTGCCTCCCTTGAAACAACTTCACACTGGCTTCCTTGTGGCCTCCCTTCTCCCAAACAACTTCCCGTCTGCTTCCCTGTTCCCTCCCCATTTCTCCTGCCGTCTGCCTGCACGGGAGCGACTCCCATCCAGTTTCCTTTGCTGGACTCTCCATGCCGAAAAGACACCCGGGTGACCGTGCAATTAGCATGGAATTGAAGAAAGCTGATAAAGTCGTGCTCGCCTGATTAGCCTAACTGAAAGGCCTGCAGCCCTGGCACACAGACCCTCGCTGATGCCAAGGAGTTCTGGTTCCAGTAATGCCTTTATCGAGAGCGTGGTCCGAACACTTTGAAATTATTGGCACCCCATACAGGCGTCCTAAAGTGGATTCTCTTCCTAATATTCAGACAATATTGTTCTTTAGCAAAAGACATATATATTCCTTTTGCCACTTATTAATACTCAAAAAAAAATAAAATTAGCTACACTAGAGAACTAGAGACAAATACCGGTATCGGTCTTTCTGACTACACTGAAGGACAACATAAGCTGATATCCACAAGCTCTGACACTGGTAAGCATCCACCAGACTATTTTCAGAAGCAACTTCCTGGGATCAAAATCTTTACTTTTAATGAACAAACATCTATTCTAAATTTATCCCAAAGATGTTAACGTAGCAATGGCAAAATGTATTATGCCAACAGAATTAGAAGGCATCTTGAAAAATATTTAAGAGGTCATAATTAAATGATATTTCTACTAACATTCCAATTATACCGTGTACTGTTGTGTGCACAACATGGAAACAGTATTATAAAGCCATTGTTTCAGTTTGCTTCCTGTGATACTAATCTCAATCAGGCCGTCAGACGAACAGCCTGCATTTCTAAATGTTAAAGGCTTCCTCTCCAACATTCCCACACAGAATTGCCTACTGTGAAAATCAAAGGGAAACGTGTTACTAAGTAAAGAAGCAACTTTTATAAAGCAAAGCCTGGTATTTTTTACCCTTTTGAACTCTGAGATATACAACCAGCTATTTCCTATTATGATAGGATACAAGGGCCAAGCCGGGACCCCGCCATGCCTGCAGGAGCGCGCCCTGCAGCCCAGGCGCCGGGGCTCCCAGAGGCGCGTCGCGGGCGAGCTCTCGGTGCTGGCTCCGGCTCCGGGCTCTGCCATTCACCTGCTGGAAGAGTATAGGCATAGATCTCTCGAGGGCTCGGCTTCCCGACTGATAAATAATAGTTATGCAGACACAGCTAGTGAAACAGCCCGAGTTACACAAGCGAAAAGCCCTATTTCGAGCCAGGGAATAGCACGATGGGGCATTAGAGGCTCAATGCCAAAGGCCTGCGGCTGGCACGCTGCCTGAGGCCATCTCTGAAATCCCATCTGGAGCGTGGGCTTGCAGTGAGATGAGGATGCAGCCCTGGGAAGGCCCTTGCTCACTTCGTTCCCAGCAAAACCGCCGTGAAATGAGGAGATGAGTCCTCGTTTGAGGATCGTGCCCACGAACAGCAGTATAAAATAAAATCTGTTGTGCCAGGAGGTTTTGATAGAATTAATAATAAATAGCAAAAATGCTAATCAAGCACAACTTTTTTTCTCTGCTAACCTTTGAAGTATTTTTCAAGCTGCACTACAGGCTTATTTTAGTGACATTGTATATATATAAATGCAGTAAATGTTATTTTAATGTCCTAATTAATGACTGAACATATACTCCCACTTAACTCCAGTTTACACTAAGTGTCTAGCCCAAATAATCAAAACGTTTTCCATGAAGACAACATAAAGCAAGGAGGAGGTCTGCAGGCTGGGGGAGACGTTTGTCTCTCATGCACGCTCCTCCAGTTCTCCACCTTCCTAGTTCACCTGTCAGAGACGACAGAGGAAGCTCCATGCTCCCCATCAGTGGGGTTAGGCTCCTCAGAGCTACACAGAGCTAACAGCCAAATTCCATCTGCTAAACGTGCCTCGGAAAAGGGGCAGTTTGGCATGGGGTTCAAAAGAGGTCTGGAGCAAAACAAGAGCAGGGGATGGACAGGCATGCACAAGCCACTTCCATTTTGCTCCATGCTCTTGTCGAAACGTGATAAGCAGCAAACCTCTTCATACAGGAGCCAAAAACTGTATCAAAACCTTGTAGCTTTTAATTAAATCAGACAGCCTTCTCGTGAAAGGCAGTATCTTTAGGAAGACTGACATTACTCGGCAGCCCACAATCAAAGACTTTGATTCTGCTCCCACAGGAAAGGATCAGAAGAACAGCACCCCTCAGACATTAGCTGCATTAAGTAACTATTGTGCAACAACAGCGTTAATCAGGCCTGAAAGGCAGTATTTTTTCAACAAATCTCACCTGCCAGAAGCCTGCTTAGAAATGTCTATATTCAATTTTCCAGTCGTGTCTCCTGAGGGGAAGAAACAGTTCTCAAACTGATAGAAATTTACTTTGGCTAGACTAGCATTGTGCATCTGCAAATCTCAGGAATCTCAGCAAGTGTACACTGTAGGACAATCAAACAAGCAAGAAATAATACTCTGAAGTCATTATCCTGATAGCGATAAAGAAAGTTCTCTCTCTTATGCCACTGTATTCCAAAGCATGATAAATTTTATCTTTCAAATATTCAGGGCTAAACAAATTTTCAGCCTTTTTGTTTAGTTTGGCTAATTTATATGTTAGCTATACCCAGAGGAATATAAGTAGCAGATGAGGCCTTTACAAGCAACCCGTGGTTTTCTGGCTTGAGTTCTTTCATTTCCATTTGTTCCCATGTCTGAAAATAACACCCAACTCTTCCAGAAAAGCAGTCCCTTTAGACTACCTTAAGCTCAATTCCTCATAACAGAAGCACTAAAGATTCTAAAATTCAGATCTACATCTTATGGACAAACCTGCATGTGACTAACAACACAAATTTTAGTGAGAGGACTTAAATTAAACTGATATTGTAACTGGGGAAGCAGATCAGATTTAAGGCGAAGTACATAACTAACTTAGAAGAAGCTCTGAATATTATTAAAACACAGCCTGTCATAACTGTGACGTTTCACTGCCAGATTGCTTTCGAACTGCTGGGTCATGAAGATACCTCAAGAAAACATAAATCAGCTACATGAGTCACATTGTTTTTCAAACACTGTCACAGAAAATAACAGAAACATACGCAAAAGTATAAATATTAAATAAATATATGTAGTTGCCATCACTATCAATTGATACGAGCTTAAGTCTTGACACTACAGAAGCACTAAAACAAATATTTTATCTGTTGATTTTTTTCCTTGTCAAGAAGTGTAAGTGTATTTGAAAAGTTCACTTTAAATTGAGCAGTTTCCAGGTCAGCAAGTATATTTTTCTCATTATGACAACATCAAACTATTTCATTTCAGCTTTCACAGACACAAACATTATTTACATTATCTGTTACAGTCCTGCAGAAGTTTGCTTTTCCTATTCTGTGCCAGTCTCTAGCTCATCTAATATAAATATTTGTAAAGCTTAAGCTGTGTTTTTATGAGAAAGCTACTAACAAATTGGCTTGGTGGACAGCATTTTTAAGAACATTTACCTATTTTATGCAACTTCAAGCATTAATTGCATGAAGAAATCAGAGATGATTTCCAAATGCTGTTCAGCAAATAAAGTTTACTTCTTACAGAAGTAAACATCAATATCAGATTCTATAAGCTAAGATTAAAAAGAAAAACACCACCACCACAAAACACAACACACATTTCATAAAATAGTCTTAGCAGAGCCCAGAAAAGCTACAAAAATTACAGACATAGAACTGATTTTGTCATATCTTTGAGACTAATAACAACAAACCAACAGCATACTTTTCCAGAGAATGAGATACTTCCTAATGGCATTTATTAAAGCAGTTGTTATGGTATGACTCAACTTTTCTAAAGAGAGGAAGTGCAATTGTGACCTTATTGGGATTTCTGCCATTAATGAAGGAAAAGATGAAATTTTGGCTTTACCTTTCGCAAATAATACAGGATTTCTTTTTTAACATATTCTTGGCACACAGAAGTCACTGTGTGAAAGTTCCCCCAGAAAAAAACAGTTGTTTTCATTGATCTTAAAGGCTACTCCAACTATAGATTTCTATCAAAGTCATTATGCAAACATAGGGGCAAAATACGAGCACTGTTCATTTTATTGGTTTTAACAGGCTATGAAAATGATGCTGGTTCATATTTCATACTACTCCAAAATAATTAAGACTGATTAAATAGAATCCATTCATGTCAAGTATTTAAAAGTTGTTTGCTTTAGCTATCTCATTCTACCATGTATTGGACAACCTACTACATATTACCAGTGGATAGCATGATCAAGCCTGTAAAATGAAGAATTGGACCTTCAGAACTTCCCAGCTGCCTTTTGAATGCACTGGCACACACATGCTTGCCATGACCAATGCAGATTTACTTCTTTCAGCATAGATGCTTATAAGGTTTATGTCTGAATTCTGTTTTAACTCCCAAAAGCTCAAAACCTTGTAACTGAGTTTAATAAAACATATCCAATAGTTTTTATAGTTCTTTTTTTCTTTTTCAAAGATGCAGAACTGCATCAATTGTTAGTTTGGTAATGAAGATCTTATGCGACCAGATTCACTCACATTTCCTATCCCAATTCAAATATACATAATTCTGATTAAAACAAAACAAAAAAAAAGGAAAAACAAACAACTTTAAGTCTATTTGTATTCTCACAACACAAGGACTTACATCCTGTTCTCACTTTAAGACCTCGTGTTCAGAGATGACCATGCACATTTTCACCAAGCTGATAGCAACCAGCATTGACAACTTCTTTCAGCCAGACATTACCTGAAGACAGAAGCTTGTGAGTGCGTAGGAAACTGATTGCCAGGCGCATTATGGATGCCTTGTCCAGGTGGGAACTGACATTGTGGGGAAGGGGCAGCTCGTGGGCCAGTTCATAGAAAACTTCGGTCTCTTTGCTTCTTCTGCATCTTGCTGCATCTCTTGATTTCTCCTTCCTCCGTTCTGAACTGCTCCTGGCAGGTAAAAGAGAGAAAGGAAAAAGCATTTCTTGAAATGCAATTCATGACTTAAGAGAGGCATTTAGAAGAGTAAGTCTCATCAGTGATGAATCCATTCTGTCAACTGATTTAAACTCAGTTGACAAGAAGCTAATATCTATTTGCTCATTTAAAAATAGGAATTAGGATGGAACTGCTGCAACGGGAAAATCAGCCTTTGGATCCCCTGAGTCCTTGCTGAATGTAACAGGTACAAGATATGTCTTAGGTCAGAGATTAAAAACAAAATAGCAAACCATTATTCCTGGGATTCAGGAAATGTTAAAAATTGCATATCTAAATTTGTTTTGTTCAGTCTGTATTTATTTACTTGAAAAATACTCCAGGACAAAATGACAATCAAAGCTGGAGACAATTAAGGCTGGAGAAATGGCGGAGTGTGTGGCTGTGTCATTGATAAAATAAGCTGCAATTGCTGTTCCCTGCATTAAAGTAAAGGTAATAATAGGGTATCCAATTGTGCTTGTATATACAGCTGTCTCAGCCCTTAGCAGTACTGTGAAAAACCAACTTTCCTCAACCACGAACAATATAAAACGGGAAAGAAAATACTATTGCACACAAGAAACCTCTCCTTAGTAAAAGCTATTCTAATGAAATCACCCTCTCTCCATTGTCTATGAGAACAGGCTTCTTCTTGAGAAATAACAAGACCAACAGAGCTAGCCTCCCTCAAACTCCACTGAGAACAGAAGAGCAGGAAATAACAAAGGGGAAGACATTTTATGAAGCAAGTATGCAAAACTAAGCCACCAAGGGATACAAAACTAAATTTAACGTGTGAGAAACACAAAGGCTACATTTGTTATGGATTTGGGATAGGTTAGTTTAAGAGCAAACTCCACTGACTAGTGTTTGATAAAGTACGATTCTTATTTCAGAGCACGAGGAGCCTGTGCTTAAATACTACCATTTCAAACCCAGGTAGCTCTGCTGATACTACAAGTTTCCTTCGCCTGCATGAGTTGATGGTTCACACCTCAGTCACTTCAATACATAATGTATTTATTTTCTAGCAGATTCCTGTAACACTGTATCAGTGTAAATATCACAGCTTGGATGCGCACAGGCTGGGGAAAAGATCAACCACATTGTTTCTGCGGATGCACATTCATTTCCAGAATCACCACCTGTGGCTCCCCACTTAACAGGCCTTCTAAATAAAAAGTTTATCATAACCTGCTATTTCCAATATTAGTATAAAGTAATGAGTCTATAAAGTTAAAAAAAAAAAAATCCCCGTCACACTAGGATATTTAACTATATTCTTTCATGTAAAGAAGATGAGGAAAACAAACAATGTGACATATTAACCACAACACTTAATCCTAGATGCCGTTTAAATTGTGGCTGGTACAATGTAACACTGCAAAAGATAGAAAAAGAACTTCAATACATACTAACGTATTTTAAAGAAGATGACTATTTCTAGAAGAGCCAGACCGACTGCAGAAGTTTCTAGCATGGAAACCTCATGTGGCTTAAAAAATGCATAGGAAAATGAAATAGCCAGGGTACACATTAAATGCTAAGATCAAAGTAACAGTCTGTTGGGGTGCATGCAAGGCTGGGCATTCAACAGCATCTTCCAAAGCAGGAATCTGCTTGCAGCACATCAGCAGGGCTCCCATGCTGCGGAACAGTTGAAGCTGGGCATAGGCTTGGGGATCAGATAGGTGGGACGGCAGGTGCTCACTAGTGGGTGTGCTAACTGAGCACAGGGCCTCATAAATGCTTACGGTATCTTCTCAAGATCCATGATCAGCCTTTGGCAAACCTCTTTCACAATTATTTTGCCCCAGGTGAATATTTTCTAACGTAGTATCTGATAGAGGAGGCATGCACAGGATGAGACTAACACACATTTCAGTATACAACAGCAGGATCCAACTTTGGTAACAACTTCAGTGGCATCATTGGAGTGAGCATCAACCCATCCAAGTCTGAATATAAAGCATCAGATATTTACAAGGTAACACTAACACCTTACTTTTCTCTTTGTCAAGTAGGAGTCAGATTGTATGCACTTTAAAAAACAAACAAACAAAAACAACCACAACTACAACAAAAACAACTTCATACACAGATGTCCTTCAAGGTACAACAGAAAATGCCTTATGTCATCCTGGAGCAGATGCAGGGAATGGGAGTACCAGGTAAATTACTTAAGACTTTCAGAGGTACTTCCTTCTCTCTAAATAAAAATGCATCTGTGCTGTGCCTATAAAGATTCCAGTCTGGGAAAAAATCTTCCCAGTTTCTAATTCTACCATTGAAATAAAAGGTTAGAAACAAAGCAAAACCAAAAAGAGCAAACTACACAGCAATATTTACGAGAATTTCCAGTTGCAGCTTGGAAAATCTAACTTGAACCACAAATGCGCGAGCTCTGCTTTAAGTCTAGAGCCCACAATTTTCACATTAGAACCAACTTGGGGAAAACATGGTCCAATTTCTCCTCATTTAAATACTAATTTTTGGGAACTAAGGCCAAAGCCATGTTGCAATTCAAGCAGGAAAAAATGGGTTGTATAAGAGGGGGTCGGGTCTCTCAAGATGCCACTCCAGCCACGAAGAAAAATATTTAGTCTTGCTAACCTCTGTAAATAGAATTGTCAAGGGTGGCTAATGAGACAACAAGCTGGTTTCATTAACCATGGGACGCCCAAGATTTCTAACAAGTAATGCTATGAGCGTGATTTTTTCCTCTGTGCTGCAGATTCTTTCCCTCACCACTGCCTCCGATGGTAGTTTGCAGCTTTTCCAAAAGAAAAAAACATTTGATAGTCTTCTTGACTTGGAAAATGAGAGGAAGAATCAGCCTGTTTGGTTGCTATCAAAAGATGTTCTTGCTTGCACATTATCATTCTGAATAAACAAACAATTTGCTTGTTAAGCATTTCCCTGTGTGGTTTCCTGCACCTCAATTTTCCTCCTCTTCTTCCCTAGCTCAGCACACCCTCAAGTTGTGTTGTTGTTTACACCAGACAAGTACAAACGCACAGAGGCACAAAACAACCCCCTGGCCCCACGCCCCATAGCATTTCCCCCAAGCAGACAGCTATGCTTGTTCTTTCCCTGTTTCAAAGACAATCATCTAGCCCACATTCATCTTGATTACACAAAGTCTCCAAAACCTGCAGTCAAGTTCTCCAGCTCTGCAAAATGCACTATTTTCATGGTTTTCCTTTGCATGCACCAGGCCATCATATCTCCCTGCAGTTGCCCCCATTTTATTCACTGGGCAAGCTTTTCTCCCTGGGCAAGGGTTGGCTACCCACAGCCAGAAAGCAAAAACTTAACTCCACAACAACCTTGTTTGAGGGCCAGGCAGAAAGGTTTACACTGAATCCTGCTCACACTTCATTAGGGCAATAGAGGAATGGCATAGGCTCCAGCTAATTCATGAATCATTCCCTCCCAGTGTATAAACCGCCCACTTATGTGGCAAAATCGAGCACATGTGTGCGTCACTGCTAGGAGAAAGTGACGCAAGCAAAGGCAGAAACCTTCCTCACCCAAACCCATGTCAGATTTTTAAAACTTCAGAAGGAAAAGAGAGGAGAAAGCCACCACAGGTCAACCCACCCCAGCCCACTGACAAGACGGGGAGGTCCTACAGGGAAGCCTCCCTCACGCCTTGTTCTCTCAGGAGTCCCTGGCACGATCAGGCCCCACTCCACAGATACTCACACTGTAATTGCAGTGTGATCACAGACTGTTCCCCTTAAAATTACACCAAGGGAATGGGAAAGCTCAGATCTCCACTGGAAATGGGGTGATGGAGCTCAGGAGCAGGCCTGGGGTCTCCAGTCAGGACCCAGGCCACTCGCTCCTGGCCACATTTGGTTTGCCTTCAGAAAACAGAAGTTAGGGGCTGTGGCCTGCAAGCAGCAACAACAACAACCAGCAAGCAGTAGCAGTTTCAGGTGAAGCTCCCAAGCTGACAGGAGCCAAAGCTCTCTGGTGTTTCTTCCACCGACCCGGACAGCAAGAAGCCCAAAGGGTACACCCACGCTCGCCCAGCACACGGCTCCGCCGATGGGGAGCACCCAAGCAGGCCCAGGAGTGCCGGCGGGGGCTGGATTCCTATCCCCTCACTCACCCCACCACCCTTGCAACACAGCTCCACTGAAATCAGCGGGAATGCCTGCAGACGAAGGCCTTGCTCGCTCGCTTGGGGTTCAGATCGTAATCTGGCTTTCAGCAGCCTCTCTGGCTGCAGTACTGGAAACTCCAGGCTCGGAAAAACCTGAAGCCCCACATAACAACTCCCATCCAAACAACCTTGCAAAACCATCCTGTGGGCTTGGGGACCCGTCCTCCTGGCGGCTTCAGACCCCCTGCAGCAGGCAGGAGCAATCCCAGCCTGCGGCTACCCGTCAAAGCCCTTGGTACCTACCCAGCCAACGATGACGCTGGATGGTCAGCTTCAGCCATCCTCCCGATGTCTAATGTGTTGGTGGCCTCCTTGAAGCTCATGGAGCAGCCTGCTCTGCGTCCCAGGCTGAGATAACAACCTTCAGCTCAGGGTTTTGTTGCTCTCATTAAGTCCACATTGGTCAATACCTCACGTATGTAAGACAAGGCAGCATAGTAACTGTGCTGAATTATTCTCCTACCTTGTAGGTCCCAGATGACAGAAGATTTTAGAGAAATCACAGCCTGCACCTTGAATAAGAATACCTTATATCTGGTAGCCTTCACTCATACCTGCACACTGTGTGACACGCACATAAAACCTTTTGAAATACATAGTTCAGATTGACTTCTCTCTATTTCCTTCACTATTTCAGTGACCCTTGGACTTTGCTTCAGACTGCCTTGTACGCAAGCTAGTAAAACAGCAAGCATATTACTTTATATCCAGTGGCTGGTTATTAAATGCTTCTAGCTCCAGCACTTTAAAGGTCAAGAATCCACAGTTAATTAAGCTGTCACATGAAATTTCTGTACTAAATTCTCATTTAAAATGCCTTAGAGTTAAAGTTTCAAAAGCTAACTTGCAGAGCAAGAAAAATACATTCTAGGGATGAAAGGATTACAAAATATAGCACAAATAAGTTTTTCCAATTCAAACCAGTAAAAACCCAATAAAAATATTTTAATGGGCAGTACTATCTTAGATAACAACAACAATTTATTTCAAACTAGCAAGTCCATTTTTTTGCTGTGTTTACATTTTGCTGTACCTTCTGCTTAGAAAATTCCTAGATAATTTATAATCTACCATACTATCGAAAAAGGAGTTTTGCTCACTGTGAGGCACTGCATAGCTATCTCAGAACCATACGGCTTGACGGCTCCAGAGATGTGCTTCCATGGGCACCAAGCAGCCAACAGTCATGCTTACTTAGCCTTAAAATTCCTTTAAAAAGTATTCACGCAGCTTTGTAACCATTCTACCCAACAAGCAGTTTATTCTGGATGACATGCTGTGCTTTTCGAAAGCCCCCTCCGTTAAAGTAATAAAAGTGACCATCAGTAAATAAAAGGTGCTACAAATAGCAATTTACTCACTCACCAGGAAATCGGGACCAAATACGAAAGCTGTCAATGAAACCCATACACAGTGCCATACAGATCCGTCCTTACACCTGAACTCTTTCCAGTGAAAATAATTATTTCTAAAATCTGAATATGCACTAGAGGAGTGAGTTCAGCACACCAGCAAGAGAGAAGGAAGGAGGACAGAGAGTTATTCTTGGACAGAGAAAAAAATGGTTTGAAATATGTGTAGTGCTCATGGCTGTTAAGTGCTAAAGCAGTGTTGCTGCACACTGGGATATGGTACTCAGTACACAGACAGAACAAATATAAACTCCAGCAAAATAGGGAATTTGTTAATAGAGGAAATGAGAGTTCGAAGGTAACAAGAAAAACTACTAACAGAAAAGGCTATTACAAAAATAAGGAAATGAAATACCTTCCACCCTTCCTTTAAAGCTGCTCTAACTTACAGCATCTCACCACCGGCTCCTTGGTTTGATCGGGGGATTTCTTATATTTTATGTACATACCCACTAAACAACAAATCACTGCTAGTTCAGTAAACATTGGCACCAACTACCATATCAACACGTGATGCCATTCTTTCCTCCAAGTTTAAAACCAAAGGGCTGATTTAATGAAAGTCAGGAAAATGAGAAATATGAACAACTCAGGGACAGATCAGGGAAGAGTTCATGTTAAGGGCAAGGAACTCATTTCTGTTCTCATTAGACATTTCCAAACAATGCTTAACATGATATGGGGATTGGCTAGTACAAGCAGGGTATCATGAGATGAAGCTTAAGAGAACATAACCGACTTCTGGTGTCTTTAAGCTGGGCATATTGATGGTTCACTAAGTCCACGTCACTCTAGGACCACCACAGCTGACAGTAACATAGCCATGAGTATGCTTTCTTGAACAGGGAACATATCAAATGTTTAGATAGGTACAAGGAAGATGCAGTGGTGCCCAGTGCAAGGACAAGAGGCAATGGGCACAAACCACGACACAAGTGGTTCCCTCTGAACACAAGGAAACACTGCTTTGCCATGCAGGTGATGGAGCACAAGTTGCCCAGAGAGGCTGTGGAGCTCCATCCTGGGAGATCTTCAAAAGCTGCCTGGACGTGGTCCTGTTCAACCTGCTGCAGGTAAACCTGCTTGAGCAGGGGTTGGACCAGGTGACCTCCAGATGTCCCTTTCCCACTTCAGCCATTCTGTGATTCTGTGAAATCCCATATGAACCTTACAACCACATGTGAGACCAACTTCCCCAATGTCTAAAGCTCTGATGCCATCTAAAATCTATATGAAAACTCTGCATTACTGGATTTGCATTTTATTTATTTCAAGGAAAATTCCTGGCATTCATTCCTGAAAAAAAAAAAAAGGAATGCTGAGACAAAAACATTTTAACTTCACATTTAAAAAACATTTTTATCATTTGCATCTTCCATTTTATGCAGCTTGTAGGATAACTCTTTGTACCTCCAATTTGAAGTACCACTTTGAATACTAGCTATCACAGCAGCTAAAAATTACTTTTGGGAGTTCAGTGATGGGAATCTTACTGATGCTGCTGGAACCCTTGTATTTTTTAAAGCATTAAGGTTTGCAATATGTCACCAAAGTATGATAAATTTAATCACAGTAAGCAAAACAATGTCCACAGGATTTATGTCCTACCATTTCTCTCTCGGGTTATGAGTACCTTGAACTGGAGAGATAAGTGTTAGGATTTCAGCAGCTATTAATCTGGTCCTCGATTATTATTTTATGATGATGGGAGCGCAGTCCGTCCATTAGTCACTATGCCAGCATAGACCTGGCACCTCTGAAGGTATGCCAAACACGTTGCTCCTGGGGCAAGATGAGCTCTTGGGAACTGTATGAGGACCATGCCATGCATAGAAGATGTAACACTGATGCTTGATCATCAGGTAGAGCAGATGTAGGCAGTGCTTTTTTGCCTTTTCAACCCATTGGAAACCCCTGGATTCAGGCGAGAGGAGCGCAGCATGCTGAGAAACATTTCTCATGGCTTAGTTTTCAGTCAGAGCAGTTTCCTTCACCAAGTCACCGTGCACTCAGCAAGCCCGAGTGCCAGCCACAGAAAGAGGGAGGATGGCTCTGGATCATCCCATAAAGCCAGAGCCAACACTTAAGCAGATCAGAGAACCAACTCCCCTGTGTTCTCAAATACTGAGGAAACTGTGAGAGAAAAAAAATGCCTAGCACATGGCCAAACCTCGACTGGAGGAGCATAATGCCTTCTAAACTCCATCTTCTCTCCCGAGACTGGTTTTGTACTGCTCTGCTCAGTCAAGATATGGGATCATGGATTCCTTCCCTGTGGCAATCAACTCCTTGATACCAGCCAAGACATAGCAAGCTGCAGAGATAACTCGTAGACTAAAAGGAAAAACAGACCCACTGAACAACACTACAGAAAAGGACTGTTTCAATATTGGCTGAAACTGAACATGCTTCCAACCAGCCATTTTGGGGGTGATAAATGTGCAACTTGACTTTTCTTCATGGTTTCCACTCACACATTCAAGAGTACCTGCAGCCCAGCTAGAGCTGGAATTGCACCGCAACAGCGGGGATAAGGTTATGACAATGCACGACCTGAGATCTCTATCAATGATTTGTGTTCTGAGAGATTACAGATTCTTATCCTGTGGCTTTACTTGTAGTAATCAGTCAATTTTGACAGCTAATCTAAAGGTCCATAGATATTGTTGCTCAGAAGCTCAGCAGGTATTGCTGAGATCTGTTTTTAGATAACCCAACTATTTACCTACTTTAAAAAACACATACCAAAGGATGTGCTTTATCTCCTCACCAGTGGGTTAAAGCTAGAGGTGAACGAAGTGCAATTCACAGGCCCAGAAGTTAAACTCAAAACCAGCCTCATTTTTCAGATGGGACACTGACCACATCCCAGCCCGTACCCAACCACAACGGGTGTTATTTATCAAGATGGTGCAAGTAAACAAGGGCAATTTTTCAATTAAGCTTTATTTCAAGACTAAGGGACAAATATTACCATCACATGACTATAATATCACCAGCACGCATACCTACCCTGGTAGCACATCAGCCTGAAACCCCTCAACTATAAACATTTGAAGGAGTCACGCTGAAGCTTGTTGACAAATCCAGAATTTTACGATCTAATGCTGCGTTGCAATGTAGGCAATACCCACCGAAATTTGTGGAGTCCGTGGTTAAAATCTCTGGCGCTTCACCAGGCTCAGACACACATCCCACAGCATTTTATCTTGTCACACTGGCACATACACTGACAGGTTCACACAAGGGGCCTTTGTGGATAGAAACAATGAGAGAGGCGCACACAGAACAGGAAAATGGGTGGTGACCACCAAGAACTGGAAAAAAGCCTCTTTCAAAAGAAGGTCTTTGAAAACATTCATTACACCCCACCCAGCTATTTTCACTACAATATTTCAGTACATAAAAAACAACACAGGGAAAACAAACAGCCCACCCTTCAATATGCTGTAGGCTCTTCAGCCCCTGAAAAAAAAAATCAGCAAGCCATAATGCTGCAGAAATCTTCACCAAACAGAGTTGTGTAACAGGTCTGCAAGCATCCACTGTAACCTTTCCCCCACCAGCAGTCTCGCATGTCTCCAGTCTCTCTATATAAGCAGTCAATTAGACATCTTTATTTTCAAAGTCATCAAAATTTCAAACTGCATTGGCTGGTAAAGAAATGACAGTGAGCATTTATAGAGATCATAAAGTAAATATATTGTGACAACTCAAAAAATTGTTAGAGAAGTGAATGGCCTTCCACAATGCATTCCAGCTGTGCATTTTGCCTTGCATTTGCTAATTTCACCAATTAGGGCAGTAGTTAGAACTAATAAAATATTTAAGATAGAATGGCTGCAAGACAGAAAAAGAGCAATAGAACTGATCCATAATGAAATAGGTCTCTGAAATCAGCACATCCTCAAAGGCTAGAGGCCAGCCTTCAAGGTAAGGAGGCCAGGCTTTCACAGAGGCTTGTGTCCTGCACAGCAGGTAAGGTTACCAGAAAAGCAAAGATTGCACAGGTGAGCTCCTCCCAGCCTTGAGAACACAAAATGATGTCCTCCTTCTCCTAAGGTTTTGGGCTGTTCTGTGATGATGCCTTCCACGGTGCTCTGACACTCAAATTCAAAGCAATCATCAACATTACTTTGCCTGTTAATAAGCTGTGTCTTGTCCTTCCCTAAGTGTCAAACCCTTTAAACGCCTCTGTTCATAAAGTTAAGAAAACAGCTCTTGCGATAAAAATCTTTATGGAATAATGTTGGCTTTCTTTTTCCCTTTTAGACCTATATCATTTAAATATGTGCCCAGTTATAATGCAATTTAACGGTTTCTCCGTCTCCCTCTCTTGGTCATTGCAGACATCCACAATAAGACGGATGTCCAGAGACCCAGAAAGATTAAACAGCCACTTCTTTGGCAAAGAAGGAATAATAATTCTTCAGAACAACAATACTGATGTTTCTAAATTTTGATTATTCCATGTAACGCTGTTTCCTCGACTTCCTGAAACAACTATCTAGTGTAAATCCTCAGAGCCAGGCTGCATTTTTTTTGCCCTTTGGGGTGCGAGTTTTGTCAGTACAAACATCCTGGGACAAACCTCCTTCTTAGTCCCTGCTTACTTTCCAGGGGGCTGTTACTTTACACAGTGGTTCTTTAATTGTCTGTCTCTTCTGAAGTAAGCCATCAGGTAAACTGAAACAGTGACAACTTCACATGGTGTGATTTCAATCTCCCATTGGTATTTAGGTCTGTCACTAGTTTAAACTGATAAAATAAAAGATTAGTGGCTTGATTTTGGTCTCCTCTTTCTGCACAGGAAAATGAGTCACCTACTGAAGGTTGAGATTGTTTCACCTATCTGGCCAAAAAAGCAGTAGTCCCTTCAGCAGTGTTAGGCAATTCTTCTAGATTTACAGCTAAATCACAAACTGGAGCCATGTACTTCAGGGGAACCCCTGTGCACACACCTCTTCACAGCTCCCCTGTAATCACCTCCTGTCTGGCTCATTAAGACAACTGCAGTGTTACACTGGGAATAATCAACTGGTGATCACGCCAGCATTTTCTGCTGCTCTGTTCCCTGTGAGCAGACGTGGCATTCCTCTGTTCCAGCCTCAGGTCAAGTGCTTTGGGCTAACACGCGCTGCAACGCCATGCTCCCACTGCCAGGGCAGCCAGACTCACTCCCTAGTGCTATCACCCTCTCCCTGCATGGCTGCACCAGAGCTGAGCATAACCAACATACGTGTCATCTGAAGAAAGTAGCACTAGTCACAGAGAAGCTATTTATCCAAACAAAACCCTCATCATTTCTCAGCAAAGCCTTTCCTTTGGCCGCTGGCAGTGCCATGACAAGTGCTCTCATGGCTACCTGCCTTGCAGGATATGGCAGAAGTGAGGGCGACTGTCGAAACTCCGGTACTTGAGGAGGAAACACTTGTGGCCTCTCCATGCTCAACTGGAGAATTTCAAGTATTTTAAAAATTAAGGCTTGGTTCTGTCAGGAAATGGCCGCCAGCTCTTCTGATGCGTAGCCTTGAATAATTAATTGCTCACTACGCAAAGACTTTCAAAGGGAACTGATAGTAATAAGGGCAGTCTGCAGTCGTATTACAAACCGTGAATAACCGGATGTAGCTGTTCTCTTTGGGCATTTCTTACTTTATCTGGGTTTCTTTTCCCACTCCTAACTACTAACTCTTTAAACTTCTGTGTATCTAGAACCAATGGGTAGCTGCTCTAGACAACTGTAAAAGATGATAATGAACGAATGAAGGCCACAAAGCTGGGAAGCATTCAGTGTATACAAAGGCATATTCACAATGCCAGATTTCTCCATTTTTTTATTTTATTTTTTTTTCCCTTCAGAAATAAGAAATAAATCAGTACTTTGCCATTATTCATGCTGGAGCTTTTATTCTCCAAATTTAAGCAAACAGGGCACATGTCCATATACTGGGCCTAATTCTCATCTTCATCACCATCCCAATACCCCAGAAGGACAGGAGAGGGGAGTTGAAGAACAGTAATAAATTATAGTTATGACAACAGTATGAGGTTGATAAAACTTTTTTTTTCCAGAAAGTAGTCTACTTTTTTGTTTAATTCATTATAATTCACAGTCACCATCTTACCATTAAAGTCCCTTGCATTCTCTTAACAGAAGGCACACTACAATCATCCAGATCTTGGACATATATCAGAACTTCTCCTTTCAGTTGTGCCTAAGTCAGCATCAGCAGGGCAATGAAACAAGCACAGGAAAAATAACCATCCTCTCTGCTCATGTCAATCAGCATGACTCCATGGGCTTAGCAGTGACGCTCCAGTTCGCATCTGTCAGGGCGTGGTACCTCCATATTTCATTATTCTGGTTCTAACTGTAAGGCAGCCAAATTTCTGACAAGACAGCCCAAGATACACATGCTGAAATGCATACAACTGTATTGGTACATGCATAAGGGGTCACAAGGATTACAGAGAACAGATGGTACTCCCCCAAGACAAGGGCGAAGGTGCTCTCGGCCTTTTTGAGCTGACAGTCTCAATAATTACCAGCACTGTTTTGGAAACATACCTTGTCTCTGCTTAGAGCAGTTCTTGGAAAATGCAACTTTTTTTCTTCTTGTCCTTTTCTAAATTAAATAACTTTATCAACCAAACTGAATGGCTGTTCCAAGAATGACTGCTTTCTCAGGAGAAGCAGAAATGAAAAAAACTGGGGGGGCAGGGAGAGAAGCTGCACTCACTGCCAAACCCGATGGTTTTGTCATTAGAAAACACAACTGGGATGGTACACGGGCCAAAGATGAGGTATGTTGAGAAACAATTGTACAAGCCCACTGAAAATGCTAGTGGAAAAGAATGATGAGGCAGGCACAGAGTGAGCAGGATGTACCTGTGTGGGTACAAGCTGAATCCAAAAGGCAACATGGCTTGCATTTGCTTGCATTAGTGTATCCTTTTGAGTTGCGTTTGTATGCCAGTGTGGTTAACTATGTTTGTACAAAACATGCTGCCATGGCCAAGAGTAGTTATAAAAGGATTCTGATCCCTTCATAGACAGAAAAAGAAAAAGAAAAAAAAAAAAAAAAGATAAAGTGCTTTCATATACAGTACAGAACATGAATAAATATTTAAATCTTTTACTGGAACAACCAGTGTGAAATGCATTTGAGATTAAGAAACCTTTACAATGCAATGCATATGGTAAACAACATCAAAAATTAGTTTTAAAGACCAAGGCATGCCACACCATTGTATGCGATTTCAAGATGATTTAGTATAGTTTTTAGCAAATAGTGTGTTTATGAAATAACAAAGCACAGAGAAACACAGATTATGTACATTGTTTTACTCCCAATTTTTTTCATCTTATTCACCATCGTACATGACAACCATGAACATCAAAATTTCCCCTAGTTCTTATTATCATTTCTTCATACATGTAATTGTCCGCCACCAATTTCTGCTGGCCTTCCCACTAGTCTCTCAAAGAAAACTTGAGAACATTTGGAATAAATCTCCAGGGACTGTAGAAGAACAAGTCATTAACAGCGCAAACCCATATTGGTTGAGCATTTCAATGACAACTTCTTCACCTTAGAGGGTCCAATATCTCAGATCACCGCCTCAGGATCAAATTGGTGATTTTTATGAACAGTACTAAATAAAGTTTTATTATCTACCAATAAATGTTTATCATAGCTGAGAAGAGGTTGTTTAGTCTTATCTTACAAAAGTAGGGAAAAGCTATGTTGGAAAGCACAGTGAGTACGGTTTGTCCACAGTGTGACAAGAAACAGGAAAGTCTATTTATCTACTGTATTTTCAATAAAGCTTCAAAACAGAGTGGAGGTAGGGCCTGTGCAGATGCATGGGTTTTATTGATTATGATTATAGAGTGTTTTATTAAAACCCTGCGTGAAGAAATGTTTCCCCAAAGCTCTGGCTTACTAACAGCTCTGTGAGAAGGACAAATGACAGTGCCAATCCTCACCAGTCCAGAGAGGATGAATGCCAACAACTTGTCTAACCTGTACATCGGAGGTTACAAGATTCACTTGAATTAATACAATCTGAACCTGAGCATTTCTTTAAAAGAACAACCTGGTCAATTTAAGCAACTTTCAGGGCTGGAGAACCAACCCACTCTAACATTTAGTATGTTGTTCTACTGGTCAGTCACCTTCACTGTCAAAATATTTGCACAGATTTTATTTTTCCTGCATAAGAATTAATTCTCACTGCCTATTTTTATAGGCCTGAAGTTATTTAGGGCACATAGGCATGCCAGGCCGATACCACTTGACTTTGAGCCTCTGTTTTATATTCTCAAAAAACTCTTCTAACTAGCAGGCCTTGCATCACTGATATGTTCTGTGCAAAAACACTGTGCAAATTCAAAACAAACATTCAAAATGAGAAAACTTCAGGCAGTAAAGAATGCAGAATTAAAAACTGGAGTCTGGCCAGAGGGGAGAGGAAAGACAGGGAAACAAGCAAGATAAGCTGCAGGGTTTGAGGAGAGAAAAAAAATAAACAGCCCACAACTCCCAGAAAATAGCGTTTGCACCTATCCTGGTGAATGTTCTGCCTGCATTACACATGTACCAGCCACAGCAAATTGTTACCTAGGTGCTTTTCGAATTACACCGTTCACTAGTACTCACCATCACACAACTCTGCCTGTTGTGAACATTTCTACAGACAAGTTGTGACTGTAAAAATCTATGCGTAGCTAGAGGTAGTGCCAGTAAGCCTGCTGCTGCCTTATGACCTCTCCCCAGTGCTTGCATGAGAAGGACTGAATTGCCAAAGAGCATACCCCTCTGGTTTAGGGTTGACTCAGGACAACTCTGCACAGCCAGCCTCCAAACATGTCTTTCTCATGTATTTTGGGATCTACTGCTACTTAAATCATAATCTTGAAATATTAAATGCTGCTCTACCTCATTTTAGCATTAAAAACAAAACAGAAACAAAACAACAGGGAAAATAATCCTCAACGTGTGGTGCAGGATGTCACAAGCATGCCCCATCAGACCCCAATCCAGAGCACACTTCTAGTATTCATGCTTATCCCCAAAATAAACAAGGAACCCAAACATGGTAGGAATCAGAAAAAAAATAATAATATCAAAAATTCCATCCAAGCAATGGTACTTGCAGTATTACAAGGGAAGAGGACACAGCAGGGACCCAGCAGAGTCTAGAATGAAGAACTAGCCTACAGTGCTGCAAAGGCAAAGTCTCCCCTCCGCAAGTGCCCCTGCGCGGGATCACACCTGTCCCTGGGACCTAGTCTGACCTCACTACATTAATGGGTAGTGGAATTATCCATCAGTAAGAGACTGGAACACACCTCTTCAAAATAGGTTTTGTTTTCTGTTTTCTTGTCTTGTGCCAATGCCAACAAGCAGAAAATACTTTGCTTTCAGATTTGCCTCTGACATGTCACACTCCTTATATCAGAGCAGCCGCTGCAAGAAGACAGTCACTGTTCGGCACGGCCAGGACCATCCAAGTTTCTGCACTGATTCTGTTACTTGGCTGCCAAGGGAGGAGCATAAAGATTTAGAAAATAAAGTACATAGAAACAACATATTGGGGGAACTTCAAACAAAACAAGAGGTCTGTATGGAAAAAATAACTATTTCTACAAGTCCATTACAAAAAGCAATGAAAATTTCATGTAATTTTATAGTCCAAGAAAGAATGAATGTTTAGGCTAGCTTATGGTACTGTATTTTCAGTACCTCAAAAATATATTATTATAGAAAAAAATGTTATATAATAAAAAAATCTGACAAATTCACTACATATTTATATTAATATATAAAAGTATTGAGGAGTATTTGAAATCGATACCTCTCTAAGTAAAGCATGCAGGATCACTAGCAGTGTTTCATTAAATGTTTTCTACCATAAAGAGGCCTGAAGCACGGAGAGAACTGGAAACCAGATTTTTATCAAACCATCTCTGGCGGAAGTAGATAACACAATTCAGAAAATGGGAGAAAGATTTGGGAGTGCCGTCAGCAGACTTAGGGAGAGGAAGGGGAAAGGAGACAACCAAAAAAAATCCCATGGGTGCAGAAAGACTTCAAGGGCATGGAAAATATTTTTAAGTGCAGACCTAGAATTAGATGGAGAGAGAAGTGGAAGAACTTTTCACCCTAAGTGTCTTGCTTCACACAGTGTGAAAGGTGCAAGTGTGGCTGAAATACAGGAACGTCTGGACTCTGTTAAGTCCCAGTTATGCAAGCAGTGATCACCTTAATTAACCAGGTCTTGAGAACAGTCAGAAGGACAAAGATAAATTCTTTCAGCACTTTTAAGATCAAAATGGTCCAGCCAGCCCAGTAGCTTCATCAGCCTGATGGACCAAAACTTAGTAAATCAGAAATGGTCTAAAGAAGGAGCCACACCTCATCCCCACAAGAAGAAAAGTTACTGGATAAAAACTTTTAGAAAAGACAAAAATATACCCTCTATTCAGTAGTACCTTCACATAAACATATGAGACTACAGCCATGCAGACACAACTTTACATCAGTAAATTTACATATTTTCTACTCACACGAGTATTTCCCTCCTCCCTATGCTGCTGCCCACCAAGTTGCTCTTTCCTCACCCATGCAGATCTCCCAAGACTGCTCAGTAAGCCTCATGCTATCACTTGCACATTCGAGACCACTCTCTGCCCTGCTCAGAAAGCTACGTGCTCTCCTAAGGACAACTTTCCCTTTCCAGTAGCAACAGTTTCATTTACTGGAAAGCCTTTGGCACTGTTTTTCCCACCTCTGGCCTGAACAAACTTCTGTCAGTCCAAACAGCTCTGGTCTTGCATGCTTTACCCTCTGGTCTGGCTGCTCACCTAAATTCCCTTAAAATAACAAATTTTCTAGCATAACTGTAACACAACTCAGCAGGCCTTGAGGTGCTGAGCACTTTGCAACCTCCTCCCAAAGAGGAATGGGATGTACATGAGTTTAGGCTGAGACCAGCCGGTCTCAGGACTCCATTCTGCAGTAGTGTGCATCTCCCCATGCATTTTACACTGACTTTTCAGCTAAGAGACCATTTTCCTAAAGCTCTCCATGTTTCAGTGCTGTTGTTTTCAGTGCTTTTGTGGTCTATTCTCCCATTTTACTACGTCATCAGGGAATAGGGGACTATTTTCTGCAGTGAAGTAGCTTTGTCCAACAGCCATTCATAACTACAAGATGACAAATACATATGTAGATAAAACCAACCGTGGAGCTACTCCTGTTTCTGCTTGTGCACTGGAGTTCATTCACCTTCAGGCCTTTGTTTCTAAATGAACATCAATTTTGCTGCTCCATTTTGTTCTCTGATGTGTTTGTTAACCAGCACTTGAATATAGCGCTGATGTGTTAGACTGCTTTGCTATCCAGCTATGGTGATACAACTTTGATGTTACTCAAAGTTTTACTTCAATGAAGTTGTGTTTAACACACTGTGAAAAGAATCAGCTTGTGCATCACATCCTGCCTGCCTGTTAACAGCCAGCTATTCGGAACAGAAGAACTGCTACTGGCAAGCAGACCTCTGCCATCGTGGTTTCAGGTTGAACAGAACTTTCATAATTTTGTTTTATATCAGTAAAGTAAGATATAGGTTTTCTTCCATTCTGGTATTGTGATTATTCTAGTACATTGATATGTAATTATTATGCCACAAAAGCATCTCTGAAGGCCACTAAGTGAAATACAGCTGGTGTTTGTCTATCTGAACTGTATTACAAAATAAGAACCTAATGATCTATACTGACATATTAATGTATTTTAACAGAACTTTTTTTTTCCCTTACACTTTGAAGCTGCAGAGGGAACACAAGAAAAACACAAAACAGGCATAATATAGAAGCAAAGCTGGAAGTAGCATAACACTATACTTATAACAGTAGCGTTCAGCCACAATAAATAGTAAAGCAGTTTAGAATAACACAGACCCATATTTGTCAGATAAAAGTACTTCATAAGGAAGTTCTTACACGTGGTATTTTCTCCTACATTAGTCACGAAAATCAGGACGTTCTTGCACAAGAAAACATTAGAATAGTAGCTTTGTACCTCATACGAGCCTGTACCTATGAGAATTTGTCTGACCAGCAGCAGCAGAACTGTGTGCTGCAGCCCATACCCTGCACAGACACACAGATGGTGAGAGTTTCCCTAACCTCCAAGGTGCCCTTGTCTTACTTTTTTGGGGCAGGGAAAGCGAGTTGCTATGCTTTCACAGACTGCCTGGCCCAGCAAGGCCCCAGCCCAGCAAGGCCCCTGGCTTCCTGAGGAGCGCAGGCAGTGCAGCGATAGAGCAAAATAGCAATTGGCAGCAGTAGGTGCAGAAGGAGCACTGGAGAAAGGGCAGGTTTTTTGAAGGATGGTCAGAGGCAAGCCATTCAGGAATGTGACAGTGTAACTGTCCTTGACATTTTCAAACTGGCAAGCACTGTACAGCAGTATCCAGGCTGCAAACACAGAATACTTTTAGGTACTGCAGTTAGAGTTTAGCAGTTGTTCCCTATGTAGCCATTCACAACTGAATGTCTTTAAATAAATACTTCTACAGACTACAAATGTAACAATCAGCATGTCCTCAAGAAATCAATCCTCTTAAAAATTCGTGGCTAACATTTTACCCTGGACACCAGCTTTCTGTCATAAAAGTAGTTTGAATTCCAACCATTTAAAAAATGACTCAATTTCAACTGAGATAAATCTGGTTTAAAAGTAAATTATAAGATTTAAGAATACATGAATGTTTATGTTTCTTTAAACACACACATTGGAATCACAAAACGTACACAAAACCACCAGGCTCAGCAGTCTGTGCACCTGCCTTCCCATTTCTGAGTTCTGTGAGTGACTGGGACATGGCTTCAAACTTATTTCTATCTTAGAATCAAAAAAAAAACAACAACAACAACAACAAAAAACACCAGACAGACAGAAAAGGGAAGTATGAGCCTTACCTAAACATGGCTCTAAGACCTAAGGCTTTCACAACCTTAGTTCATAATTCACAGCCTCACATAATTCAGGATAAGTTTACAAGAGATACCAGTGCTGCAATGAGATAAACCACTTTTTCAGTATTCATCATTAGCAGATACATTCCTAAAGTTAGGGTGGATAAAATTATACTGATACAGCACTTCAAAGCACTATAAATATGCTTGGACTTGGCAATATTGTTGTAAAGAAAAAGATTATATATATACGCACACAAACGTATATATATATGTACACACACATATTTATTATATTTAATAGTTACAGCCAACCCCCCCACCACCAAAAAAAAAAAAAAAAAAAAAAAGATACCCTTGCTGGGATTTAGTATACCCATAATTTTAAAGGCCCTTGCCAGCATGGGAAGGAGGAGAAGACAACAAAAAACAGAGGACAAAAGTAGGTTAGAAGCACTAGCAAACATTATCCATTTAAACTGCTAATGGCAAGCTCTGTTGTTATATTTTTATCATTGCTTTTCTGCAAATTACTTTTATCAGTGATAATTTAGCTTTTATTTCATTATGTAGCACAGCAGACAAAAGGAAAACAGATTTGTTTTACAGCAGCTCCAGCACTTGCTCTGTCCATTAACATTGACAGATGAAGGTAAATTAAAGCTCTTAGACCATATTTTCAGCATGCATGGTAATGAAACTTCTGTATCTAACCAATACATGTTTCTAAAGGAGAACAGAGTGCATGCTAATGATTTTATTTTCTCCACACAGTGAATAGAACTTCTCATATTTTAGAGAAAATGGCATAACACATTCTCACATTTTTCTCTGTTCTGCTTCCAGATACATCTAAATGAAAACAGGGAGAATCGATGTCTTAAACAAGGACATTATTGCATCTCAGTCAGCTGAACAGTGAAATAGCACTTTCCTTCCTTCCAGTTTTCTGAAGACCACAAAACCACAGAGTTGTGTTTGATTAAATTATTATATATGCATACAGAACCCTTGAAGGATGTTATGTTGTTCCAGTACTGTTCTTTATCCTCTTTTTTTAGGCATGTTTTAAGCAGTTCTATTTACCTCAATAGAGGTAGACAGATCGCTTTATAACTTTCATCTAAAATAATAAACTTATTTATAGAAGCTAATGTGAGTTCACAGCTGTTCTGGGCAAACGTTGGCCTTTCCATTTAAGTGATAGTATAATGGCTTTGATTACAGTTTTGCAAGAAAACCAACAAAATATTATCAACTCCTCTAAAAACGCAACTAATATTTCATTAGTAGTAGCCGTTCTCCTAAGCAATAAAGTCAATTATTTTCTTCCATCAAATATCCTTTCACCTTACCCTGACAAAAAAGCCTTATCAGCAAAACAGAATTTCTGAAGTCTGTGAACTCGCAGCCAGATGTTTTGACTTTTGTTGAAGACCACATAGGCTAATATTTCAAGAAAAGAATAATAATAAGTTCTTAATTCTAGATATTTGGGGTAGTTTTAACTTGTGACATACAAACCGTGTAAAAAGGTTCTCAAAGGCAATAAATGTTATTATAGTTTGTTCACTTTGAAATTGCCACCACAATCCAAACATAAACACTTATTAACATATAATGCAAAATTAAAAGCTAGTGACAAAGTATTTCAAAGAAAAAAATATTCCATGTCGTAAAAGCAAAATGAGAGTTCTGCTACCATAATTTCTTTAATGACTGTTCAGTTGTGTGACAAATTACCCACTGATACTTGTTAAACTCCGTTTCATTTTCTAATAAAAATTTTATTTTTCCTAGAATACATTTTTTAGTCTGAGATAAATTTAGTTTATTTTTTATGTCCCTTCAGCAATCATTACATGACCAATTACAAACAAATTTTACTGCTGGGGCAAGGCTCACTGATGAAAATAGATTAATATTAAAGAGCATGGAAATTTGGAAGAGAAAAAAAAAAAGCTTCTTGGACTTCCACCAAGGCAGTTTCAAAGCACAAACATGAATATAATTTAATCATTTCCTTACAAGCAGGCTTGGGTACAGGGCTCCCAAAGCAATGATAAAAATTAAGTCACAGAGCATGTATTTTAAGAGGACCTTTACTGAGCAGGGGGAGGAGGAAGAACATGTTAGTTGAATATTTTTAACCAGCTTTCCACAGATGGGTCTAAATCCAGCTCTTATGATTCTTCGCTGTCATAACCCACTACAGAGGTCAAAGGTTGAAGCTTTCCCAGAGGTTCACTGTGCATAACAAACACTAAGAATTCCCCAAATTTAGTTTACATATAACAGCCCAAGTGCTGTGGCCATTTACGTGCCATACAGTCCCCTTAGTATTGAACAGGGCATAAATAAAGGCAGACAAAGGCACGAGATCCTCCACATTTTCATTTTGCTTTGTTACTCGTTGTCATAAAAAGTTAGTGCTTCTTATGCTCTTTAAAACATACTATGAGAGGATGACGGTAACACAAGTTTCATCGTAAGCAGTGTATTTTTTTTTTCCTAACGTATTAAAACTATTAGTGATCAATTATGAAGCATTACAAAGATACTTGGGGGTGCTCAGATTTTCTCTTTTCATTAGAAGTCCAATGAATAATCTGAGATCATGAGCTCTCCAAGCTGGACTGAAGGAGTAGGATCATACCCTACAGCTAACCTGGAGAAATCCTGGAGACATGTGGTCTGTGGGAGCTTGGACACTGCCAAAGATGAAATCTTTGGCTCTTATGCCAGGCTTCTGACCTGCATGCTATTCCAGATCTATCATTTATCTTAAAACCAACAGCAGGGACGGACATTGGTAGGAGAGGGAGGGCTGTTGTATAAGTACACTAAACTGTCTAGGAAATTGTCATTCCAACTGCAGTTAGGACTGCTCATTCTAAAACTTTCTCCAATCAACTAATAAAGCCAAATTTTTTTTCCTTGAACTTTCTAAAACACTTCAAGAAATGTAAGAGCCAATATACTGGGGATTGTTCCAAAAGAAGCTACCAGAATGATCACAGCAGGAAAGAAAAACTAGAGTGTTTCAAAAGACGTTGTCATTGGCAGCAAACTCAGTTTAAGGAAAATTTTCTGCCCCAAGCTGTTTGTACAGCACTGGAGAAGAACAAAGGGACCTTAATGATGCTGCTGCACATACGACACAGCCCAAACCAGCACCAGGTAAAAGTCAAAGGACTGCTCCAGCTGCTCCTTTCTCCAGCCATCCACCGCCTGCTGCATTTGCTGGGACACGTGGGCTGGGCAAGCAGGTGCTGCAGAAGCCATAGACAAACACTTGAAGGTTAACATCTTCACAACACAATGTGAATGAGAATTTAGCTTTTGTTGTTTTTGTGAATATGGCAGGTACCTGTAAACCAATCCTCTTCACACTCAGTCGATCTTTGACATTATTGTGCCCTACAAATATCCAGAACTTGTTTGGCACATGATGATGTTCCAAAAACAAGAACAGCATTGTAATTATGGTTTTGCTTTGTATATAAGTAGTGGTAACCACAAAATGTATTTCAGGCTATTTGCTGCATATGCAATTCTATCTAGCATATAAACATCCCTCTCTCAAACAGAACCCCACATTAGCTATACTGATGCCCCCCAAGCTTTCTGGAGTGCTCATCACCATTTCCTCTCCTCACCACTCCCTGCCTACACCAGCACTCTCAAGCCTGTCTGTGCAACATCTTACAAGTCTCCACCACAGGTTTTACACTTTCCAAGTACAACATGCATAAAATAGACTCTGCATTTGCACATGCTAAATGCCCTCTGTTCCTCATTGAAGTCATCCTACAGGAAGCAAATGCAAATTACTGCCTTCCATATATAAGGCACGGTCCCGGGGACCTTGTTATTAAACCATTAACCTTCACCTTTCATTTTACCTGTTTCCAGTATTCAAATTCTGCTTGAAACAGACTATGCTACTATTTCCATATGCTGTAATTTATTACCAAGTAATTCACTTCATTCATTTAACAGTAACAAACAACTGAGAGCACCAACTTTTAAGCAACAAGAAACGAGTTTAATGATTATTGCAAAAGTTAACAACAGCATCCCCATAATCCTTGCAAAAATCTGTTTGCTCATGACTCTTATTCAAACCTTAAAGAAGAGTTCCAAATGCTATTTCTCTGCTTTCCAAGGCTATAACTCTGCACCCTAATGATACTCCAGTTTATCAGGAGATTACGCTAGCCCTGGCTAGTATCTTATCTAAGTAATCCCCCAGCGTTAGACCAAGGCTAAAGTTGTGCTAAGGGTATGTAAAATGTGCTTTGCTAAGGAAAAGAAAACAACATACCATTTGGAGAAAAGGAGCAATAACTGCTAAGGAATAATTATGGTTGCTAGTAGCAAATGTTTGTTTTTCTGCAAAACAAAGCAAAGCAGAAGCAACAAACATACATACTTCATAACAGCTCTTATTACCCATAAGATTGAAAGCTGATTACACACATATTAATAACAGACACAGTGATGAGAATGTCTGCTCAAAAAACATATACAGCTGCTGAAATCAGCAGGAGGGATTTTTGCAGAGAATTTAGATAAAGTGAAAGTAAAGCTCATTTGCCTGTTTAGGTAATTTGTGTCCCTATTTCTTCAATCTTTTCTGCCCTCTTGGGGTATTCTTGTCTGTAGAGGAATGCAGAGGAATAGCCCTGGTGGGCCAGGTGAGGGGTAGATCTAGCCCAGCGTCCTGCCATCTGACTGTTTCAATCAGTGGACACCCAAAAAATGGCACAGAAAGCAGAGTAGTGCTTCTCCAAAAACTCCATCTGTGCATTGTGGGGACGGAATATTGTCCCCAAGACGTTTGGTTCAGTCAAACCTCTAGTAGCTACCGATGCTTTTGATGACTAGCATATACCTAATCCTCAGCAAAAACCTTTCAAATTACATGCAGTGGTAGGCCAGCATGGCACTCACAGGTAAAACTGCTCATGGTACTGTCCTGCCAGCCCTGCCATGCAGCAGGCACCATACAGCAGCCACATCAGGAGAGACCCATGCTGGGGAAGAGGGCTCTGCAGAAAGGCCAAGTCTCAACGAGCACTAGGATCAGGAAAAGGAAAGTGTACCTCTTGTCCTCTGCAACACTCACAGTGCAGAGTGCTACGCTTTTCTTTGCCTTTGTTTCAACAATGTCCCTCATTAAAGGAAACAGAAATTTCCTTATTAAAGGAAACAGAAATTTCCTTATTTTTGCTGTTTAGAGAAACTTAAGTATGCAAAATTTGTAAGATGTCATTGTTCTTTCTGTGAGTTTTTTGCTGACATTTCAAAAGGTGCATTTTCCTAACTTGATTCCAGACCTCCTGCATGATTCCTTAATGCTTTTAAAAACACAAACAAAAACCAATGCACCACAAGCAACAGTAATGTTTACTATTCACTTCTGCTTCATTTGGCAGATCTGACAACCAGAGAGCTTTTCAGATCTCTATTTTCTGTAGTATAGCTAAGACTAGACTTCCTCACCATAGCATGCACTGGTTTTCACTGTTAATTTTACAGTTCCTTCACTTCACTTTTTCAAACCACATCCATTTAAGCTTTTCAAGCATAGACACACAAATGTACTAATTGTTGCTATTAAGACCTGTCCTCTACAGGGCTAAGTACACTGTGTTACTCCTTCAGACAGTAGGAGAAGTTGTTCCAAAACTCCCGAGGTCTTAAGGAGACTGGATTTTATGGCATACAAGAAAATTGTCATTACACACCTACAACATTCCTTCATGTGCACAGATCACTAATTACAGCATACAAGTTATAACACTGCATGAGACATGGCGTACTCTGCAGTGGCATCACAAGTTTGGCTTTCTTTAGGGATGGACTACAGCCTACAGGCAAGTTTCATAAAGAAATTTACAATTACAATATGAAAATTTTAAAAATACATATAAAAAAATACATATATATGCATATTTATCACCAACTCTCTCTTCATAAGGAGTATCTAAACAACGTCACAAGTATTTCTCTGCGTGATACGTATGAAGAGGTTTATAGATGTTGCCTACTTTGTCAGCTGCAAAATGCAGTTCACAAAAAGCACTCTAATGCTCTTTGGCACCACAAGCACAACCCCATTTCTAATGTTTCCAGTTAGTCTGAACACAGCCTCTTCCTTAGATAAGAAGGTTAGTCTTGCTCCTGTAAAAGTTCAGCCTGAGGAGCAAGGAGCAAGATCTTTGGCTTCACGAACTGACGGGCATTTAGGACTGAAAACATCCAGCGTTAAGCAAGCTGCTCCCTTCTCCCTTTATCTGTGAGCACAGGCATTTTGAAAGCGTGTATCTGCCCCGACATGTCCTTCAAAGGCGAGCAGTATCTCCCTGCACCAAAAGGCAAGTGACGGAGGCTGCTACCCCAAAAAGATAGCTATCGCTCCTCTCCTGTGGTGAGACGCGTGTGGACTCGCGATCACCGTCCTCAGCCCCAGCCTGCTCCGAGCTCAAGATGTAGACATGCATACAGCTACGCAAGTGACACAGGGTGTTCCCCCGCTCCAAAAGTAGATTACTGTGCAGGGCTACATGCTTGTTTACTTGACTGAGATCCATATTTAGACATGTATACAAGTGCACAACCCTGAGCTGTTTATTCAGATGAAACCCTGCCGAATGCAGTGGGCATTTGTCTGCAGACGCAGCTGGGGAGTAAACCCTTAAACGCTCTGCAGCAATCACTTGCACCTTTCTATATCATCAAAGAAAAAGAAAGGAAAAGAAAAGAAAATAAAAGGAGGGAGAGCATCACCGCGTGACTGTGGGCCTCTCAGACATTCAGCCACATTTTGACTCACATTTTGACTCAAGAGAGCATTTACAGTGTTCTAGTACTGCCACTCAGATCTAACGCTCATGTAGAAATCGAGGCTTGTAATTCTTTACTGTGGTTGCAGTGATCTATTTTGAAGGAGACCTTCTGAAACTCTTTATTCTGCAGCCCTGTGACTTGATAAGCCATTTTTTCTGAAATCTTTTAAAACTGTTCAGATGTTTTGCACAGTAGGCACAAATATTTTTTGCAAAGACAGACTGCTGTGTACATCTCTAACTACTTCATTTAGAGGGGAAATCGTTCTTCGTTGGCTGTGGCCTGTGTTCTACAGCTGGCTACGTTATGATCAGCCCAGTATCTTTTCTAATTCTTACACTTCTTCCGTAATCTTAGAGCCAACCCATCATTGGTCCATGTACTTTGTACAATGTGATTTCTATTTGAATGGCTTATCCAGGACCCCAAAACCATCTGTGAGAAGCTAGCTTTGTACTGACACATAGTGGCTTCCCCATCACCTGAAAAAATATATAAAAAAAAAAAAGCTCAGATGAACCTGGCTTATCAGGCAGCCATCTTCCAAAAACACAGTATATTTATACAATCCTCCCGGAAATGGTGGTATTCACAATACTGTAAAATGGTCTGCTAGTTGTCAGTAGTATTGACATTACGTTACTTGGAAAGTTCTCCAACTGCCCTATCAGCTAGACTATCACACAGTCATTAAAGTTCGGATCCTAAGAACACAAAGTAATAAACCGTTCTTAACTGACCAGAAAAGCGACCTCATAATACACATTAACTGATAAAGAATATTTTCCATTAAATTAATCAGATTAATAAACAGTGCTGCAAGAAGTCATGTGTAGGCAGCATGAACTTTTGCATGTCAAAGTTACTATGGCAACTGGATAACCTGGATTTGTGGAAGAGATGACAGTATGAGCTGATTTAAACAAAGTCTCACATAGCTGGGATGACTAAGCCACTTCAGATGTTTTCCCTAAAATGATTCTTCTATTTCTTCACAGCAGATAACATTTAACTGAAAGACCATTCCAGATCTGAGAACTGTAATGCACAAATCAGGAAAGTCTATTGAGGAAATTTACAAGTGTACTGAAACAACTATTTCGTAATCTTTACTCTTCAGCTTTTCAAACTTATGCCAGGAATGGGGTTGCCAAAGAACAGGATTAACAGCTTGAAAGCTGCATTTAGAAAGGGGACTGTTGAAGGTGTCATGTCAGACGGCTGTCTTTTTGAAAATGAGTTACGGACAAAGCTCTGTAATTACATGCAGTGGTGTACGTGTAAATACACATAAAAACAAATATTTAAAAAATGATTGGTATAAAGGCAGTTATATCACACAAGCTGCTATAAAAGTCACTTCTAAAACATATATAAAAATAATCCAGGCTAAAACGCAGTAAACTTTGAAATATGCATTAATTTTGCATTATTTTATTAACACAGACAACTGCAGAAACAACTTGTGCAGAAGCGTTGCAAATCAGCAGAATTAGAAGACTGCTTTCTTCAATACCTTGGTTTTGCTATCTGTGTCTCAAAATTAGTACTCAAGATACCTGGAGCACATTTGCAAGGCACATGTGAGGACTCCTAACCGAGTGACGACAAGCCATAATGAGAATTGCATACTACTCTGGAAACGTGCTCGTTCATTGATAACGCTGCCTGTGGCATTGTCTCCCCCTTGTTAATTGACGTCTCTATCTGTTACAGAAATCAGAGTAACAGCAGCACATGTTTCAAAGGTGTACTCAGCCTGACGTTTTGTCCGGCACTTGTCTCGTCATGAGGTCGAGGCAGGGAGCCTCACTGCTCCTGGCCGTGGCTGCATGGCCGCACGCCCACGCCGTGCTCCCGGCTCCCCGTGGAAGGACGTTTCCGTCAGCATCACTACTGGGACGGCTCCCGTGGCCGAGGCTACTCGCCCGCACGTTTGCAGGGCTGGCCTTTTAAAAGTCAGCCGTCTGACGGGGCAGTGACCAGATCAAGTCGCAGTTATACAAGGAGCAAGGAAATATTATGCAAGACCACAGGAAGTCAGAGGAGACAGTATTCTGGGCAGGCCTGGCAAGGAGTCTGTGTGAACTCCAGCTAACAAGCAAAGCTCGGTCGTTGGCGCCAAATTCAGCAGAGAACATTCCCAGTGCTGCAAAGGATAACACTCCCCATGTTTTTGCCAGTGGGCTGCGGTCCAGGACGCCATGTACCTGATGAGATGCAGATAAACCCAGGTCTTATTTTTCGCCAAGTCTTCATTTATTTTTAAAATTTGGAGCATATTTTTGTCCGACATTTGTTAGAAGTGGCAAATGGTTTGTTTTCATGGCTTTGCTAATAGACCGCTTGTTCTTACGCTCCCTATAATTTTAACTACAATAAGTGACCTACAAAGAAAATGTGTGGCAGAAGCCTCATTTTTTCCATGCATTTTGCCCATCTCCACCTCAAGATACTCTGCGAATAGGATATGTGAAGGTCCTGGATTCTTCTTCCCTTGGCATTTCGGAATGACTGCTGCAAGTGGAGTTGGCGCAAATAAAACGACACCCACCTCTCGCTCAATGGCGCTATTTTAATCTGCTTTCATACATAAAGTTGGTGGTGGGTTTTTTGTTTGTTTCTTTTTTCATTTTCAAGGACTATATTATCCAGGTCTTACTTGAAGAAGACATCAATTCAAGTGCAGCAAAGTTTGTCTCCAAATGGCTGAAAAATGTGGCCTCTGTCTGGCTTCTGTTTGTATCTACAAACACTTGAGCATGGAGAATTTTCATGCTTCGTTCAAGGACCCACCTTAAAAACATCAATGGTTTGAGGTGGAAATCCATTTTGAGATTCACACACATGCCCCCAAATAAGAAGTGCGGCATGTAACGTATTACACAACACAAAACAATTACCAATTGTGATGAGTGTAGACAAAGCATTCTCAAGAGAATCTATTTTATGTTTGTAATCAACCTCCTAAAAAACAATAGGGCTCTCCTTCCAGCAAACACACAATACAAACAAAAACTAAACAGTCCTACTGCCTTGATAGGGGGAAAAGATTCTGAGAAGTATAATAGATCTTTAGTTGATATGGACTGCCAACAGCAATGAAATGATTTGAAGTTTCCCTTATTACCACTTACGGGAACAACAAACACACTTAACTTTTAATAAGAGATTCCCGTCTTCCTCGTGGTTCACTCATGAAAAGGTTCCCATAACCTAGCACTTTTGCAAAAATAATTAAATGACCACTGCAGCAACACAGGAAAGTGAAAATGTTACTGGTGACAATGCCTTCATTGTTACGCTAGTATAACAATGACCAAAATTAATCATGAATCTGACAATAAATACCAAATGCATACACAATTGGACCTCCAACCAAAACAGACCTTTCTACATCTGGATCCAAAGCTATTGCTGGTTCAGAAGTTTATTTGTTTCTCCAGTTGAAGACAGCAATTCCTTTCCAGAACAAAGAACTCCAACAGCTCTACTCAGGTTTTGAGTCAAACTCACACTGAAGGTTTTAATCTGGCCAGTGTAAAATATCTTGTAATATCAAGCATTAATGTTAATCATTTTCCACTTTTGTCTAAAACTGTTCAGGTTTAAGCATTCTGAATTACCCTGAAATACCAAGAGTAAGGAAAAACATTTTATATGCCTCCATTTCAACCATATATCAAGGCAAATATTTCATAACAAGTTTTGAAATGCCACAGGAGTTAAATTAGTAAATCATTCTACAAAGGCAACGAGTTGTTCTGCAAACTACTGTGCGAGCAAAACCTCGCTTCTCAGTGCTCCACAAACACTTGCTAGACTCTGGTATCTGTAGCTGTGAGCTGCAAGCATGGGGCTGGCTGGAGTTGCTACCACAAGGCTTATTTAGGACTGAAAGAGGATAGCTCTTCTAGTCACTGCCTGATTTCTATTAAACTACATCTCTTACTGAAATTTATTTTGATGACTGCCGTAGTTTAAAGGCAATTCACAATGACCCAAAATGATTCCTTGAACTTTACATATCCAATTCATATGCAGCCACAACAAACTAAAATACACCTACCAGCACAAGAAATAAAGCATTTACTGTTTTTGAGTGGAGTGGGAGATGTTTTGACTCTCACCAGCTAGTATAGCTATTACTATAGGACCCGAGGGAATGGCACAAAGCTGTGACATGGGAGGTTAAGGATGGATATTAGTGAAAGGTTCTTCTCTGAGAGGGTGGTTAGACACTGGAACAGGTTCCCCAGGGCAGTGGGTCACAACACCAGTCCTGCTGGAGTGTTTGAACAACACTCTCAGACGCATGGTTTGATTTTAGGGCCGTCCTGTGTGGAGCCAGGAGCTGGACTCAGTGGTCTTTGTGGGTCCCTTCCAACTTGGAATATTCTATGATTCTGTGATATCTCTAACTTCAGGCCTTCCCTTTATATTCCTTTGGTACCGTAATTTCATACTAAAGAGCTTCTCTGTAAGTCCTATACCAATGCATGGTACGTGAGCAAGCTAAATACTTTTAGAACAGCGTATTAAAATAGACTTGCCCACTAAATATTTTCTTCTATAACTTGGTAAATCAGAAGCTACTTCACACACAAATAAGTACATAAGAATAGATTGTTAGCCTGCTTTTCTTATAACTTTTTGAGTGTTTGACCACATTATCTGCTTGATCTACCACTAGAAGGTAGAATCCGAACTTCCATTTGATTTTCAATTTTTTCATTTGATTGTGAAGTTTCCTTTTAAGACGGATAAAGGTTCACACATTACCCAGCTTAACTTATTTTCTTCAAATGTATATTCACAAAGCAGTTTGCAGAGACTTCAGACAAGGACTGAACCTTATTTTGCAAGAAGGTCTACATATATATTATCAGACTTCAAAGATTTCGGAATGGGAGTTATTTTGGTACAAAAGCCAGAGCACTCAATCTGCTAAATTAGGCACAAATGCAAACTAAGAAACCCAAAAAACAGCAGAACACATCCTAGCACACAAATGACTCAGTAGATTCTCTCCATGGCTGTAACTTACTCAAAATGCAGTACAACATGAAATCATTTTGTGCTTGCACTATATCCATTACACTGACTCCCTCCATGGGAGCGCTTTACATTGACTTCATATTGGCATGATTTGCTTTTAAAGCTTTTAACACATCAGGCTCCAGACACCTTTCCTCTTTCAGGTTTCTCTAGCTGAACTTATGCTCCACATCAGTCATCATAAAACCTGAAACCTTTACTGCAACCTGCAATGCTGACTTTGCTCCCTGCAGCATTCTGCTCATTTTACTTCCCAGGTTTGAAAAGTATTGAAAAGTCAATACTGTTAGAATAGACACTATCTCCTGTCACCCTTTAAAAAAAAAAAAAAAAAAAAGTAAAAATACTGTTTACTGTGGTTCATTACTTCATTTTTGAGAAGCTGCAATTGTCTCACACTGTGTTTATGGTAAAGTTTAGCTTTGGGGGTTGGGGGGTGGAGGTTGTTCTAAGATTTGGCAGGCTAAAAGACAGGAGTGTTGCTGTACAGATAATGTGGCTTCTTGCTTTATCTTCTTCAGGGCCTGCTTATACAGTATGCAAAACTGCCAATAAAAGCCCGTATAAAATGTTATGCTTTTCTCACTCTCCTCTTCAGCCTGAAGAACATGCCTGCTCCCTCTCCAGGCCTGCCTGCCAAGCACAGGCAGGAGAACCTTTATCCTGATGGAAGACCCGTGGCCAAGGGAAGGAGCTTGTGCATGCTCACCTCTCTAAAACCACTCCAGGTTAGCCCTGTAATTTGGCAGTGTTCTCCTCCATTGCAGCTCTTAGTTCAGAGAAATGGAGACAAAACAATTGCCACTTGAAACACAGTCGAGCTCCCTGTGCGCAGAAAGCTCTAGATAGGTGTGACAGACAGATCCTCCTTTTTGTTCCTGTCACACCTTTGAGTTGCTTGCCTGTCCATGTCTTGAGGAAATCTGAAGGAATAAGGGGGTTTATCATCTCTCAGACATGTTCAGGGTGGTAAAACTCCCTGTGTCCCCCACCACTGCATCTCCCAAACTGCACGTTGATCTCATACGAGAGGAGGGCCCAATTCAAAGGTGACGCAAATAAGGGCTTAGGCCACGTGTCAGCATGTGGGTGTAACCAACATATTGAGGGATAAAATGGAGTGGTGCAGTAAAGAAAGCAAATAGCCACGGGAGCATGAGATAACCTAGCCCCTTGCATTTGAAAACCTCCTGCTTGAGCATTTTCGAGTGAGGCTTATCAAACGAGCTTCTTGCCAACACTGCTACAGCATTGTGTGAGGCATGGAAGTAGAAAGTCCCCACTTCAAGAAGTTTACAGTCTAAATAAATAAGATGCACAAAGGGGGAAAGGAAGGATATACTGCCATCCCAGCTTTCCAGACTAGGGAGCGAGGATTAATGACGGAGATCTGCTGCCCCAGACGAGCTGTGTTACCAATCCAAGAGCCACCCCATGCCCCAGCAAGACAGGGAGCCTGGCCAGGCAGCAGGACCTTCAGTGAGCATGGTGGAGGAAAGGCAAAGCAGAAGAAGCAGCAGAGATGTGAGCTGCTCACTGGAGTGGCTGTTCAGCAGCCAGATGCCATTTTAACAGCCAGCTCTGCAAAGCACGGCAAACCAGCTCAAGAGACAGAATCAAGAAAATGGTTTTGTTCAGCTTAGCCACACATTGTGCTGTGCTTTGGCCTTGGTCCCCCATTCCAGAAAGGCTTTGTCCGGGCCAGCCATGTGGTTAACAAACAAAAGTAGGGTTGGGGGGTTTGTTTTTCCTTAAGCTGGAAATAATGGGCATTTCGAAACACCAGCATTAAGTTTCCCTCAAGTTACCTGCACTTGCTTCTATTTTGCTTTCAGGTCAGCACATGCCTAAGTGAATAGCATAGTCCCTCTCGTGAATCACTTGGAAGGCAAATACAGCTTCACTGTTACGTAAAAGCCAGTAGCAGTGTTAAGACAATTTGAGCGTGGAAAGGATGTTCTCATAAAAATGTCCCTCTGATTAGTAATGGCAGTAACACATCCTTCAAATCAGGGAAAAAAAAAGCAAAAAACAAAACAAAACAAAACACAACACAACACAAAAACAAGAACTGAAGTTATTAAATGTGACTGATAACCTTACAGCTTTAGCACATAAACAGCCCACCCTCAGCTGAACCAAACCACCAGAAAGACTATCCATCAGTCCAATACATGTTCCTCCAAATCAACACTTGTACAAGTGTAGCAGTAACCTGCTGAAAACAATAAAAGGGGTCAAATCCCTCCAGATGTCTACACATTTCCTTGAAAATGTAAGCGATGCTGCTTTGTTAAGACCAGACATAGTCTTCTTGACTGGATAGGGTAGGAAGGCAGAGGCACTCCTCTGTAAGTGAAGGTCACCCATCTCACAGGCAAAAGTTGGCCAATTCCAACCCTCCATGTTCCCTAAAGTACAAGAGTCAGCTTAAAAGGACAATGGGACATGGATCAGACAGGTTACCATGGGGATACACTAGAAGTAAACCTCCAAACCTAGAGTTTGAGATTTCCTTTGCAACAAAGATTCCCTTTAAGGAGGGATGTGAAAAGTCAGGGTCAGCTAGAGCAAGCAGTGAGAGAAGTCTGACTGGTCCTTCAAAGAAAGATCTCCCTTCCTGGTGAAAGTTACATGCAGAG
The DNA here is from genome assembly GCF_964035555.1 of Netta rufina. Lineage (NCBI taxonomy): Eukaryota > Metazoa > Chordata > Aves > Anseriformes > Anatidae > Netta > Netta rufina. The sequence goes on from NC_140125.1 coordinate 39,192,729, forward strand.
GCCGTTCCTAAAAGCTCACCCTCTGGGGAAGTGGGCAAATGCACCCTTGTCATGATAATCACTTGGCAAGCCGTCTACAGGAATTCCACCAATATCCTCCTTTGTCAGGTTATCAAATGCAAAAGAGGCACCATACTAGTCCTCTGTTAAAATCTTGGAGTGGAATATAGCTCTTGTTGGTCAATGAACTTGTATTCCAGAGAAATACCACTTAAAAAGTCATGGCACAATAAAGAAACCTGATGTGAGAATTTCTTTTCACACTTGTTTGTAAGCTTCTGGTATTCCACGTGTGTTCCCAGCAAAGTTCATACCAGCTTCAAAGTCAATACTTTCCATAATTACCTACATCTGATAATACTGTCATTGACATCACCTGAAAAGTGCCTTATTTTGTCATAACGGGATATGAAAATCTAACCAAGAACAACAACATGTAGTATCAGAAGACATTCTGGTATTTGCAACAAGTCTTGGATACAAAGTCCATGACAGTTAAAGTTTGGTACATTCATAGCAACATTTCCCATTTAAAAATGTAAAAATTCAGAGGTTTTTTCTCCCCCTTAGTGTTTGTTAATGTCACAAAGACCTTTGAAGTATTGTGACAACAAGTAGCCAGTAACACCAAGAATTTACTCACAGAGAGGGCAATACAATGGTGAATGGACATAGCTAAAGGACCAACAACTGCCTCTACAATGTTCTGAAAACAATGACTGAATGGGGCTGCTTTGTAGTTTATCATTCAAATGCAAGTGCGAAGACAACAGCGATACCCAGAGTTTAAGGACCATTTTATGGCATTAAAGACTTTAGATATGTTAAGGGCCGAAACAAAATACAAGGAATGTTCTTTAAGTATACTTCCACCACCTTTAAAAAAGGTCCTTCATAAGCACAAGACTTCATGCTTCCTTCAGTTTATTTTCTAACTAATATTTATCTTACATATTTTCGAGGAAAAACACTATACGGTTACTTTTGGACACTATGAGATGACTTGGAGCAAAATTCTCAGCTCCTAAAGGATTTTTCCAGTACTGTGATTTTAAGAAGTTAATAAAGACTCTGACACTGTAAATTAGCAAAAACTTTCCCTTTCAAGAAAAGGAGGGCAATAGGGCACATTTTTTAGATATCACTCAACTAAATCAGGTCATTGCATTAGCTTCTTAAAATGCAGTAATTCAGCAAGCCACCTTCTGTACATAAAATAGTACATATTAAGGGACTCAGAACCTGACTACCTAAAGAAAATGTATGTACTAGGCCAAAGGTGGATGTCACCTAGGATCTGTGTATTTCAAGATATTATTGTATCTGTTACTTAAAGCAACAGCTTTTGTGGGAAAGACAAACATTTCTATCTCTCACCATACGTAGGCAGGTTTTCAAAAACGCGACTCCAAAATTATCAGTCCTTTGAGAACAACCAAGTCAGAAATTTGGCAACATGCTTTTTTCATCTCTTCCGCATTTTGACTTTCTCATTCGTAATATCACAAGTTGCTGATGTGGGCTGAGGGTGTACCTTTCTGCTGTGTTTTCCACTACATTAACGTTTTTAAAAATCTGTTCCCATAACCAAAGCTAGAGAAGACCTTTGTCATCAACGAGTCACTCTTCCTGCCTAAACCAATCCAAAGACAAATAAATATTTTCATCAGACCCAGCAATGTGTTTGAGCAATTGCCATTTTAAAAAGACTGTGACTGTTTTTAGTCTGAGGCCTCAAGAGACAGGCTCCATCAGAAGTGCAAAAGGAATATTTAGTATTTTGGTTTATTGGACAAACTTAAAAAGAGTCTATGCCAAAGGAAGACCGGAGCTTGATTCAGGTCAAGCCACCAAAGCAGATTTATGCATGTGTATCATGGCTTTCAGTAAAAAAAGAACATCTGAAAAAACATAGAAATTAAGTCAAATTCTAGAAAGAAATCTGTTACTGTAAAGAGATTAAACATTATCTAAAGCCTCATTCAAACTAAATTTAAATTGTCTAGTTCTAGATGAGCAATAGAGTGCAACACAGGAATTCAGAAAGCTTATTAAAATACACTAAAACTTAAAAAACATTTAAGCACTCTCCTTTTTTTTTTTTTTTTTTGAGAATTTCTCAATCCCATCCCTTCAATTTTAATCTATTCTGAGCTCTCATTTCCTCCTTAGAAAATTATTTTCCAATTAAATATTTATTTTTACAGAAAACATTCATTTGAAAAAGCACTCCATTGCACCAAGTACGTGTATAGCTCTTCCAATGTTTAGTAACCCACTGTTAAAAACTTTGTAGCTTTTATTTTGCCTTCATTTGTCTAACTCTAACCAAGTGTATTTTGATATATTAGAATATGAGTAACAAATATTTACAATAGATTAAGTTCATGTTTCAGCCATTTGAAATAGTTTCTGAATGATCCTAGTAATCTTACTGCACATATATCTCCAGACTGCTTGCTATCAAGTGCCTTACGTTACACCCACATGATTCATCCATTATCAGAGTTGCTCAGTTTTATAAAAGAAAAAAAGACCTCTCCATACTCCTACTAATTTTAGCCCCTCGTTAAATAACACAGTTTCCTGAAACACAAAAAAAAAAAAAAAAAAAAAGATGGTGAGCTTGCTCAGACTCTAGTCTTCCAAAATGTTATTTGAAAAATTTTGTACAAATACTTGAACATACACAGTGACTTATACCCAAATGCAAAAGGATGCTGCACTGCTTGAAACTTCTGTCCTGTTGGGACTGCAAAAAAAAAAGGGAAAGAAAGAAATAGGGACATAGAAATTTTTGAAAAGAAAAAAAATTCAAAAGAAGTACTGAAGTGGCCAACAGTGAATAACACCAATAGTTACTTTTCTGTGGAAGCAGCAGCAGTAGGGCAGCCCACTGGAGTAGCTCAGTAGCAGTGAGACAACGGGAATGAGATGGGGTTCATCCTAAACCCTGAAATGGATACAGGACAGCAGCCAGATGAATGACAGCCACTCCAGCACCATCAGCCTCTGCGTGCCCACCGCCGTGATGCTATGGCTTTGTCTTCCAGGGACAGCCCCCATACCAAGACCAGCAAGACATCCAGGATGTTAGAGAGGCTGTGGGCACGTGCAAGTGGCAGGTCAGGAAGGTCTCATGGGGTGTGCTGGTCAACAGAGTAGCTCCCTCTAAGCAGGGAAGCGCTAGCGGTTACACCGGTGCAAAAGGGGCCAAAAAAGTATTTTTTGAGTTCCAAGAAACTTAAGGCAGGTTTTACACCAGCCCTGATCACTAAGAAATAGCACCCTCTTCCCATCACCTATTTCATAAATGCATCCTTTAAGTTAGAGATCTGATGTGCTGAAGCAGATGCTTGTGGGGAATCATCACTCCTAACTTCACCTTTGTTTTACCACATATGCAGCTATAAAATAAGCACTGCCTTCACAGAGCAAATGGTAGGTGACCTAATCTCTGCTACACCTAGCTGGAAAAAATAGCTGAGAAGACCTATTAGTCGCTGTGAGTTATCATAAGATCTTGGTGGGGCACTAACTCTTAAGCTTACTGACAATATAGCAAGAAAACAAACAAACACAAATATCCTAGACATAGGATAGACATAAACAGCCACAGCCGGGTTGTTCTCTCCTTGATGACTCTACTTTACAGCCCGTGTGCATTCTGGCAAGGTTTTTAACTCATGTGGGTCACTGGTGAGATTGAGGGGTGGGCCTCAAGAAGAAGCACAGACAAGACATATATTTAGAGATGCATTCCCTTCTCCTGTATCTTGTTGGAAACATAAATAAATTGTTGAGATATTTATGAAAAAGTCTGTTTAGTTCCACAGATGTGTTAAATACTTGAGATTAATATATATGTTTTAAATGTTTCTTTGCTTGAAAGCAGATCGCTATCTAATGCAAACATAGCAGGAGGAAGAAATATTTTTAACTTTGTATTAAGAATGAAAAAAAATGCTAAGGGCCCTCTATTATCCTGTTTTTGTCCCACTTGGAAGCAAAAATAAAAAATATGTATATTTTTTCCTTCTGCTCGGATAACTTATTCATAACTTCTGCACATAACATTCATAAATCTGCAATAAGCCAGTATTAATTGCACACCCACAGGCTAACATAAACCATTTGTAAAGTTTCTGAATTTTTCAGACAATCTTTTTGGAGGCAACACCCTAAACATTTCCCTAATCAAAGAAAACTGCTGATTCCACATATTCATGCACAGAGGAAGGGTCAAGACCAGGGCACCTCTTTGACTGAAGATCAGACATAAAAATTCAACTAAAGCAACTTTGCTTTTGCCTGGCAAAACATTTGATGAGTTTCTATAGAATAGAATATTTAATATTTGCTGTGTCATGTAATGCACTGGACAGAGAAGCATAATGGATACTTTATCCTACTGTAAACTCCTCATAATAGCAGTAAAGTAAATTAAATTACAAGTCTAACTGTTTTAAGAGCTAAATATGCACATTTAATCAAAATATATTATGATAGATTTTGTTTCAGCTAAATTTTCTAGAGCTAAATAAAGTCACAGAGGAAAAAAACAAAATCATAATTAGATTTGAGCTCAAGAAGTAAAAAGCGTAATTAAATGAGAGTTACTTTGGAACATTACTTATTTATCAGCCAATTGGCCTACTGTACTTCATTAAACTACTTTCTAAATGCACAGTAAAATAGTTTCCTATTTAACTTACTTCAGAAAGAGACCCCATGAAAAGTAGCCCTGCAAATCCAAGAAGGCAGTTATTTCTTATATAGGCAGTCAAACTTTTACCCTGAGTAGTTAACTATTATATTGCCTTTTAAGCAAATAGAACACAAGACTGAAAAATGAGGGGAGAAAAAATAAAATAAAATTACCAGCTTCACAATAACCATACTTGCAGTTTTGCCTAATTTAAGAGAAAGGTTCTGCCACTGTTCCAGCTGCTAAGAGTAAAAGTATTTATAACTACTAGGATATATATACATGGCACTATTGGTGTAATTAAGAGAATAGGATCATTGGATTTCACATATAGCTTTAGAGGAATAAAAGCTTTCCACATATCCAAATTATTTAATTCAACCTGTTCTTTGTTTATTTGCTTACTCTAATGCTTTTTTTTTTTTTTTTTTTGCATTTAAAACTAAAGCGTATGTATCATTGCCCAAGTAGAGTAACAGATTTCACTTAATATATCCCAGTACAGTATTTAACTCTTTGTATAGAAAATACTCTTCGTACAGCACATTTAACCAGTGCTTTTTTGGAAAAGCTACTCTGAAATTTGACACAATGTCAGAATGCCAACTGTTATTGTTTTTATTAAGGCCTCTTCTTCTTTGCAAACCAGTTTACTGCCCTTGTCCTGCTGCCAATGTTGGCTGTCTCACATGCACAAGACTGCCTCCCATGATAACAAATGATTTTAAAATTCAGAATCATCAAAAAAAACAACAACAGCAACAACAAAAAACACACTCATTTTTTTTCTACAAAGCTCTTGAAGATGTGAAAGTTGACTTTTAGAGAATGTGATTCTATACTTGGCTGCAGATAGGTAAATTTTGGCAAAGATTTAAGCAATGGAATCTTTCTATCCCCACCACATCTACCTGGAGCCTGAAAACAAAAATACCTAGTGTTTATGAATCCATCATAGTAGAATACATTATAGAAAAGCAGAGAGACCCATTTTTAATACTCTTGATGGAACTCTTAAATTAGCAACATAATTCCAAAACTTCTATCAGTGAAGTACCACCAATAAGCAAGGTATTCCCAATGAGTCAAACAGGATAAATGTGATACACAAAAAACATCTTAAGATGAAGTAAAAAAGAGATGACAACACAAGATGCTATATCGTATACAGCAGTCGTAGATAAACTTGTTCTTGGGACAAGCACTTTCCAGGAAAAGAACTGGCCCTTGTGGCATCAGCACAATGCACAAATCCTCAGGAGCCCAGATACCTTTGGGAGGATTGCACACACCAGGAAGCACTCACGTTGCACACCACTCTCACAGTGAAAGCCATTGAGCCCTCATTAAGCTCAAACACTTCAGCTCCATGGATGTGAAGCCACCGCAGCTGGGCAGCTCAAGTCAAGCTTTTTGAAGTAGGCCCGGGCACCCAAGTCAGAGCTCAGCCCAACCTCTGCTATGTGCCACTGCTGACAGAAGGGGATGTACCCATGTGCAGCCTATAATTCCTCACTCCTGTGCCCTTTGGCCACCCCATGGTAGAAAAGCCCTTTCTACATCTGTAGAAATACAGAAAGGGTGGTTAATGCAGAAAGCAGGAAGGACAAAATCAAATGTCATGCTCAAGACTTCTCAAAGTATTGGTGATGTCATTGCCAGTAACTTTTCTATAAAAACTTCTTCTCAAGCACTTGTAATTGTCACAGTAGGCCTACTGGAAGAATCTGCAGCTCAGGTGCCTACTACTCTTCACTTTACCTCCTTCCAGAGAGAATAATCTAAAAATCATTGAGTTTTGAATTAGACCAAGAGGAATATGCTGGTCCTTCAGACCTGGTAACTAGTCTCTGGACAGAAAATACACCAGCTGCAAATGTTTCCAGCTTCCCAAATTGTTCCACAACATAGACCAGTATTGTACAATGTCCATAGAGGCCATGTGGGTCAGAAGGTCCCATCCAGACACCGTAGCAGAAGTACAGTCACTCTGCAGTTAAACCGATGAGTATTGATTGAGTCGCCCCAGTCACTGAAAAAGACCTGTATGCTATGAAACATCTGCATTTTTGGTGCTGAAGTCCAAACTTCTTGTTAACATACCATAAATAGATTGCTCATCAGGAATTCAGGAGATGATATTTCCTTTTGGAAATTCCAATAAGAAAAATTGTTGGGCAGATGTTAATGCTGAAGCAATCAGAAGTGAATTAAATATATGGGCCATGCACGGAGAAATGTTGAGCGATAATAAAACTTGAAAAAATTTTGGATGAGGTCAAGTAATCTATGTAACAAATCTATGAGCAAAGTGTTCAAAGCACCATCATCTGAAGCACATAAAGTGAGCTTTACAGGAATATAAGGACAAAAATACAGTGGCAAGTGGGTGACCTAATCGTCATCACAACAGATAAGAGGCAATATAACTGACAATAGTGACACACCTTAAAATAGAAAGCATGCTGGGTGGCATAAAGCTCAGAGCGTACATTTCCTGAAATCTACAGTTTAACACCTTGGCATATTGAGACATTTACATATCCTGGCATCTGAATGCATCCATTAAGAGCAAGTGACTACCTGAGCTCTGGAGAGCGGTGCTGTCAGGCCCGTTTCCTCATCCTGAGGAGGAACAGCCAGGAGTGACTTCAGAATCACTCTCCTGAAGTAAAGGTAAGTGGAAATTCAGGCACAAAGTGTCTCATTGGAGGGGCTCAGCAAATAATAATGCCAAATATAAAAGAGTAACTGAAAGCAGTTAGTTATCTAGTGAATAACTGGGAGGAATCTCATTTGTTTACTCTCTGGATAAGAAGTTAAACAAATTTATATAACATTACAGCCTTTGGATCACAAAACTAGACACTTTTTTTTTTTTTTTTTTTTTTGAACTTTGGGGCCAAAACAGTACTTTGTAGTTATAAAGGAACCACTATTACAGAATCTCACTAAGCTGCAAAACTGGCTTATTTCTCATGCTACTAGAAAACAAACATAAACCCCACAAACAACACAGCTACAAAGCCCAAATGAAATTATGTATTCTATGCAGTGGTACCTGATTCACCCTGAGACTGCTTTCAAACTTCTCTCAAACATAAGCTGTTGTCTTTCCAGAACAGTCCCTTTAACAAACCATCCATTCCTAACAAAATAACAACTTCCCTCAAATAAAATTAACAAAAACACTGAATAATTGAAGAAAAAAAAAAGATATACTAGAAGGCTGTCCCCATGGGACCTATTTACAAATTGTTATTGTACTGCACATGATCATAAATACAGATTATTTTCCCCGCTTTTATTATTTTATCAAAATGAATTTTACCCTTTTATTACTCATCCATTTCTCAGTCTTTAATTACTGACATTGAAAGAAACATCAGACTTTGTTATTAAGACTATGCAGATGGTAACATTTTTGTTGACTAAAAACAATAATCACGTTAATCTCAACTCAGTACCTCCTACTAACTTTAAAAGAAAGAAATGACCATAAACGTGCTACGTTTGTTCCAGAGAAAGCAACTGCTCTTTTCCACTGACAGATAGAGCTTCAAACAAAAACCTGAGGATGCTCTTCAACTTAAATGACCGTTAAAAAAATCAAAGATTATCTTCCACAGAGCATCTGCTTAATAGTAAGAGAACTGCTCTTCCAAACATATGTTCCAGAGTTGCCTGCAAATCTGGTAAACCAGATTACCCCCACCACCTTTTCTCCCTGAAATTGATTTATAAACGCTATTAGCAAGTCAGGTTAGAGATCCCAGCTGTACATCTGGAGAGAAATCAAGCAAATAATAAAACAACTATTGAATTCAGGCAATAAATCTATTCTGTAATAGTACTGGAAAATTAAGAAAATATATACTCTTGCTTCAGTAGACTACGGAGTACTCCAGTAGCGAGGTACATGTTCGCACGGACAGGGAGGCGCTGAGCGTGCTATCTTCAATCATTCATGTGATACTCTCCCAGTTCTTTCACAAACATCAATTTACACAACAATCCCATGAGCCAGATAACAACTATTAGCCTACTTCTGTGAGAGACAGAAAACTGCCAGTGGGATGTCACAATATTACGTGAAATTGAGGACAGAGCCGTGATTAGCATTCGAACGCTCCAAGTTTCTAGTTCTGTGAAGTTTCTATGGCGTATCTTAAGAGTAGCTCTACAGGGCACTTCAGCGTGCTGTACTGAAAGATTACACTCATTCCCTTACTGTGTTTGAACATAAGAGGTTAAACCCGAAGAGATTAAGAATTTCTCATAAAATGAGGTGATAGGATAAATGCATGGAGCCATGTATTCCCTGTACATACACTATTTCATTCTTCTAGTTCCCATAAACTCCTACAACACGTTCTTAGGAGCGCATCTTACTGCACTATGATTGTTTACTCTCTCCAACAAAAGACCTCCACAAAAGAGGTAATGTACCCACGTTTTATACCCTGAGCACAAACCTGACGCCTGGAACAAAATACACTCGAAGTGTTTCTCTAACAGTGTTTGATAGACAGGGACTGGCTACATGGGAAACGTATGGGATGTACGATGATAGCTCCCCTACTCCGTGGTCACAGGGTGACTCAATAAAAAAGCAGCTATTCTACAAACCAAAGCCAGTGTTTACTGCATCATCAACTGGAAAGTACACATGACAAACAACAAGATAAAATTCTTACTCGGTAAATCACATCTTTTATGAACACAATCTCCAGTCAGAAAAGAAGAGCAACCTGAGCCAGCAACAGGGGCAGCCCTGTGCCTGCCGGTTGTACAGAGCAGCCCGAATAAACACCCTGTTGTGAGACTTCGCGGACCTTTATTCCCCTGCTTATTCCTCACCAATATCAGCGCCCTCGCTCATCCCCACGCCGTGTTTACTTTCCTAACTCTCCACCTGCACCTCCTACGGCAGGGATCGCGGCTGGAGCTCGATGTCCAGCCTCCGGGGCCGGCAGAGGGGATTCTCCGGCAGGACTCCGGTCCTCCGAGCCGCTTTTGCTCCCTTCGGGAAACCCGCTCCGGCACAAGGCATCGCCTGCCTCCCCGCTCCTCAGCCCGCACCGCACACCGGGAAAAGCGGCCGGCAGCCGGGGGGACCTCCCCGGGCACCCCGGGGGCTGCAGCCAGGAGGAGCCGGCATTTATTAGAGATTTATTCCCGTGCCCACGGTCCCCCCGCAGCCAGGCCTTCGCAGCCCCCCGGCACGCCGGGCTCGGGATGCTTCCCTCGAAACACTTCGTCCTCCGCTACGAAACTCAGCGGCAGCCCGGGAGGGGGGTCAGCCTGCCTTCAGCCCCTCCGGGTGCACCTGCCCGGGGATGGGGACGGGGACGGGACCGGGGACGGGACCGGGGACATCGCTCCGGGTGGCGGCCGGCCCCGGGGAGGTGGCAGCGGGACGGGCACCGCCGCTCCCCCTGCAGAGGAGCCCGGAGGAGCCGAGCGCCTCTCCGCCGGCCCCCAGCCCCTTTTCCAGCCCCGGGGACCCCCCCTCCCGCCGCCCCTCACCTTTTCTTCTCCTTGTCAGCTGTCATCGCGGCGGTGGCGGCCGGCTCCTGCGCCGCCTCTCGGGCCGGGGCGGGCTCAGCACCTGCCCGCGGGGCTCGGCACGGCTCGGCTCGGAGCACCGGCTCGCCCCCGAGGCGGGCGTACAGTCTCAGGACACTGCCGAGGATTGTACGGCCCGCCCGGGGGATGGGGGGGGGGGGAGGGAGAAAGCAACGACGGCGGCGGACAGCAGCGGCCGGGTGGCGGTGTCGGGGCTGCGCGGCTCGGCGCCGCCCGCAGAAAGTTCTCACTTTAAACCTTGGGCCGCCGCCGGCCGCGGGGGCAGGGGCAGGGCCGGCCCCTCCGGCACGGCCCCGGCCCGGCACGGCTCGGCCCCGCCCGCCCATGGGGCCGGCAGGGCGCTGCCGACGAGCCCCGGTCTCCCCGCCCCCGGCCCTGGGGTCAGCGGGACCCCCTCCACCCCGTCCGCCCCTCCTCCGGTCCCGGGACACCCCCTCACACACCGGTCCCGGGACCCCCCTCCCCAAAACTCTTTTACTTTCCGGCTCTTGCAGCTCGCCTTATTTCCCTGCCCATAATAAGGCGGGCTGAGCCCCGTAATTCCCAGCGCCTCCCGGCCGGCCGGGGGACGCCGCCGCCGCACCTGCGATAAAAGGGGGACTCCCACCACCCTTAAAAGAAAATAAAAAAATACACACACACACACAAAAAAAAAAAAAAAAAGGATTTTTTGGTACCGGCAAAACGCCCCCGCCAGCCCCGGGTTGCGCAGTGCCGCTGCCCGCACGGTGCGGAGCAGCCCCTGGGGGCCGGGGCACCGCATTTGGGACTCGCAGCTTGGGATTTCTGCTTCTGCCTCGCTTCTCGAGTTCGTTTTCTGGGCGGCGGGGGTGTTCTGCAGCCTAAACTTTCCAAAATCCGGCGGTTGTTGGAAACAGAGGGAGGTAGGGCTGCTCGGCAAGGAGCGCTAAAGCTAGCACTCGCTACAGGTTGCTAGAGTTAGGGCCAACAGAAAAATGAAACCACGGATTCTCTTTCCTTGCTTTACACCAGAGTAGCTACTTGCCCATCTCCAACCCAAAGGCACACCTTTGCACTGAGCTCTGCGAGGCTTCCCGTACTGCTGGGAAATGGAAGTACTACAGGCAAAATGAGCCAAACTAGATTTATTCCTCAGTTATTCAAATTTGAGCAATTTCCCCGGGCCGTATCATAGGCTGCTTTGTGTACAATGGGTCAGAGGTTTTTCTCTTTCATACCATATGAGTGTTTAAAGAAATGCATTTGGGTTTGAATTTGCATATGCTGTTCTCAGGTCTGAAAAGAGCTACACATGCTTACACAGCAACAGCCTAATTACGTGGTAACAGTTTTTTTTTTTTCTCCTTCTTGTTATACAAGAGAACCTAAACAAAAGAAACCCACAAATATTTAAATCCTAAGTAAACTTAGTTAAACAGAATTTGTGTATGCAGGACTAAATTTAACCTTCTGGGAATAAAAGAATGCAACAGGATCAAAGAGCCAAGTCACTCATTTCCTAGATTAAATAGACTTCTTCGTCCTTCATTGATCTCTGCTGATGTCAATGCTCCTTGCTGTATCTTAGAGCACTTCACTTGGATAAACAACTTGCCTTCAAAAATCAGACAAGAAAAGCATTTAAACTGGCTAAATCTAAACCACTCAGTAAATTTCAAATATTTCAGGTCCAGCCCATTGCTCTAGATCTTGTTGGCTCTGTCCACATGGATATAGTGTAGTTGATTAACAGCCTAAAACTCTTCAGACCAGTGAGGTCTGAAAGTGCTTTCACAATCATAGCATTCACCTTCGAGCACCACCTGTGCTCCTCTGTGGAGAGAGGCTGGTGGGCTTCAGGGTAGAGTTGTGTCCAGCAAAACCAGAACCTTGCTGATGAGTCACTAAAGTAAAGTGAGCGAGACCGAGCTGTTCTTGCAGCTCCATCACAATGTCAGTTCCCCAAGCTGTCTGTACTATTGTTTCTGGCAGCTGAACTCCTCGCTTTGACCACAAGGCAAACAAATGTCCTGCCTTCTGGAGCTTACTTGACTTGTTAATTCCTCCCTTTCCCAGGACTACTCAAGGAGGGAAAGATCAAATATATTAATAGCATTGTCACTCTACTCAACCCATTCTGCAACAATCCTGGCTCATGGCTCCTACAGAAAGAGGCAGGAAGCTTTTGCCTTGATGGAGAACAGCAGAGAGAATCACAAGAGTTTATTTTCAAACATAGCTCATTACTGCTTTAATCTTCTTTACTGACACTATTTATTAACAGTAGTGTCCACCATAAGGTGGACTTGCTCTGTACTTAGACTCTTGGAAGTTTCCATAGGAGCCACACTGGGAATGAAATTACTTCAGAGAGATGCCATATTTAATCTGCAGGAGATGACAACTTCCAGGAAAGCCAAGAGAAACCTCAAACAGCTTTGGTTCAAGCCAGTAAACACAACTTGCCCTCTCAATTACTATCATCATTGTATGGGCTCTTTCTGTTTCATACTCCTATATTACTCCTTAGATTTTATCTCATATTTGCTACATTTTACAGCTAACTTATAAAAAATAGGCATCACTCAGAAGAAAGTTCACAGAAGGAGAAAAAGTACTCAGAAAATATGGTTAGCTTCTGTTTTCCCCACCCTGTGAAGGTTTACAGCAGAATCAATGTAACAATTCATCTAGATGTGCTTTCTAGATCCACAGATTTCTCTGTGGTCTGTGAAAATATAAGCAGGTTTTTTTGCCACCCCCATTTTGGAAATTATAGGAAGTGCTCCACATTGCTCCCGTGTGAATTATTGTAGAAATGATATAGGAATAGAAAGTTCTTGAGTTCCTAAGAGCAATCTTCAGATGAGAGGCATTGGAAATGACTTGTTACCATCTGCCAGGATAACAGTGGCTCATTCTCTAAGTGTCCCTCAAGTCAACAGGGACCAGTTTATGTCAACTGCTTTTGGACTAGACTCTACGAAGAAAACAAATGGAAGACTTACAAAAATAAAATCATGTTGTGTTAGCAAGTTTCATGATTTACCCTCAGGTCAAACTGCACTGAGAAATTAGAAAATCTGCATACGGCAGGGACTAGGCCATTGGAGCTCGACTCATCCTTCTGGTGTACCAAGGCAGGAACACCACATCACCCAAACAAGAAGCAGGCAAGCTCCTGATTACTGCCCTTTATTCTGAAACACACCACTGATTTAGGACCAGTTATGCTACATGGCGTCTTCTCAGGATATACATATGTATGTAATCAACCATCCAAATCAGTTCGTGTGCCAATTTGAATGCGCATAGCTATCAGCCACAAAGGGAAAGCACTTCTTGGACTCTGTATTATGCATGCATGCTACTGGCACCTGTATTTACTAGAAGAGTGTTGGTAAAACATACAGACATTCAAGATTGTTCAGCAATTAATGCTCCAGGGCAGTCAAAAGAATACATGGATACTCCATTCCTTACAAGGGACGCATTATTATTAAAATTAAAAACAACTTGAGAGGTTGAAGTGTTTCAGATTCATTAGTAATCCCTGGTCATTTTCTTTCTTTTTCTGGCTCCTCAACACCACCAGAAAGTATGACAACAAAAAGTTGAGGCCTGTAATAACAAACAATTATCTTATGGGAAAGGGGAGGGGAGAAAGGAGAGTCCTGTTATTGCAACACATCTGATCCCTTGAAGAAAATAGAAGAGATTCCTCACTTACTCATACCAGAATAAGTTACAGCCACAGAACACTTACTATATGTGATAGCAAATGAGACAAAAAAAAAAAAAAAATTAATCTTCTGAAGGGGAAAAAGTGGTAATTGTAAACTGGATAAAACACAAAGGTCCATGGCAGAAGGCAGAGACTACTAAGATGGAGATGTAACAAAAATGCCTGAGCTGGGGTGCAAAGAAATAGTGTTTCTTAGTCACCAGTCACTTATGCTCATTTACACTTTCTTTCATGATTGCTGGCCCACAGCTGCATCTCTGTGTAGCTGTACTTCCTGCACGGTCAGGAGCTGGGCCCTTTCTGCACACAGCAGCACCAACCAATTATCAGTGGTGAACAGGAGCTCAGCTAGCAAACGTGGACTTTCTTAAAGATTTCTTTGCCTTTTGTGTAGTTTGATACTAGAAGGAAGATCGAGAAAAAAAAAAAATAGAACCACCAACAATTTATAACAGCATTCACCCCTGTTGCCCTACGCAGAAAGCAATGCACTATAGGCAATACCGTAACTGCTAGTGTAAAGTGCTATTTTAAGAGAACACACGCAGACGTATCTCAAAGCTTCTGAATACCAGGAGCACACCTTTGAGCAAGGCTCACTGATAAGCTCAGGGATTTTGAGGCATTGATTACTTACAGACACATTCCAGGCGTTTCAGTCATCACACTCCCATGAAGAAAAGACACGATGGCCAAAATGTAGGGAATGTACCTGTAAATATTAAAAGGCTTAAAATTACTCAGCTTATCTTTCAGAGTTTTTCAAAATTACATTCTGACGATGTCTCAAACTGATTCCAAGCAAAGGTGGTAAAACAAAGAAAGTGATGGTTTGTAATAGGACCAGCTGGAAAAGAAAACTGATGATGAACAGGAACAGAGAAACACTCCTGTCTTGGTACTGGGAATTATCATTTTGAAATTTTGGGAAAGCTCAACTAAGAAACCAATCCAGCTTGCTAAATGAAGAAAGCTTTTATTTTGGGTTTTCCCCCTGACCTTCAATAGCATATTATTTAGAAATACTGATTCACAGTTACATTTTTTGTTGGCGCTTCAGTTACATTTTCTTATTGACTTGTAAAGACTGAAGGCTAAATACGTTATTTAGAGTGCAAACAACTCCAATGCAGCCAGGGCAACAACCCCAAACCTTAAAACCTTTGGGTACATGTTAGACTCCAGCATACTAAAAAAAACAATCAGACAGAAAACTAAAACCAACCAACACCCAAAAACAAAGGAAAAAAAAAAAAACAAAAAACACAACACCAAAGAGGAGAGAGTAAAATCTGGAAATACAGAACTTTACTGCATGCTTTTTGATACATAAGGCAGTAGTAGTTCAATTTAATGAAAATAAAGTATGAGGCAGATACAGCCTTCATTTACAGAAATTCTAACCCAGTGTTTCTGGAAGATAGGCACCATATAGATGTACCAATAATCACCACCTCCTACTCGATTTTAACCCATTTACTTTGTCCCCCGCCATCCCCCACCAGCTGCCAGCCCTCATGTCAGGCAGCAGAGCTCTGCAGCCGCTTGCTGCTCCTCGACAGTAGCTCTTCGAAGGAAGCATGACTGAGGGATCACCAGAGACAAGTTTTACCCAGAGCCAACAAAAACAACAGTAACATTCAGATGGGAAGGGAAAACATTCCTCTCGCTGGATTTTAAAAGCCAAACTTTGTAGCAATGTTTTTCATACTCATTACCTCCTATGCCCGTGAAACAGCTGTCTTCACACAGGAGTTGCTCCTCCCGTGTGAGAGACAGCCTCATAAACAAGAGGCTCTCCCTCCCAAAAAGCACTGCATGCTGGATAAACGTCCAAAAAGAGATGGGAAGATGTGATTGAGAATTTTTGCAACATTGCAGCGATACCAGTGCCTAGTAGTCAACATTCAGTCACTCACCAAATATTTATTTAGAGGCAGTGTAGCGTGCTCACTGCAGAACTTTGAGTTTTAAAAAGAGCCAAGAGATTTTTCGCGCCTGCGTGTATTTTATTTTAGGAATCTAAATGCCATTGGAAATGCTGCTCTTAAATCTTTTCATCTGTGGCAGTTACTTCTAGAGATTTGGGCATTGTTTTTATTCCCCAAAGACTCTAATTTACTTTAAAGAAGACCTCAAAAAGTGCTTGTTTTACAATAGTCATTCTTAAATTACTGGTTTTCAACACAGTTACTGAACCTGTTAACCCTATGGACACTTGTCACCTAAAGAAGGTGACAAATTACTGCAAAACTGGAAAAAATGCAAAAGTTCTCCTGACACTGCTATACTAAATGATAAATCCCTGCCCTCCAAAACACCAGCTTTTCTGGGAACTGGAGAACATCATTAAAGAGATAAAGAATTTATCATTGCACACTTTGAAATTATTGCTCAAGCTCCTAGACTTCTAGACCTTTTAATTTTGTCCTAAAAAATAAAAAAAGCTATTTTTTTTTTGGTGTGTGGTGTTCTTGGTAATTGAAATTCCAGGCCCTAAGTTACTCTGTGCAGCTCCCAGATGTATCCTGGATAATTTAAACCTTAATCTACCTGAGACAGTAATGGGTAATCACAGTGGGTCTCCCCCAGCCAAACCTGCCTTAGCTCCCTCTCAGTCAACAACAAGCATAATTTTGACAACAGAGTGCCTTAGAGCAAGAGCTTGACCTGGGGCTCAGTGACAGGTGGGACTCCAAGCAGCCTCCACCTCCCTACCACAGCCGCCCCGTGCTAACAGCCAAGCTGCTCACGAGCTGCCTCCTCAGTCTTCACGAGACTACGGCACCCTGACTATTTCAAGTGCTGGTAACATTCACCTTGTTCCCCTTCACCCTGAAACTTGTTCTATTTTGGGGAACTACTCCAGGATCCATTTGGCACAGGGCCTAACACTTGCTTCTCAAGTAGGTCTGCTCCTGGAAATATTTATAGGCTCTTAAGTACTGATAACATGGGATATTGGTAACAGTGTAAGTGATTCACATACAGACAAGGAATTGGATAGCTGTCCCTCATTCCCCCACAAAAAACATCTCTGAGCTTTGCTTTTTCTTCTCCTATTTTGATGTGCTGCACCCTTTGTGTGAAGCACCTTCTATCAGTAATGACACTGAGACGTTTCTCTTCATTAATGTTGTTAGATTACAATACATGATTTATGATACTATGTACCATTTTGACAAGAAAGAAAAAAAAAGTAGAAAACTGCAACTATTGTCTCTCAAGTCATTTATTTCTGGGGGAGAAAAACAAACAAACACACAAAGAAACCCAACCAATTTCATTGTGAGTTGCTTTGGCAAGGGAGAAGAGGAAGGCTTTACTGTTCACCAAACCCTTACCTCCTGGGTTTCATTAGTCATAAGAATGAAAACAAGAACCACCATTCTGGCTTAGGTTCCCTAATGATGAACCCCAAACTGGCAGGGTGTATCGTCACAACAAATCCATTCAAATAAGAGCTCATCATCCCATTTTTGCATACACAAAATTAACATTAAACAGCAGAACTAACAGCTATATGTACTTACATTTCCACAAAACCAAAACTGGGGACCACATGAATACCTTTAGGTAGTCACTGGTTCCAAGTCACTTTTCATTTCCATTGATACAGACAACTAATCAGGATTCAAGTGTCTGAAAATCCAATTCAGTAACATGGAATCCGGAACATCATCATGTGTTGTTTTTCTTCTGTCTCTACCTCTGACAGAGGAATTAGCCCAAAGACTCATATCATACTTCAACTATCTTTAAATTAAGTTTAAAAAGTGCTAAAAGCTCTGAATCTCCATCTCCAGGACGCTTTTTTGATGCTCTACACCAAGCTTTCTTCAGACAAACCAATAAGAAAAAAAAACCCTCACATTTGATCAAGCTATGGGAGTTGTTGACTTACAGAGTTTTTCTCTAGACAGAGAGGCTTCAGGAACCCGGTTAAAACCTCCAATTACATTTTTCAAATAGCGGACGGAGCATGTTAGGCCAGTATGGCCCAAAATCTTGGCCAGCCTGACAGGCTCAGCAGGTTTTCTCCCTGAATTGTGTCACCAGCCCTGAAACAAGTATAGCAGAGCCCCAGACATGCCTTGCATCAGAAGGAAACAACAAGCAATACATGAACTCTGTGCTCAAGTTTTCAGAGAGACACAGGTATAAACTTTGCTAAAAGAGTCCCGCAGAACATCAACACAAATGATGCCACTGAAAACAGCTCCCCTCATTAACGTTAAAGGCATCTACATCAGTCAACCTAAGACATTTCCCACTGTCAGCACAAGTTGTTTTCATTACACTAAATGATCACAGGCGGGATTTTCCTAAGTCCTCACTGACACCAGTTTTCAATAAAACAGCAGGATTTTGGAATCATAACACCAATTGTTATTACAACAATTTAGCTAAAACTGCTTTGGCTATCAAGACTTTCCCCCAAACCTATATGCTTCCAGACACTGATCTGGTTATCCAGACATATGCTTTAGCAGAAGAGCCAGGAGTTGGACTCAATCATCCTTGTGGGTCCCTTCCAACTTGGGATATTCTACGATTATTAATTCTTTCAAGCCATTTCATTCAATGCATCCAGGCCTCAGAAAAGCTTTTGAAAGTCTGCACACATTGTGTTGTCAGAAAAATAAAAAGTACATTCATACTTTTTAGCAATGTCCAAAAGCAAGGTAACAACAGGGAATCGGCATCTTACTTAAATAAACCCAGATTTGTTCCAAGCACAGTAAAGAACTTAAGTTTTTAAGTCCTTCATTGACTGGATACTCATATGATTTGGCTTAACACAGGGTGCTGGCATACATCCAAAGTTACAGGCACATAAATGACTTCAGCAGTTCTCTAACAAGCTGAATTAACCCAGTGTTCACATTATTAGCACAGTTTTCAATTTGTCCCTAAATATTTTTATTTTTTATTTTTATTTTTTCCATTTAATTTTAATTTCTGTGTTCTGTAGTTTTGTCTCCTAAAAATGTTTTGAAAGGGAAACAAGAGGAACAGATGACTTTTTATGGAAACAGTGGCTTTTGTAGTCTGAATACATGCAACAGAGAAGTTTCTATTCAAATGACAAGCTAATTCACATTAAAATACTGAATATTCTTTAGACTTTTTATATATATAAAAAAAAAACACAACAAGAAAACATTTGATATCCCCTACCATACAGCCTAAAACAATGAAAAACACAAAGACAAAACTGGAATATCTATTCTGAAGGTGATTTTCAATTCTTTTCCAGCAAAACCTGGCAAATAAAAGAGAGAATTAATCTTCTGAGAGATGAATGTGTAATTTATGTCAAAACATTTAAATTTGTGGAATAAATAACAGACACAGATTACGAAGGATTCAGATGAAGGAGTTGAGACTGGAAATAGTGTTGTCATGAAGTACGTAATTATATGGTTAAGTATCAGAATAAAACCAGGACTAGTCCTGAGCTCAGAGGCTGAGAATTGCTTTACTTATGTGGGATAACTTTCACTTTCTATCTGAGATTTTTGGTCTGTAAACAACATGGATGATTAGTTCCTATTAGCTTCAAACATAAAACCCTCTGTGAAGTACCCCTTTAGTGGTAGGGAAACTTCAACCACAAAGTGAGTGTTCAAGCAGGCAGTGGACTTGGGACTATAACAGCAGGAGAAAAAAAAAAAAAAAAAGAAAAAAAAAAAAAAGAGGAAGTATTGTTGACTGACTAAAATATTCCATGCCTTGTAAATGGCTTTGTTTGATTTTCTCTTGGATTTTTTTTCCCCTGTAGAAGCTGAGCTAATTTTAATCTTCATGATTTAGAAGAGATCCATAAAATTATACTTCCAGTTCCCATATTTTGAGGAGCCTAACACATCTCTTCTGAAGAAACAGAGAAGTAAATGGGATTGTTAGCAGCTTGAGGTTGCACCCAAGATGGGAGGAAGGAAAGCACTCTTCAAGCATTGCCACAGGACTCCCCCTTCAGCCAGTCCCATGGCTTTGTCTGCCTTCTGACATTGTCAGAGCTGCCTCCTAACTAGCTTTTATCCTGCAGGAGCCTACTGGTGAGATGTCAGCTCTCTACTGTCCTTTAAATCCTCACTCTCTTTTTCCTCCTTCTCTCTTAGCAGCTGGAAGTCTCCTTCCAAACGCCCCCTTCACATATCTCTGCCCATGTCACTCTTTATCATCTTTCTCAAACTGACAGTTCACTTTTGCTCAAAATGCTCTATTTCACATACATTAAATACAGTTGTCATAAATCCATAGATAAAAGCCAGTAAAACAGCACATCCCAGATAAGTTTTCTAGTATATTTTGGATGATTGATGAGAATACATCTCAACTCTTGGTAACTGTTCTCATGTTTTATCCTCCCAGTTATAAATCTGCACTAAGCGTAAAAGGGCTTGGCTTCTACCATCATGCTATATGTTTCTAAATCAAAAATAAGTGTTTTTTGTTTGTTTGTTTGTTTTTTTCTTTTTCCTCCAACTTAATTCCCTTTTCCTGGGGAGAAGCTCATGATCTGTGACCTATTCAACTCCCGTCCTTCTGCTTGACTCCTCAAGTAAGTATGTTCTCCCTGGGTTGCACTACAAACAAAGTTTTCTACTTTTTTAATCGTCCCCTGGCAGATTTCCTGTAATATCTATACTAGCCTAACTAGAATGTGTTATAAAGGCATCTCGTGTCAAATATAGAGCAAGGGTAGGTTCTATTGATCTACCTGGAATTCTTCTACTCATAAATCTAAGGATCACATCAGTCCTTAAAAGCAAGCAGAGTTGGTAAGAACTAGACTTGACCAAACCTTTCTAGAAACACTTCCTATTCACAGTAACATTTTGAGACTATCAGTCACGTAGTTTCAATCCACTCAGTACCTGCCACTATTCTAATTTAAACCATGTATGACATCAATTGAAGTGTTTTATAGAAAGTAAAAGATATTACTAAAAGACTACTTTTATTAGCAAAACTTCCAGAAAGATTTTGTTTAGTGGGGCATACATTACACTGCAGCACTATTGCATTCCATAAAGTTTATCTGGTAATTCTTCATCACGTTTTGTGTTGCTTCTTTCATCATTTTCCCCAAAACTCATCTATAATTTATGTTTTTAAAAACATTTTTGGTCAAATCTTTTCTAAAGTTTCGAATAACTATTTGAGGAAGTTGCTGGAGAAGAAATCAGCATCTCAGAGACCCATTCAGCCATGTCTTTTAAAGCTCATTTTGCAACTCATTTGAGCCTATCAATATGCAAGTCAAGAAACTTCTGATTTGTATACTCCTTTGAGTAATATTGAAACACTTTTGATTTCTTCCTGTCATTTTTATGTCACTTGATTTCTCTCAAGTACAAAACACAAATAAACATGCTCGTGTTTTTATGTTTAAGTGAACTAATATATATATATATATATGTCATATTTTAAAATCCCTACCTTCATAGACTGTACCATTCATGGCTCTACCATTTTCATTTCCTTTTCTTGCAAATGCTCTGTCATCAATGGACTGATCTTCATTACCCTTAAATTTTATGAGCATGGACACCTTCCTTATTGCACACAAAATTCAGAAAGGTTTCAATAGCAACAACAACAACAAAAAGTAATAATCATCTGTGGTGAGAAGGACAAAACCAAGACTTAAGTTATATGGACTCTGATTTTAGTGAGAACTAATTAATAATATGAAGAGGGAGCTGTGACTAAATATTGACTTATACAAACACTTAGAAATGGTGTGATTAGCTGATGAGGAGAGACATGAAGCTGAAAGATCATCATCTCAGGTGCCTCGGTCCTGTGTTTCTTGTGGTTGGCATGGAAAACCCAGCTTCAGCAGCATGAAACTGGAAAAGAGTGTGTAGGACACAGATTACAGACCGGTGTGAGTGGAAGAGGGGAGTTAAAACATGATCAATGCAATTCCACTATTTTTTCCTTTAATTTTATAATAGAAGAGGAATTATGATAGTATATTATTTTGAAGATGCATCTTCTCTTTCCTCCTCCTTAGTGGTGGGTATCCGTTTTCTGCATTAGAAAACTTTTTTTTGTGTTTACCACTTGTTCAGAGCTTGCAGCAAGAAACAGTCATATACAAGTCTTCTGTGGAAACTTGGTACTGGTTTTGTTTTGCTGCATAGACCAGGTACCAGGTTTTACAAACCCTTCAACACAACTTCTGTTGTACACAGCAGACAAACTAGAACTATATTCCATTCCTTGTCTTCTAGAAAAGCAATCAATTACCATATAACTTTTGGTAAATCAATAGCAATTCTGCAAGATACAGTGTTCAGGCTGAAAATAACATGGAGAACTGGAGGAATAACAGCCTAAATAGCTGTGTAGCAAAAATATATGGGAAGATAATAGTTCAGATGTCACTTTATACTTTTTTTTTTTTTAAAAAGGATTTATTACATTCATATGCAATGAGAGAGATTAGTTTAGGTGAGTCAAGAAGTCAGATGAGTCAAAACATCTTGATACAGGTACTTGACAAGTTCTAGCTCTTGTTAGAGTGAGCTGGGTGGTAGCTGAGAGGACAGGGAAAGCCGTCGTGTTCTGTGTGACTGATTGACTGCACTAAGTTACCTGCTTCCATGCATTACAGAGAGGGCATGCAAGCAAACCTCAGTAGAGGACGCATGTGCACTCAAGCTTCCTGAAGTTATTCACTGCCTCACAAGAAAGCCAACAAAAGCATATGGGTGAGACCTTTTGATTTTTCTCACATGGTACAACACGGGAGTTACAAAAACAGGCATTTATCACCATTAGTGTGCAGAACTACCTTTGGGCAGAGGTTTATAACAGAGATAACTGCACAAGATAAACCAAAGTAGAAATTATGACAACTCACATGTTAATTGAGCTGAAACTGCCTGGTCAGTTTTGCCAGAGGTGTCATATGCCTTTTGTTGCTTACTCTTCTTTACTCTTCTTCTAGGACCCAATAGGGAAAAAATAGCTTCAAACAAAAGCCACAAGTGTCAAAGAACTATCATGTACCCAAGTGCAAAGTGAATACCACTGAAGCGACCTGGTGAGAGGATATCAGCCTTTGAGACTTCACAGACAGTTTCCGAGTGCCTTAGCCACAAACCTCCTAATGAAGCTCTAGACATGACTAATTCCAGTACAAGCCACCGCCGTGGGTAGCAGCCAAGTGATACATATCTCTCAATACCGTGATGATGTACCATCTTCTGTTTTTCAGTCAGATTTTCTATTAATCCTTTTAAGATAGAAAATAGATATACTTATTTGGGGCTTTTTCATATTATTAGTCTCCACAATAAACATTTCTATTCTTGAGCATAAATATTTGAATATAGTGAAGCAAGAGACCATGAAATTTTGCAGGAAGAGCAGAATTAAATCTCTGATGTAAATAGCTGTAGACCCAGACTCCACCTGGCACAAGGAGCTGAGCCAGCGGAGGGAGGAAGCCACTACAGCTGGGCTGAGAGAGTCCAAAGGAAGAAAAGACAGTACTTGTATTCCATTTAAACGTAGACTGCTTGCCAATTTCTCCAACTGCACTGCATGAGGAAGTATTTTTTGATTCAGTTAAAACAAAAAAAAAAAAAGTTTGCTTGTGTGGTTGTTAGAAATAGGGTGACTCTATTAAATGACGTTTTCCTAGAAGGATTGATCAGCTCCTGAAATCTTTTTTTTTTTAAAAAAGTTCTTTCAGCAGTAAGAAAAATTCTAAGAAGGATTTTAAAGCAGCTGTCTCACAGAAGGTTATCTCTTGTTTACAGTACATTTTGATACTGCCATTTAAGCACTAAAACAGAAACAAACAGGCATTTAAATATGTTACCCATGGTTTGCAGAAGTGATGAATTATTAACTACTTCCTGTCGTCTTTTACTTTTTTTTTCCTGTATGTTGAATGGGAGGATGTGTGACAGACATACAAGATAAAACAAATTAAAATAATGTGTTTAAACAGGGATATTCATACATACATATGGTCAATATATAAGAGACAACAGATCAAGTCTTCAGAGAAATTGCATCAGTTACTCTGCTTGAGGATCTGGTCTTCAATCTATGCAATATGTCCTATGGACCTCAGCTTCTAAAAGAAGTTTTCTTCATCGCTATCACCCTTTTAAAAATAAACAGATCATAGAATCATAGAATCATAGAATATCCTGAGTTGGAAGGGACCCTTAAGGATCATCAAGTCCAACTCTTGACACCGCACAGGTCTACCCAAAAGTTCAGACCATGTGCCTAAGTTCACAGTCCAATCTCTTCTTAAATTCAGACAGGCTCGGTGCAGTGACCACTTCCCTGGGGAGCCTGTTCCAGTGTGCAACCACCCTCTCTGTGAAGAACCCCCTCCTGACGTCCAGCCTAAATTTCCCCTGCCTCAGCTTAACCCCGTTCCCGCGGGTCCTGTCACTAGTGTTAATGGAGAAAAGGTCTCCTGCCTCTTGACACCCCCTTACGAGGAAGTTGTAGACTGTGATGAGGTCTCCCCTCAGCCTCCTCTTCTCCAGGCTGAACAGACCCAGTGACCTCAGCCGTTCCTCGTACGTCTTCCTAAGAGTAGGAAGACGTTCCTTTTCTAACTTCTAAATCTTCATTTAGAAGTCAGAAAAACAGAATAATTCACTCAAGTTGATCCTTTATCACAATAATCTTTTGATGTGTCTACATTTAGGATCATTTTCAAGTTTATTTCCCTACTCAGCCACCCAGCTAGCATGGGAACAACAAGGGATTGCAGGTTTTAACCAATTCTCGAATACCACTGTCAGAAGATTCCCACTGACTGCAGTGGGAATTAGATCAAATTAAGTACGATGCAAATTCCACAGGTGAGCAACAGCTCCAGTTTGCACACTTGATCAGACAACAAGCTTTTACACAATATTTTGATTATAATGAAAAACTCTGATAGAGATTCGTATGAATTAAATTGTAATGCTTTATTCCCAACTTCATAATCAATACCACATATTCAGACTCCATCTGAAAAACAGTGACTTCCAATAGCAATACAATAGAACAAATTTTGCACGTGGTATTAATTAACAAGAAGTCAGAAATTGTCTTAGGTGTCCAGTGAATGTGGCTACAGTATAAGAAAGCCTTTTCTTATTTATTTGCATAGGTTTCATTTGTCACTTCCTGGCAAAGGAAACCTGAATGCATGCCGACACAGTTACTGTAGATCAGAGGCACCTGATCTACAGCAACATCATGATAAATGAACTTGGTCAATTCACACTAGCTCAGGGTTTCCTGCCCTGGAAAAATAATGTATAAGTGTTCATAGCTCAGTAACTAAGACTGCAATATAAACATGCATCCCCCAACACACACATCTCCCACAAAATACCACAGTATTATGACACGTAACCTACGAAATCAGTGCAAATCCCAGAACTATGCTCCAATCAAATCACTTTCATTTTGCCTTGTGTTTTATTTCAATTTTATTTGCATTCATTAGACATGCTAACCCTGACTCACTCATAGTAATACAAGAAAAAACATTAAGATGCATCACTGCTCCATCCTTGTAAGACTCCACCTGGAGTCCTGCGCTCTGGGGCCCCCACCAAAATAAAGACATGGTCCTATTACAGCTATGCCAGAGGAGGGGCCACCAAGATGATGAGGGCTGAAGCACCTTTCCTATAAATCAAATCTGAAAGCGTTGGGGTTGTTCAGCCTGAAGAAGTCTCCAAGGAGACCTTATAATGGCCTTCCAGTGCTTAAAGGGGGCCCACTGGAAAGCTGGGGAGGGACTCTTTCAGGGAATGCAGTGGACAGTAGGGAATTTATTTAAAATAAAAGTTGGTAGGTTTAGAATAGCTATTTGGAAAAAAAAACATTTTACTCAGAGGGTGGTGAGGCACTGGACCACGCTGCCCAGAGAAGTTGTGGATGCCCCATTACTGGAAGCATTAAAGGCCAGGTTGGATGGGGCTTTGGGCAGCCTGGTTTGGTGGGAGGTGTCCCTGCCCAGGGCAGCAGTTTGGAACAGGGTGACTTTTAAGGTGTCTTTCAAACCAAGCCATACCATTATTCCAAGTATTTAAAGCCTTATTATGACTATTATTAATATTAATATTGACTAAGAGCACCCAAATATGAGTTCTTACAACTGCACTAGCTTTTAATTTTTTAAACTGTGTGACCATCTGGCAAAGACTAAAAAGATTGCACTCTTCCAAATTTCAGAAGTCCACAAATTCCCCCAATGAAACACAGTTCCTATTCATCTTCTTCATCTTGACTCCGTTCTGCAGGAGTTTTATTCACTTTATCTCCAGACCTCAATGCATGGAGAAGATTACAATTCATCTTTTCCAGTAATCTGTAATACAGACATATTGATCAAGAGTGTCCTTTAAGGGCAGTTACTCATGTTTCTTGGCTCTTTTCATCTGCTGTAAGTTACCTATTTATTTTATTTTTTTTTTTAAGTGTGCTTGCTGATGCCTTTATGACATTTAGTTATTCATCAACAAGAAACTGACTATCAGGCAGCAAAACACAAATTCTGGTCTGGGGCTCTCAGAAGAATAGGTTTGATAGTTCTGATGTGGAACTGATACGCTTATAGTTAGATAAGAGTATATGGCTGCTGTTAATGATTTGCTGTTTGCCACCACACATGCTTGTTTCTTTCATGTAGGGGTGTCTCTCACCTCTAAAAAAAGAAACCCCATTTCCTCTTTGCCAGTACTTATCATCACGCAGAGCAGAAACACAAGAACCAGGACAAACTCACAGAAGAACACAGCTTCTTTACAGTATTTTTAAGGTGGAATAGCTGCCATCAGGTTGTGTGCTTTACAGGAAGCCCCACATCTTCATCCAGCACCATGGTTTCGCTCCTCTCCAAGGGCATGCACATGCTCCATCGGCAGAGCCCCATCAGCACGAGTTGCTGTTGGGCCAGCGAGGCAGCCACAGAGGAGGGCTGTCCCCGAGCCAGAGAGCAGCAACAGTTAAGCCCCGTGCATTCCTGCGATATGGCCTCTATTTACTTTTGGCCAGATCATTAGCCAAAGACATGAGGAGATAATACCTTCTTTATCCCTTTATGAGCAGAGCAAGTAAGGAGCAGTATTAGGGGCATTTGGGGTAAAGCAGCTTACATTTTGGACGACCTATTCCTGGTTTTTAATGGGAAGATTCAGGGCCATCTGCAGCAATGAGCAAATGTATGCATCTGCATCAGCATTTATAATTGTGCTGGTTAACTCAGGTTCATGTTGTAACAATAGAAAGAAGAAAAGATCATCTTGAAGTTAGAAAGCCAACTCCCTTAGCTCTGTGACATAAAGCATATGCTTAGTTTTTAAAAGCATCAGTAAATCCCATAGCGACTGAGCACCAGTGTGCAACTACTGAAGTGTATTCAACTGGATCCTTAATTTCTAACCCAGTTGTGCAAACCTCTGGGACATTCCCTAATGAAAAGGAAGTTGCAAGAAATCACCTGCTTAGTCTCCCCAGTAATGAAAATGCAGTTGTCATTTCCCATTTATCCCTTATTAACAACAACAACATATCTCACAGTTACATGACATTCATTTAAAATGGAGCACTTTGAGGCAAAGAAAACAATATTTGGTTTAAAGAGAAAGCCAGATGAAGTGGCATGTGCTGTTCTCCTTCAAACAGGACCCAAACAGGGTGTGGTAGGCATTTACAGTATTTTAACTATGTAAGTAACAGTACTTGGGGTTTTAGCTCCTGGATTCTTTATCAGGTAACATATGCGGATGAAACTACTGTGCTCTGAATGTTTCATGACAAATCCTTTCACTGGCCAGAACAGTTTCCTTTCCTGCCAGAAAAACACATTCATGACTCATCTGGACTGGCAGTCCAGATCCAAAGCTTTCCTTGCAGACACCTGAGTGAGAGGGTTTCTTTGCTAGGAGATAGGGCATAAAGATATCTTACACATAAGAAAACCATTTCAAATTTTAGATGCATACTCTGATCACTTTCAAAAAGAACATGTAAGCTAACTGGTAGGATGAACACAGAGAAAGGTTTAGTAGATTATTCTTTTCAAAGGAAACCAAATTAAACAAAACAAAACCTCTTCCCTAAAAGGTAAGAAATTTAAGAATTAAGTTTCCAACAGCAATTAACATTTAGCTGTGAAATATCCACTACTGTTATTTTCAAAAAAATTTTCCTGAAGTATGTACTGCACTGAGAACCTATTGTGGAATCTCCCAAAGCCTCTGGGTCTTCAGATTTGCAGCAAGTGGGTGGATCAGGAATCAGCCATCAAGTCATGAACATGCCCAGGCTGTGTAATCACACAGCCATCTAAGAGTGACCCTTACACTTCCCTGTGTCTTCCCCTCTCCACCTTATATTAACTTGTTGCCAGCACTGGGCTGTAACCTCTTCAAGGATGGATCATTTCTTTCCATTTTCTTTTTCTTGCAAGATGCCCACAGCACTGCCTGGAAATATGAAGACAGCTCCCAGGCTGTTTCACTAAGTTGGATGCAGTCATTAAGCAGCAGACTCTCATGTTTCAGCATTTGCTAATTATGTGCCATAAAAATCATGTGGGTACGTCACTGCATCATTGTCTTCCAGCTGGATATCCTGCATGGGTTGACTCTGCAGTTTCCAGGTGTATAGGCTTAGCCTTGCACTACCGTAGAATGGATTTTGCATATAATGCATTTGCAATAGTAGCAGTTGAGAACTACAGAGGCTAGAATTAGAACAGCAAATTGCATTTCATGTTCCTTGAAGTATTAAAGGCACTACCCGGCATTTAACAGTAATTATTATACTACAAAGTATTTTTTGAACAGCTATCCCCTAGTTTTAGTAATGATTTTCTTACAACTATGTCAGCAATTCCTGACAAGCATGTCTTGCTTTTTTGTTGTTGTTACTTCTTCAAGAAATGTTTATCTCAGTGTATTTACTGGTAATTTTGGAAAAAGAAAAGGAATGCCTAAAAATTTTGAGTTAAGCAACTCAAAAAAAGCCTCCACCCTCTTATGCTTGCACAAGAGTTTGTGTAACACTTTCTAGTAGAGCTCCAGAGGCAGCAGGAAAGCACTTCTTTCCTATTTCAGCAGGAAGGCAACTGGAGGCCAGAGGACTACAACTGGTATTGACCAGGGGCTCCTACATCCAGCCCCTCACCCCATTCCCACAAATTCTTCAAAGTATCATGGCCTTGCTGAAGGAATAGGTCCACAGCTCCACAAGACCAAATGAGCCACCTAATGGCTCACCACAGGAGAAAAGCATTTCCACCTTCCCACACCCATGCCAGCCTTACGTTGTGCCAGACCTGATGTTAATTAGACTATTCTTATCAGCCACTTTAACTTATTAAACCAGGAGGAAAACAACCCAGCAAAAAAATAAAGTAGATGATTCAGTCTTAATACCAGGAAAAAAAAAATATAAAATCTTGTGCAGTTGGTGCAAGGAAGCGAGCCAGACCTCCTCATCTTTCCAGTGAAAAACTGATGCATCTGCTTTTCTCCTTTTGTGGGGCCAGAGACTTGCTACCCCCTTGCCTACCTGAGTAAGGCTACACAATGCCTTTGGGCAGAATGTTAGTTTTGGATCAAGATAAAAACAAAACAAAACAAACAACTGGGTAGTGATCCCAGCTGTGTCACAAGAGAAATGCCTGAAGTTCCTAATACTTGTAAGCATGCAACTGCACCTTCCTCCTCAACAGGGGGAGAAGCACACAGGCTTCCCTAAAGCCCAGTGCTGAAATCACCACTTCTGTGAATTTTCTGAAGATCTTGGCTTTCAAGCTCCCTGGGATACCTCAGGAAATGTGGGTTTCCTCATCCAAACCAGCCAATCTTGTAAATTGGTACTGTAGAAACCAGTGGCGGGTGTGGTTAGCTCATAAAACCACTGGAGAAATGCACTGCAGAGGCTCTCTAGCAATGCCATCAGTGTTCATGCGCTGCAGTAGCCACAGGCGCTGCGTTGAATTCCCTTTTCTCAGAGGGGAAAACAATACCAGCCCTGATCTCAATCTGAATTGCCTTACATCAACTGCACACCAGTCCTACAGTAGCAGGCTGCTTTTCCACAAGTTGCCTGGAATTGCTGGCACGTGGGGCCACCAGTTCATGCTCTGCCTGGCGCCTCTCCCAAAAGGGAGAGAGGAGAAGGGGGTTGAAAAGCCCTTGGCCTCACCAGGCAGCTCAGGATATGCAACATTTACTCGAATACGCTTTGAGACACCGGAACAGTGCAAAAGAAACAAGCATGTCAGTGCAGCACTACCCTGTTAGACATACTGGTATAGGAAAGGTACTTTCTTTCACACAAGCCTTGGGACTGAAAGAGGGAGGAGGTTTACAATAACCTTTTGAAATTCCAAACAGGATGAAAAAAAAAAAATAATGTTATCACAGGAAATCTGCAACTTTGTGTGATACAATAAACATTTTGTGAGTTTCCTAATGTAACCATCTGCTAATGGCTGGTATGGATGGGCTGCCTCTAGGACTACAAAAGGCTTGAGAAAGCTTGCCTCACAGTTAATGATACCTCAATGCACCATGCCAGCTGATAAGCAGTAATGCAGCACATTGCATCTTCCACAAGTCATCTACAAGTTTGTCAGTTTCTCTGCGTTGCTGTGGTTATCTCCATTGCTTAGCATTGCATTCTGACCTTGTCCTAGAGCACTTTCCTCTTTGGAGGGTCAGTTCTCACAAAAAGCAAGAGCCTGTACGTGCTTCTACAAAGAAAAGTGGCTGACTGAGTGCACTGAATGCAGAGTAGGTGAAAGACTTGAGGTACTCTAACACAGCAAGTAAAGTGTGAGACTTGACTTTTTTCAAACCACAAGTATTCACTGTTAACCATTTACTTTGGACTAGTTAACACCTGAATCCACTTTCCCTCCCTTGCTCACTGCAGTGACTATATACTTCACTTTAAACACTGATGTCACATATGTTGTGTTAGGAAGGTATTCACCTAGAATGCTGAATAGGAGAGCACAGAGCAGTTAATCAATAGTTTTGAAATTATTTCAGCATAACAGGAATACTAAGGCTTCACAGAGTCCAAATTGAGCAGAATGAAGCTGCAGGTCCTATAAAAATATATAGAGACAGGACAAACCTTGAGGCAGTGAAGTTGATGAAGCCTGAGACCTCCAATGGACAGTTCAGATGTTAAGGATCTATCCTTAACTAAACCACATGAGCTAGTTTAGGTATAAAATTGTATGAATGCGTGAACAAGATTTGCTGCTTCAGGACCCCTTCAGCCACAACAGACGGTCCTTAGAGGCTTGAATCAGCAAGCATTTCTTTGTAAGCCCAGTGACAACCTAGCAGGATTCTTCATCTTCACTTCAGAAAGATGTAAGCAATTGTGAGGGATTTAGGAGAAGATCTTCAAAACAATTATGTGTTTGTTCAAAACAATTATGTAGAATGAGGCTCCTTCATAAGAGCTAAACATACCTAGTGTGGCTGAGCAGTCTCCAGCAGCAATGGGAGACAGACCTGAATTTTTGAAAGAGTCTTCACCTGAAGCCCAAAAGCAAAGTGAAGTTTCTCACATAACTACAAAGCAAATTAGTGTCACAGGTTAAAATTAAAATATAGAAAGTTAGCTGGTAGGGAAAAGTGTACCCAAGAATGATTCTGCTGTGAAGTAAATAGGAGAGGAAAGCAGCTGTGTCAGCCCAGATTATCAGGTACTGACCAAATGTGTGGGGTGTTATTTACTGGAATTATACAGAGCCCTGGGGATTAGTACACTTAGTAAACTGATATAACAGAAAATAACACCCTATGGATGACAGACTTTTTGGTGTTTTTCAAATTCAAAGTCTAAAAGTATTCCCCTAAGTTCTTGAAATAATTGGAGTGCTGCTAATTCAAGCATGTAGCAGAATGCTTCATTTAAAAAACAAATAAAAATACTGACCTGCTATTTTATATAGAAAGCTCATCCACATAGGGCAAAAAAATTGTTACAATTGATGACAACCATTTTGCATGCATTGGTTCAGTGATAAAACAGACTACATAAAATACATTTAAGTACTGTAGAAGTCCTCAGAACGCAGCTATAACCAGAGCATTCTGATTTCATTGTCAGAAACTGAATCTTCTCAAGTCCACAGAAAAAAAGTAGAAAAATGAACAGAGCACATAATTCTGCTGTTTCTTATCCCCATGTCTATAATATTGACTGATACATTAGTTGAAAGTGTACGTTTTTAATTATTTTGGTATTTAATTACATTAGAGAACGCAGTTACATTACCAGATTGGTGTCTCACTAGGGAGTAGTGTACTGGCAGGAACAACAGGCTACTGTGACCTAATAAGTATTTTCCAACTCCTAGACCTACTATGTCTTGCTGAAAACTGGCAATATTTCCTGCATCTCCTTCCAGCTTAAAATAAGCCGTAACTGTTGTCTTGCCTAAATCTTGGCATCTGTCAGCTTTATGGCACATAGATACACAAATATAGTAACCTTTATTTTCTGCATATTATATCTTTCCATTTACGTTGGTGAGAAATGTTTTTCACCAAATCTTCCTCTAGTTCCTTCCCCTTCCCCATAGACACTTATCTGCACACAAACTTCATGTTCTTGTCTATTTTCCCCTTTAGCTCAATTCTTCTCCCCCTTGGGAGCAATAACTCAGGCAATAGAAACTTTCCAGTTACATTTGGTTTTCCCCCAGAAATTAAAATGATACACAGTGGTAGAGGAAAAGGACAGCACAGTAGCAATTACACATGTTGAGTACAGCATTTGGGCTGCATATTTTGGTTGCCTTCTGAAGGTCCTTTTATTTTAGCCCCAGGCATACTTGACTCCAGTAGGTCACTTGTTTCCGACAGCAATAAAAATAAAAAAGGAAAAAAAAAAAGAAAGAAAGAAAGAAGCAGCCCTGAAAGTAGCACTTTGGTGTATTTTTTTTTTTTCCTCCAAGGATGTTGTTTTCTAGTCTGTCTCAGTTTCCGGTTCCCATGAACCAGCTTGTCACTGTTATGTTTGGATTCACTGCACCGTAGGAAAATGTTAGAAGGCTCACTTTCTTTTAAAGACAGAGACAGATTTTAATAGAAGCCACCTTGGTTTTCATGTTCTTAAAAATAGAAACAAAATCACACACACACAAAACAAACAACAACAACAACAAAAACAGCCTGGTTTTCAAGTCTTTTTTTCTCTATTTTTCCTCTTGTTTATTCCAGAAAACCCCTTTCAGCTTTACTGAGAGCTTGAGTGGTACCAAAGGCTCAGTTTTTGCAGCTGATCTATTTCCCTATGGATAACGCCACTCTGTTGAGAGAGACAAGCAAAGATTTGCCCTCTTCTAATCAGCCTGTCAGGAAAGCTAATTCTTTTAGCCCTCAAAATGGTTTCACTTGCTACCTAAGACTGAGAGCAGGGCCTTCAAGCCTATTCAAACCCTTCTTATCTGGCACATCCCTCCCCACTCCAAAGAGAGAACTGGGGAGATACAAGCACAAGGTGTAACGAAAGCCTAAGGAACAGTCTAAGGAACAGCCCTGTTGCTCTGCAGAAATCATAGCCTGGGTAAAACGAATCACAAAATCATAATCCCAATCACAATCATCATCCCAAATTGGAAGGGACCCACACAGATCATCGAGTCCAACTCCTGGATCCCCAAAGAATCACCCAAAAAAAATAAGACAGAGTGTCGTACAAATGCTAAATGCTCCCATACATACACACACATATACAGTTATATACGTTTTGCTACACCTTGGTCTTCAGTAATTACTGCAGGATTTAGATTCAGTAGGTTTTGTTTTGATAGCCTAGTTTCATAATCTAAAATATCTGACCCTGCTTCGATAAAGTGTTTGAACTAGATGATCCATTCGAGCCTCTTCCAACCTGAAGTGTCTCATGATCCTAAAAGGTAATTAAACTCTCAGACTGCCCATCCACTTACATAGCTTCTGGACTTGACTGATGTCAATCCAGCTTGGCAAAGATATCAAAAGACAATTAAGGTCCTGGAAGGTTTTTAATTATTATTTTATTATTTTTTTTTAATTATGGGAGGATAGAGGAGAAAGATGAAAAATAAGCTTCCCCCCTCCTTTCCTGGGAAAAAGCAGACTGGTTTGGAATGCTTTTTCACAACGAGACATATTGACTGGCCTATGCTGTTCAGCCGTTTATGTCTGCAACTCAGGTAAGTCAAAGAGAAACTAATGATCACATCAAAGTCCAATGCTCCCTCCCTCAAAACGCTAACCTTTCTACAGTGGTGCTCACACTGAGAGACCAGCCTTCACGCAAAAGACACCCACAGCTCCAGTTCGATGCACTGGGGCTCTTTGGTACACCCTGAAATACACCCCATATTCCTAAACAACAGCCAAAAAAAAAAAAAAAAAAAAAAAAAGAAGAAAGAACTGGCTTAGGCAAACCATAGGAGAGCTATCACATACTTCATGTCAGTGCACAGATGTGTTGCTTTTTTCATCACAGTTTCACTCCAGAGATGGCTGCTACATGCTCTGTCAATTATCTCACAGACAGTGATCTCAAAAACTTCAGGATGCCCCCATACCTCAGAATGTTTTCATCCCCGAGGAGAAGTATGAAGCAGATTTGAAAGTGAGATTTTACCCTCAGTCAGCAAAATACCCTTGTTTCTAGGGACACTATCTCACCTGGGCTAGCTTATGTAGAAAATTTGAAGGCTCAGCCGGAAAGAGCCTGGGGGTGACAGGTGAGGAGCTCCAATGCTGCCTGATGGCAAAGAATGCCTTGCAAGTGCCGTGTTTACGGTGCCAGCATCAGTAAAGAACA
Organism: Netta rufina; assembly: GCF_964035555.1. Lineage (NCBI taxonomy): Eukaryota > Metazoa > Chordata > Aves > Anseriformes > Anatidae > Netta > Netta rufina. Next base: position 39,227,588 of record NC_140125.1, read on the forward strand.
CAGTCTGCCTGCAGATAAGTGGATGGGAGATAGTGGGATACCTCTCCATAAACAGACGTGCAGTTCCACACAAGAGCTACAGGTCCCAGTTTGCAGCTCCCTCCACTCCTTCCCATGTGATGTAGGATAAAATATGCAACAGAGACCAAAAGCTTTACGGAGGCCCCCCACAGTTATTTATACATATGTTTAGCACACAAACAAACCCAAAACATGAGAAAAAGTCTTCCCTCCTTTGCCAGGTTGCATATGCACACAGCACATTTAAATGCATCATGTATTTGACTCACAGCAGCAGGGGGACTTGACTATGTTGCTAAATCTCCATATCTTGGCCCCTTGCTATGGTGGACATGGGGTGCTGTACTGGTGGATGTGAGGCTGTACTGCAGCTTTTTTCACAGTTCCTAACTTTGTATGGGAGAACCAGCCTGCCCACTGCATTAGTACAATTTGGTGGGGTTGGGGTGAGAGACATGGGGGAACATTGCAGTGGTGCCACATACCTGCCCAGGGCAGATGGAGCTCAGCACCAGCACGTGGTTTGGGGCGGGCAAGGAGAGGAAGGGCAGGAGTTACTTCCTGTAAGAACCATCCTTCATGGAAAGCTGGAAATCCCATTCACATCCATGCTGGAATTCCTGTGTCCTGCCTGCACTCTCCTGTTTCCACTTACACCTCGCTGAAACATCAATGTAGTGGTGGTGACACCAAGAAAACCTCAAGGGTCAAACTGGCACCTCATTGCAGAGTGTAGTAATGCATTGATCTCACACCCGTCATGGGTTGCACAAGCATGTGCTTTTCTGTGAAACCAAGAGCAGCACGTTTTGGCTCCCCCTAGGCCTGCGTGGCTCTGGACAGGTTCCTTACCCCCTTCAAAAGACTCATCATAGGGACTGTTACCAGTCCCTATAATACTGATTTTTCTAGCCTGCTACAACAGGAGCAAGCAGGCTGCTTGGGAAGCCTGCATACCCTGTGCTGTTTCCTCCACACATGCATTTATACAAGGGACTCTGCTATTGGTGTTTAAGAAACCCTTTCCTGGGACTCCACAGCCAGAGGATGGAGTCTGCATGGCCTCCAGGAGCTGGTGGGGTGCCCACTACTCCTGGAGACCCCCACCTCAGAGCTCCCAGTTTGTTGCCCACCCATCACATATTACATTTGCTTCATGTGAGCAGTTGTGTGCAGGCAGCACAAGACACTGCCTGCCTGAAAGAAATCAATAGAGTCCAAGTAATTTCAAAAAATAGAATCAGATGCAATAATCTCTTACATAAGTTGTGGTTAATAATAAACCCAACTTTACTCAAGTCCCAGTGACTCTAGTCCTAGTAGTGACAAGACAGGAGATAACTATGGGAACATACTGAAATGTTTACTGTGATTTGATGAGTTTATCCTTCCTGTGCTAACTTAATAAGGAAAAGACATGTTTGGGGCCTCCGCTCCCTCATATTTTTTGGGGTTGCTCAAGCAGGTTGTATCAACCATAGACTTCATAGACTGATTGCAAATGTTACAGCACAGATTTCTGAAGTGTGTTACAAGGAAGTCTAAGATGTAGAGACCTACCAAGGTGGATTCTCAGCTATCTTTTGAATTACCTCCTTCTAAAAATCAAAAGGTGAAACCCTATTTAAAATAAAAAACCAACACTTCCACCGGTTGGATAATGGTTTCCGAACGGAACTCTTTTAGAAATCTATCTTGGCAGCCATTATGCTTCTTGATTAGACAAGATAGCCTTTATAAACCATGCTTGCTTCTGCCAAACAAAAACCAGCAACCCACAACAGCAAACTTGCTTGGTCAGGGAATAGAAATTCTGATAAACCAGATTATCCATTTGGGGACCCTTTGAACTAAGGAAAAATATTTTCCCCCTGCCCCCAGCAATCGTAACAAGTGTCTTAAATACCGTAATAGAAGCTTACAAAGCCACCTGAAAGCAGGCTCAAGCCTGCCTGTTCCTCCTTGTCAAGAGGCTTTATTTGAGCAAAGTATTAAATTGATACAGCTATCAGCCATACCTATCCTTTTCTACAATGAAGACAGTAATGTTCTATGTCAGGTTAGAGACAAAAGGATATCCAACTCTTCAATAGCTGGATGACTAAGAACATGCATTCCAGAGGCAAACAAAGGAAAGGAATTTAAATACATTGAAACGCAACAGTTTCAGCCTCAGAGATATTAAAAAAAGAACATGCCCTATAAAGGAATTTACAGGGTCACAACACGGTAAGAATATTTATATTCCTTCTAGGCAGTGCCAAATGGATTTGCAAAGCCTCTCTGAAGCCTAGGTTACAGATTGCTTCAACTTTTCATGTCTCAATAGCATACATGCTGGTGCATTAATAGTATCTGTAACCAAGGCAAGTTCTTTAGATATGTTTGTTAAAAGCAAAACAAAACATACATTTAGTCACATCAGATCATCTGTTTTTCTTCAATTTGATGACAGAAGTCCATCCCAGATATTAATTACAGAGAACACTTCAAAGCAAAATTATTCTCAGAATAATCTTGGAAGAAATGCCCAAAACGCACTTTTCAATTACAAGCTGAATTTACTTTAACATTTTTGACAGAGTCCCTGTTTTTGGCTACTTATGTATTTGCTTTTGTTCTGTGTACTTAGACAAATAGTATTTGTGAAAATACAAAATAAATATGTCAATGCATATGCTTTTATCACTTTTCCCGTAACTTATGAAAGCATCTAATTTTTAATTATTGGTGATTTTTTTCTTTTAAGCACTATACTTTTGAACCTTAACAATATTCTAACATATATGTATATATATGCATGCTGTGATAACGACCAGCATCTCAAAGGATTGTGGAAGGAGCGTTCAGGTACAGATCCAAGCGGTAGCACTGCAGCAGACATCCAGCATGCAGAGCACTGGAGCAGGTATTTCTGGATCACAGCATGACCCTGGATAAGGTATTTGACTGTTCAGCTCCAGTTTCTCAGTTTGTGAAATGGGAACATTAATGTTTAACTACCTAAACAAACCAACTTGTACACATGAATACCGAAAAGGCCATGGTACTTCCACATTAGAAATACAAGTTGCATACATGGGAGTTCCTTTCATCAAGAATCTGACCTTTCTTTTTCCCCCTCCCCCCCACGCCTCCTGCAAAAAATTGTCTAGAAGAGTGACACAGCATTGTCACAAGGCCTCATAGCCAGGATAACTTGGGGATTTAACTTATCAAAGACAAGGTCAAAAGTTAACTTGATCATAATCTACAGGTACGTATGAGAAGAGAGAATAGCTGTAAGTAGAGGGCTCCATTTCTTAGACAAAAGCAAACAAGCACTAGAAATTCAAATTACACAAGGATACAATCAATGTGCCAGAAGGAACGATCTTCAGATCAAGGCTGAAGAGAAGTTTCTGTAAGATATTCTAGGTTCACTCATAAGTCACTGGGTTACCTGCAGGCATCACTGGCTGAGATTACACGTTTTCTTTGCAGAGGGTCCGGTTAGTCTACCTTAATGCATTCTTCCAGCCTCAATCTAGAAAATTATTTGTAACCACCACAAATTGAATTAAAGATCTAAGTACATATCCATATCCCAGGGCTCTCAATAAAGCAGGAAAAAATAATACTGAAGAAGTACTATCAGCTAGGACATGGATAAACTTTCTAGTGAACATTAACATCAACTGAATATAGTCTTTAAAAAAATATTTTTATTTTTTTGGTGCATGTAGGAGAAATTGGAAGGAAATTTTTGCAGAAAGGGGCAGTGAGGAATGCAAACAGCAGAGGGTATCCCCACAGCAGGTATAGGGAAAGAGGGAGGGACAGGCAGTAGAAAGTTACTGTGTGTCAAAAGCCTCAGGAATGAGAGCAAAGGTTTGACATCAGCTATCTCACTTCTGGAAATATTCTACTTCTTTCACCTGTAAGCAGTCTGTCTTCTTTCCCAACTTGAAATCTTTCTGTAAGAATGCACAAGAGCCTGTTTGTTTTCCTCTTGCCCACTCATTTTGAGCAAGGACAGGTAATCGGCACTCATCAAATTTGAACAGCACAGTCTTTTGAACAATTAGTCCAGCTGAAAATAGCTGGTAGTGGAGACAGACTTCTTGGACCCATACCTCATTTGAACAAAGTTTATCAAATCTAGGAATTCAAAAGCCTGCACTGTTAGGCTGCTTTTAACCTTCCCCATCATGATTAAGAAGACTTCAGCATCCACAAGCAACATCAAGTGATACAGGCAGCTCTTAAAGGGACAGTGGATGTTAAAGGTGCAGCTCTAAGCAGGGATGAATTTGGATATTCTCACCTAGTCTGTTATTCCTTCACACATCCCAGAGCCGCAGCTAACAGCTGTCTTCTGGATGCAAGCCCACTTCATACAAATAATTAAACACATAGAAATCTCATAAAGTAGTGCCCAACTCCCTGGAAATTCTCCCCTCTGGAATTAGACATCTAAACAGGTTGCCTTTCCGTGAAAAAACAAGATATTCATGCTCCAAAATAACCAGAGCTCAAGTAATCCTCTGTTCGGATACAGAGAATTTAGGTTTAACCCCTCCTCTTCTGCATTATTTAGAATGCAAATACGAAACTACGCTTTCTATCTCCTGGAGACCCAACAGGCTATTGCACCCTTAAGGCATTCTGGAGCAAATGCTGGTGAAGATTGTGATGAAATGATGCATTGCCTTTAGTATTACATTCCAAAATGTTACTTTATTTACTGTAAACATCCATGAACTTCATGCACACGTTCTCTTATCTTGCGATTCAAAGGTAGTTGGCTGCAGAGACCAACAGAAACTGAACCACAAATACAACGTTCTGTGATTTGTTATTTACTTTCCGTCATTTACCAACACAGATCTATACCCAGATGGCAAGTAGCAAGGGATTTTTTTTTTTTAATTATTTGTACAAAACTGCAAGTTTGTAGAGTTGCAAGCCTTTATGCTGCCAAGTCAACAGTAAATTAGGACAGCTGTATGTAAGCACCTTGGCACGTTGCCCATTTATATTTTCAATCCACTCTTTAGATATAAAAAGAATTAATCCAATCTTTTAAAATATTGCAATTATACCACTGCTTGATCAACAGGTTGGAAATCCTGGTAAGCCATGTGAAAGCCTCTGCTGTGCACTAAGTCCCATTAAAAGGTTCCAGGAACTACTTCAGATGTCACTGATGATACAAACCTTTTGTCAGAAGTCCTCTTTTTCCAAAGACTTCACAGAAATCAGTAGAACACAGTATGTAAGAGGTACTTAAAATAGCTTTTGGTGGAAGCTGGGCACCTACCAGTCCTTAAGAGACAAATTATTCCCCACTTGTGAATCTCAAGTACATCGTATTTGTATTCCTGCCATCAAAGGAAAAAGTCTTTCCTTATTGTGGGAAATACCCATTGACACATGCAATAAGCTAAGCAAAGTACAGCCCAAGTTCTGCATTGTCTATATACCCCGTGCAACGCATTTGAGATGATCAGGGCTCTACGGGATGAAGTTTGGTCCTGAAATGGGAAGTACACCTCACCTGGAACAGATGATTATTGCTAAGGGATCTAGAACAAGTATAAAAAGAGAGTAAGACAGTGCAGTTTTTTGCTTGCCTTTTTGGGGGGGGTTTAAGGTGAGGGGTGGAACGTTCCCTTATGCATCCAAAATGCAGCATTCTGCAGCAGCCTAAGGCCAAAAAAAGCCAGGCACTAATTCTTGCCTGGCCTCAAACTTCCTCTGTTCTGTTTTTGCATCCACTGAGATGCCCAGTCTGATCTGATTCTGGTTACCCCAGCTGAAACTGCAGTGTGCTCCAGGAACTAGCAATATCTAGGCACCCCGCATCCAAACAGGTAGGCATCTCCTGAGCACACTGAACTCATATCAGCACAATAAGATAAAAATGCAGCTGCTCAGTCACAAAGATGAAAGCTAGGCTACTTGGTGCAACATCCAGTTTCTGTACATCAGTCCAGCAGTTACACTTCTTCCCAAGAGAGCACTCCAACCATATGTCTGGTCCTTCCTTTAGAAACCATGGCGTCAGACAGTCAGGAATGTAAGGGTCAAACTACAGCCTGATCTGTGACATGGTGCTTAGGGAGCTCAAACAAGAGCCCTGTTTTTTTTTTCTTGCTCACGACTAATGCAAACAAACAAAATGCAGGAATATTAAGTAAGGGGATGGAAGCTACAGCTTCCCATTCAAATTATTCAATATAGAGAGTCCTGCTCCCTCTTGCATTTGCAGTAGCAGGATTTCAAAAGGCAAAATCTGTCAGAAGACACCCAGGTTGTCTCCTCAGTGGCAGAAGATGCCTGCTTGGCCCTTGCAGCGTAGGGATGAGAAGTACCCATTTCTGATGAGAATGTACTCTGTCTGAGTACATTCCCACCTCCAGATTGTGGCAAAATAGATCAGAATGGCTTCCACTTCTCCCATCATAGACCACAGCATAAAAGAGTGAGCTCATCTTGTGGATCCTCAGTGGATGACCAACTTTCTTTGCAGCTCTAGCTTTACTTGACCCTTATCTTAACATTGGTAGGCTTACAGATACACCCCAACACTTAGCATTTCTTAACAAATGATTCTCTAAAAAGATCATGTCTGGCAAGTGTTTGGCCATTCCGAGTAAACACCTTCTGCATCCAGTTTTGGTCACCAAAATACCAGGCACAGGTATTTGGATGGCACATGAGAATTACGGGAGGCAGACTCCAGGGCATGCAGGAGCAAAACATCCAATTATTTTCTGACTACATGACAAGTGAATAATTTTAATTTTCCCCCTTATTCAAAAACAAACAAACAAACAAAAAAACACAATGTAGCATTTAAGTTGTTCTTGTCCTAAAACTAGCAGTTATTAAGGAAATCACTCCCTTACGCAGTAGGGCTACATTGCCAAGAGGACAATGACATTTTGTAACTATAAATAGAACTTTTGCTTACAGTAGATAAAGGTAACCAAACCTTGGTGCTCCTCTGACCACACCTTGATTGCTAATGAGCCTTGACAAGGCAGATCAGGTGCCTCTGCGGCCTGTTCAGGAGATGCATTTTATTTTGGCAGCTCTCAAGCAGACCACATACTGCTTTGCTGCTGTAAGCAGACTCTTACGCTGTAATTTGAAAGGCACATTACTAAGCAGCAATTCCAACTTTTGCAGCCCCTTGTCCCTTTTCCTCACTCTTACTCATTTGCTCTGCACTCATTCACATTATGCCAGCACATTTGCTCGTGCGGTTGTGCATTCAGACAAATAACGACTGACTCAGGTTAAAAATAGCCTACCATAAATGTTTAGTTTTAGCATGGGACTATTCATAGTTTGGTCCAACCAGCCCAACTCTATTTGGTGCGTACCAGTAAGCGTGTAGAACAGGAACAGAAAGTAAATAGGGGGATAGGAGAGCTATCTCTATTAAAGGTGTGTTCAGTCTCCTCCCACAGCTTGCACCTTGCCCTCCATCTATATTGCTGCCACCCAGCCCTGACCTCTATTGTCTTCCTGGTTGGCTTTTGGCAAAGAGGAGACGTAGTAAGTTCTGGGTTATTAAGCTGTTGGTTATATACATCAAGAGCCCTCTTGCTTCCTGTTCAGGAGAAAGCAAAGACTGACCATGCTATGTTATCCTCTCTGTTATCCTCAGAACACTCTGTTCCAACACATGCTCCCCCAGCCCACCGTGCCCTCCAACACCACTCCAGTCCTCCTGTTCTGCAGAACCACACAAGTGACAATAAAGATAAACACTATTAAGAGGTCTATACTACCAGTTTTGCTCCCTGCTTTACCTCAATTATACATTTTTCATTAGTCAAGCAATGGACATAGGTGAGGAGAGAGGGATAAAGAGGCCCTAGTACAGCAACACGAGTACATACCGAAAGGAAGACTGCAAATGGTAAACTGAAGGTTAAAATATGACAAAAAAAAAAAAAAAAGTTCTTGTAGCTCAAATCAAGTACAAACATCATTCGTTATAGGAAGGTTTCAAGGTTTCACAATATAAACAAAACCATCCTTTCTTAGTCAGAGATACAACCACGTGACTTGAAATTAAGATTTCAGAAAAAAAAAAAAAAATCCACCCCCAATTGGCCTAAGACTCATTAAGAGCAGTTTTAATTTAGTTTTTATGTTTGTTTTTTTCTTTTTTCTTTTCAAAAATCAAAAAAGAAACTAGGCTGCCTAAAGGAGAAAGGAAATGGTAAGAGAGAGAACAGACAGCAAAATTTGAATAAAAGATGAATCAAGGAAGTATTTCTCAGTCTGCAGTTTTTGAGATATTTCAGCAGCTGTCCAAGCAACTAAGAAAAAAAGACAACCCACGAACATGTTTCTTCTTGCAACAAACGAAGTTGAACAAATATAGCCAATATTCAAAACACAGTCTAGCACCTAGTTTGTATTTAAAATACAATTGTCTGCAGATTTTTCTCCCCTAGGAAATCTGAGAAGCCTCACTTCAGGGAAGTAGAGTGTTTTAAATGTTTTTATTTATAGAGAGACTGGGGGCATGATTATAAAATTCTTCAAGGAATTATTGTGTGCTTCTTCTAGACATTCAATCTTAAAGACTGTAATGATGGTAAATATATTCAGCAGAGATGTTCCTTGACATTTTGTGAACATAGCTGCCTGAGCCACAGCAATAGCATCCTTTCTTCAAATTGTTTCATGAATACAAGAAAACACATGGAGAATTGATTCTATTGTAATATAAAGCACTGTAAGAAAGTGACTGTTTACATGAGCACAGACCAAGAAAAAGAAATCCAAGTAGCCTTGCCTTTGGGCTTCTATTCTCACTTTCTTGTTGCATTTTTGTGGGGGGTTAAACTTGCACAAGATGGAGCAGCTCTAATAGTATTTGGTCTATATGACCCTGCCTCTGTAAGCTCTCTGAGATCAAGCTGTACAAGCATAAATCCTCTCTCACAGGCTCTAATTTCACAAACACTTTCGAGGCTGGAATAAGCCAGCACTGCTGCTTAGGGAAGTCCTCCCAGCACCGTCAGACCAAGAGGCAGAGAACTATCAGTAATAGGCAGTTTTTGCACATGGATAAAAGGAAACACAATCCTGCCCATCCCACTCATCCCTTTGCAGAAGCAAAAGAAATGCACAAGCATTGCTTTGCCACTGTGCAAGCCTAAAGCACAAAGAAACTTCATGTACAACTCCTTTTTCTGTCCTCTAGTCATCTCCATAGTGAGAAAGGGACAAAAATTGGCTGACCTTAAAGTCAGAGGATCCTGTCTCATAGCTTTTGCTCTTCTACTACTGAAACCACACAAAACACCTTGCCAGTATAGATCAGCCTCTGATCCAGAACTCAATTTACTAAAATTACAGTACATCAGAAGCAGAGATCAAGGAACAGTTATTGAAACTTTAATATGATGTTGATATTTTGAAGAATATTTTCTCTCACTAGCTCCTCTTAGTTTTATTTTTCCTGATAAATATGATCAGTAAAACTTACCATCAACCTATGCATCAATATAGAGTGAAGTGTAATGGTAGTTTCTTCTAGAAATAGAGTAAGAGACTAATGATTTTACTCAGTTTATGCTAAAGTGTAGACTTCACACACCAAACTTTTTTAGTACCACTTAAGATTCTTACATCACATATCAGTAAATTCATTTAATTACATATAAGCAAAGTAGCATGCTCTATTTTTACCATATTCTGTTATATCACCTATACCACCTCGTATCTAGTAAAAAACACCAGAAAACTCTTTTTGAGAGGGGGGCAGACTCAGACACAGACTTGGCATTTGAACACAATCTAGCGCAACAGAAGCCTGACTGAAACTTTCATCAGCTACTGGAAGAAATAGTTCAGTTACAAATAACCCTGAACCCCCATATACATTACATTAGAAAGCTACTGGAAACCCTGAGTGCTTACACACACCATGTAGTTGGTAACAGGGAAATACACACCTCACATATCAGAGGTTTTACAAGGGAACAGTAAATTCTCCCAACACCTTTAAAAGTTAAGTCATATTTCACAACAAGGGACCAATTTTACCAGCCTCTTCACCAAGTATACACAAAGGCAAATAACATTGCCCTTCCCACCCCTTAAACTAATCCCTTACAACACCACTTCAGAAATCAACTTCACTGCTTGGTACGCTACCTGTATTTCTCCAGCAGCTAGACCTGGAAACCCATCTCAAGAGAGGGACAAAAGCACATCTTCAGACATCACTGCAGGACATGCTCAGGGCCTGCTATGGCCACCGCTGCTCCCATCAGCCCCAGCTGTTGGTGCTGGCTTTGGCACAGCTGCTGCTCATTATGCCCAGCCAGCTCCACATCACTGCTAACAGGCCTGCACCTGTGATGGGAGCAAGGCTTCATGCTCTCCCAACATGCTTCTCCAGATATGTTTGGAGGCAAAAACCCACATGTAGTAGGAGATGAGTAAAGCTGCTGCCAAAGCCTGCCAAATGTGAATGAGGACGTTGAATAATGTGACCTCCATGTGGAGAATTGAGTCCATGAGTTGGACTCAGTGAGCTTTGTGGGTCCCTTCCAGTGTTCGGTATTCTATGAATAGCTACCAGTAGTTATGCTATTAAATGCTATAAAATGCTACGGGAGCCACAGCCAACCCTTGATAGGGAAAAAAATAATTAACATATGTAAAGATTGAATGAGTAATGAGTAAATCGTTTAGTCAGTGTTTGGAAAACAAGGAACAGAACTTTTCCTTAGGGAGGTGGTTGGGGCATAGACTGGAGAGCACAATATGTCCAGGTGATGTGATAGGCAGAGCATTTGGGGTGGGGGGTGGAGGGGGAGAATGAAGTGCTCAGCAAGGGGAAAGGAAATGCAAACTCTGATATTTTTTTCTCTGAAAACTCTTCACAGTGCAGCTCCCCTCCCCTGTTGTATCTCTATCTCATTAAAAGATCAGCCCTAGTCTGCCAAAATCTGTTTCCCTTGCCAATTCTTTAACTTCTTCCCAGACTACCTCTTACACAAAGAATCAGCTCTTGCTTTTCAAGCACCACCTTTGATGTCTCTCAGCTCCCTGCTCAAAACTCCCATTCCGTACAATGCACATCAAGTACTGCACTGTGCTCACAGCTGTGACTGCACCTATTGATTTCCAATCTACCTTTCAAATACAGCTTTTTCACTCCTTCCTCTGTTTCTCTCATCTACCTGTTCACTCTTCATCTTAGGTTAGAAATGGATTTTAATGCAAGAACTATCATGTTAATTAAAAATGTAGACCCCCACACAGTGGGATCCTGAGGTGCTTGGAAATACGGCTATACAGCTATCATCTGAGAAAACATGTTAATATTTCAGGTGGACAGTGTTACTTTATTGCCCATCAATCATATCTGGGCTTGTTACAGTTTTTCAAATGGGAAGTATGAGTCAAATTCAGCAGAGATGTAAAGATTATTCTTCAGAAACAGGTTAGTCATTGAACGGCCATTACAGTATTACAGTCTTCACTGGCATGGCATTCTGTGGGTGTGAAACATCATGGAAACTTCATGCTCAGCGTAGAGGGAAAGCCAGGAGAGAAAAAAAACACATGACAGAAAATTAACCTGAGGCTTTTCCAGGGTGGATCAATCTGTGGGCATTGCATGGACAGAATGGAGGTGCCTGGAGCTGGCCTATGGAAGGATGGGTAGATTGCTGTTCATATAAAGTGCAGATCCTTTGCCATCTTTGCACATTTAGCACACCACTTCAGAAAGAGAAAGATGTGGCATCTGAAAATGCTTGCTACACTGTCAGACCCTGGAAGGCACTTATACAGATTGCTGAGAAGAAACTCTGAATCACTGCAAAGCAGTCAAACTGATGCTCACTTTGCCACTCCTAATTATCATTGCATAACACACAAAAGAAAGGGATGACAATACATGTTTTTGAAAACATATCACCATAGCAGATGTCAGCCCTTCTTTTCCATTGTACTTATGCCTATTGTACACCCAACAATGAAATCATCTGTCACTTCAGCTATCCTCAGGAAAGAGAGTTGTATATATTCACACTGACATGTCAAGCAACAAGTAAATTTGATGGATATCAGCAATATTAAAACTTACAATAAGAGGAAAAACTGTGCACTTCTAGATCCTTGTAAAAAAAAAATCCTTTCTTTTTATAGCTTTCAAGTTTCTATTGGCTGAAAGAAAACACAGGAAGAGGAAAATAAAGGCTGGGGGGAAGGGGGGATAGCATAACTAGCAGCACACTGTGGAGAAGACACGATTAAATCCTAGCTAGATACCTCCAAGTGCTGCACTCCAAATAATACTGTTAAGGGCCTCACTTGTTCAAAAAACACAGCTCTTGGGTCTCTAGTAAACACACTGCACCTCTACTGTTCCTAGCACAGGAATATTATCAATACTCCAAATATAATGTGGGTGACCTGCACCTGTGAAACAAGTGTGCACTGGTTCTCACCCTGTCCCAGGCTCCCTCTGCCCTGTGGCAGGAGAGAATGGCTCATACGCTCCAGGGGGGGCAAGGCAGGGCAGGGCGAAACAACAGGAGGCTCCAGCCACACGGAGGTCAGAAGAAGCAGCTGCTGGGCTCTCACCAGCAGCGCAAACTGGCAGAGGGAGCAACATGCACAACCCAATGCCATCAGGAAAAGGGCCACCGGTCACCTAAAAACAATAGAAGACCCAGTGCCAGGGGTCTTCTCACCCTCTCCCAAGCCAGGAGTAAGAGATTAGTTTTCCTCATTGAGCAGTCTCAAGAGGAAAGGAGAGGTAGCAGACCACTGACCTTATTCCAGAAGTTGTGGGGAAAAGCAGATGAAAAGGTCCCTCTTCTAATGAGCTCAGCAGTTTCCCTGGGGCAAATTTACAGTGCAAATGCATTAGGAATCAGAGCAATTGTATTTGGGACTTCCTGGTCTCAAAGTCCTAAGTTTGAGAATCACCTGGGTTGATTTACTCCTGTTAAACCCCTAGCAGGAGACACAATCCGGTGTGCTCTTTATTGCTCTCTGTGTGATACACAGTGCTATCACAGAACAAATTCCCCACATTGTGGTTTTTTATTGGTAACTGCGAAATCAATATGGATTTCTTAATTTAGGGATAAGTTTGCAAGGCCAATTCATCTGTCTTTTTCCACTGTGAAACTCAAACACATTTCTCATTGCTGAAGAATAGCAGAGGACTGATCAGTAGTCACAACAGCTACCGACAAAACCACAAGCATTTGGGGTAATTTTTTCCCCCTGCACACATAGATCTACTTTGAAAACGATTTCAAAGAGTCAATTAGTGTTTGGTCATTGGGCATCTGTGATAGAAGATGACTAAGTGAATCAGTAGTTCCTTTCACTTATAATCACTCATTGTGGGTGTTGGATAGCAGTCGCACAAAAGTGTATGGCTACTTTTATTGCACATGGAAACTAGCTTTCAAAGCGAACCGGGGGACAAATGTGGCTGCCCAGAACACCCATTAGCCTCCCGATCAAATCTCTCTTTGATATCCGAAGTGGTACGTTCCAGCAGCACATGCTAATGACTGCAATGCTGTGAAAACTGGCTGGCTCACATGCAGGATTGTAATTTTGGTAAATCTGTTTCCTTTAAAATGCTTACTTTTTGCAGTGAGGGGAGAAAGGGGTTGTGGGAAAGAAAAAGGGAGTGAGGTAGTAAAGCAAGGCAGAACGCCAGCATTTTCTTTCAGTCAGTGTTTGTACCTTTTAAAACATTTTGCCAAATCAAAGAGATGAATTACTTCACTGTTTCTCGAGTCTGATGCAACCCTTTTCACTCACTCAGGCTGCAGTCAGCTGGTATCATTTTGCAGGCTGGGAGAGCTGTGATTTACAGTCTGGGGGATATGAATTCAGCAGTTGGATCACAAGTTTTGGAACTTTCAAAGCACAACATTGGACGTCTGTTCTTTCAGGATGCGTTTTGGCAGATGGCAGTAGCTGAGGAAATCCACCCAGCCTTCTACCTCCATTAAGTATTGGCTGGTGGGTAACTAGTGCTCTGTGTTTGTATATAGTTGGTAGTATTATCATTGTTCTGTGCTCCTGTAATGAAACAATTTCTTTGCTGCTCCTGCTGTGAATAACACTGAATGAATTGTATTATCTTAACCAAAGTCACAGCAGGCACTAGGTCAATGGGTAAAACTGTCCAATGTAGGAGGGAATCTCACCCAACAGCTCAATCTCCAGCTGTTGTCATGAGCTGGAGGAAAAAAAAATAATAGAAAGAATAAACAAAATTATGTTGAAAGAAAAGTAAATTAATAATATCAGTGGGAAAATAACCAGAAATGGTCCAAAACCATAGCAACACACACATGACAGAAACTTCCAAATTATTGAGGAGAATGGGCTGCAAATAGCTTAATATTTTTGCAGGGATCTTTGAGATACTGAATTTCACATTGTCTGTGCTTCCAGTCTGGGGAATTTGAGAACTCTCTTTCCTCTCAAGACCCGAGACTGCTGTGCACCTCACAGGCTAGGCTCTCAATTCATTTGCTTCAAATGGTTGGATCTCCCATCATCTTGCTAGCCAAGGCTGTAGCCGAGCTGTGAGCTTGTGGATTGGAAAGAGATGGCAAATCCCCATCCCTCTCTGTGGAAAGCACAGAAACAAATACAAATTTCAGCAAAGCAGCTGCTAGCCCACCAGCCTTTTTGGTGAAATAACAAGCATGATGAGCTCTTTGAAAATTGCCACAGAGCTACTAACCGATGACCTATGGTGTCTGACTGGAGTCTCTGATGTCTATATCTTGGAAAGAATGTCCAAGAATGCCTTTCTGTAAAACAAACAAACAGACAAACAAAACCTCTACTAAAGTTTCATCCGCCCCATAATTTACTGCTTTCCACACCCAGCAAGTAGGAGAGTGGTTGCTGACCTGCACCATTTTGGCAAGCACTCAGCAGGTCTTCAGGAGACTGATAATTGCACAAGAAATGTGTTCCTCTGTTCATATGGCACCTAGCATAGCTCTGGATTCCGTCCCAAGTGTTAGGCTACTAACAGTATGCTAGGCATACCCAGTCGGGTGATGTTCCTGATATCTGAGTGGG
The DNA here is from genome assembly GCF_964035555.1 of Netta rufina. NCBI lineage: Eukaryota > Metazoa > Chordata > Aves > Anseriformes > Anatidae > Netta > Netta rufina. Next base: position 39,242,711 of record NC_140125.1, read on the forward strand.
AAGAGTGGCTGGCTGCTCTTCAGCCCTGGAGGTGTTGTAAACTGCTTGCCTAAGGACAAGACATTCCTGACTGGAATCACTGGTGATTCCTCCCTCACTTGTGCTAGGTGGGCCTTGTTAACATTTGTATTTTATCTTAATTCCCTATTGAATATTTCCCCTGAAAACTGTGGGCTTTCTTCTTAATTATTATTATTATTTTTTCTAAATCTGACTTTCAAGAACTTAATTTTATATCTCGTTTGAATCACTGCATTTGAATCACTATTGTTTCAGCTACTGCATCCTCTAATTCAGGATGCCAGCACCAGACCATCACGGGTTCCAAGACAGGGCAACACCCCACTGATTCACTAGCATGGTTTCCGGCAGCACAGAATTGCCCTTTAGTCATTTCTTTTCTTTACAGTGGTGTCCCCTGAACCTGTTTAGATAAGAAGGGATAAGGTGACCTGAGATGAACTGCCCAACTCCCGCCACTCCAAAGATCAGTCTTTCCTTTCTTCTACCCATTCCATGACCTCTCCACTTGCTTTTAATGGTCCTGCATGCACCCAACCCTTTGATGAACTAATTCAACCTCCTAAAATGGCAGAAAGCTGACGTGCACACACACACACATACATACACACAAAGTTAGCAGTTTTCTATCAGGTTAGCAAACCAGGTTGTCTCAAAAGAGGTCAAGCAATTGCCAGAGCCAGCACAAAGCAAGCAGTGCGAACAGGAAACTCCAAGAGGCAGGAAGGGAGACTGCCCTCGTCATGCAGCGGAGTGAAGTTAATAGTCTCCACACGTTGTAAATAAGACTGGATGCTGACCTACAGCATTTCCCATAGGAGCGTTTCAAGGAATTGATAAAAACAGAAGAGGAGTGGAGTACCACACCTAGCACACTTGAGTCCCAGCTCATGGTGCCCACAAAGACGGGATCACGTGGATGTGAGCAGAGGGAGATGGGCAGGAATCACCCCTCTCAGCCACCACGAGCTGACAGGCAGGCTTCACTATCTCAGAACACTACACCCAAGAAGACCTTCTGAGACAGAATTACTGCTTTTGTCAGCTTGTCTGCAAGTAACATTATGTTACCTCTCTTTTCTGAAAAAATGAACAAATTCAAAGTAGAAGTTGGAATGTCAAGATATTAAAGTGTGCTCTGAATACATAAAATAGTTGATTTACTATAATCTTTATTCTAGATTGAAGAGATATTAGATAGATCTCACTTTGTTGAACTGTTTTGTTTTGTTGTCTTTGATGTATGAAAAAGCTTTTCTTGCACTGCTGAATGACTAGAAAAGGCAATGCAGAAAAAAAAATCAGTGTGTCCATTTGGAGCAGTATCACAATGGCAGTAAAACAAATGGGCTAATAAGCAGGCTAATAGCTGTAGACCGGTGTTGTAATTCTTTACCTTATGATCTCCCTACCTTTTGCTGATATTTCCATTATAAAGAAACATGCATATTTTCCTTGGGTGAGGAAATATGTAACATCAATAATAAAGGTTCTTTCTATTTCATATTAAAACAGTCCTCCTCTGCTTTTATGGGGGAAAACCCAAGCACACTATCTGCCCCTGATTTATAACACATGGATTTCTTGTATGGTTTCAAAAACATTGTATTACTGGATCTAAAAATTATGCCTTTCCCCTAAAAAAACCTGCATGTGAGAGCATTATAAACTGTATTTTGGGAAAGAGGCAGTGGCTGAGTGCTAAACCTGATGGAACAGACCTTGTGGTGTATCCTCCATGCACATGACAACCTTCGGGATTTTATTTAAATGTGCCTCCAGTGTAGGTCAACACTATGATTGGAAATGGTGCACAAACACCCCAGGTTAGCTTTAAAAGAGCTAGCTCTTTACTCCTCTCAATGTAATCAGCAGCCACATCAGTTCAGTTCTCTTCTGGTTGTAAACTCCCCTCCCTCAGGCGCCAGATAAATATTTGAAAAAGAGGCTGCGTGCTGAGGTAACGGTACCCACGCGAGATATCTTAAAAGTAGCTTGGGCATACCTTGGAGCATGCCTTCGATGCACAGACATCCACTGTGCTTTTTGCTTGTTTACTCCTATGCTTAGCTTATACCCAAGATCCATGTTTCTTCCCTCAGTCACCTTTCAGCAATCTCCTTACCACTCTCTTGGGTCACTGGAAACCTCTCCAGTTCCACAGGGATTTTTCCTTTTAAACTGCTGCTGCATTTTTTGTCTTTCCTATTCTCACCTCCTCATTCTTCACTTCTCCCACTGCCATTGCAATAACTACCCCATCCTTCCACTTAGTTCTTTGAGTTCCCCCTTTCATGTCAGAGCAAGCTTAAGTTGCGTGTCCACTCACTCCTGGCACTGCACAGCTGCTGCCTGTGGACGCCTGATAGCATGTTAATGAGGTGCTCACGCACCGCAGCCGTGTGTGGTTTACATATTTCCACCGGCAGCTCTACAAGGGTGGGTGTTTTCCCAGACATTTGGCAGGAGGTGGCCTCAGCGGTTTCCTCACACTCAGCAGTGCATCTCAAGGTCTTGCATTCTTCTACTTCCAGATTCTTTCACTGAGGAAAGCATGTTTATTGCTAAGTATAATTTTGCCTTAGTAATGTATGGTTTCCAGAAGAATTCCTGGAATCTGATGTTTACAAGCAGGGTCAGAGGTTATAGAAATACTTTCAATTTGCATATGAGTAATATACTGGAGTTTTTTGCCCATGCATAATGCTTAATCTGTGTGACAACTGCTTTTTTATTAGTGTTGATAACTCCTCTGGCACTGAAATCAACTTGTTCAGCTGTGTGGGTGGTTCACGTTATTCCGAGGCAGCTCAGTAAATGAAAATTAATATTCTCTACTCCTCTTCATCACCCAGACTCTTCTCCCAGTGTAGGCAGGAATATTAACAAGAATGAAAACATCAGTAAAGCTCTCACATTTGAAGTCTCCCAGCTGGAGATCCTCTCTCAATGTATCAACCAAATACAGGGTGGCAGCATTATTATCCACTGCAAAATGTTCCTGCAGTATGTTACTTTAATCCCTCAGCAAGCAAATGAAACAGAAGGATAATGTTACTGAGATGAGTGTCTTGACAGTTCACTGCTGAGTATGGGCCCTCAGAAAAGTTAATGGCTTCACAGGCTTTCCGCAGGACTGTACTGAGAGGATGCTATATGGAAATTGACTCATTCTGGAGGAGTGAGATTTTTTTGGTGGTATGGAAGACTGAAAATCTAATGCTGATTTTGTACTCCTTCAGCTTGTCAGAATAGTGGCATTCTGCATGGTTTTCCATTTTTTCTCCCGCTGAAGTCAGCATGCGTCTGGCTGACTGACCGCACTGGGGATGTGCAATGGGAGGTAGGGTCATGGTGATCTCATATCTAGTGCAGCATAAGATGACTATAATTAATATGAGGGACTCACCACAATGTGGACTCTGGATCAGTGCTTTATGGCCCATATTTGGTAGACTGAACACTCTGAAGATTTTAGCACAGTGTCTCAATGGCCAGAGATGCTTTACATGAGAACACAAGACATTGACTGTATTTCAAATGTATGTTTCATGGTGGCAGCTGCTTAAAATATTGTCCCTATATTTGGGATTGGAAAGGTGTCATAATGATCTGCTCTAAAACAGATTCCTGCAGACCAGGAGGACTCAGGATTACCCAGGCTCTCTGTTCAGCAGCTAGGAAGTGGTGTTTGAGGGACATCACCGAACCCTATAGTTCAGTGGAGCAGCATGATAAACCATAAGCAGACTTCATAGCAGCAGAATATGAGATCTAAGAATTCAGCTTTTGTCCTTTAGAGAAAGATAAGAGTGCAGTTGCAATGCACTAGCATGTAAGGAGTTAGCTTGTCATTTATTTGAAGAAAAAATATCTCCACAATATCCCGACAGGTAAAGTTTAAAGGTCTTAAATTTACTTCTGAACAGGACAGTGTTCATCCCCATCCTAACACATTTAAGTAAATGAGATTTGCATAATCTCTGTGGCCCTCATCTGTTCGGCTTAATCAGCCACATAATTATTTGGAAAATTGTGCCTCAATGTGCCTGATGCCTTCACTTACTTCTCACTGCTTATTAAACAAAAATAAACACAAATTGTTCTTTTTTGATGTACCACAGACTCTGAGTAAATAGCTTTCCTAGAACACAGATGTTCTCAGGTTTGTCTGGGTGCGACTATGGTTCATTTAAAAGCTTATCTTATAGATGCATCTTTCCTCCACCTCCATTATACATCAAGGATTGTATCCAATTACAAACAACTTTTTACTGTCTTTTGGTTTAGAAACCAGAGGAACAAAAGGGTCTCCAAGAGGCCATGAAGAATTTTTGTGGGAGGCCACTATCAGGTATTTTGTGAAGTGTGGTTTGGAAACATCTTGTGCTCAGAAACACCAGTACAGCGAGAGCAGGCAAACACTAGCTTCAACCATGCTCTTTTCCCTAGCACTACTCCTGATTTTATACTTACACAACAACAAGCAATGCATCATCGTGGCACCTTGGTTCAATTTGCTAATTTGCAAAATGGCCATGAAGCATCTTTTCCTTTGCACAAATGGAAACTCTCTAGCTCCATGCTGCTCTGGTCAATGAAAACAGGAGACTGTTGAGATATACACGATCATTTTTTCTATGTGAAAGCTAACAAGTAAAAAGCACATTTCTGACATTTAGACAAGCTTCCTCGTGATGATATACAAGTCTGTGTAATTGTCACCATCTGACAGACATATTTGAGCAGGGATGTGTTTATTGTCACTCAAGGAATATGTGGCCTATTCCCAAAGATAATCAAGGGTACAGTTACATAGGGTGACCAAACAAACTTAACAGCTCATGCACATAAAAAGCATGACTCCTGTTCCTTCCTTTCCCCCTTGCTGCACCAGTCCTCGGTGTCTGATCATAACTCCTCTTTGGGCACAGATGTCGGGCCAACAGATGCTTTGCTGAGCCAACCAAATTTGTTCATCAAAATCAATTTGCAAAAACAATTGCTGTTGTTGTTGTTGTTGGATTAGTGAGTTGAAAGAGCCCACAGAGGGGTTCAGTGAGTGCTAGACCATGGCTAGCAAGCAGAAATGCATGGCTCGGGCATAGGGAGGGAAGGTAGGAAGACCTTTCTGCTTTAATAACCAGTGAATTGGTAAGAGTGGCTCTGCTATGACATGTAATTCTACCCAGTGTTGGTCTCAGGCTAAGGATCTCCCAGATTTGATTATCTCAGGCCATGTAAAAGATGTCATAAGAACATATTTGTGACCTCTTTCATGTACTCATAAGGGAAACAGAATGATTTACGCAGACCTTACATCCCTTACATCACAAAGTAAATATAAATGTACCAAAGGACAATATGTGGTAAATACATGAAAATGAAATCAATTAAGGTTGAATTTCAGTGTTTCTTTTTCTTCTTATTTAAAGAAAAAAAAAATCTCCTGAATAGAAAACAATTCGTTTAAGGAATCAACTCTACAATAGCTTTATTTCTACAATGGTAACATCTCACCAACCTCCTAAAAGTCTTACCTACTTATAATAATGCACAAAATGGTACCTTTAGATAATATTTTGTCTTACTAGGTTTAGAGGAATGAGAATGTACCTTGGCACAGAACAGCATCATCCTGGCACTGACTCTTGCTGTTACTAGCAATGATAGTCTTATCTCCTTGCTGCCTCCTGTAGTACATCAGACACATAGATCAAACTGGTAGTGTTGGATGGCGATGACAATTGTACACAATGCTCAGTTCAGTTCTCAGTCCAGTGCCCAAATCAGCAATAGACTCCAGGTCACTGACTTTCTTCCTGTTTTTTTTTTTTTTTTTTTTTTTTTTTTTTTTTTCCAAGGATTAAACATCTGTATACAAACCTGAAATTCTTTAAAGCTATTCCAAATTTTGGACAGAGTCTTGTGTAACCATTTCACAATATTTACAGTGGTAGCTTGCATTCCATCTCAGGCTGCTGCTCTTATCTCCTGCTTCCACAGCAATGATGAGGTAAAAGGAAAGATGGAGTGGAAACTATTTTGGCACATGTATACGTTTTTCTAACATGCTAAGAAAACCTTTATCTTTCTCCCCTTCATTGTAACTAACATGCCAAAAGAAGGGATATTAAAGAACACGGTAAGAGCCCGTGTTGACAGAAGGATAGTAGAGCATGTCCTATATCTTGATTTTGGAAAAGTATTTGTTGCATGCAACATTCTAATAATCAAGCTAAGAAAAGACAGTCTACACAAACCTATATATGGGGTACAAAAGCAGTAAGAAAACCATATTGAGAAGGTAGCGATCAAAGGTTCCCTGCTAAGACGGAAGCCTGCACTGAGCAGGGCTTTGCACTGGTTAAATTCCTGTTTAACCTATTTTCATTATGCCCTGGTACAGAACCTATTTTCATTATGACTGCAGAATCTAATAGAGAGGATGCATATTAGATTTACAACTGACACTAATCTGGGAAGGACTGTGAAATAATTGAGAACAAACTTGCATAAAAAAAAAAATAACATAAAAATGTAACAGAAACCAAAACAGAACACAGTACTCATTATAACAATCCAATTGCATCTATATACTGAATATTACATGTAATTCTACTCCCCCTACCTACAGAAGGGATAGAGTAGAACTAGAAGAGGTTAAGAAAAAGATGGTATAGGTGACCAAAGCCATGGGATGTGCCTGTATGAAGCCTTTTTAAATGCTGTGTCTTAAAGGCAATGATTCACATTTTGTCCACCACAATTTGTGACATTCCTTTCAAGAAGACTTTTCAATCTGTAACAGAACTGACTGAGGAAAGATGCATCAGTGATCTATAAAATTCTGAGCATCATGAAGAACGTGTATAGCAAATTCAATTCAATAAGATTACTTATTCTCTTTCAAATAAACACCCAGGCAGAATAAAATGGAATTATGGCTGGGTCAGAATAAACAAAAGGAGAAATCTTTTTACACAATTACTACTTGAGCTGTGGAACTCTTTCCCACAGAATCTTTTGCATGCCAGAAGTTCTTATCGATCAAAAACTAATTAATCAAAAGAAAGGTAATTCAGAGATATTAAATATGACAGACATCGCCATCTGTTTCATGGAAGCCATGAATTCAAAAACTGCTGCAGGCAGAATGCCACCTCACACTTTTCTTGTTCTTAGATTTTTCCATAGGTACTTCCTTTTGTTTGTACTTGGAGATTCGATTTGTAATTCATACACATTACTGGTTAAGATACTGACCATTGCCAAGAACAGGGTATCTGACCTGAGCGATGTTTGGTATGAGCCAGTGTGGTTGCTTGTACCTTCTTTTGACTCTATGAATGCCTTATTTATGTCACTCAGGGAGGTTTTGCCCTCAAGTTTTAAAAGAGGTCCTCTCTCAGGTAAATCATTCTCATTTTCTCCTTGTGCCCAGGATGAGGCACGTTTACCCCACATTTACTTCTTCAAGAACTCTGCCTACCTTGAAATTGCCATTTGGTAGGCCAGGGCTCGTTGATGCTTCTCTTCCTTTGCTAGGTGGAATTTCTAGAGGAAGCCTGTCCTGCATATACTATGTCTCCTCCAACTTTGGGGATTTGGGTCTACAATATCAACATTTGCAGAAGACGACAAGCTTGCCCCAAAATAAAATTGTCAAACAACCAATTTTTAACGTGTTTGTCAGATTAGGGCTATGACTTACAATGGGCATTAGAAGTACTGTGTATTGTCCTGTACCAGTGGACAATTTAATATTATGACTGCATCGTGGTCACTACTTAGGAGGAATTATGGCTGTGTGCTATAAATATTATAATGAATTAACTTAGCACCATGAAAGGATTTCTCCTGCCTTTTGCCATGTTTTGAGCAAGATCCCAGTGCATGAATTAACTGTGCAGGATCTACCTGCAGCAGATTATTGTGCTGACTTGATATAAACAAAAATAAGGACACATATAAACAGCAATGTCTTCATGAAATACAAACAGGCTGCTATTAAATTCCATCTGCTGTTGTATCAGGCAATTTGGGGACCCAAGCACCTGATTCCATGCATTTCCTCCATAAATATGTTGTTGGGTCTGCACTAAGGAACAACAGGGACTAAAGTGCTTCCTGTCAGTGTTGGCTGCACACGCTTGCAGCAACACGCTACAGACACGTGTTCTAATTCAAAAACTGTTCTGCTCAAACAGTACATGCAGGTGAATACTCATATTGCATTTTGGGAGCTTGTGTCTGGATACATCAACCTATTACATACTTAATTTCCCAACTGGATAATTAATTTCTGTTTTTGATCATTTTGTCTAGGTGCTTGTCATATTGATTTAGTCATGTACCTGACCAGACTGTTAGGAGGCAAAGAACAATTTTCAATGTAAAGTGATCTAACATCCTCTGTGTGGCGTATGTGGAAGGCACAGAAGGAGACGGGTACATAATCTCTCCTTGAACTTTTAGTACCACATTTATAACATGTATGGTCAACCAGGCTGAGACTCATTTCTATTCAAAGGACTACCCTCTTTCCATATCTTACAGTCTGTAAGCAAGGATATCTTAATATCTCAGTCACTTATGTTCTGGAAACCTCTGGGACATTAGTTACAGCATGAAGAGAAAACATGACATGGACTGATGTATTTGGAGACCAATGATGCCTATTGTTCACAGCATGATGTTTAAATTCTTTGGATGTTTTTAACTTTGCTAAACATACACAGAAAATCAAGATGTTACATAGTTGTTTAAATGTCAAAATCTGTATGGAAAAGATTTTGCTAATGCTGTCAACACACAGATTTTGTTATGCTGTAAGTACCAAACACATTCAGTGACAGTGAAGATTCAGCATGAAGGAAACAAACAGAGGATTACACAGAAGATTGCAGAAGATGCAATAAATAAAACAAAATCCTTCCAAGACTTTTTTTTTTTTCCCCAAGATCTCTAGTACATCTACTACCTTTGTGTCTATAACTGGAATTGCTGCCAGAGTATGCTGACAGCTGATCTTGTGAAGCAGAAATTAAGAATTTTAGACCATGAAAACTGAAAGAATTTATATTTCAAATCAAGACATGATGAAATATTGAAACATTTAAGATAATGTGACATTTACAGATTAAGTTAAATAAATCATTTAATAAGGTCTGTGATTAATTAAATCTCTAATTAAATTAATTAGAGTAATGGATACTATTAATCCCTCCATTCAGTCCAACTGAAGAATAAAGCAGTCTCATGTGTTTGCACACAAAGTGCCTTACTGAAGTGAGTTTTAACAAGCTAAGCAGAATGCTAGGATCAGTCAGAACTCTTGAACTTTGCAATGATTATTCAGTCGAAAAAAAAAAAAAAAAGTCTGAAAATTCACCTGCTTGGAATTTTTGAGGCAAATGTAATATTGCTCAAATAAATTGTGTTTGCTCATTGTTACCTGTGTTTCTTTTGGAGCGTTTAATACTTCACAGATAAGACTCCTGTTAGCAAGTCCTTCCTTTGCCAAACTTTCACTTCTAAAAGATAAGCTCATGGAACTTTGTACAACACGTTAACAGGAAAAATATAAATCCTTCATCTTTGCTTCTTCCTCATTAGGAAATACTCATGAAGACTTTTGGGAAAAAAAGTAAGATTTAACATCATTGTATTTATTAGGTTCCGAAACAATACACATTCACATCCTTTTGAATACAGTACATTTGGCACAGTAATAATGTTTACGATGAAATAACACTAATGAATGGCAAGAGATTCAAATTACATCCATAAGAAAAAAAAATCTGTACAAATAAATCCTCACAATAAAAAAACTACCCTCCCCCCACCCCAACTGAATACATTTTATATTTAGCCAGAACTTTTCTGCACATAATTTAAAAAGAGGTAATTTGTAAGCCTTTTTTGGAGATAATTATTTTTCACCCTATGGAGAAAAATGTTTTTCATTTTTTTTAATGAAGTCTGTTTGGGAGGAAAAACAAGAAGCAATGGATTCTTTATAATCATTATTATTATTAATAATCTTTTTGGCATTTTGCACTCATTTTACAAAGAAAGAACAGGAAAGATTTTACAGAATAGGCAGAAATGTAAATGTCCATTTTTAAGAATTATCTTTAAAAAATGTTCAAGGTAACAGACAAACCTTCTGATGTAAACCCAATGCAGAGGATCTAACTATTTATATTGAAGAAATATCTGCCCATGCAAAAGTTTTGATCTCCTTGACTTTTCTCTTAGCATCCTACCAAACAATGCAGGTGCCGAGGCCTCTTGAAATACAAACATCTGCTAATTATCTTTCTGTTAAAAACGGGAATATAGCTTACTTACAAAAGCCTTATGGGATGCTTTTATTCCTTCAAAATAAATGCTCATAGTTTTAGGTAAAGGCCTCTTGTTGTACAAACAGTAGTGCACTATCCAATAACTTGCCTTCCTAGCCATCTACTCACCTATGGAAAGGAATGTTTTAGCATTGTGATCAGTTCTTGCCTGGATGTCAAAAGCTAATTGTGATGAGAAATAAACAGAGCCAGTAGTGAGACACGAATTGATGGGCAGTTCTACAATATATTTCTAAAAGAGAAAGAAATTTAAACATTGAGATGATGCAATCATTAAGATGTTTCTGTGCTGGTACTCAGCTCCAGAAGCTAGTCTTTTCCCAGTACAAAAGATTACTGAAGATAAATTAAATTAAACTAAAGGCTTGATCCATTATTACACCTGTAGGCCAGACAACACATTAATTGATATATCATAATATTTAATATTTTGAAATCATCATAAGAATATATATAATAATTACACCTGAGTTTTAAAAACAAAACAAAATGGAACTGAATGTTGTCATCAGTAACAGGCTATGAGCAGCCAGACGTAAAACTGACACAAACTAACTCATCTGCTTGAGACCAAGATTATCTCTTAAAGCCAATGATTCACACTTTGTCCACCACAATTTGTAACATTCCTTCTCTTTCTTAGCTCTATCATATCATAATAGAGTTGAAGAGAACTATACAGGAGATTTAGTATAGCTTAATATATGTCTACATCTTTTTATAACAAAAACCTCATCTCTCTGACAGTAACTTGAACCAATACACATACAAGAGTATTGCACATGGACATTATTATAATTATTCTTTCATAGACTAACATTTTAATAGTATGCCTGAACATGCAGCAGTTGATACCTCTATATTCAATGAATTCCACAGGCCTTGCAGCAAACACTATATACAAAATCTCACCTGTACAAAAGGCAAAAAAGCTTCTTTAGTGCCACTTTGCCAATCACAAGTATATATATTTTGTGCAGCTGGAAATCCATGTGCAACAATTAAAATGGATTCCAATGACCGCTCACTCAGTCCAGTAAAATATATAATAAAATGACCTCAGCGATACATGTACACAAAAAAAAAAAAAAAAAAAAGAAACAACCCCCGAAAAAACAAACCAAACAAAAGAAACAAAACAAAACCAAAACCACAGGGTACTCCTGGAAATATAAGTACATAACACTGTTAGCATATCTACAGGAGGTAACTTCACATTAGTAATATTGTCCACATGAGTTACCATTTCAATTAATACACAAAAAAATTCAATTTACAACTTTCAATATTGTCAGTTTGTGAATGTTTGATCTTCAGTTTTTCAACACACTTCCACATAATGCACGTATAGCCTTATTTTGTGTCTTCTAAAAGCATATTTCTTTTAGATTTTAAACATAGAAACAACAAACACAGTAGTATTATGGTTTTGTAAAAGTGTGCAAAAGTAACACACTGCTGACAAAATAAATATAAATAAGAAATTATTCATCAACTTAGCTACAATGGAAAAGGCAAATTTATAATGTTTATAATTAATTTTTAATGTAAAATTAATTGTAAACATTTGCAAGCTTGCCATCACATTAATGGTTCATTTAAATGGATATTCAATTTAGTAACATGGATAGTATACCCAATTGCCTGAAAAACTGTAAAATGCCTATAAATAGCTGTGATAAAGTACTATAGGCTTTTTATTCCTTAGCCCTTTAATATCCATCTAAATAGTAACTATTTCTTGCTTTAAATAAATTTTCAGTTATCTTCATGACTCTTCTTATTCCTAAATGTTTTCCCTAAATTTTATGAGGAACTTCATCAAAAGCCTTAATTGATGTGCTGCTTCTTCTGGACAGCTTTATTTCATGTTTGTACCTCATTGCAATAAGACATTCGTAACTGAGGGCTACACCTCCAAGAAGGCAGACTTCTTTGCATTCTGAAGAGCAATATATTACTTATTTGTTCCACATTTGAGTACAGATCTCACCGTAACCACTGGTACAGAAGAAACAGTTTCAACTTCTTAGCTTAAATGCACATGACAATTACATGACATGGTCTGTTAAATCACTTTTAATTGCCGAGCTCCATTTTCTATGCAAAAGATGCGATTCTGTCCTCTGGGGAAATCTTAGGAATAAAAGAAAAGTTGAAAATGTACGGCAGTGTGTTACATCTACAATTTCTGATACAAAATTGTTTTGCATTGCTTTGTGAGAGAGAAATTAAGAGTGCTTTCATGTCAGAAGATTAAAGGAAAAAAAAAAACAATAAATATATACTTAAATCAGGGATATGGGCTCAGGGAAAGAGAAGTAGTTCTTGATCTACTGAGTCTTAGTAATTTGACGATCTCTTCAGAATCACTTCTTGCAGCATCATTCATCTGTCAGCCTAACGTTGTCTATGGCAGTAGCTCTTCTCCAAAATATGAGAACCCTTTAAATTCTTCTTGATTGATTTGTTTTATAATTGTCTCGTCCACTAGCGTTAATACTGGTTCTTCTCGTGTAAAGTCTTGATCAAAGTTATTTACATCCCTTTTGGTTTTCTAAGAAGAAAAATACAAATAATGTGAATGGTAAAATAGCATAATAAAATAACAGGTCCTGCTTCCCCCATCCCCAAAAGGTTGAATTTTCTGGAATGATTGAAATAAAAGAGGAGCTACTTCGCACATAGAATAACAGACATATGAGAAAAGCTACAGGAGCAAATACTATAAATGACTTCAGGAGAGGCCACAGAAGCAGTACTATAAATGAGTTCCCAGAGACTCGCTGGTCTCTGACAGGCGAAGGAACAGCAGTATGATGATAAAGCAGGAAGCTGAGATCAGGACTAACTTAAAAAAGGCTTTGGCATAGTAGGTGGTATGGCAGTTTCATCTTAGGTTTGAACATAACAATTTCTCATTTGAGAGGCACAGAGTGAATATGATTTCCCCACAATATACCCTACTGTTTCAACTCTAAGCTAACTGTTTCCTTGCATCTGTCTATACCTGCCTTTAAAATTAGATCACACCAGATCCCAGTCCAAAATCCTCGAACTCAACATTGGCAACTCAGATTTCTTAATGCAGCCCAATGTCATTCAGAGCAAAATGGCAAAGTGTGAAAGTCTGGCTCCAGAGAAATCCATCTTGGAGCTTTCCTTCATTTCAATGGCACCAGGACTTCCCCACTGAAGACTAAAGCACCTCAGTCTTTCAGTGAAGTTGGCCTAACAAGGTGCAATTGTACATGTTCTGGTTGTGATAAAATGTGTTAAGCAGAGACAGGATTGAGAAGGCCAGCTCATTTTCCTTAGGGCGCTCACGACAGTGACTATCCATAACCACTTAGGTGTAAAGAACAGCAGGGTACAGGGGAAAATATTCCTCAAGGCCATTCTCCTGACACCCGCACTATTTGTGCTTTTCATGTTAGTAGTGTATTTCAGACACGTACAGGTTCAGGGAATTGGAACAAACATTTTCCTTTCTCCTTTTTTGTCTTTTTTCCCTGAAACTTAATGGAGGCATTCTGGCACTCTAAAAAAAAGTCTTTATATCCATCCTGCACATTTGGGGTAATGATGATACCAGAAATACAATAGCTATTTGGCTTGCAAAGTTAAATGATAAACTCATGAAGTGGTACATCATAAACAAGTACATTGATGAATTCTAAATGGATTACAGGCCTTCTTTCAATGCAGATAAATTTTCCTATATAATATGTGTATATATATATATCACTGTATTTTCTTCATCAGCTCCACTAAGGTATTAAAAATATAGCAACTATCACATATGTTGTTCGTAAGAACTTTACAGATACAGAAAAAAAAGGTCTATAGAAATGCAAGAGACTCTGTCAGTTGTAAACCAAGTATTTTTTAAGTACAGGCAACCAAAAATATACATTCTCTATCTACAGAATTCCACTAAAAGGAAAGGAATATGGAGTTAACAAACTATATATAACCATAGATGTATATGGTTATATAACCACATGGTTATATATGTTTACATTGTTTAGATTTGTAATTGCTTTGTACAGAAAGACTGCACATGAAGTGTATGTGACCCATACATTCTGAACTGCATAAAGAGTAAGGGACACAGCTCAGGGCTTTGGCTTTTTTTTTTTTTTTTTTTTTTTCCTAGTCATTTTGGCAAATACTGTAAAATAAGAATAAAATTCCACAGGAATTTTGAAATATATTACATTTTAACTATGTCTACATTCTTCCTTTTCCCCATGTCCTACCATAGTATTTTCACACATACAATAAATTTGCTACAAGAATGGTCACTAAAGCAGAAAGAAGTGAACATTTGTAGAAAGCAGAATTCAAAATCAGAACTATAGCTATGTTCAGGAGAAACTTACCTATACTGACACATGCTTATACCACTAGCTATCCAGGGCAAATAAGCTCTACACTAGCTGAGAACAAATGCATGACAAATAGTTTTCATTTTTCCATACTGAACATATTTGGAAAAGTGTTACTTGCTTTCTGAATCTAAAAGAATAAGATGGTAAACTTTTCAGACCCTGTAATAGTGACTTTTTTTCCAGAAAACCATTGCTGAGCTTTGCAAAGGTGTTAGGTTAAAAGAGTGCAGATGAATACTTCTGAAAAAAACTAAATCCCATTGATTAAAAATAACTGCACTTCCAATAGAACTGTGAATCCCAAACACTTCTGAAACAACAAAGAAAGGTATTCACTTAGATTTAAAAGCCTAGCATTTCTTCAAGTCTGCCTTCAAGAAAAAGATAGAAGTTTTAACTTTCTTAGACTTGGAAGAAATCCCCTGTCTTTTTGGAAGCATAGATATAAACCACCCAGTTTATTAACAGGACAAGTATGGAGCAATCTGAGATTGCAAGGATATGCTAGCAAGCCTCTAACAAACCAATTGATCAAGTGAGATTAAATAAACCACAGGGCACAAAAGCGAGTGGATTAAGCCATAAAAGTCAAAAGGTAGAGGTCATAACAAGTGCCTCTTTTCAACAGAAAGATTTATTTGAGAAATCCTCCTTAGCAACTTAGTCAGTTTCTTCCTGAAGCTATGGCTATTTTGCAAAGCAGCATCTCGTAAGACAGAACAGGTCTGGCCACATTTCTGCTACTATTGCCATTTTAATGTACTTGCACTGTGAATACTCTGTAGGTAAACAGCATGACCAAAATATAGTTGTAGCATGAAGGCTCAGCATGAAGGTATGAAGGGCTGTGGCTGTCTCCTAGCAGAGAAGCTGAGAAAAGAAAGATGATCTGCAAGGTAAGGAGAGTAATACAAGGAGAACAGACTGTGGTTATTATCCAACTTTGAATATTAAAAACAAAAAATCATGAAGTGGAAAAATCTGTAGACTGGCTGGCAAATGCATCACTAACAAAGCAGTAAGTAAATGGGTAGGGTTCTGTTTACTTAGCCTAAAGCTCCTGAGACTTTGGGGCACATTATTTTCATGTTTTCAAACAGTTTTCCAGATTTCTCAATTTCAGAAGACAGAAGAAACTGTGGTTACTAGGAAAAAAAAGACACCCCTTTCCCTCCCCCTCCAGGCTGTCCACTCAAACACACAAAAACACTTGATTTGGCTTCAGATTCCTTTTTTTTTTGTCTCTACCCAAACACCTTGTGTTCAGCATATGTCATCGTTAAACGAGGGCAGGGGTGCTGCAACTGCCCAACTGCTTTCAACAGTGGGTGCCAAATCCCATGCTGCACTGAAACTGCCTAACTGCAGGTAGCATGTAGGCAATCACTCTATTTGACAAAGGACAGCAGCAGCACCATGGCACTTCTAACGACTACAAATGATATAACTCCAATTTTATACCCCATATGAAAGATGGCTTATCCACCAGCACTATGTTTCTGATGGTGAGAAGGAATAGTGACTCACTAACTCTTGTGCAGGAAACGTGCCAGCTAGTTGATCACTTATTATTATTTTTTTTCCTCTAGCAGCATGAACGCTTCACAGGTCTCCCATCTGAGCACTGACCTAGTGCATGACCTGCTTATCCTGGTAGATATGATGAGCCTGCTTCACATGAGTGATACTATCTGTTCAGATCAAACACTTCTGCCACAGGAATAGAACATCTTGAATTAATAAATATTAACATGGCCTCATCATATTAACATAATCTCATCAAAGATGACATTTTGAAATAAAAGTCATGTTTTATTTTATTCTCAGATTACAACTTCTGTTCAAAGAGCCAAAGGTACCGGAACTTTTAAGAGACTCTTTTCATAAAACACCATTTAGTCAGCTTTCACAGTTGGTCAGTACAGATTTGGACAAAGAATGTAATTTTATGAGCAAAAATGCCTTTTTTTTTTTTCTCCTTAAATCTCTTCATTTAATTATTAAAAGATTAAAAGGAACTTCATATGCTATTAATAAGCACACATCAAACAATGGTTTTCTGAACTTGGTTAGTGTTCTCTGCCATTTCAACCAAAAGTTAATTTTCTACCTGCAGCCACAGACTAAAGTTAAAAACAAACAAACAAACAAAAAAAAAAACCAACAGCAACAACTCCAAAACATACTTAAAAAGTCAAGGATTACTATCCTTGTCTGTTAATGACTACTAAAAGATACTATATGAATTGCAACAGAGAAGAAAGAAATCCAAGTTCATGTTCTCATCACCAAAAACACATTAAGAAGGTTGGAACTTGGCATTAATTTCATTATATTTCTGAAGCAAACGTGAATGAGAAGAGCCACTGGAATTGAAAAACTCCTTGCAAGAAGGCACTTGGCAGAAGGTGGTCCAAATCAGGGAACTTGGTAAAGCTTGGGCACCTCCTCAGTTGTGCTGTGAGGCCAAGAGGCTCGGTGGACTCTGATGCCTAACAAGGATTAAATTAATTCTACAGCTTGGAGACATGAAGAAGCACCTGTCCCTACTTCATTATTTCTTTTTGTTTCATTTTCAGAAAATCACTGAAACCCTTTCTGTTCTCTTCAAAGTTCAATGACTCACCTAAACTGGGCAGAAATTGTCTAGCAGGTTCAAAGGTTATTCAGACCAGATGAAAGAAAGATTGAGGTGGGGACTAGAAAATAATACTGCCACAAAACTCTTATTTTTGTAGGAAAATCAGACTAAAATATACTCAAACAGCATCATGTGAATTGATAACTGTAGAAATCCCCTTTAAAGCAATTATTATGTTTCTGTTCAGTTTACTAGAACGAGGAGCTAATCCAGAAGAGATAGCTATTACTGGCTGGGTGAGGCCAGGAATAGTCATTATAATAACAAACTAATGTGTTACTAGAAAAAAAAATGTTATATTTTTCAGTAAGTGGACCTTTTGACACAAAACATGTTATAAGGTCATGATTTTCAGTCTGAGATACTGTCAGCACTGTACTGCAGATACAGATTGGACCAGCTATATCACTGAATGAAACATTTTAACTTTACTCCACTGCCATTTTCTATCAACGGCAGCACTTGACCTTTTGTCATATATTTTCAAGCTCACAGTGAAATTCTGGAGTTTGCCATTCTTTTGGGGAACTTCACCGAAGAGCCCTTCCAGTGCTGCACATGGTGGTATCAGCAGCACATCAAACACACCACAGGCACGTTAAATCTGGGCAGGAAGCTGCTGCAGCTTTCGATGTGCAGCTGCAGGGACATGGGACAGCACTGCATGCATGAACAGGATATGCAGCAAGAGTTGCAGGGCTTAGATGATATCCTTTAAATTTACCCAGAATTTTGCTTCAATAAGAAATAAATGGTTCCCAGGTTTGACCCACTAACATCAAGAAGACATACTTAGATTGGGATGATCAGAGTTTGACAATTTTGTATTTACCTTGTTCCTGACAAGATTTTCAGATTATTTTGTTCAAGACAAATGGAAACTAAAGACATCAAATAAACTGGTTTGAAGCACAAGGTTATGTGGCTAACCTCACATATCACCATCCTCTCATTCACCTCTCTCTCTATTGTGATAAGAAAAACCGCAACAGAGGCGGAGATCATGTTGCACCAATGAGTGGATCTCTCTTCACAAAGGTGCAGTAGTATCTAATGAGTTGAGAACAACTGTAATGAGCACTCACTTTCACACATAACTCACTGAGTGCGTATAGAAATTCAGTAATGAATACTGTGAAAGAAACAGGCTGAGAAGCAAAACACTTCAGGCTTGTCTTTCTATTTATCACATTGATACCTCTTCACAGTGTTTGCATGCACAGAGAGGCTGTATCAGTATTATAAGCATTTCCTAGAATATCTTATTCCAGAATATATGAAATATAAGTTATCAGAATACAAGTTCATATATTTTTCAGTATATTAATTGCTTTAATCACCTGAGGAAGAGTTACAATGGATCAAACATAAACTGCAGTACATCAGCTACAGGCTATGATGATAACAAGGGGTTTTGAATCCATGTAGTTTTTACAAGTATACCAACATTTATTACTTCCAAGTGAAGGGTGAAATTTTGCACTCCTGGATTATTTATTCTTTCATTAGATGTGAAGGACAACAAATTAAGAGAAAGAAATATATTTAAAAAGATATTCAATAAAGATTTTAATAGATAATGAAACTGTATTTTGAAAAGCATGGCAACCTATGCAGGCTGTAATCAAATCTGTTACGAAAGTATACAGAAATTTAATAAACACCAACCTAATTCACAGAACTATGAATTTTAAAAGGAATCTGTGTTAGTTTACTGGATCACAAACACCTTTGTACTGAAACTAGATGTATTTTTCCTAGGAATGTAAAATGGGTTATGTAAGAAGGAAGAATAACCTAAACAATCAGGGGATACAAACATTTAATGATTATGTGGCCAGACTTACTATTTTGCTTTTGCAAAGCCCTTCTCCTATTCTACACCCCCACAATACAACAGCAAAACAAACAGCAAAGCAAACAAAATCAAAGCTCTGCAGGTTAGCTGACAATCAGCCTGTGCTCACAGTCTGGGCAATGAACTTCACCCAAAAGAAGGTGCTGTAAAACCATTGCTCCCTATGGCTATACTTGGGTTCTTACACAGATGAGCACACAGCACTAAATATATATGTAACCTGTTCTGCTCATAGCCTGATTGCTAAAGCACAAAACTTGTCTCTGTGCAAAACACCAATGGAGGCACAATTCACAGGAGCTGCACGGGAGGCCAGCACTACATTTTTCTGCCCACGGTTAGTCCTTTACCACCAAGATGCATCTTGTTCATTTTACCAGAGCTTGTTTCCGTAGGACTTAATCTTGACATAACTACCACACAGAAGATATGCTTTGGTAAAATATATGTCTTTTTTAGAGTAAAGAAAGTTGCAGGGGAGGACTGTTAACTTTTGGATTTCTATGCTATATTTTTTCTTTATGGTAAGGTTTTTAAAGGGTTCAGCTACACAGGAAATTATTTTCTTTGTTGGATTGGGAAGGAATAGGAGAAGAGAAAGAAATGGAACTGTATTCAAATGCACTTCATCTGCACAATACAATTCCTATTGTAAATTTTACGATCCACTCTGCAGAGCAGGTTTTATATGGGTGCCTCTCTAATTCATATCTTATTGGCAAGCTTCCACTGGTATCCCTCAGCTGTTCTAAGGTCATGATCACTGAATGTCACCTCCCCTCTTACATCATGGCACATATCCAAGATAGTCCATTTTTAGTTGTGTGCTCCTGAAATTGTATTTTAACCATCGTTATTACAGTAGTCAGGCAGGTGCATCTGCCACATGCTAAAACACCTGCAGATCAAGCAACAAGATCTCCACTTAAGCATTTGGTAAATATCTAGACTGAGCGTTGCCCCTGTGCTGCATAATGTAAGCGTATGACTCCTGGAGCATGCTGTTGGGAGGATCAGGACAAGGTCTGTGTTGCAGACAAGTAACAAGATCCCTTGTAACAACACAACAGCGTAACAACAGGAAAGCAGCAGTTATTGAAGTGCTAGGACTTCTTACCATTTCAAAATGCCTCCCATCCTGCTTTTTATGATAAGCTGCTTCAGTCCTACATCTGCATATGCCAATGCAATTACGTTTTGCACTACAATTCTGAGCTGTAAGCATGTACATCAACAAATTTTTGCTGCCCATTTCAGATGAACAGCCCACTAAGCTACCTTTGTTAACTTTATGCTTGCATTAGCTAACACAAAAGGTTCTGCACAAGAAATAAACCCAAAGCTAAAGCTCTTCATATACTCCATGTTCATCAGACTTCAGTTGTGAATGGGACGAGTCATGGACTGTCAGTCTTAGACAAGTTTACAATTTTTTTCTTATCAATTCCTCTCCGCAGTCTGATGAAGAGCCAGATTGCACTGCTTCTTAAATTACCTCGTGTTTTACCATTAGCTTTCAAGGACAACAGAAACAGGCCTAACCCAGAAATATTGTTTACTATTATATTAATATAAAAACAAAATGCTTCTGTTTGAATGCTTAAGAATATACTGTAAGTAGCTAAGATAATACAATTTCACTTCATGCTTGTTTTCTGAAAATAGCAATGAAGACTAGAAGACTAGAGCATCCAAAAAATGAAACAGAATCTGTCTTATTCTGGGGAAGACCAAAAGGAAAGCAGAAACACTCTGGCTGCTTTCACTCCATCCCAATGGGCAATACTTGAAAATGTATATTTAACAGATGGTTAAATTCACTTAATTATTCAGTATGAAAGGGTTTTAGTGTTATAAGACAAGGACTCAGCAAACCGAAACAAATACTGCTGGATCCCTAGTACAGAATCAAAAGAAGCATAATAAAAAGTTGTTTAACTTATAAATATTTGGGAACCTGCAGTAGCTTTCAAACTGCTGTTATTCTACTGTTATGGTAATCACAGCTAATAATGCCAGCTGCAGGCACTGATGTTGAAGAGAATAAGAAACAAAAAATAAGACGAACCAGATGAGCAAATTCTGGAAAAACAGAACCTTGTTAATCTGAGCAAATAATGCTGAAATCCCTTAAAAATACTAGCTCTCTTACTCTTGATGTCTTTAGCTTGTGATACAAGCTGGACATAAGCTCTTCAAAAGGTATATACGTACATCCTGAGAGTATTTAGTAGTTGTGCAAAGATTCAAACTATTCAAAGTGCTTTGGAAACCAAGGTCTTCACTTTGTTGAGAAAAGAGGCAGAAGTGGGCCAGACTTGTCTGCCCTTCCCAGCTGCCCTACTAGGCCCACCGCTACAAGCTCCACTGCCAGCAGTTGTGGAACCATTGCTTGTGTTTGCCTACTGCCAGCTAAACTGGGATGATGAACTTCATCACCTGTCAACAGCCAATGCTTCTCTGTCAGTAGCAAAGTGGCTAACACTTGAACCAGTAGGAGGAAATTGGTACTTTTAGGAATCAGCTCGCATTAAATGTTCTAATACCCTGTTGCAGGGTCAGTGTGCAAAAAAAGTGTTGGACTCCAACAGTTATGGCTGTTTGTTATGAAAAGGCTAAGTGCTGGCAACTGACATCCATTCTCCTTTGTTTTTTCTAAAGAATTTTTGTTAGCAATTCTGAAAAATATAAAATCTTCCCTATTTCTAACTGTTCTGTGTACACCAGTGTTAATCACCAGTGTCACTCTCAGAAGAAAGCCCACTGTTTTCCTGTGCCTGAGACACCTGCAGGGAAGTGGGGAATACATAATGTGCAATGTTTAACAATGGTATGATCATCTGAGGTCTCAGGATCCCTCCCCGGTGTTTTGTCTAAGCGGTAACACTTCATGCAGAAGCATGCAGTATAGCCCCTTGCGTGCCCATCTGCTAAATGCTCATTGCCATGCACTGATGACCGTATGGAAATATATTATGGAACTGAAGGGACACCTCAAGGTTATTAGGCCTAAAAATTGACCTACCTTGACATTTTCCCCATATTGAAGGCCTTACCTTAAAGAGGGACATTCACACTGAAGCAAACTTGAAAAGAGAGAACATTTATACAAAAAGAAATTTACTTGGCCTGTAATTTCCTGTGTTCCGTTTGGTGCTACTGAATGATACTGCATTTTACAGGGCTTCTTCCCCACAGTGTAAAGGCAAAGTCATAATTCTGCACTTATGACAATACAACCCACTGCCACCAAAAACAGAGGTGTGCCAAAAAAAAACCCACAAAAACAGTAACATGACTTCCCAAACAGCAGGTTAAAAATCCCTTGCTAAAAAATAAAAATATCTTTGCCTGTTAGCAGTCATGTATGAAAACAGATCGGAAAACATGGGAAGATTTATAAGAGTCATGTTTCAGGCTAACGTATTTGGAAGTTTTCTCCAGAAACGTGGTCCCTCTTTAAGGATTCCAGCCATATCTCATACTCAGCAGACAGCTGCTGCAGCACTTCATACACCTGTCTCATTGAGCACATTTTTGGGAGCCGTTCAGTGAGGCACCTACCTACTTAGGCAGGTGTGGCTTCTGCCTGTTTGCCTGTGCAAGTAGGCCAGCTGATTTGTATTTGCTATTTATTACCCAATTTTCAAGCACTGTGGGCATCTGGCTAGTCATAAGTCATCAACAAAGGGCTGTTTAAATTTTGCCAGTTTTTCACTCATTTGGGGGAGAGGGAAAATTACCAGTGCTCACTGACTCCAGTTGTACCACAATCATTGGCTGACCCTAGAATTTGGTTTAGGGGGATGATTTTCAAACCTTTGCTGCAGCGCAGAATTGAAAGAGGACACATTGCTGGCATCCTTAAGTCAAGACTTAACAAGGGAGTTTAGATTCATGAGGAAACTGCATACAGACAATGTGGCTCAGATAGTGATAACTAAGGGGGGAGGGATTTCAATAACAGATTATGGTTATCTTAGGGTTACAGGAGATAAGAGACATGCAGATTACTGTAGGAAATTTGAGACTGAAGATCAAGATGCAATCTGCTAACACTGAGGTCTAGTATAGCATAGAACACTCTTCCAAGGGAAGTGCCACACATTCAGTCAATTTAAATCCTGGCTGATCAGGAGCATTTGGATTTTAACACTTCTCAGTCATATTTCTTCACTGTCACTTTACTTTGCATTAAGCATGCTGAGATACTATTACCAGAGAGTGGAAACTGAGGCATGAAAGGGTTAGGTGATGAATCCTGGGCCATGCCATG
Source organism: Netta rufina (assembly GCF_964035555.1). NCBI lineage: Eukaryota > Metazoa > Chordata > Aves > Anseriformes > Anatidae > Netta > Netta rufina. The sequence continues at coordinate 39,266,271 of NC_140125.1, forward strand.
AGTTTCTAGAAAAGCTGTTAGCAGAACTTATATATCTTGTACTTCTCAGATCTCTGGTTTTAGTTGCTAAACCAATCTTCTACCCCTAAGAAGTCAGAACTGAAGAAATTATGTACAAATATTCAGAAAACATTCTCAGGGACATAATGACAGGAATGGAAGGGTCTGCAAAATGAAGAGAGTTGGATTAGATGAACTAAATGAGCCCATTTGGCAGCAGCTGTCTTCATACTGCAAGATAAAATTCTGCAATAGACCATGTGAAATCTTGGCCATTTTCTCTTTAATGCTCTTGAAGAAAGTAAGATTTTAAAATGTAAAACCAAGAAGTTGTGAATACACAGAGAAAATTAAAATAACGTGTTGTTCTGTGAAAGCTGTGTGTTCCCAGTGAATCATCGTAATGTAATTATTTTGTTAACTTTATCTTCATACAGCCACACTAAGAATGGATTGCCACAGGCACTGATAAAACCATTAGAGATGAAACTTTGGCTTAATTGCTAAAAAGAAATACATATGGCAAACATCTGTTTTACCAGTCTTTGTATTCCCTTCTGGTTCAAAGTTCTTCAGCTTTTTCATCTCAAGGATGGCTTAGTCAAAGTCTAAAATTTTCCCAACTCTGACATTTACAACAGGATAGACAAAAAGGACAAGTCTTATTGCTTGCATGCATGTATTTCAAGGGTTGGCAGAGAAAACAGCTTGTAAGGACAGGAGTGGGCAGGTGCTGAGACTGTCATTGCAGCCCAGTGTCTAACAGCTTCCCACAGACTCACGGTTCCTCACAGCACACTGAGCCATTGTGACCAACAGTGTAAAAAATGTGAGAGTGATTTTGTTGTGCTGGTTTCATTCTAAACAAACAAACAAACAATAAAACAAAAACACAATAAGAAATTGAGGCTCACATGAAGCCAAATGAGTGACAAATTTGTGACAGTGGCATTCCTGTATCTGTGGCATGTGAGACTGGGATATTAGTATCAGCCTGTAGGCACCTGTGCAAACTCCTTTGTGAGCTTCTCTGGCTGATGTTAGTAGCATGTCAACAAGCTGGAAGTCTAGCACAATAAAACAGAATTAATTGCAGGGGATCTAAAATTATATGGAGAGGACTAAGGAAAAAACAAAATATGTCAAAATACACTTTTGCTTCACTGTTTCAAATACAAGCTTTTGCATTGAGTAACAACATGGGACAATACACATTTTATAAACACATTCAAGGTGAAGCAGTAATCTATTCCACTCATTGTTTTTAACGTATGATTTACTATTTGCTTTGGGATAGCCTGAATCATCCCAGCATGTTGCTACACAAGAGCTACCACTCTTACCAAAATATCAGTGACTCTGGTAAGAAATTAATCAAAGACACCCTTGTTTTATTTAGTAATATCGCAAATGTGCTTTGAAAAGGGAGATAAACCAATTTAACCAAGCCAGGAGCAGAGCCATGGAAACAAAGAGGGACAGAGAGCAGAGAATCACTGAATACTATTAAGGCCTTTGTGGTTCTTGGGCAACAAATTATGTTGGAAACCATAGCCTGGTGTTATCGCTAGTGATTTGGGAAATTTTGTTCTCTGAATTAAAATAATTCCAGGGAAATTTATGTCCCCAAAATATCTCAACATAGGAATAAAGTGCCATAAAGAGAGTTCTATCTCATAAAAATTACTTCGGAGAATAGATATCTTTTTGTATTAAAACTATACTTATTTCTTCCGTATGTAACTACAAATCCATGTCTGCATTAAAAGCAGCAGGTAAGAATATTATTATTAAGAACATTTCCAGACAGACTGTAGAAAATTAAGAATTAGGTTTTATAAACAGTGGAAATCATCTGCAAGAGATACCATCAAAGTCACTGGAGCTCAGATGTAATAAATATCCTCTTCATATCTGTTCAGTTTTCTGCTTGATTTCTAACATACATGCCCCAGAGCTGTTACTTTTTCTATAGTAGCTTAACCTTCATAATAGCTCCACATGGGAGAAATCCTCAATATAAGAAACTATAATATATAAATATAAACAAACTAATTTTACCATTGTAAAATCTCATAGTTCTGGATTTACAAAAGGAACAGGTGGTACATAATAGGCATCATAGTACATTGCATTTTCACCTCTTCATGCTCTCTTTTCCAAGTTAGCATGGTGAAGCAGCAGCCAAGGATCCTTCACAGCCAATTTTGGGCCCACCAAATCTTTTTCCATTGTCTCTACTACCTAGGACAACCTGGTGTTTCACTTCTGTCACTGCTTAGCAATCTAACCCTAAGCCATTTCTTTGAGTGCCCTGTCCTGGGCTCTCTTGCAAGCCTTCAGAAAACACAATCAGATTTTCAAGGACCTTTTGGACTTCAGTAATTTTAATTCCAAGGCTGAAGACAGGAAAGAAATTGCAGCTTCCAGAACATCATTAGAATCACCGTATTATTCCCAAACTAGAAGGGTAACAATTGTATATTTCTGTTATAGTGAGGAATGTATTTGTATACATCGGTGACATGAATCTGATTTAAAAATAACCCTCAAAAGTCTAACTAGGAAATAGCCATGCAGTATTTCTTCCAAATCCCATTGAAAAATTGAAAGTTCAGGCTGACAAAGCTGAAGACACATACCTGAACTATGGAGAAGCACAGGTTTACAGTAACATGTAATATAGCTCCTCAGAACACCTATTGTAGCAGTGCAAGGATAAAAAGTAGAAGAGAAAGACTATCGTGCTAACCATGGCACCCATGCATTTTTGGAATCAGTAGAGTAGCGAGGCAGAACTGAAGCAATGTTTGTTTCCACACTGGCATCTCCATGACCTCCCTTGGCAGATTATTCCATTGCCTGATGGGACCTCAGTGTTTCATCATTTTCCCTAATGGCTTTAATTGTTTACTTTCAGGGTTTTACATTGTCCAGAGCCCATTTGAATAAACCTTATGTTTTCATTTTTTTAAAGTGTATATGACACAGTAATTATAAATTTTCCCCCCTTAGTCATCCTAACTGATGGTCAGAAAATAGATGAATACCTGTGTAAACATATGCATTCTTGCATGAGTAAATTTTTGTATGTGCATGCAAGTCCTAGTTTGAATGCACAAATGACTGTATATGCATTGTGTGCTTTCTTTCCTACATGTATATACACTCATGCAAGAAATGTCTATTTTCTGACTCATCTGACCTCTCTTCTCATAGCTATTTCCACAGACCTGGGCTCTCCTGAATATATGATTAAATATATTTTTGTATCCTCATTTAACATTATAAATCACTTTTAGATAATCAACAGCTCTTTATCAATATTGAAAGATGTTAAAACTCCCAAAACATTCCAAACACGGCAATACAGCAATACTTGTTTATTCCACAGTTAATCCACAGCTATGGAAATGTTGCAATTGTTAATCCAAATCAATGAATCTCATTGCTACTCCAAACTGAATTTAGAGAGGAACCATTTATGTACCATTTATTTTAAAGTAGAATTTATTTAATTATCTTTAAAGTTCTATTTTTTTTTTTTTTTTTTGGGGGGGGTGGTGGTGGTGTATTATTTTTTCAAAGTGTGTGCAATATCTTCTAGATTGCCAAATATCCAAAATCATCTTTTCAGCATTTACAGAGACATTCAACTTCTGTAGAATTCCTTACAATTTCTGAAGTTGCATAATTAATATTTGTGTGACCTTTCTGTCCAGACTAGACATATATCACACCTTAATTTCCTTCTATTAATCATGAAATGTTAAGAGGACAAGCAAAAACTTTGGTATGATCTTCCTCAAAGATTTCTATACAACAAAAAAATGCAAACTGTTGCAAAATTTATAGAGCTGTTACAAAACCAGCTGATGAATCATAAACATAGCATAACGATATAAAGTATAACCTTTTGAAGTGTAGGAAAGTTATTAGTAAAATTGATAGGACCAGGCCACCAGGGTTATAGATTTCATTGAGACAGAGGACTGTGAACATGAAAATAATAGGGATGCCTGTAACGCAGACTACATGCTATCTGAATTTACCTCCACAAAAATGGGTTAAGTAAAAAGCAAGCATACAGAACTACTAGACCGCAGAAATCAAATCTGGTAGAATATAGAAAGTTGACATAATACAATATGGAAATAGATAGTATAAAAATCCAACATTATAGAAGCAGCCTGAAGAAAAATGAAAAAAGCTGTAAATAAAGAGGTATAAAATCATCACAAAAATTATTAAAGAGCAAACAGCTGTTACTAAAATTTTACAATGGACTACTCTGAAATAATCTGATATCACTACTAAAACTGAAATACCCAACTAATTTATCATTAAAAAAAAAAAAAGGAGAAAATGAACATAATAGCAGGTATGAATAAAATAGGAATGGCTTTACAATATAACAGTAGTGAAATTATCAGAAAGAGATAAAAGCTGCACTGAGAAAGTAGAAGACAAAGAATAAAAATGTCTGACATACTAAATCCCTCCTGACTTTTAAGAATCACCACAAGAATACCTATGAAAATAATAAGGGCCTTATAAAAATACCTCTTGTTAAAGTGAATGTACATCTCTGATCATCAAAGGAAAACAGGCAATGAAGATGCGAAGAATCTGAGACTTACTAGATGTAGTTTCATTAAGTGAAAACTAATTTGAAGTTGTACATTCTGGTTGATACCTGTATTACCAAAACACTGATAAATACTGAGCAAAGCAACAAAAAATATTATGAGATGAAAGGCCAAATTCTAACGAAAACAGGAAAAGAGCTAAACACATGCAACTCAGCTAAACAATGAATAAGGTTGTCTGGAGCTCTCTGAGGAACTTGAACGAACAGCAGTAGTTGGAGTATTAAGCAAGCTTCAAATAGATACTAGCGGGGTTAATGTTGGGTTTACACTTCCTGCAGCATTGCAGAGATTTGTAAATCAGCTCAGGCACAAGGTGCAATCCAGCCACACCTCCAGAGCAGAGCTGGGCAGCAGGGTAGGCCGGCCGGCATGCCCAGCTGGCTGAACCCTTTCCAGGAGAGGAGCTGGCTCAGGCTGCCCTGGGCCTGTAGCTCCTGCAATACAAGGTTTCTGTTCTCCAAGAAATATATTAAGCAAAATATTCCCATGATAACACTGTATCTTACTGCTCAAAATTACTCCTAGAAAGATATTTGTTAGGGCTAACTTTCACATCCAGTTTTCCGTTCTTTTGGGTTCTTCCTTCATAGCTACAGAAGGAGAGACAATTCTCCAAGAGTAGACTGAGAGGAATTAATTCAGGCTCCCGTTCCAGATGTTCCCTGCACAGGCAACCCCACTGCCTACATATGGAACTTAGGGAAATGTATCTTGCCGAACTTAAAGTAAATTCATTAAATCTAGCAGCCTAATTCTGCAATGACAGAGGGGGCTTTTTTGTTGTCCTGGTTTCAGTTAGCACAGAATTAATTTTCTTCCTAGTAGCTGGTGGAATGCTGTGTTTTGGCTTAGAATGAGAAGAGTGCTGATAACACCCCGATGCTTTAATTGTTGCAGAGCAGTGCTTATACTAAGCCAAGGACATCTCAGCCTTTGCTCTGTCCTGCCAACGGGCAGGCTGGGGGGTGCAGTAAGAGCTGGGAGGGGACAGACCCAGGACAGGTGACCCAAACTAGCCAAAGGGGTATTCCATACCATCTGACGTCATGCTAAACAATATATAGGGGTGGCTAGCCGGGGGGAGGGGGCCGGACTGCTCGGGGTTAGGCTGGGCATCGGTCAGCGGGTGGTGAGCAATTGCATTGTGCATCACTTGTTTGTACATACTATTATTACTTTCGTATTATCCCCATTGTATCATCATTATTATTATTGTTATTATTATTTTTGTTATTTTTCTTTTTCCTGTCTTATTAAACTGTCTTTATCTCAACTCACGGGCTTCACTTTCCATTTCTCTCCCCCGTCCCAGAGAGGGAGGGGGGAGGGTGAGCGAACGGCTGCGTGGTGTTTAGCTGCCGGTCGGGTTAAACCACGACATTTGTCTATAACTTTAAGTTAGTATTCAGTGTTGAGAACAAAGTTTCATTTGGCTTTTTAATAAATAAATAAATAAATAAAATATTACCTTTGCTATCTAAAGAAAGAAAGAAACAAGTATCATAACCATATTTACAGGCAAATCAAACATTATTATTAGGAATGTGCGAAGTCAAGGGATGCAAAGCAATCTCAAAGGATTTGTAATAAAATTATTCTCTGGCACTGTTAAAGTACAAAATTTACTGCACATATTCTCATCTGAAGAGCTGACATTTGGTGAACTCTAAGTGCACCATTTTTGAGTATTTTCATCCAGATGAAGAAAAGATTAAGAAAAGTATTTTTGTAGCATCTACATGTGGGACCACTATTTGTGTATTTCTGTCAGTTTAAAATACAAATACTTGATTATTACTTAGCAAAATGTAAATAAATCAACTTCTCTGATCATGATGTATATTTATTTCCCCCAGGAGACTGTTTTTTCAAGCTTCTTCAGTTAAAAATACTATTAAACAGTAATCTTTTCCTTTGCCTCTCACTACAAACTCGATGGACCACCAGCAATGAAGGATTTGCACAGAAAGTATATACCCAATCAAAGTCTTTTCTGATCAAGGTGCCTTTGGGAGCACAAGAAAATAAATAATACAGGGCCTTGAACTTTCTCATGATTTATGCGATTGAATATGAGCATCTTCCTGTGCACTGAATCTATTCTTGACACTTACCTTCACAGAATAATTGACAAGGCAAACTTTTCCACTTGGTTTTTATGCTATTTAAACCCCCAAATGTTGCATCAACATATTTCAAGCCTCAGAAAAGCAAGAACTAGAATTGTCAAACCAAGTTTTCACTAAATGTTATGGAAACTGCTACTTACAATCCGAGGTTTGAAGGGTGGCTTGATTTTCCTTTGTTCTAGAAGAACCCAGTCAATTTCCTTGAAAAACGGATGCTGCTTAATCGCGTCTTCCCCGTTTTGTGATGCCACACAGCCAAGTCGCTTATTTGGATTTTTTGTCATGAACTACAGGGTGGGGGAGGGAGAGGAGGAAGAAGTTAAAGCATGAATGACAATGGCTGGAAACCATTTACAGTTTAATTAGACATTAGAATTCCTAATGTCTACTTTTTAGAGACAGCCCCCTTTCAGAAGGTTATTTTTCCTGTAGGAGAAACAAGGAGGCCTCTCCAAATTTCAGAGGTTCCAGCCAAACCAGAAGATTCAGGGACTGAAGTGCAAGTTTCCTGCAGGAAGCTCTTTAAACTAATTTCTGAGACCTCCTAATTCCACCTGGCTAGAAGTGCTATAGAAGGAGATTCTCTTTCAGTATTTTTGCTTCCAGCTTTGGCCAAAAATACTGAAGGAAAGAGAAAATATTAAAACCTCCAGAGATGATTTATAATAGATGTTTAGGATAACTCTTATCTTACCTTGTTTGCACTACCTTACCTATTAATTTTGGAGTCAGAGGCTACATATTATTCTTGTTGGTTTTTATTTTCTTTAGATATGTAGGTTGTGTATAGATACACTCAATTCATACATGAAAGTACATGATAGGCCCACCATTCCTCATGCATTTCTAGGATTTTAATCTCATATGAATGAGAACAGTATCTTCAGCTATGTGAATTACCAGAGTTCTGCCCATACATTTCAATAAATACATGGAGTGATCAGTAACGGCAGAAAGTTTCCTTTGCGAAGCACTCTGACATTTCTTGCACCTTCCCTTTAATCTTTAGTATGGGATAGTCAGTGACAGCAACTGGAACTAACTGGTCTCATGTGGAAATTTCTGTACTTCTCACTTTTAAACTCTTACTATTCCTTTCAGCAAAACTTGTGTAAGACATTGCCACCATCAAATAATGGCAACTGATTTTTTTTTATTTTTATTTTTTCTGATTCTTCTCTATTATTTCTTCTTTCTTTTATTAGCAATTGCTCTACTCATATCCTAGTGCACATGGACACAATTCTTGCAATTCAAGTAGAAATGAATGCTATTCTTATACACATGCATACTCACACTACAGAATTACATCAGGCTTTCCTATGACTTCATAATCAGCCATTAGTATAATTTCTTTTTAAAATTATAGTATACAAATGAAACAAAATGTGATGAATGTTTAGTGAGTTTTTAACCTAGGTACTACATTATTCTACACATCTGTAGAAAAAAATAATTTAGCAAAAAAAAAAAAAATCACGAACACACCCTTGCTTTAATGCTGCAGTTATTACATAAGTAGTTACTGGAGCCCTTAAAATGGTTTTAGATAGCTAGACCAACTATCCAGAGGAGAATACCACTGCTATAATTTTAAAGATATAATTTACATTAGTGAGATGATTCTTTCTGTAGTTCCTGATATGTGCACGCCACTCAGACGACGACCCTTTGGTCTTCTGTTCAACTGTTCTGCAAGCTTTTTTTGCAAGTGGACAAGTCATATCTAAATTACAGGCCATATTTTCTATGGGCAGGAGAAACAAAGGTTTTGAAAGGATTACTACACTTTGGTGAGGTCTCTTGGAAAACCACAAAATGCATTCCTACATTCCTCGGCTTTATTTTACCTCCAGGAGCCTCTGGTGACTGGCAGAGAGCAGGCCAGGAACCAGCAGCCACACACTTTGCAGAAACAGAACGTGGCAACTACAGGATATGCTTTTTGTACCACATAATCCAGGTAGCAAAGAAGTAAAACCTGATCCTAGTATCCTCCATGTTCTATCTTTGGTTTAAGCTGTAGGCAGGGAAAAATCAGAATGTGTCCTTTTTGAGAATCCTGGGACGTGAAAATATTACTAGATAATACAGTTTAGTACTGTACTTCATGAACTTGAAAGTTGATGATAAGGGAGAACAGATTTTAACAACACTTAAAAAATTAGCATATGCAAATATGATACAGTAATCTCAGAATTCTGAAGTGGACATTTAATTCCATAAATTCTATCCCCTATGATAAATATTGCTCTTTTTCACCTCTTATTTCTATTTCTGAAGCATAAGCTGACATTTACTTCCTGTTTATCTACAGCATCAACAACGATGCTACTGTCAGTGCACAGACAGCTGTTAACTGTACTGTGTTGACGAGACAGTTGCCAATGGGGCTTATTATACTTATTATAACACTTATGGCCACAGCCACAAGTGCTGCCTATACTAAGACAGGAGCCTCCTTTTACAAAAAGTGAGGCCTTTGAAGATTAGGACTCTGACCAACTTAAATGACAACAGGACAACAGGTTGCTGAGAGAACCATGTAACTTGAGGCCTGAATTAAAGATTGCTAGTCTCCCAAAACTTTGCTTAAAATAAGCAGCAGTGCTTAAAAACAGGTCTGCCTCTGTGCCCAGAGATCTGTGTCACTGGGATATGCAGGGAACACACACTGAAGACACAACCTCCCTCCATCACTTGCAAAGAAGCCCAGACCTAATTTCAATGAAGAATTGTTTTCCTTACCAGACAGGAAAGAATTTTAAATAGCAATTCCTGTCAATTCACAGAAACAAGACTAGTAAGATTCCTGGGACTTCATGGGATAAGCAACACTTACTTGTTGCTGCCTTGTAATACTGAGCTGTCAAATTATCCTTGCTTGTGTTTTGTTGGAAGTAATGGGAAAACTGTTTGTTTAGAAAATAAGGAAACATTGTTACTTGATAACGAGAATGTCACGTTATTAAAATCTCCTTACATCTTGCCTGGAGGAGTGTAAAAATACACAGTTTCTAAAGAATAAAACTGTCTCAAAGCACAATGTGAGGAAACGAAGTGTTCCAAAGCTAATCCCTTGCTAGCATTCAGCAGTAAAATACATAGACGCCTCTTTCTTTCCTCTGTTTTTCCTGTTCTTCATTTAACAGAATGTGGACAAGGATCAGATGCAGAGCACAAGGTTCAAACATGTTTCACACCATAGCTACATAGGCAACAGATTGTTAAATGTAAGGAAATACATTTTTTTCCAGGCATACTTATATAACTGGCAAACTTCCATTAAACTCTATCAATTTATGTCAATCAAGACATTTTGCCCAATGAGGAGTAATCTCATATTATAGTGCAAATCTATTTAATGGATTCAACTCTCTTTTTAAGGTTTAAAATGGTATTAAACATTAACTTTAGACAGAAAGATGTAAAAAATGGACTGCAGAAAAATATAAGCCACCGTGCCTACTATTAACAGGTAGGCTAAGGAAAACAGCCTCATGAAAAATGATAGCAAAGAAACTGGTGTTGAACATCCTTATACTTACATTCACAAAAATGCAGAGCATACACCTATAGCCCAGTGCTGCATTTGCATTTGTGTGGGGTTAATGAATAACACATATGTATAACATTAAGAATTATACTACTTACACACATGAGATACTACTTGCACACGTGAGATAACACACTAAGACTCTATCAAATCTGTTTCTCCCCTTCCCTTGTCAAACAAATACCTTCTCATAGTTACAACAGCTCTCGGACTACACACATAATTAGGTGTTATCTGTTAATTTCCCCCCTCTGATGAATATTTCAGAATAACAGAGAGCTCAGCTAATGTTGATTCACAGAAAGAGCCTTTGGATGGGGAGCCAAAGGAACAGATCTTACAGAATGTGAAACTGAAGCACTATAGAACACTACAGAAAATCTCTGGACTTAAGTGAAATTCAGATGCAGATATTGAAAAAAAAACCTTTCTCTACAACAGGCTAAAATAATCCCTGAACCCTGGATATCAGTCTGAATTCTGCAGCTCAAGTCCATACATTTTAATTGCTAGACTGAAAATAATTGAAGAGTCTGGAAACGAAAACAGACACATGAAAGTATCGTGTCAGCTAATGAAGAGACATCAGAAAGGTGTCTAGGGGGAGTAGAGAAAATATGTATGAAGGTCGGCTTTAATAAGTCCTCCCTGCCCTCACTACAGAGACTGGAGCAAAAGAGATACTACAGTTCACAACTCAGAGATGTTACCGTGGACTTCTGGTTTGAATCCTCCTCTAGAGCTCCCTCACCTGCAGCTCCCCCGCTCCCTCTCGTCTAGAATAAACCTGAACATGTTTAAGAGATCAGGATGAGCAGTTCTGAGCAAAGTGCTACCTGTCCAGTGTTGTAAAAATCAGAATTTGTTCAAGTTTTCTGTATCATTTCAAAAGGTAACCCTGTATGTATGTGACCCAAAATGTAACTGCAGGATTTCACACTAGCAGCTTCCCTCTTAATAGAAAGTCTCCTCTATTTCAGTCACCAAGAGAAAAATAGTAGCATGTTTTGTTTAAAAAAATGCTGCTTTTTGGTGGCACACTTCTATCAACCCAATCCTTATACTGTAAAACACCAGCCAGGGCAGAAACAATTGTCCTTGAGTAAGACTGCTTAATCAAAGTTTTACGTAACTAAAATGTAGAACATATAGCTGTAAATAAAAGGCTTTCAACCCATCTTGATAATAAGGGAAGAAAAATATCAGTTGGGTTAAATAAAAACATTGGCACTTTTTCTTTACATAGTGCTTCCCTCACTCTAGTGAACATGCAGCATATAAAGTGTCAAAGTGGCAGCACAGTTCTAGTTGGTTGGGTTTTCCCTGAAACATGAATCTGCAGTACACAGATTTATGCAGTGTACAACTGTGTGGAATACAAACATTCTGTTCCTTTCCCACACGCGGTGTAATTTATCCCAGGCCCCATTATCCTAACAGTGGCACTCTGAACTGTGCTTGAACTCCCAGTGGTGACTGTTCTCAACAACTTTTAGCAAATTCAATTTTAATCAAGGAAAAAAATAATAAAAAAAGAAAGCCATGAAGAAGAGGAGGAGGAAAACAAGTATTAGAAGACTCACTGCTTTTAAAATGCTGACGGCTTCTTTACTGAGCCAGACTGGATATAAGACATCATCATGAAGGATGGATTCAAAGAGATCATCTTCATTGTCAGCTTCAAAGGGGGGTTGCCCAGCCATCATTTCGTACATGAGAACACCCAGAGCCCACCAGTCTACTGAAGGGCCATATTCTAACTCCTGGAGGATCTGGTATAGAAAAAGAGATCACATTGAACAGGCATGATAGACAACACTCTTAGCTGTACATTTACTGCTTCAACATGATACACCCTTTCTTTCCCCAGTGCCTAAGGAGGACTAAAACCCACACTGACGTCAGTAACAGCAGGCATGGTTTCTTACCGATGCAGTTTGCACTAAGAGAGCTGAGTCTCAATGCATAGTTTTCTCAGAAGTACTAACTGAGTTTATCAGTCCCCTGAGTAAAGGAGTATGCTCATGAGCAAAAAAGCTGTATATCCTTCCAAACTGTTTAAAGCAGGTCACACTATAGGGGAAGAAAGATCACATATACAAAACAGATTGGTGGAAAATGTGAAACATTTCCTTGTCTCTATCTTGAGCAAAACAAACTGAACCAACTTGTTATGTTGCACAGACATCATCTGAGAGATTTATTCTCATCCTTTAGGTAGGGCTGAGGGAAGCCAAAAGCATTTTTGTTCTTTTTACAGCATTGAAACGCTGTACAATAAATGCATGGCTGTAGGACTCTAATTGCTTTTGCTTTCAGAAAAACTGGCTACAACTTTTCTGGTGGCACAAGTTCAACCCTGTAGCAAATACCTTTAGTGGGGGTAGTGGTTCAGAATGATGGATTTTTACCATCTTACTTGGTATTACAGAACTAGTGCTGCGCATGGGACAAGTCTAATTCTTGGCTACTCTCCACTGGGAAGGAGCTTGTAGTTTGGCTGCAGCATTTCAGCATGACAGGGGACTGAAGAAAGAAGAGTGGGTGACTGCTTAAGGTGAAGCTGACTGGCTTAAAATGAGTTGGAATGGCAGCAACTCCACCACCTCCTTAAACAATATTAGTGGTGTTACAGTCAGAAGTCTTGTGGTGAACTGCATTAGCTTAGTGCTGTGTTTGGGAATAATGATTGTACTGTAATGTACAATCCAAATCCAAATTCTCTCTTAACCTAAAAACAGAAATGAGTTTAACATTTGGATGCCTCTGTCTGGATCCCAACTGGATTCTTAGTTGATTGGACATTAAATTTTATACACATTAATTATAGAAAATGATAGTCTTCAGAAGTGTACTTTTCAAGTGTTCAGGGCACACTCTCTGGAATTCAGATATTGCTAAAGAAAAGGAAATTGAAACATACTACCATGAGGCAAGAGAAATAGGAGCAGAAGATAAGCTTCTGCAATCAGGATGACAAAACGGAAGCCTGAGTTACTGACATCAGTGAGAAAAGCATTTAATATAAAAGTTCATAGAATATTATTATTGCTTTGTTTTTAGTAATAGTTTTTAAAGAATGTGCTAAATGACTCAATTAGTATACTAAATCAAAAAAGAATTCATATAAAACCAAACCCATCACTCTGGTACTTACTTTCTTTTACCTGCAGAGTACTTTTGAAATGCCACAAAACATGTTCATAGATGTTACAATAGTTCCAAGATGACTCACAACTTATCAGTTGTGCTACCAAAGCTTGCCAGACATGAACTCTAGCAATATGGATTTCTAATTTATTGTCTCAAGCAAATAATAAACTTACATTTTTCCCTGATGCAAATTTATGGTTGATGAAAGACAAACCATTGAAACTTTTTATACTATATCAGCACAGTGAATCTTTGGCAAAAAAGATGCATGGATTACTAACTAAATTGAGCTGACAAAAGTCTGTCTATCAGATAAACTGAATAATACTGATTCATTTGAAGCACTCAGAAATTCACCTTATAATCTTAAAATTTAGGATATGTGAAACCAGCACAATTATCAGCAAATTATTTTACCCAGTGAATGCCTTAAAGTGAATTTGGGTGTTTTCAACTGTTTTATATGGATGTTGCAGCATCCCTATAAAAGAATCCTATGTTTCTATGCAAATATATATATTTTCTCTCCACCCATATGATAAGTAGCACAAAGATAATATTTTTCACTCACAAATACTTTAAAGAAAGGAAGAAATGATATTCTCACAAAGATGTTAATGCAAAATGACATCAAACCTACAGTCTCTTCCATATGAACATCCCCCTTTAAGTCTCATTAAGAATTAAAACACTTTTTATAACTACTAAAGACCAGTGCTGACAGTACTCAGTTGCATCTATCTTCTTAAAGTCTTTAGTGAAGGCTTCTTTGAAGTGCCTTCACAATGATGCTAAGTCAGAAATGAGAATATGGAGAAGAATATTGTTGAGTTCAGGGAATAAATAAAAGAAGATCCAACTCCTATCGACATGGAACATTGTTCTTGCCCTATAGAATAAACTAATTCTGCAGGATTAACCAGGAAAACTGTGGCACAGCCTAGTTTGCATCATCTATTGCTTTCATCTACATATAAAAAGTGTCTAAAATTACACATGTAATATTCCATCTGATGAATGATACTATCTATATTCTTAGCGCAGTGAAAAATAATACCTCTGGAGCTATATAGTCAGGCGTGCCGCAAAAGGTTGTGGTGGTCACTCCATTCAGAATCCCTTCTTTGCACATCCCAAAGTCAGCCAGTTTACAGTGGCCTTCTGCATCAAGAAGAATATTGTCCAGTTTCAGGTCCCTGAAATAAAGAGTCACAGATTTAAATCGGCTCTCAAGTTTTGAGCACACACTCCTGAATTTGAACAGAAACTATAGAACATGACAAATAGATGGTTTCACAAACAACACCAAGTAATTGCCCTTCACATGTGTGCATGAAAAGTGACTGGTAGCAGTCAGTAAATAGACCTGGATAACGGCAAAAAGGAAGCAGGTAATGACAAGCATTTTGTAAGATGAGGCCTGTACTCTCTCTTCAGCTGCATGGAAGCACAGCTGTAAAGCATCAGAAGCATTTGGAAAAGACCTCAGTCTCTCGCTTGTTACAGATCTAAGACTCTTGTGTGAAATACAATGTTGTCTAATAAAGTCACTCTCCCTTTTTGTATCAGCACAAAATAAGGAGTACCAATTTACCCATATTTAGCATATGGGTTGAATTAATTGTTACTTTCAAACCTGGATTACTTTGAATTGTATTCTTAACATATACTAGAAATACAAAGTTCAGACTGCAAGGAGAGGGCTGATAAACAATGCTCCCATCTTTGGGAGCCTAATTTTTTGCTGTTTAAAAGCTGCACAGAAATAATCTCACATGACTATTTTGCATTCATTGTTAAACAACACATCTTAGCAGCTGCCTCTCTCTGATCATTCTTTGTACAAACGTCTTTGTGTCGAAAATACACAATTCTTCAGTTATTAAATTGGGTGAGGTCAAAAACAGGTTGAGAAAGGGATATCCACCTTTCCTGTCTTGCCCTCTGCACATTTTCTAAATATACCATTGACAGTTATCTCATGATCCAAACACAATGGATGTTAGGTACCATTTAACTTACCTGCCACTGCCTTAGACTAAACTACAGTAGGATCTGGAAAGCCAGTGCACAAAAGAGCCCTCACTTGCATGAAAAACAACAACAACAAAATAAAATCCACTATTAATAACATTTTATCAGGTATAAATGATAAAAAAAAAAACAAAAACAAAAACAAAACAAAAACAAAAAACAAAGACAACAAAATTCACTGTGGGTCACTTCCAACTCAGGATATTCTACAATTCCCTGATATTGCATGGCCTACGTTATTTTTATACTTCTATCTAGGCTGTAGATGCTTTTGTAGTGTATTGAAGATATGCAGTAATAAAGGAAGACATTGTATGTATGAATGCATAGAGAGGTGAGAATCAAAAGCAGGACATATGTCCTTAGGTGACTTTGCGTGGGCACCTTTGATCAGAACTTTTTTTCTAGACAGAGAAGTTTCCGTAGATGGAATTGATGATAAATAAGTACGTGTAGACAAATTCTAAATCAGTTATAGGAATAAAGTTGCATACCAACCTCTGTGAACAAATGAAAAACAAGAGAGGTGATTGGTGATAGGCAACATGGCTTCAACAAGGGCAGATCATGCCTGACAAATTTGGTGGCCTTCTATGATGTGGTCACGGTTAGTAGATAAGGGAAGAGAAACTGATGTCATCTATCTGGACTTGTGCAAAGCTTTTGACACTTTCCCTCACCACATCCTTGTCTCTAAATTGGAGAGACATAGATTAGATGGATGGACCACTTGATGGATAAGGAATTGGCTAGACAGTCATACTCGAAGTGTTGCAGTCAGTGTCCCAATGTGCAGATGGAGACCAGTGATGAGTGGTGTCACTCGGTGGTCTGAATTGGCACTGGTATGTGGTATATGTAACATCTTTGTTGGTAACATGACAGTGGGATTGAGTGCTCTCTCAGCAAGTCTGTGGATGACACCAAGCTGAATGGTGTGACAGACACAGTGAGAGAAGGGGGACCTTGACAGGCTTGAAAGGTGGGCCTGTGTTAACCTCATGAAGTTCAACAAGGCCAAGGTCTTGCACCTCAACACCAAGGACAAATATAGGCTAGACAGAAAATGGATTGACAGCAGTCCTGAGGAAATGAACACGGGGGTATTGGTGGATGAAAAACCGAATATGAGGTGGCAGCATGCACTTGCAGCCCAATAAGCTAATCGTATCCTGGGCTGCATCAAAAGAAGTGTAGCTGGCAGGTCAAGGCAGGTGATTCTCCCCCTCTACTCCACCCTTGTGAGACCCTACCTGGAGTCCTGTGTTCAGTTCTGGGGTCCCCAGCAGAAGAAACACATGGACCTATCAGAGTGAATACACAGGAGAGCCACGAGGATGATCAGAAGACAAGAGTGTCTCTCCTATGAAGACAGGCTGATAAAGTTACAGTTATTTAGCCTGAAAAAGAGAAAGCTTCAGGAAGACCTTATGACACTCTTCCAGTACCTAAAGGGGGCCTACAGGAAAGATGGGGAGGGACTCTTTGTCAGAGGGTGCAGTGATAGAACAAAGGGGAACACTTTTAAACTGAAAGAGGGTAGATTTAGAATAGACATTGGGAAGAAATTCTTCACATGAGGGTGGTGAGACATTGGAACAAGTTTCCCAGAGAAGTTCTGGATGCCCCATCCCTGGAAGTGTTCAAGACCAGCCTGAATGGAGCTTTGGGCAATCTGGTCTAGTTGAAAGTGTCCCTGCCCATGGCAGGGGGTTAGAACTACATGATCTTTAAGGTCCCTTGCAACCCAAACCAGTCCATGAATCTATGAAAAGATTTTGTTGCCAAAATCTTTAATGCCAACAAATTCCAGCCCCCAGATTTTAGATCCACAGTGGAAACATTCAGACAGGTTAGATGATTAAGTGCCTCTACACCAATGCACGCAGCATGGGAAACAAGCAGGAGGAGTTTGAAACCACGCTGCAATTAGAAAACTATGACCTAATTGCTATCACGGAAACATAGTGGGATGAATTACACAACTGGAACGCTGCAATTGAGGGCTGCAAGCTTTTCAGAAGAGATAAGCAGAGAAGGGGGGTTGACCTCTATGTTAAGAAATAGACTGTGATACCTCTGAGAAACAGACACAGACAGGTTAAGAGCTTGCAGGTAAAAGTTAAGGACTGGAACAATAAAGGACACCTTGTGGCTGGAGACTACTACAGGCTGCCAGATCAAGGGGAGCCTGTTGACAAGGCCATCTTGCTTCAGCTACAAGAAGCATCACGCTCACAGGCTCTCATCCTGTTGGGGGATTTCAACCACCTGGATGTCTGCTGGGAAAGCAACACAGAAGGCTGTAAGCAATCCAGGAGACCCATGAAGGAAGTAGAGGATAACTTCCTGGTCCAGCTATTAGACAAATCAACCAGAGGGGAAATGTTACCAGACCTGGTGCTCACCAGTGCGGATGAACTCATTAAAGAGGTTAACATGGGAGTCTGGGCTGCAGAGAACATGCTGTAGTTGAGCTCATTAATGTACTTAGATACTGCTATAGCTACAAGAAAAGAGGATATTTGATTTGTAATAAGTGCACATTACTGCGTAAGCTACTGACAACTGCCAAGAACAGGGTCTAACCTGAGTGATGTTTGGTGTGACCCAGTGTGGTTGCTTGTACCTTCTTTTGACTCTATGAATGCCTTATTTATGTCACTCAGGGAGGTTTTGCCCTCAAGTTTTAGAAGAGGTCCTCTCTCAGGTAAATCATTCTCATTTTCTCCTCGTGCCCAGGATGAGGCACGTTCACCCCACATTTACTTCTTCAAGAACTCTACATATCTTGAAACTGCCATTTGGTAGGCCAGGACTTGTTGATGCTTCTCTTCCTTTGCTAGGTGGAACTTCTAGAGGAAGCCTGTCCTGCATATACTATGTCTCCTCCAACTTTGGGGATTTGGGTCTACAATATCAACATTTGCAGAAGACGACAAGCTTGCCCCAAAATAAAATTGTCAAACAACCAATTTTTAACGTGTTTGTCAGATTAGGGCTATGACTTACAATGGGCATTAGAAGTACTGTGTATTGTCCTGTACCAGTGGACAATTTAATATTATGACTGCATCGTGGTCACTACTTAGGAGGAATTATGGCTGCGTGATATAAATATTATAATGAATTAACTTAGCATCATAAAAGGATTTCTCCTGCCTTTTGCCATGTTTTGAGCAAGAGCCCAGTGCATGAATTAAAAATGTAGGATCTACCTTCAGCAGATTATTATGCTGGCTCTGAAGCCAGGCAAGATTACCAGAGTGGCTAAAATGTTTAAAGAATTAGTGGATAAGATTTGCTGGGAATCTGTCCATAGGGACAGAGGAATTGATCAGAGCTGGCAGCTCTTTAAAAACACTACTCTTAGAGCAAAAGAGTGACACCCCAGCCTGTGAGTTGGAACTAGATGATATTTTAAGGTCCTTTCCAGCACAAAGCATTCCATAATTAAATAATCCTTCCAAGGCTGTGTTATGTGAGACATGTCCACAGATACAGTATGCTGGGATTTCCCCTGAAATGCTCTTTTCTCCATATCAGGCCTACTTCAGTAGGTGGATTTTATTATTATTTTATTATTTTGTCTTTTTTTTTTTTTTTTTAAACACTTGTTCACGATTTTGGGCATGCTGGCCTGCCTGTATCTAACCTATACTACATATACAGGATAGCAAAAAAAATCAGGTATTTCTGGTACACAGTGGGCTTACTGCTTAAGGTCTTCATAAAGACTGCACATCAGAGTATTAAATCAGACACTTCTGGAAAGCACTGAATGACCTACAGTGCATGTAGAAGCCAGTTATGCTGTGCACACAGTTATGCTAAGTGGTTTGTGCATATGCAAGAAGTTTGACAAAGTCAGATCTACCTCATTAACAGTAAATCCACTGTTCCCCCCATAAACTAGCCTCATCAATTATGGTTTATGTAATTGAAGTATATATAGAATGTAGAAATGCTCCTTGCAACCAATATGCCCTACACCTGACTTCAGTCTCTCCAGATCAGTTGCACTACTTTTGTATGTCCTCAGTTGTGCACCCACATAAGGCCCTTTGGAGAAGACTACATATTTTGTCATTCCTTGAATTCATCCTTTTTATCAGTTCCTAAACAGCCTGAGATCAAACAGGTTACAGCATAATCCCCTTCATCTAACCATTTAACCTGCCAAACAATCACCTCCAACTATCCCTTTACTATCCCTTTATTTGCTTAAAGATTCCTGTAAGTAACAGAAACTAGAAATAAAAACTTGACAGTAGAAAAAGAGAATGAATAGACTGAGCATAGGGAAAAAAAAGCAAGAGCCTTAATATTAAATTCTGACTACCTGTAAAGACCAACAGTGAAATTTTAAGCTTACCTGTAAAAGCACAAGTCAATTTAACTTCCTTACTATTTATGAAATTATAATCCTACTTGACAGAAAAAAAAAACACATCTGGGACCCTTTCATCAAGCTTAAACAATGAAGGCTATAAGCCTATTCACAACTCTATTAGAGGCGTTGAGGACATCAGCTTAATTACTCATGCAGTAACAGAATTTGACACCAGTAGATTTTTATTACTGCAAATACAAAGTGCATCAAAGTTGCAGAAGAAATTTGGAAGAAGCTAAAACAACAACAGCATGACTTCCATCAAAGTAGATAGGGGAGGTTAAAAGGTAAGCTGGG
The DNA here is from genome assembly GCF_964035555.1 of Netta rufina. Classification (NCBI taxonomy): domain Eukaryota; kingdom Metazoa; phylum Chordata; class Aves; order Anseriformes; family Anatidae; genus Netta; species Netta rufina. The sequence continues at coordinate 39,286,485 of NC_140125.1, forward strand.
AGTCTGCCAAAGTGCCAAATTCATAGCTAGCCCACAAGATTATCATAGTCCATAAAACTGCTTGCACTGAAAACCATTTAAAAACAATTTGCAGTTGACAGAGGAAAAAAAAAAAAAAAAAGGATAAAGAAAGCTTAGTTACTAAATAAATGTAAGAGAATAGGTAATGTGACATTTAACACCTCAGAAGAAAAAAATAAAAAAGAAAACACTCAGAGACGAGGAAAAAAATGAAAACGTAACAGAAAAGAGTTGTTAAGGGAACATGTTTTTGCAGAGCAGCAGTGCCAGTGAAAAAAAAAAAAAAAAGTTTTATTTTAAGACCTCTGTCTCCCCAGAACTTTCTAAGACACAGCCAGCTCTCCTATCATCACAGAAAGTAAACAGCTCTGTCTCTGGAATGTAAATTCATTGTACAGAATGATCCATTAGGATCCATCCAGACTTTTACTTGGTTCATGGTATTACTGCCAGCTGTCTGTGTCTAAATCAGAGCTTACCAAATGATACAGTGTCAAATAGCTCAATGACAAAGATCTATTACATTCTTCTTTTTCTCGTTTTGCATACTCTTTGTAGGAGCTAAGAAAGTCATCTGTTTCTGACAAAATGAGCTCCCACAACCTGAGTAACTACTTGCAATTTGCAAACAACCTAACCAGTTAAGCTAGGAAAGTGCCCGGGTTGCTTGAATGCAGTAATGATGCATTAAGCTATCTCTCTCCTTTGTTTGCCAAGATACTTTGTACAGTCAGTTCAGTTGACTTGAGCAGTCAGTTGCGTAACATGTTTTTTTTTGAATCACTTCTTTTCTCAGAAAGCATTAACCAGAAATTTAAGCCTCGGTTTCCATTTCTGGGCATCTGCCAGCATCACAGTCACCTCAGAAGCTGGAATGACTGGCAGGATCTTAAGAGAGAATCAGGATTGTAACAGCAAGGCTTGTGCATGTCTGAACAGAAGAGCGGGCTGGCTGCAGGTAACCTGCAAGAAAGCTTCCCTAACGCTCATTCATTCCTCCACATGCCAGTGTCATGAGCCACCGACTGCCCTAGCTTCCCAGAAATGCCCTGGTGATGAGGACTTTGCGGGACTGGGTTCTTCAAGTCTGACTTCAAACGGTAGCCAGCAAGATAACCACCTTGTCTGTGTGGCCATGTGTCACACACGCCATTTAGATAACAGGTAATTTTCTTGTTGAAAGTAAGGCAGTTAAACAGCCAAGATGGGTTTTGAACAGTGAGTCTGCCAAACATTACTGACAGTAGCCTTTGAATCAGGTAAACATTAGTAACTAAATAAATCCATATTTGAAGAACAGGATCAAGTAGCTAAGAAACATGATCACGTGTTGGTTTAAGCAGTCATTTTACAATGCAATATCTGCACAGCATCTGCTTCTACTCTAGCTGCTGAATAAGCAACAAAAATATAAAGCATATACATTTCAGTGTATCATAATCATTATCTACAAATGATAACTGCATTGGAAACAAGGATATTCCTTTATATGATGAAAGTTAAGCGAAGTACTGCACCTTATTAAACATCTACAGAACATCAAAGAACACAAGTCAAAAATATGCAGTTACTGAACTACTGTCAAAGAAACAGATCCTTCGTAATTTTGTTTTGGTTTTGTGACTTTCAGCTGCTATAAAACCCTTTCAATAGTGTATTTGAAATAATTGCCACTGCCATTGTTCCCCTGCATGGGAAAATCACATCCTCTCTGCAGGCTTTGAATAGACAGGCTATTCACAGAAGAAGCCACAGAAGGTAAAAAGGAAACATCCCCATAACAAGACACGGAGTGCCAACAGAACTGTTCTCCAGTCCTACGGTTACTGAAATTCGTAACTGAGGGCAACTCCCTCATTATATCAATTAACAATTCCAATTAGTAAGATGAAATTACTTTTTCTATTTTAATTAAGGTAAGACCTCTACGTTCTTAGAATTACTTTTTAAGTTACTCAGTGGTATCCAAAATGCATTTGAGACAAAGATGCTCTCCTGCACCAACAGGTCTCTCCTGTACCCAGCACAAACTTGCTCTTTGCTGTAATTTTAGTTAATAGTGCATTTTCAATATAATTTTTAGCCATAAGCAGAAAATATCATAGAACTTGGACCATTTGTACCATACTGCCTGAAATGGTCTTTTCTGTATGACAGAGAAATTCACCAAAGTCTTCATCTCAGTTCTTCAAACACATTGGTGTTCTTCAAATACCCAGATAATTAACGTACTAGATCCTGGTCTAACCAAAATGGAGCTATATATGGAGCTGGTCAGAAAACAAGCAAACAAACAAACAAACAAAAAAATTGTTATGTTCTGATGTCAGCTTCTTTAGTAACTAAGCCTCATCAACTTAATATCAGTTTCCTTAGACTATGGGATAGATAAACTAGAACTGTTCTTCACTAGTGGATTCTTTTATTTCATTATGTGTATAAGTCATGAAACATCAGCAAGGCTTTCTTATCCCCATGACAGATCAGAGATAAATGAGAAAACAAATCCAAACCATAACTTCTAAGATAACACAAACTAAAAAAATATCATTTTCTGCCTTTCAAAAAACTGTACAGAAAAGAAACCCATAATTTTCCCTGTTACTCAGCATGAAAATGCAATAATAGCAGTGTCACTGGAGGTCGGGTTCTACCAGGTGAGGTGATCTCCCTTAGTGTAAGAAATACAGCATGCGCTGGACTGTTCATTCTTACAGGTGGATTCAGAACAGTAGGGCAGTTTTTGCTAGCAAGGAGGGAGTATGGAGAAATGTGAGGAAAAATGCTTCTGCTGCTTTTATTGTTGTAAGAGATCTCAGGAAGTTTTGCCTGTGTTTATCTGAAAGTCTTGGAATTTCTGTTTTGCTTTTATTTTGATTCATTAAGTAATTACTGGATTTATGAAAAGCACTTTCTTTGCATTACACTATTACATTACAGAATAAGGGCATCATCTATCACCAAAACTATAGAAGAGTTGTACCCAGCAACATACAGAAAAACCCGCTGTGCAGATTTGAAAACAGTGTTGCTTTTCAGCAGTGCCAAGTTTGCAATGCAGCAAATCCACCTTTTATTGATGTGAATCCATATGTACAATGCCTTCCTGTCAGGCATGTTTATTTTAAAAACCCACATATTACTTTCCCCATTTAGCACAATGTCCATCATCATGCCATCTGCACAAATATCTGGCGGACTACAGGGGTGGCAGAGACAGGAGAAGGGATGTAGCAAATGGCAGCTTGCTATCTACCTGCCAAGGACATCAGAGGGAGACAAACACACCATTGCCAGCTGTGGCTTGGTAAAACCTGGTCATTAGGAAGTAAAAATATGGATTGCATGAAGTTGCCAGCTCCAGCAATGTACGATTGAGAGAACTTTTAGGAAAGCAAGGTCCTGAGATGGAAAGGGCAGCTGTTTTAATCATGCAGCCCTCACTATTAACTGATGTCTTAACGACGTATTGACCAAAGGTTTAATATTCCTTTCCAGGAGCTTAAGGAAAGCAGTGACTTTTCTGATAGCATAAAAATAACTTCTATAAAATAATTTCTATATATGGCCTTTTAATGGCTTTGACCATAACTTTATTACAATTGTCGGTAGCAACTTAGGACATTACAGTGCATGATCTGCTTATCTTATTATGCCGAATTTCCTTGAAATAATGTGTAGACAAATAAATATATCATACTTAACAGGTTTTCTTTGTGTTGCCTTTCCTTTCTTATTATTTCCACATTTTTATTTGAGAACATAAGTGAAATATCTAGAAGTTCAGATATACATTACGTAAAACATTCTCACAAATTGGCTAAGCACAGAGGGGAGTGGTTTCTATTTCTTTTTCAAGAGAGAGTTTCTTTTTACATTCACATCACACTGTTTTTTAATCCTCGTCCTTCCATGACCCGTACCTGGGAATGTGACAATTCCTCAATGAGACTAAGGCAGGGATGGGATGTAGTGTTGCAACTGTTCCTATTGAACTAGCCTGAATCTGAAGGCCTAATTTAGACAAATTTTGTGTTGGATCCCAGTGGCAACTCTGCCTTCCCATGGCCTGAAGGCCTGCAGTTCTTTTTACCAAGAACTGACACAAGTGGAGCTGGCTTCCTATTAGACCCACTGTATAGGACAATCTGCCTCAGAAACAGTTATAGCAGATAGCAAGTGATCTTTCCCTTCTGTAAAGCTTGAGATTAAAAAATAAATAAATAAATAAATAAATAAATAGTGTTTTATGTTGAGTGAAAACACAGTGTGTTCAAAAGTTTGTATAAAAGCAGTGTGCAAATAGCTGTTGGCCTGGTGCTCAGGATGGTGTCCTCTTCTCTGAGGCTGGCTCTGACCCAGGGCTGAGCATCCTGGTCTTGCACTGCACATCTGACTGACATGTGAGTGGCTATCGACAGTTCTGTTAGAGAATTTTTTCCCCCCTCTCCTTTGTTTAAAAACACCATTTTCTAACCTTTCTTTTCCTTGAAAATTTTAGCTGAGAAATCCTAAGTGGCTCTAGATATTCCAGCTGGGAATGACAAGATGAAATCTGTACTCCCACTGACAATATTTACTGTGTCAGTGTAGTGGGTTTACGTGGCAAGGTTTTGGTAGCAGGGGGCCATAGGGGTGGTTTCTGCGAGAAAGATCTAGAAGCTGCCCCATGTTTGGGAAGGGCCCCATTGTTTTCCAGCGCTGAGCCAATAAACGATGTTGTTTTGCACCTCTGTGAGAGCATATTTAAGACAGGGAAAAAAACGCTGTGCCACACAGCAGCTGGGAGAGTGAAGGGAGTGAGAAATGGCCTTGCAGGCACCAAGGTCAGTGTAGAAGGAGGGGGAGAGGTGCTCCAGGCACTGGAGCAGAAGTCCCCTGCGGCCTGTGGTGAGGACCATGGTGAAGCAGGCTGTCCCCCTGCAGCCCATGGAGTACCACGGTGGAGCAGGGTTCCACGCTGCAGCCCGTGGAGGAGACCACGGTGGAGCAGGTGGCCCTGCACCGACGGAGGCTGCCGCCTGTGGAAGACCCCTGCCGGAGCAGATTCCGGGCCGGACCTGTAGCCCGTGGAGAGGAGCCCACGCAGGAGCAGGTGACCTGGCAGGAGCTGCTGCCCGTGGGGGAGCCAGGTTGGAGCAGTTTTCTCCTGAGGGATGGACCCCGTAGTACGGACCCATATCTGGAGTAGTTCTGGAAGAGCTGCTGCCCATGCTGGATCAGTTCAGCAAGGACTGCATCACATGGGAGGGACCCCACAACACACAGGATGAGGGTGACCATGAAGGAGTGGCGGAGAAGAAGCGCTGTAGACTGACCATAACCCCCATTCCCCCGTTCCCCTGCGCCGCTCGGGGGGAGAAGGTGGAAGAGGGTGGATGGGGGGGGGAAGGTGCTTTTGGTTTCTTTCCTTTGTTCCTCACTCCTCTAGCTTGTTAGTAATGAGCAATAAATCTTACTGTCTTCTTATGCTGAGTCTGTTTTGCCCGTTACAATAATTATTGCATGATTTTGTCGTCCTTATCTCAACCCTTGAGCCCTTTTCACATATTTTTTCCCCATTCCCCAAATCCTAAGTGGCTCTAGATATTCCAGCTGGGAATGACAAGATGAAATCTGTATTCCCACTGACAATATTTACTGTGTCAGTCTCTGCTAAAAAGCTATTGTGTTGAGTCATTGCTAAATATGTAACGTGACACAACCTGTCCTTGCTGACACCTCAGTGATCCCACCGAGGACAATAAAGCTCCCCAGGTTCAGCCAAAGACTGACTCAAGCTGTGGTATTCTACTGTGTGAGATTCAATGCTTCATGCTCTTATTTTTATATCTCAGATAACATACAAACAAGATTGCATATGCATTGTTATAACAATAAGTTAGGTGGAGCGCAAACTAAGAGTGCCTGCTATGTATGTCTATAATCCTTTTAAACAAAACAATACTAAATCATTATTTGATAAAACCACAATGAAAGACAGTGAAAGGATGGCATGAAGCTAGAAAAGCTTGTCAGATCAAGTCCAGAAAACTTAATTCTGAAAAAAATGCTAGCACAACCTTAGGAAGCAAATTTATCTGCAGACATACTAATTAACTTCTCATATCCAGATCAGCTCAAAAGTTTGTCTTTGGAAACCTAGAACAGTGTTTTTTTCCTCAGTGGCTTCAGTAGGTATGATGACAAATTTGGATGGTGGAAAAAGAGTATTTCTGCAAACATGCAGAAAAGAAAAGAGTACTTGGTTTTCAGGCATAGTTTCTGTGGCTAATAGAAAAGACTAACATTCTTTTTTTTCTTCACTGTCTTCTTCAATTGCAACTTTCTTACACAGAACAGAAAAACATTCAGCCAACAAATGCATGTCTATCCATGTAGCATCTTGTTTCGTGCAGCAGTCCTCGCTAGCTATCATCTTAGCAATGAAGCCTTGCAACTCTTAATAGCCCAAAAGAAGACATATTGCTTTATACAGATAATAGCAATGACAGAATAAAGGTTGTAATGTAATCAATCACAATTCCATTTTTTTTTATTAATAATTTATGTAAAACATGAAAGTAACTAAAGCTATGAAATATTTTGTTCTGTTTTTGTAGTATTCTTTCCTCTGTTTCTCAGGATTCTGACCTGATCCCACCAAATCCAAGCATTTGAGGTAGCTCAGTTTGCCTCAGGCTACCTCCATAGCCATCTACATGGGTATCTCCAAGAGGATGATTCACAGAATATGTGGGCTGCACAGCTCCCTAAAGAAGCTTATCCTGGCTAAACGCACTCTAGGACAAGCACGATCCTGACTTTGAGGCTTCTCTTGCATTCCTAAAGTTAGGTGAGATGAATCTGAGCCTTTATGTACATTCAGTGTAGGTACGTTCAGCTTCCCAGCTTCCTGTGTTCCAGATAGAGATTCACCTTATTTTCATTCAAATTAGTTTTGAAACTTCAATTTTTGTAGGAGATGGACAGACAAAAGCTGATTAAGAGAAGATCTGCATTCATTTGTCTAGTAGAAATCTCTCTTGCACACACACACACACACAGAATTTGCTAGTATTTAAATTTACGTACAATAAAACTTCTGAATTTTGCTCATTTAAGTCATATTACACTTTCCTGACTGCAAAAACTCCCGACACACATCCATCAAATAGCCAGACATTTAATTGCTCTACTTGGACACACCAAATAAAGGGCTCCAAAGCATTTTTATTCTACATTGTTTCAGGCACATAGAAAGAGCATTAAAAAAAATACAAAACACACACACACAAAAAAAAGGCAACAGAAGAAAAGCTGCTACTGTAATCAGCCATGATTTAAGGCATTTCCTGTACTTTGCTATCAAACCGGTTGTTTTTTCCATTACATACTAACTGAACTTTAGTAAGGTCAAGACACCACAGAAAAACAGGATCAGAATATCTTTAATCAACTAAAGTCGACTACTTCAGCCTCTCTCTTTCAGATGTTTAGTCCTGGATCTCATCCCATGTCTCCTATTTTCTTCTTTAAATTACAGATGCATACAACAGGTCCTTTTCTGATTGGGATGGTTGTTTTCAATGGCATTTAACTTGTTAAGCTTACACATACCGTAGCCTAAAGGTCAATTAATCTCACATTGCATAACAATACTGATATTATTTTAGTACAATAGAACTACAATAGGGGAGACAGGTTTTCATTCACAATCACAATACTGGGCCAAAAACTTCTCCCAGCTGGAAGCCTATTGTTTCCATCACGCTGCCTATTAAGATCAAGTCTAAGTTTTGAAATGATTAAGTAAAAGTTGAAGCTACAATGGCATAGGATAATGTGATCCAATCCTGCACATTGTCACCCTTCTATCACTCTGTATGCAAATGGTTTTAAGGTACACAACATCCCTGTCCTATGCTCCAACCCGATTCTTTCTCAGAGAGGAAAAAATCATTTTTTAATTCCATGAACGCCAAATGAGATTCTTAATGTAACACAGATGCCAACATCTGCGTCGACATCTCTCTCAGAAATGACCAGTTCCAAGTATATTGTTGACTCAGTGAAGAAGGGAGAAGAGTGTCATGTTTTACCAGCAGCTACCAAGAAAGCCTCATGCTTTAGTCCAGTTCTGTTGCAGAAAGGAGAACATCAGCTTGCCTGAGCATTGTGATAAGACTGAAAATTGACTCATGCAGCCTTATTATCTACCTACCAAGCATAGATGAACAAAATCAAGGCCACTTAGTGCTAGCAGATGGCCTCCAAAGCTCTCCTTAAGACCTGTATGTCTCCTGCACTCCATCCCTTTTCTAGCTTCAAAGCTTTGAAGTTCCTCTTTTTAAATTCAGCTGGGGCTATTTATCAAAAGAAAAGTAATGAGACTCACAAAGATCCCCATTTTTCAGCCATGGGACCAGACCTTCAACATACTCAAAGAAGAAAAGACATAGTAAAGATGAAGAACTATTAAAATACCAGAATCCACTTGTTAAGAAGGTAGCACAAATTTTATACTTCCTCAACAATGCTTATTTTGTGCTTCTATAAGGATGAGACAGAATAACCACCAGATTCAGGGGAAAAAAATGAAATTGTGGCAACACCGGGAGCCAACATTATAACTAGAATTGATCTTCATTTTCTTTAATTTTTTTTGAGTAACCTTCATACACTCTGTAGACTTACAAAGATGTTTCCAAAAAATAAATAAAAAAAAAATCAGTCTGGCATCCTCAGCACTGGGCATACAATAAAATGGCCAAATAACACAGGCGATCCTATGCAAGCCATTAATATGCCAGCATGAGCTGACATTACAGCTCCGTTTCTGTACTAGCCATGGCCCTTCACAATTTTATGTGGCCCAAAAGTATAAGGGAAAAGGGTTGCTGAAGGATTTTACATACAGTGTTTCTTTTTATAAAAGAAACAAATTTATCAGAATTCTCTTCCCTGTGCTCCCGAGGGTGCCCTTAGGGTGGAACAAACACAGGTCCTAGCAGTAAGCAGACTCCTGTTAAAGCTCCATATCATGTTTCCATGGAGAAGAATGCTTTCCTAGTCAGAAAAAAAAAACCCTCTGCAGTGAACTTTTGTACAGATGCTGCTTTTTTCCAGCCTCACTTTGGTCTCAGTTCAGCCTCTTGGGTCTTTTTATGGAAAGCCTTTCCACAGTGTAGTGCATGTAGTATTATGCAGGATGGACTAAATAAGTTATATAGCATAAATGAAATGATGTAACTCAGAAAGAATGTTGCTTCCAACAAAATGTTTACTTATATGGAATCACTAGAAGAAAGATTTTAATAATTTCTGCTTCTATTCTGATTTCAGTAGCATAGTTCACGTGCCTAAACATCTTTTGACACAACCACGTGGTCTGAACTTGGGAAGGGTATGTAGGCTCTTAATTTAAAACCTTTCCTAATCCTGCTGTATTTATCAAGGATCAAACCAGCAGCAGACAACAGAAGTTTCACAGATTTCTACAGAAATTCTTGTAAAAACAGTGAGTCAAATCTATTTTATTTTTAATCATCTAAAAGGGTTCCGTTATACAGATATATTTGTCTTTCAAAATTCTGTGTAGTTAATTATCTAGTATGTTTGATACAAGATTAATGCAGTACAGGGATTCTGGCAAAACTAAGAAGAATCTTTATTATATGTGTGTAAAGTATTACGATTGTGTCTGAAAAGATAGCACGCACTTGCCCTTCTGAGATGATCTATACATAAAATAAGCCCTAATGCTGCTTCCAGACAAAGGTCACAGAAGCTTGTGATTTGCACTGATGGTTCCAATTCTAAACTTTGCTTCCATCCATAAATAAAAAGGGTTGTATACTTAACACAGAGCAGCTCTATTTTATAAGATACACTTTTCAAACTACAATTGTGTAGCAAAATCAAACTACTCCCCCCACCTGACCTCTGAGAGAAAGCTGTACAAACACTCCTAGGGAATCTGTGCAGGAAGCTTCAGCTCCATCATTATTTCCAATGCAGCACCTGTAGCTCCCCCCATCTCCTCCAAAAGACACTCTTGGAGGACTTCTTTGGCTGTAGTGCCAACGGTATAATATCAGCACTAAAAATCTACTCATACAGAACACCCCACTGCTTTTAATTAATAGGAATGCTATGGAAAGATGAGTCATGTGGGTTACTCACATGAAAAATAACATGTCATTACTTTGGTAAAAGTGAATAACCTGTAAATTTCCTATGTCAAGGTTAGCAAACAGCGCTACACCGATTTGCCTTCAGTTGTAAAGACAGAGGCTACAGACAGACAGGCTGCACAGCAGTCCAAATGAAAATAGAGAGAAGTAATTCTAAATATAATATTGAGACTGAAACACGATTTTATTCCCTAACATTTGGTACTTACTGAGTAGTCATTGCATGTAAATACTGACTTCAGAAGGACTATCATGTAAATTATTCACCAAAGCAAGCTATTCTTAGACAATTTCTTCACATTAAAAAAAGCTGAATTTGAGCCTGAGGAGCTATCTTCAAAACTTCTGTGTGGCTCACCAATACAATAATACTTCTGAGACCTGCTAACCAGACTCGGTATTCTGACAAGACCAGAAATTATCCCATAAAACTCCCAGATATTTACATGGGCCAAGACTAGAAAGAAACCTAATTACTCAGGCTACAAACTATGTAACGTAAAGTTTCATTAAATTATAATGTTCAATAAAGTTTTTTTGCTTCCTTCCGACAGCCTTAAACTGAGCACACTGAGTACAATTTAATTCCAATGTAAAGTCGCATTGCTCTTCTGGTGTCATAAAAAGCTTTTACTGTAAATGAGAATCTTGAGTTTTAAAGAAACAGTCTTTTATACACTAGATAGAAGCCTCTGTACATCCACATCGATCCATAACCACATTAATCACATTTTTATTATTATCACATTCTGAATTCCAAATAAAAATGCACAAGCAAACGAATCTCTGAGAAAGATAACAAAACACATTTTAAGACAAAATGGGAGGGAAGTTGCAGAAGTTGTGCCATATCACAAAGACATACACGTGATGAATTAAACTCAACATTGGCCAACTGTGAAGCAAACGTGGAAATTAGTTTAGAGTTTTTCTGGGCAATTTGTAGCATTGTGTTAAGACTTGATAGTAAAGCAAATGAAATATTAACGGGCACTATGGTATAGTTATCGACCCAGATTCTAACTTCGAATGTGGTTAGATGAGGTACTGTGACAACGGTGACACAATTCAGCCCGTTACTACCCACTCTTCCCCAAGCATCATCCCTTCCACTTACTTTTATACTCCCATGCTACCACTGCTGTAAGTAGGTGAACATAAGTGTATGACATTTTAAAAATGGATTTTATAAATAAGATGCATAAAAAATAAAATACATTTTCTGTGAAAGGTTTTGGGGATTTTAGCTTAAATATCTCTCAGATTGTGTTTACAACAATGTTATCTTGGCCTAACAGCACCCACTGCTGAGCCATAGGAGAAAAGGCAGTAGCGGTAACTGCTTATACCAGATTTGTCACTGATTTATGGATTTTTAAGTTCTAGCTAACTAATATCAGTTAATATTTTGTTGCTGTTCTTGTTGTCACTACATAGAGAATTTCCAGGATGCTGTTTCAAAATTTCTTCAGACCATTCTGTTCATGCACAGAACAACTTTTACCCAATCTACAGGTGTTTTGAGGGTCTTAGCTAAATCTTTTTTGTCTTGGATCATCCATAGAAAACCAAAACTTTTGTCCTACTGCATGTGAAAGTGTACCACATACTACGACCTTGTGGCAGCTGACAAAGGACAGCATTCAACTTTGTGCCAAGGGGTACACTGTTGAGCTGCTGTCTGCTACCCCACTTCGCAGTCGCAGGATTCTTTTATTCTATCAGGTGTTTAAAGATTTTCACATAAATGAGAATCAGGTCCTCTTGATAATATTTAAGTAGCATAATAAACTGCACTGTCCCCTTTGGATTTATTACAAATTATCAACAAATGAACTGGCACACATTTGGTACACCTTTTTATGCCCTCAGTATACAGTACCATAAACACTTGCTGTCCTCTTACTGGTGGTTAACTTTAGGCAAATATGTACTCAAGCAGTTTCTTAAGTGCATATTATTTTTGTTCTACAAGTACTCCTTTAGAGCTGTTTCAGATTTATTGATGTTTGGAAGCTTTTAAATATCCATTACCCACTTAATTGACCATAGCAATTCCATCTGACTCATTATTTGTGTTTGTTAGAATATATTTAGGCATTTTTTTAAATGGCTGCTAGTAGACCGTAGAATCTCCCTTGGAAACCCTATAATAAATCAAGTAAATACCTGCTGAAGTGCTATAGTGTTTACTTGTTACTACTTAATTTTATCCTTAATATTCCAATTTTTGACCATGTGACATCTCAATTCAGGTTATTAGTCACCTAGCTTTCTTTGTTTTCTTTTTTTTTTTTTTTTTTTTTTTTTTATTTTTTAGGGTATTGCTTCATTACTATTCAGTTTCATGCCAAAGTGCATCCACACTAGCTGCTCTATTGGCTATCTGCTGTTGAATCCATCCCACCCTTTCCTCCTCTCTGAGGGGCAATCACATGCCCTAACACCGGAATACTTCATGAAGGATATTTTTACAACTTCCACTCTCAAATCAACATTAAAAAACATACATAACTGCATATGCTATTTACATTTGATGTATTTTGAAGAACTGTATTTTCTGACAGTGCCATACGTCATCAGGAGTAAATGAAAGCCTAGAGGAAAAGGTACATCTATGTAAGCATTGGCATTATTGCTGGCCTCCTCTCTATATTTTTTCTCTCTGCTATTTTACATGACTGACTACTATAAAGAAGGCAAAAAGCAGTACATCTGTTGACTATACTGGAAGGAGAAGTGATGTCTGTGCTTCTCCTCACACACTGAATATTACCAATTTGTTTTTTAAATCCAAAACATTATACCACCAACATAAGCAGTCATCTTATTTTTCAGTTACTAGGGTTGTGAAGGTCTGTTGTTAATCTTTACATTTGTTTTGCTACGCTATGTTTTATTTTCCCGTCTTCTAAAGGCCTTCTCTGTAATGTAAAGTAAAATCTACATGAAAATATGAAAATAACCGTATTATGCCTTCATTCAAAAATGTTATTAACCATTATGTTTACTAAAAACAGGATGAGTTCAAAACTCAGAAGAAAAAAGCCAGTGAGGATGAGTGAAATGGCAGGAGAGTGAGCAGTGGCAGGAGAGTGGCTATGCCTGGCACCATCTGTCCCTGAATGTATCGGTGCAGATACACCCAGGCGATCATCAATCCCTACTAAGCCAGTGCACCTCAGGTAGCAATGCTTAACTGAAACTCTGACAGCAGCAGGATCTCTTTCTATCACTGAAGACAACGCACCTTTGCCACTGTCTGCTGCTCTGGGCAGCTGCCTGTTTGGAAACACTGACAGCAAAGGACAGGGCAGGCATCAGTTTTGATACAAGAAGATACGCTAAGCGACTCTAACATCTTTACCATTTGTCACTCTTCGCCTTTCAGGTCATTTTCAGCACAATAATGACCACCTGACCTATTCTGTTCCACTTTCTGATTCCCCTGGTTAGACTGCACCTAGTCTGTCCAAGGTCCTTCTGATGTAATCCCAGTACTGTTTATTCTAGTAGCAGCAAAGACTTTGAAATATTCCCCAAAATGCTGGGTTTCTTACTGGCTGCATTTTCACTGTTTTACCTCATTAGTACATTTTAGTTAATCTCCTGGCAAGCATTATTATTTCTTATTTCTTATATAAGAGTACAAGTGGTCAGCTAAATGGGCATTTTTAAAGTTTTCAAAAGTTTCAAATGATAAATCAGTTACTTTACCTTTCAGATTGGCTAAATTTTTATTTTCCATATACTTTTGCAGAGGTAATCAAAATAACATATGGTTTTTAATAATAAAGAGTTTATTTTAAAATAAACACATTTGCAACATGAAAATTCAGGTGAAGGGTCCCAAGCCATCCAGGAAGCCGTGCACTATGTAAGTGCGAATAATCTCACCAAATGGAAATCAGCCTATGAGGACAGTGATCTGCAGGCAGAAATGTTTGCTGGAGCAGTGTCTAACTGATAAGCCTTTTTACAAAAAGGAGGGAGCTTAAAGCAGGGGAAAAAGTGGGCAAAGAGAATAAATGCAAACCTTGAGGCAAAAGTAGCAAGGTTCTGATATTTACATACAAAAAGTTGTATGTAAATGTCTATATTGAAGTGTATCATCCAATTTTTAAAGGTTTAGTATTTCTAATATCATTTTTTAAACACCAAATAGAATTCCTTGCATGTTTTCATCTAACACAGTGCAGTACTCTCCAACTTTTCTGTTGCATCTTAAAATCGTGACAAAAACTTTGTGAAATGCCTGTCACCTTAGAACCATGTTTGCTGTGCCCTTCTCTGTATTACTGAGAGACTTTGGCAGATGCATTCGATAGCATGCAAAAAGGCAAAGCCTCACCCTTAACGTGACATAGTTTCAACATCACTAGAACTGGGTTATAGAAATATTTTCCATTGCATGAAGACAGACTTGATTGAAGGGCACAGCAAAATCCAGTCCAAACTTTTGTCTTTTGACAGAATCACATTTAGGAGGGACCTTCAGAGTTTTAATGCAATGAGAAACAAAAAACATTATTTTTCTTCTGTTAGAAAATTGTTTGAAGAATGTGACTTTGTTTGGAACTGGTGTACACGCTTCTGTAGAAACAAAGCAATGCCTCAGTGTTTTAGGAAAGCTGCAGAGATTGCCTTATGTCAGTAAATTTCAATTTTACATGTGCTGAAACTCCTGTGGATTTTTATTTTGTATAGTCTTCTCTCAGTTAAAATCTTCTTATCAAATGCAGAAAGATAGCACATTTTTTCCTGTTATAAAAATAAAGGATGGACATCAATCATCTAAAATCACTGACATTCATCTAGAAGTAAATATAAATATGATCTATAGCATTTTGCTGCTATTATCTGCTCAGAAGTGCTGTCGCCCTTTCTACTGAGCGTACCGGAACATGGCTGCCCTCACAGGAATGTAAACTTGGCATTAACCCTGGCAGATTCCCACTCCCTGCCCTCTCTCATTTAACATTAACTCACTCCTATACTGTTATCAGAAGGTAAAGGTCATAGCTTTATTTACACAATACAGCACTATACAAACGGTCATTAAACAAGAAAATCTTGCACCAAATAAACAAGAAGCGAAAAAACAATGCTGACCTTGCTACTGGGAACTCCCCCTGGAAGTACCTTGTCTTTCCCCAGATGAGGTCAATGTTGCTGCTCTGGCCTTCTAAATATTAACTGCCCAGCACTGTGCCTCTCAGACCCAACTCCTACGTGAGAGCCAACTAAGGACTTTCTTATGTTCCAAAACCAGGAGAAATTTAGAAAGCATTTTACTGCTGGCAAGACCACGGGGTTCATATCCTATTCCCACAGTCTTTACTCGTCCTTCCACAGCTGGAAACCTTGTCAAAGGCGCTCCTATATGACAGCAGCCTTTAGCACAATGCAGAAGCTAGGCAGATGGCAGGGTGGACTCCCTTGGTCCGAATGCCAGAAGCCTGGGAACCAACCCTTCTTCCTGCTTCACATCTCCCTCGGCCCGGCTCCTCTCCACCCCAGCCCACTGCCTTTTCCTGCGGGAAGACATCCTGCTTATTTATGCCTTTCACGACTGCTGGCCTGCCTAGACACAGCAAGAAAATGTGCAAAAAGGGCAGGAGGCCACTGAATAAAATCCCATCAGAGCTCACACCCGGTTTGGGAAACTAGACCGTGCAGAGCAGAGCACACATGTAGCCGGGGTGCAAATCCTGCCAGGAGCTCTGGGCCGGTGGCACGGCTTCGGCAACTGTCCCCAGGTGCACTGGGACTCAGCCGCACACACACACAGCCGCACAATTCACGCCTTGCTTCCTGCCTTTACCAAGGGTGATGGAAATAGGTTGTTGCTCACTGGAGCCAGAAGCAAACTGTGCCTTCTCTGTAGCAGACTCCTGTAACGGGCAGTTTACGAGGGAAAGGGGTAGAGCGCAGGATATTCCTGGGCTTAGGTCTATATATGCTATATGAGGTACGTGGTGTTTCTTGCCCTCCTTCATGAGCCATAGCTCAAGCAGCAATTTAAACTTTAATTGTTTAGATTAGCAATAAGATAATCTTTACATAGTTACAAACACACTTAAACCAACACGCTGCCTGTCTAAGTGCCTCCGAGTTTGAGCTTTGTGTTTTAAACGGCCAAAGAAAGTGGGGGAAGGGAATTTTATTTGGTTACTACTATTCAGAAATAACATGGTGAGGTAACCTGGGAGAATGATGACTTTTAACATGTTAACCACTGACCATGCAGCATTTTCATCAGTGTAAATATAACTCCTCATTACTCTGCCAAGGTTGCACTGAATCATACAACCACCACTGAAGTCAGACTTTCTAAATATTCTTATTTCACGTAAAAACACACTAATAAAAGTGCTTTCAATTTTAGATGGTTCTTCTTGCTAAAACATTGGTGTGCATTGCCTTGATAAATGGGAATGCCAGGAAAACTGATCATCCAAGGAAAAATTCAGTTAGTGTTCAAACAAGTTTTTGGGGTATTTGTGTACGAAAAACGCCTGGAGGCATTCAAGGATTGGCATCAGCATACTTATATTCACATCCTCCTCAATTCAGTGTTAATATAGCCTTCATGACAACCGACATACTAATTACAGAGTGCACAGAGCCTCAGAAAGCTGCAGCAAGTTACAGGCTGGGTTGGTACTTCGTATTACTGAGCAACATGATAACCCAAAGTTATGAAAAAGGGCTCTGCTGTGACCAGGTGCTGGACAATTTGAAGGCAAAGTCTTCTCACAGACCTTACATTCAAAATCAAAAAAGGATGAGTTAACCCAAAGCAGGTGACACTATTTTTCATCCTCTCAGGTAAATGGAAATTGTGTATGTTCAGTTTCCTTCTTCAGAGTTTTGGAGAGAACATCCCATTTAATTACTCAGATAGTCTTGGAACACGATAAAGACCACCACGACATGCAGCTCTTGGCCCCTCATGTCTTCACTGAAACAAGATATGTAGCTCACACTGTTATTCCCTAAATCAAACATTAACAAGGGACACTGGTTTGCATGTTCATGAGGTGGCACCCCATTCTCATACAGATGTCCTCACCTGGGGAGACATCAATTCTTTAATGTATTTCAGGCCAGAAAGGGTCGCTTGTGTCACCTCACTTGAACTACAGTGAGAGCCAGAGATACCCACTCAGGAATTCCTGTACTCGGCCCAGCTCATGTAGGTTAAATGAGAACACGTAACATTTACGTGTCTATGGAAAGTGCACAGTGATGCAGTATAGAGTCAGTAGAAGAGGAAATATGGAACTCACTGTTTCTTAACACCCAGTTTGGTGCATCTTCCGCATATGAGAAGACACATGAAGCTGATGACGACACCAGATTCCAGAGACAGGTGACAGTGAACATAGTCCTCAGCCTTTCAACACTGAATTCAAAGTCCAGTTCAGCTTGCAAGCAAAATGAGATGCAGTCTAGCCCTTACTACCTAAAGCTTGGATAAGTTTTTTCAAAGTGGTGCAATTACATAACATGAACAGCAACAACTGCCAGAAACAGCTATTGAAATTTCTGTAGTTTCTGATTGACTCTACTTGTATTATCAGGCCCCAACTTGATATGTGCCTGAATAGTTGCATGCCAGATGAGAGGGAAGGGGGCAGGATAATGCAAATATTTTCCTTAAGTTGCTAAAGTGTTTTTGACACAACGAGAGTAACATTATACCCTCAAAAAGGCCACACTGAAAATAATCCTAAAGTTTGTCTATCATACAGGATGAATTTAGGAACAACAGAATATTTATAAAAATTATGAGCTTCATCTTTATTTCCAATAAAAACTCCATAAACAAAAGGAAGGCACATAACTCCAGTGAGCACACAGATAATTGGATAAGCCTGGGAACAGCTGTGCCAGTTGCTAAGATGTGAACTTACAGAATAATTTCTATTGCCAAACAGGGAGCTAGCATTCTCTTTGAACTTCAGGGGAAATGAGGATAAACTAGTTATTAAAAAAGATGAGCATTCTGTATCATCATAGCACTTTCTAAAAATCTAGCCAACAAGCCAAAGCACAAGCTAAAGCTAGTTATTTACTTCCAAAAATATAACTGTGTTTAGTTCCAAACAAATACTTCCACATACATGGCTGAAAAAAGATCAGAAGCTATAGCAGCTATTTTGAAACCTGCATTTCCATCAAACATCTTAGTTTATTTATATATTCCCCTCTTTCCTTGAAGTATTGCCCACACAAGCACCATTTCCCACTTTGGAGAATAACCATTAATTTCATACCACAATGTTTTTTCTAGAGATATAATTACACAGAAGACAAGTATTCTTTATTAAAATATCTGAAGGCAGGTTAGGTGGTTATGACTAGTAGTTATTCAAAAGCATAGTGTCTCTCTCTCTCTCTGTCTATGTTTCTCATTTTTCCTTTCCTCTCCTTGCTTGGCAGCTAATAAGAGCTTTGGAGATGTAAAGGAATGACTTGATCCCAATGCATAATTAATATTGTAATAAATGAGGCAATCGGGTTCTGAATAACCATTCTGAAACTGTTTTGTGCAGGACAACTATTCTAAAACATATCAACAGATACATTCTCCTAGGGCCTGGCACACTACGAATGAATTGTGACATTTTTATATGATTTTTTTTTTTTTTTCAGATAATCTCTAGCTTCTTCCTTCTACTTGCATTTTATGGAGTAACTGTATTATAGATTTTATGTATTGTTGAAGCTCTTTGAGCCTCCCGGTTGAGAAAATGACCTATTTTTATGGACTTAATTATGTCCACATCTAAAAGCCTGTGTCAAAGCAGAATACAACAAGGTGTATTCCTAATGTTCTTCCTGTTACTGCTTTTTAGTTACTACTTTTGTCCTACAACCCATGCTATTCCTCTTCTTTTACCTCTTCTGACTACACCTAATATAACGTGCCACTTACAATGTTAGTGTTTTACTGTAGCATGCCAAAGACATGTCAGCATTGCTCTGAATCAGAAGTTGAGAGCACCTTGCAAAGTTTAAATTACAAAGCACTGTTTCATCATAATGACATTTATCTTGGGATTGAAATATTTTGACCATGATAAAAAGCTGTAGGAAGAACATATGCACACAAAGTGATTCAAAGCAGCGAGGAGCCAACACAGCAGAAGCTACACAGAAGACAAGGAGAATTGGAGAGAGAAAAGAGAATGAGAAATGGGATGTGTGTTAAAGGACAGGAGGTGGGAAGGGAGAGGAGGAAAGAAGGAAAATGAATGTATTTTCATTTAAAGAAGTTGGAAGGTAATTTTACCAATTTGGATTTTCTTTCTTGCTGCTTCAGAGAAATCACTAAACTGACCACTGTTTACAAAGAGTCTAAATTCCAGCTTTTGGGAAGAGGAAGTAAACTCAAGTCTTTGTATGGAAACAAATCATCCAAATCCTTCACTTTTTAAAGCATCAGACCTGTCTGTTCCCTTGTAATGGATACTCACATAATTTTGAAATTGCCATGTTCCTAATGTACAAATATATAGCTTTGAAAATAAATGCAGAGATGGAGTAGGAAATGTGCTATGGGCAGCAAAAGAAATAAATGTGTTGGATCTTCAGCACTTCAAATAAACCTAGGCAAAGTGGTGAAAGAGAAATTCCAACCCAGTATGCAAACATCATAGTAGTGTTAATAACAGATGGCAAAGAACAGCTAGCAAAAAGTTTTCTAAAGGAAACTGGATTTTTGACTGAGACTGTTTTGACAGTGATAACTATTTTCCTCAGAAGATGCAATCTCCTGTTATTTGTGATGTCTCTGGAAAGACCCATTTTCTGGGAAGTTTCATCCCAGTTGGTGGGAAAGCCAATGGCCTCTGATGGAAGTTGCTGCTCAGTCCTGGTTACTAAACATTTAAAATTCACTTATTTCAATTTCTAATACTCTTGAGAGCAGCCTTAAAATGAGTCTAGGGATGTGACATTTTCAACACCCTTATCTTGATGAGATCCAAGACTGTCTGTCCTACCTCAAATGAAAACTGATAATCTGGAAAAGGGTATGAATACAAAAACAGTTAGAACTGAGAATTTATTTACTAGTCAGGACAGACCTCTATTGCAAAAACTATAAACCACACTGCTTGTGAAAGCCTGAATTTATCGCAAGCAATGACAGGTTGCTAAAAGCAAACAAAATAAAACAGAAGGGCAAAATGTCAAGATAAAGGACTTACTAAAGGCATTGACATAAGGGTGAAAGTTTTCAAAGTGATTCCTTATTTTAAATAATAAATGCCTATCCCTAAGCTCGTTCTTCATAACACGGCAACAATATGCATGTTTTTGCGTTTGTGCATGTGTGTTCAAGATTTGAGATTTACAGGGCTGGGGGCTCAAATAGATGCGGGTAACTGGCAAGCAAATCAAAATTGTCTGCAAAGAGCCACTTCCTGATGGTGACTAAGACTTCACCCAAACAGTCAAGAGGAAGGGGCATAAGTACAGCACTGCAAACTACTATCCTGATTGTATCAGAGTGGAGACAACTAGGACAAACAAACTCAGGAAGTGGCAGGGAGTTAGAAAACGAGAGGAAATCTATGGCACAGAGAGGAAAGTGAAGAGATTGCGCTGATCTGCAGAAAGGTCGCCTCTGGGTCACAATGTGCCAAGCTTTTTCAAAAACGCTTTATTTGTACTATAATACAAAACTGGCACACACAGCTGGCGACTGCTGCAGAGGCTATTCAAATGTTAACATTCTCCATGATAAACAGCCAAAAAAGTTCTATGTAAGCAAATTGGAACAAACAACTAATCTAAATCTGGTTGCTAAGAGACAGAGGATTACAGCCAAAACCAGCCCCAAGCCTCAGGAATACTTTATTTTTGATCAAAAAAGTACCTGTAGATGACGCCATGTTGGTGAAGAAACATGAGTGCTGATGTGACCTCTGCTGCATAAAAGCGGGATCGAGGTTCGTCAAATTTGCGTGAGCGCTGGATTTGAAACATTAGGTCTCCTCCATTTACATATTCCATGACGAAAAAGAGGCGGTCCTGAAATTAATTAAACAGTGCTATTTAGCTAATTTCTTTTAGTCACACAAAGGACTGCTTGAAGCTACACTTCAGGCGACTGCAGCATTTGCGTCAAGAAATGAAAGAAACAGACACTGCAATTCTGGAAAAGGAAAAGCTGACAACCAAAAACCCCCAAACCTAAAGAAAATGTGACAAACGTCTCAAAGGGAAATGAGAAAAGGGAAACAGAATCCAAATGTAGTCATAAGCAATAGAAACACACACACCTCTCAATGCATAAACATATAGATATGGAATTATAAGCAATTTTACATAATAACGGAGACTCTTATATGCTGCTGCTTCTTTTTAAATTCAGCCGTAATAATAAAGAGAGAGTCATTTCTGTCAACTGATGAAGAGCTGCTGGGGAAATTTCAGGTTCCTTATTACTTCTCCAAAGTATCTTTCCCAAATTACGCAAAAATGAAATAGAACGGTTAAGCTATAGAAACTAGTGCTGCCAATCCCAAACACTCATAACTTTAAATTGCCTCATAATCTCATAAGACACTGGAATATAATTACACTATTAAAATATACATTGACTTTGCTTTATTTGCTTCTGATCCTTATCGTTTTGAAGTTCAAGTTTTCAAGCCTTACTCCACGGAGAACCAAAAATTAACTTTATTTGCAAACAGTAACTGAGATTCTCGGGTAACCACCCCCCTTTCGGCATGTTTCATAAAAAAATAAATAAATCCAAAATTCAAGCATTCAGCAAAATAGTCATAAATGAGAACACTAGTAAATATGTGCTCAGCATCTTAAAACTTTTACGATTTAAACCGACAATGCAGATGAAAGCATAAGCAAAGAAACGACATGCATACACTTGGAATAACTTAGATCATAGTTTTTTTAACTGTTTCTTACTCATTTGCACAGATTTCCCTAATCTGTACTAACAGCCCTAAATCCTCAGCTCTTTTCCCGCTGGCCCTTGCTTTGTAAGCCTACCTTCAGATTCTTTATTTTCGTACTGTTAAATATCTACATCCATGCACAAGAGTTTAGACAGAGGCAAAGATAATTCTCATGTGATGTGGGAAGGGATCTGAGCACACACTGCTTGCTCTGCGTTAGCTCATGGGAAACAAACATGTCCTTCTCCAGCCACACAATACACAGGCCTGCAAACATGGGACTTCAGGTAAAGGAGCCCCTCTCCAACTTCCATGTAACACTGCAGTTTGGCTTTGGCTTGTGGTGTCTGATGTGCAGGACTGAAGAAAAGGAGATGATGCTGCATTGCTTTGGACAGACAAATCCAACAACACAGAAGTTAATTAGCCTCCCACCAGTGAATCCAAGCCTGCAGATTACACAGTTTATAGAGAAGAGCCCAGAAATCATAAATGTTTGCTGTTTCTCTTTAATCATCTACTCTAGGGCTCAGATTCAAAGCATAGCACTTAAAAATATGCTTACACTTAAGCACATGCATTAATCCAGCTCATTAAGTGCCTAGATGCTATACTTATCAGGGTTGTTTCCTGGAGGAGACTAGATATGTTTTGCTGACTTTTTGCTGATTACAGAAAGAGGATGCAGAAAAAAAATCTCATGCCTTTATCTGTATATCTTGGGAACACAAGTGGCAGACTGGATCAAATTCAGAATCCAGGTGGACTGGCGTTCTTGGTAAAACATTGCTAACAGTACTGGCACATTTTCCAACATTTTTCTTACCATTCTATATTAAGAAAAACCTGCTGAAGAATTGCATCAAAGCTTTTGGTTGTATCATAAACTCAAAAGAGCATGGCTTTTGAGCCATGTCTTTATTCTTTTTGCAGTGTTCTATATTACTGATATGAAACTTTCAAAATCATGGTGTGGATCTCTTGACGTTTTAGTAGGGTGTAATGATCACCATCTTTGCTTGCTTTAAGCAAAAATACAGGTCCTTGTGTGATGTCTGATTCCTCTCTGGTACCCATGAGAGAATTACAGCTCTGCTTTTAAAAGAAAATCTGATAGCTCTCAGATGATCTTATAATTTCAGAAGCTGGAACTGAAGGATAACACAAAATGCAGTCAGTTTTGCAATAGAGTAAGTCAAAACTTTAGCTATATTGGTACTGCAGCCTAATATAAGAGGATACAACATCCCTAAGCAAAAGATGCAGGCATTGGCCTTCCTTAGGGTCCTCATCAGTGCACTAGTGACAGAGCATCTCCGATGAGTACTTCTGGTATAAGTGTCCCTTTGCAACACATTGCAATTTTACATGGATAGATACAGTGCGCTGTTTCAAGCACAAAAACTATTTGGACTGACTGCTGGGGTAAGTCTGACTAACATTTGGCTAAAGTAGCTTCTAATGCTTGCTGAAATTGGACCCTCTTACTGCTGTTTTAACCTTTCCAAAGTCAACAGTCTATGTGAGTGGGCACAACAGGAAAAGGAAGCTGCAATTCACATTCCCCTGAGCAGCCATACTCATGGCCTGTGTAGCTACCCTTTTTCTGCACATATATCGCAAGTATAAAACAATGCTGATGCAAAGAGATTGTGCTATGTTTTACAGCTGTGACTCCCAAATGGTGAGATTCAATTTGTCATTAAGCTGGAAGCTGCTGCTCCCAGTGGTGATACCACCACTCTTCCAACTGCCAGTGCCAGTGTACAAAAATAAAGGCTGGCTTGCACAACTTTTTAGACCAGGGCCATTTCCTAATATATCAGAATACATATTTAATAATTTTAATATTAATATTTCAGTGTTTTAGCCAGACAAAGCCATTTTTTTGGTGACATTCACCAAATACGTAATTGCTGATTCTAAATATCAGAATTTATATATTAGTTCAAACTTCAATTTCCTTTATTTTGGTTCAGTCCTTTGTAGTAAATTTCCAGTTTAGCCAACTGAAAATTACACCTGGACTGTTTAGCAGAATATCTTGTCGTTAAACAGTCTAAGCAAATATTTAGCAGCAGCTCCATTACCAGAGCTGGTCAATGCATTCTCCTTTTTCCCATCTTTCTTACAATGCATATATCATTCTCACGTGAGGAGATCTTATCCTTTCAGATTCTGCAGCTTAGTTGACCATCTCTTCAAAAGTATACCTAGTGAAACTGCAATTCATAGCTCTACGATTGATATTGCTATGCTGTTGCATTTTTTTTCTGCTACACATTCTTATTTCAGGTTATTTCTTTAGCTTTCCTGGGTACATATTTGAGCTTCCTAATCAGAATTCACAGGGAAAAAAAACAAAACAAAACACACAAAACACAACAAAACAACACACAACCAACCAACACAAAACCAAAACAACTTTGACGGTTCTATTCTCTGTAATGAGTCTGGGAAAGGGTTTGATTTTTTGAGGAGAAAAATACTAATTCTTAAGCACTAACATGGGGTAAATAAAAGAGATGTACAACATGCACAGCAGGCCAGTGTTTCAACGCTAGAAGATAACATCTTTTTGAATGAAATATAACCACTCCTTATAAAAAGCTACTTTCCTAAAGCTACTTTTTTGTTTGTTTGTTGGTCAGGATAATGACACAGTCAGTTGGCAATCAAATTTACATAAAAAGAATATTCAAAAGAAGAAAGAATATTTTATGAATATTAGCTGAGATTGGTAAGTTCTTTTTTTTTTTTTCTTCTGATTCTCACAACTAGAGGCTACTATCACTCTGAATATATCCTTTCTGCCATAATGTATGCATGTACACAGTGCGATCCAAGACCTTTATGAGTTCAATGAAGACATGATTTCATCCTCTAACAGTAGTTGTGAAACAACTGAATTATGCCTTATTATATACATCTTGCTACATGTATCACCAGGATATATTCAGGTATTTAAGTGGGAGAACATAGTGTGAACACCCTGAAGAATTATGCATCATTAAGGAACAACATAATGTTTACTCAGTTAAAAGTGAGATACAAGTTATGACTTTATTTTTGATCATGTTCCAAGAAAAAACGGAATGGGTTCAATTTAGACTGCATTATTTCTGGACTTAATTTTCATAACATTTGAGAAGCATGTTTTGGTGAACAAAATAAACGTAAAGAGTCCTGGGAACTATTTAATTATATAAACTGAAATAAAAGGAAAAATCACAAACAAAGACATTATAGATTAATCCTCTCTTGGCATCTATAAAGCACAAAAGTACTGCAAAGTAAGCCAATATGTTTTCTGAAGAAATTAGATTCTTTTACAGAGTTTATTTTAGTCCTTAATCATACCTGCTTTTCCTTGAGTTTCTCAAAAGATATGGTTGAATGAGAATACTTAAAAAAATAAATGGAAAGAAAAACAGAGCAGAGAGCATGGGTAAGAGATTTTAAAGGGGGACACGGGGTAAACAGGCTACAAGTCAAGTAAAAAAATGTTCAACCTTACTCTGTATTTTCACAGTATCTTCTGACTGTGGCTTCGACTACCAAATTAAAGTGTATGACTGCTTGTCTTAACACCTCTATTATTCAAGTCTCACCTCTTGACTTTATTAATGAGATATCCTTCTGCATGCTTTATGTTGTCGGAACTGAGCTCAAAAGAAACCCCTCTTCTGTTCTTTGTTGCGATCACTCTCTGGAGAAGAAGCCCACTTGTCACTTAAACTAGAAATTTTCTTTCATATTCTCTCTCATTCTACTAATGCATTTGTGCCCTAATTTTGTTTTTCATCCTCCTTGGGATTCAAAACAGTCATCCTTCAGCTCTACAGCAAATATTTCTAACACACTACTGTTTATTCTGATTGTTATCCATTACCCTCTTCAGAGATGCTTTCTCTGATTGTATTCACACACATTTTGTTAATATTTGCCTATATATTATGTGCCATCCTCCTGCTGCCACCGCTGTATATTTACTTGGTTTCAGATGTTATGAGTTCCATTGAGTAGAGCTTCTACCTTTTATATATTTTGGAATAATGTGTAAGTTTTCACTTGGGAAAAGTGGGATAATTTCCAGAAACATCCAAAATAATAAACTCTCAGGACATAATAGACTCAATTCAGCTCCTTTCTGTGGAGCTGTGATTAATGACTAAGACCTCCCTACTAGTAAGACCAGATAATCTTGCCAATCAATTTTGATTTAACAGATGACAGTACACAGTCTATTAGTTGTTCAGATGTAGAATAATACCATTGTTGAGGAACTGGCTTCTACGTAAACCCTGTATGAAAGCTTAGACACGGAATGACTTTGATGTAGTGTTTACGTAAATTATTGTGTAGCCCTTCAAAGATTTTTTTTTAATTGTTATCCATTAACCTGTCTGTCCTTTGTTTGTTTTCCAATTAAAATCTCATTAACATTAGAATGTAGCTTAAAGACAATGCGTTGATAACCATAAGGCCAAGTACAATAATTTTTCACAATCTCAACAGTACAAACTCATTTTTTTTCTTTCAAACAAGTCCTATCAACTGGGGGACCCAATAGAAAAACAGAACAAAACAAAAACAAAAACCACAAACAAACAAAAAACCCCACACCACCAACAAAAAACCACACACAATCCGTCTTCCAGTTTCAAATGTGAGATGTATATCTACGTTACAACTCTGAGAATAAATCTTTTCACTACTGTTTTTTGTCTCTCAGTTCAACTCTCACAACACTTACAAGTACACAATTTAGAAAAGGCATCAAACATACATCTTGAGTAAAATGTGCACTTGATAAACCTTATCAGCCTACTCCAAATACCATTTTTTCTTTCTTTTATGTTTCTCATACAATTGGGTAGGAACAACTTCTTCCTGATTTTCACTAGATCCCTAAACTAAGTTGTTTGTGTGAATATACTTTTTCCCTCCCAATTTAAGAGAGTCATATTTGAATTAGATTTCTCCAAAGGTTACTGGAAATATCAGGGAAATTAGTATGTGTACTAAAATATCAGGGAAATTAGTATGTGTACTAAAACCAGGTGAATTTAAATACAAAATAGTTTATTTTCTAATAGAGTACTGTTACGTAATGGAATATGTTTTGCCAGTAAACTTGTTACCAAAACAAAAGTCAAAGATATAACTCTTATTGCACAAGAAGTCAGATAAATATATCACATCATTGGTATGCTGTGTAAGACGATATTTTATTCATATCATGCATGTACATAATTCTTTTCTAACTAGTACAAAACTGTGATTACTTAACTCTATTTAAACAGGATGCTCAAACAGTTTGTTTAAAATTACCTAAAACTGCAGAAACTGTCCCACCCCTCAGGACTTGAATAAACATTTCCTGCTTCTGATGGAAATTGCACAGGCACACTGTATGCAAAACTAAATGAAAACCTTCAACACCCTGAGCAGAAAACTAACCAGAACGGTAGATTCACCTTCCACAATCCCAGCACTAGGAAGGACAAACACAAAAACAAGAGAAATACCTGGTATAACATTACAGAAAACAACAAGAAGCTCTCTGCATTTAATTCCCTTTTGAAGTTTACAGTAACAATCTTCAACAAGACACTATGATACGTTATCTCTCTCTGACTTCAGTGTTTATTATCAGGGCTAATTGTGATATTTTTCCTGTTTTGTAGCAATGCTTTCATGGAGTTCCAAATAAAATGGGAACAAATTCTGTGAATCCCAGATTTCGTGGAATAAATGCCCTGTACACAGGATCTGCTATCTTAAACTTCACAAGGACTACAAATTTGGGATATTTGCATCTTCCACTTAAAGAAAAAGAAAGGCTTTTTTTTTTTTTTTATCCCCGCCCTTTTTTCACCCCCCTTGAAAAAAAGGATGCCCTCAAAATCAAGACATAGACTGCATAGATTGGAAGGTCAGAGAACCACACAAAATTGGATGGAGAAGTCTTGCAAGGTCATCTAGCTTATCCTATAGCTGGCAGGCAGATTCAGCTGTACCTAAGCTAAGGGGGAGTAACCCCAGTGCTGCAAGGCTGTCTCTGGGTGCTGTGGGCCACTGATCAAACTGCAAAGCTGAATGGCACTGCTGACTGGACTCCACTTGGCCCAGAAAGACTTAGAAGCAGAAGCTGCAAGTTTTCACTGCTGGAGGGGAAGTAGGTTTGTCCACACTGCATTGCAGAAGGATCTCCTGCTTTGCCAGAAATGTCCTGTTCCCTTCGCAGTCCCCCATCAGCAGGAGACATCAGCACTGAAAGGTGTTCCTTGAACCTATTCTGCCTCACAGGCCAGAAAAACACCGTCAGCTAGAAATTGCATCAATTCCCGAAAGTACTCTGACCAGCTCTTAAAAATCACCACTGATAAGGACTCCTCGATCTCCACTGGCAGGCTGATTCAATACTTGAGAAAATACCGCTGGAAACTCTTTTCACTACTGCAACTTATTTGCATTAGTTCTTGTGCTTACCTTCGTCAAAATATCAATTCCTAGCTGTGCTGCAAGTTATAGACTGCCTTCAGAGAAACCCTTCAGTGCTCTCCACCTTTGTTTCTTATGCAAAGAACTGATTCTTTTTTTTCTGATTTTATAAACTGATCATGAAATATTTCTACTCTATATAGACCTCAGATACCATGTCAATGATGAGCCTGTGGGATAAAAAACAAACAAACAAACAAAAACTTTTGAAGTTTGGAAAATAGTTTCAAGGATGACTGGCCCTCCTTGAGACAGTGAAATAATTCTCCTGAAACACTCTCCACCCTATCATGTCAAACGACGTAAAGGGCCCAAAAAAGCTACAAATTGAATATAATGACTAGTTTCCAAACAGTGCTTTCAGAATCAGTACAGAGGTTCTCAAAACCTTTACACTGCATTACTATAAAAACTTGCATTGCAGCATTTGCTGACCTATAACATGAATCATTCAAAAGGGGTTTTTAAGCAAGATGTTTGTCTGAGATCTCTAATCTTAATAAAGCAGGCCTGGTATGTTGCTCTTGTCATGGAAGATTTATATTGCCTCCCTGCGGAGTATCAATTGATCCTAGAACAGAATGTGGGTATTTAGCATGTTTTTCATGCTCTTAATGCATCCCATAGCACTACTCAAAAAGGAAAATATAGCTAATCTATATATGTTGAGATAAACTGGCTGGATGGGGTACAGGGGAACTGCTACGCACAGGCAATAGGCCATAGAACTATGGAAACTGCAACTTACAATTCAAAGCAGGAAAATATAGCCAGGACATGTAGGCATCACCTATTCTGATTAAAAAATATCAAGGGCTGATTAGGTTTTACCTGGGCTGTCATTCAAAAAGGAAGTATCGTTTAATGATTTTCCCAAAGACAAATCCAGTAATATTCTAAAACTGTCCAAAATGAAGAGAAGCCAGCCTGTCTCAAATTTGCAGTGAAAAAAAGCACCATTTGATTACTCCCTTAGCATTCATATTTTACAAAAGTTTAGTTGGCTATTTCAATTATTCAAACAATCTAATCCTACACTACTGTAACAACAAGTAATCCACTGACTTCAGTATCACTCTTGAAATATACAGGTCCTCATCTGTACTACAGGTTTTGGAGTATGATAAGGTAAGGATATGAATAAGACCTATACCCTTGGAACCTGCAACAGACAATCATGTACAGTAGAATAACCAATGAGACAATGACCCTTACACAATGCCTTTTCCAGTGTAAACTACAAATACCTTATGTTTGAAAACAGTCTTCCTATTTTTTTTTTCCAAATAGCTAATTCTTTAAATTATTGTCTTGACTGAATTTACTATGTATATTAGTTGGTGTGCCAGACTCATACCAGGTCAAGTAAAAAGAAAACATGGTTCAAAATTTCATTAATCTTGTTATTAAAATGTTAAAGTTTAGACTAATTCAATGTAGCACAAAACATTGGGTGGAGAGTTGTCAGCCTGTTCCCCTTATAGCTTTCATTTTACTCAGTGGGAATATGACATAAAATTCTCTCTCTGAGTTTCTTGAATAGATCAAAATTTCATATCATAACTCTAAAATATTATCATATGAGCATAAACATTTTAATTTTTATAGTTACTTTTCACTTAAAAAAAAAATCCTTTTTTTCCCGTCACTGATGGATATTAAGCATTCTGCCTATGTGACTGTTTTCTGCGACATATGTAATACAATATGTAATACCTAATGTTCTGACACAGTATCTACAGGGTTTAATGTTGAGACCGTCTTTAACTCAAATGGGGCTCAGATCAGGATTAAATGTGGAATTTGTTAGCCAAAGACCTGCAATGAAGGTGCAGAACAAGTTATGGGCATTGCCATTTCATCAGCTCTGTCCCGTACCATTTAACTTTAGAAATCAACTGAAAAAAAAAAACAAAAAAACAAACAAACAAACAAAAAAAGACTTCCAGCTTTCCATCTTTAACCCCAAATTATCCAGGAAAGAAGTGTTCTCTACTCACTGGACTTTTCTGGGATCTGATGCCAATCTTCCATTCTCTGCCCCAAGCTGCAGTGCTGGGAGCCACAAGCTCCACGGCAAGCAGAGTGGAAGGGCTGTCCCCTTCTTGCTCCCTGAAAGGCCAGGCATAGCCTGGGGCGAGCGCAGGGACCCCAGAAGTGTGCCAGCTGGTGCAGTATGTTTTTTTGTGCCCTTCCTCCCACAAAAGGGAGAAACACAACGAGAATCTTCTGCAGAAACATCGAGTTGTGTAGTTCTAGTCACTTCAAAAGGGGTATCAAGTAGGAAAAGCTTCTCAGGCCATTTCCCTAATACCTTCATTTGATGACAGATAAGCTGCAAGAAGAGCCTTTTATGAAATTCTTTGATCTCATTTTCTTTCAGTGATGTTTGGAAAGAAGAATAGTTCTGGTGAGATAATTTTAAAGACCTCTCATTTAATGGCCTGATGCATATTGCAGAAAATTATATCAAGCCCACAAAATGTCATTATGCGGAAAATGTTACAATGTGTAGGCAGCTATTGATATTCCTTTGTTCTGATTCTTATAGGGAAAATATAAACACTGTCTTCCAATTAGAACTATGTAGTTTCTGAAGGCACTTAAGAACTTCTAGAACAACTTTTAACCTGTTGATATTTCACCAAGGAGCTTAGATAGAGGTAGCACATATCCTAGGTCTCTCCCCAGACCCTGGTCTGCTTCTGTAAAGTTTGTGTGTTTATAATTTCTGGTGTTTATAATTTCTGCTTTTCTGTGTCACCTGGGCATCTAGTTTACGTCTCTGAGTACATTCATCAGATGCTACACAAATAACAGAGAAATCTCTGGGGAATGCAGCCAGTTGGCCTAGCAGCAATGTTATCACAAGGAAAAGGAACCCCGTTAAGGAAGATAATGAAAATGATGGGACAAAATTCTCATCCAGAAACCATTTTCTGAGAAATTATTCATTACAGCTGGAAAAAAACAAAACAAAACAAAACACACAAACAATTGGAAATAATTAGCTGAGTGGACATGTCCTTATATCACAGGGATGATATATGGCAGCAGAACATTTTGTTTCTAGGGTTGCAGTCAGCTGACTGAAATGCAGAAGTTATTTTCTCAGATCAAGGAATCCATCATTCAGTGGACACTACAGCACCTTTAGCAAGGAGTTACTTGTATTAAAGCTACCATGACAAGGAATTCTGTTGAGTATGGTTTCAAGGAATAATTAACCATATCTCATATTTAAATTACACTAAGCGTATACATTCTCAGAATTAGAATTTCACTCAGAATTATAATTTTGTTTTTGAAATCACCAAAAAGATAAAAACTTTGTAAGAAAAGAAAGCACGGTTGAATAGAATTTTCCTTTCTCCTTATGCAACAACAATTTTTTGCCTTTGCAACAAAGGAGGTCTTGCACTACAAAATCTGGCACTAGAAAAATCCATCCCTTCTTCTAGCTCAAAGTTGTACTTGCCCTTGACCAGAGTAGGAGACACTGTGGAAGAAAAGAAAGCGACGTAGAAGAGTACAAAAGGTTGTTCAAAATTAGTTCACACAGTCCATTTGATATATTGTATCACAAATTAGCTTGGCTGATAGAAACTTGACATGAACATTATTGCATTTATTAAGAAATTTCAGAATTCTCTGAAAGCTTTTAAACCTCTTTACCTGTATGGGCTTTGGAAAACTGTGCCACAGTAGTGCCAGCCCGTGTATGTACTGCTCATATAGTACGTTTGTGTTGCTCTGCTGTGTTACAAAAACACTCCCTATTAGATATTCTTTACTGGTTTTAAATTGTTAATTCTGTCTCAGCAATAAAGTGGGGAGGGTAAAAAGACTAGTATTGTCCTCGGCTTTTTTTTTTTTTTTATATATATTTTCTGGAGACAAATCACTGAATGAAACTCAGGAAGCAAAATATGAGCACTAAATATAGGTCCTCTACCATTTCCTCAGTACAAGCTTTTTATTCTTTAGCGTTGATAATTTTCCAGTCTCTAGCTGGCTATCAAGTCCCTTGCATTCATCAAGCCATTCATAATTAATGTTCCCATCAGAGCATTCCCTTACATTTTTCCACACTTCCCTACTACTATAACCAACTCAATCATTTTGCACTAAGCAAAACAACGTAAGATGATTCACTGACTCACCTACTGGTGCATAATGTTTTGTATTCAGCAGTTTTACAGCATTCTTTGGCCTTGTTTCAGGACCTGATGTTCTAACTTTTGGTTCGTTAGACCAGGCCACTGACTATGTCCTATAGGACATTTTGTGAGATGAAGTGGTAAGGAATTGGCTCATTTGTACTTTTAGGAAGTTTGCAGTGGGGGAGGACAGGGAATCCTGTGCTCCATTCAAAAGAAGTAGATGAATGAATTCTTTGGCAACATAAAGATATTCACTACCAGAGAAACAGCTCTTCTCTATGATGTGAAGAGTTTCAGTAATGTTCCCACGTACTCAAAAACAAAGGTCAGCCAGTGACAACAGTTGATTCTAGCTTGACAACACAACAAAAAAACTTCTACTGCGCTGCGATCATCCAGATGGAAAATTTATATGAGATAGTGTCATATCAGTTCACAAACTATGCCCTAGATGCCAGAAATAACTCATATTCTACAATTTACTTGAACATGATGTTCTGAATAGTAAAAAACAGTTGCATTTATACTAACAAAAACTTACCAAGGATTTCAAGTTCCTTTAAATGAGACATTATTATGAGTAACGGTGTCTCCAATCACATGAAAGAAAAACAACATATTATTTTGCAGTTTTACCAAAGAGACTTTCTTTTTGGAACTCAGCTGAGCAAGAACAAAATAATTATGACTGCAAAAATAGATATGTTGCAGCTCTAAAGTAAATTAAGAAATGTTTCTATTCAGAAATATCTTATTCCAGCTTTTCTTTCAGGACCTTATTTTCTTGCAGCTATTAATTCATTTTACTGTAATAGTGATATGCACGATAACGTGTTGATCCACATTTATTCATATTTAGGTTCAATCATTCAGAATGCACAAATACAAAGAAACATGTGGAGTGCAAATGTATACTATTATTAGTTGTAAAGTACCATAACAAAACCCAACAACGGAGCAACTTTGCACTGGTGCTGTACTTAGCAAAGCAGACTGAAAGCTCCTCTGCACAGGGAACCAGTATATTCTGCGAAGGGGTAAAGAGAGGATGGACAGGGAGAAACAGTGAGACAACTACTCAAAACAGTGCTTGGAAAAGTGCTTGCGGGGTATCTGCTGCCCAACCTCAGTGCTGTGCAGCGTTTGATGAGGGCTGGAGCAATGCTGCAGCTGGAGCCTCAGGAACCACCTCAAGGCGCTGAGCTCCACAGAGTGCACTTCTCAAGCCCCAGTCTTATGGGAACCATAAGGAACCAGCCTATTTCCCTCAGAGCAAGCTTCACTGCGTTGACTGCAGCAAAAAAAGGGATGCTCATCTACACTTCGGAAAGTGTATTCTTCATTCTGAGAGACCAACACAAAATTATCACTGAATTAGCCTATTTAGGAAGAGACTGACTAAAAGACCTTTTGCTAACCTTACGCTTGGTGCAAGACCAAACAAATATTGTCCTCTCCTTATCTCATCTTATGTCACCTTTCCTACTCCTATACCGTTCTTGGTAACAGTTTAATTACATGCTGATAATAAATAATAATCTAGAGATTTTCTAAAGATTTTCAGTGCTTTTCCTTAAACCTCCCTGCAGAAACACATCATCATCAAAATTCCCTGGTCATCTGGAGATGGAGGTCAGCATGAAGAGCAGCTTATGGGCAGATCGTCCACCCTGGGTAAATGTTCTGAACAAATCCCTGTGGAGCCTCTGTTGCTAAGCAGAAACCAGATAACCTGCTCTGCTATAGAGCAGCTGCCAGAGAGGGAAATTTAACCTTCACATGCTCTCTCATGTTTCTTGTACGCACTACTATTACACACACAATGTTTCATGCTTTGCTTTGGTCTCATGCAGCAAAAACTTGAAACAAAACAAAACAAAACAAAAGGATAATGAAATTACAACCATGTAACTAAAGACTAAAGAGTTTACATTTCATACAATTAATATAAATTAAAATAAATACATCCGCTTCAGAATAACTAAAGTGTGCACAGGTTTTCCTATACACTGAATGCTGGGAGAGCAGCATACATACAGAGTTGCATGAACTGATAAAGGAAAATGAGGACCTTGATGGACTACATCAGTACAGGACCATCTCCTGAACTGAGCAGTCATCCTCTGTAGCACCAAATTTAGCACTTACAGCCTCTAATGTCCCTGCCCAGCCTCCTTTAGGAGGGACAATCCTCCAGCCCTGCTCATGGGCCCAGGAGCTCCATTTCAGCCCATTTCACTTGTGCCCAAAGGTGTGCCTCTGGCCTGGCTGCCTGATGGACCCTGGGGCTGGTTCATCCCTTCGCATCATCAGAAGCTGCTGATGGACCCCATTAACAACACTGCCTCTGCACTGGGTCACCCTCAACGCCTGCCATCTACTTCTAAAGGCTTGGACATATATAAATGAATGGTGATAAAGTTTATACTCCTCAAAGGAAGGCAATCAGTGTTTGGTACACTGTGATCCCCAGGAATGTCAGGAACAGGAAGATTATCTGCCTGAAGCACAGGTTGTCCCCTGCATGACTTAACCACTAGCTGCAATGGGGAAAAAAGTAGCAGGCGAGATGCCTCAGCTGATTGTAGAGGGCCACTGCCTTCCAGGTTATCGATGAAGACTTTGCTCTGGATTTAGTAAGGCTGAACCCACTCTAAGACCCAGTAAAATGCCAGCAGGTTTTAAAACTGGACCAGCAAGTTCCCTCCCCTTGAAACAAGGAGTGGGGACACACATCAGGTGATGCTATTGGGACATTACCGGCAGCCAGTGACCTCTGACTTGGGCAAAGCTTTTGTGCAGTCAGACTTGCACCTGCTGCCTGGAGTCACATAAGTACAGAGCCTTTAGCTTGTGTACATTCACTGGACAGCTTCAGGGCATTCTGGAACATGGGGATTTAAAACCATAGTCCCGTGAATACACGCTTATATGTGCAACTATCTGCACATTTTGAATTCGTATTTCTTTTTTTTTGATAAGATCCCCAAATTGAGTCAAGTTTGCCTGCTAGCTGCTCATTGAAATTCTATCTTCCTGTGGCAGGCAAGTGTTTTGATGCACAGCAAACACAGACTTCAACTTATCTACTGTGTCTATATTCTTTTTAAATTATCTAGAAATCTGCTTCTTTGATTTGTTCTTTAACTGGTTAAAGGTTAAAAAACTTTAGAGATCACAGCATTTATTGCAACATCAAAGTTGATTACAGAATAGCCTGGCAGTTTACTTCTCTGGAGAATGACCATAAAAAAGAAAGATGTGTGCATCAGGAATTTGCAGAATGTGTTTCACTATAAGATAAACTGAAAAAGGAATGCGTATGTGCATGAATACAGTAAAGTTCCTACTTTGACAGTTACTGAAGTAGCTTAAGTGTTACTTCTATCTTGTAAGTATGGAAAGAAAGATGGTTCTGAAAAATACTTTGGGAGATAAGAGAATGTATCCAGGTCAGAAAAGGTTAGTTTCAAGTTTAATAGAAAGTGTAATGCAATTCAAAGCCCAATAGAGAGAAATTACAAGGTGGAAACATTCCATTTACATTAAATTCTTGTTATTATTACTGCCACAAAACTTTCAGCCATCTGGTGACCTTACAAGCAGATACTGCAACCAAACAGAATGAATTAACCTCGGGAATGAAAACCTGGCCATGGTTCAGGAAGTTTGGTAAATGTTGTGTGCTCAACTATTCCAGCAAATCGTTGATTTAAAATCCCCTTAAAACTACTTCTTATTTATTCATCTTGTAAAAATAGGGTGTTAATGTCAACTTAAGTTCAAACCAACTCCTACTTGCAATAATAAGAGCACAGGACACCTAGAGTGGAAATTCCACTGCCCAGTGGACTGCAACTTCTCTCAAGACAAAGGGCACAAATGGGCCAATATCATCCATGACAGTGGCACACTGGTTCAGCCTAATCCTGAACTACCTCTACCCATTATGCTTGCCATACCCCAATACCAATGTAAAGATAGATTTTACCAGGAACAACAGCAAGGACAACTTTCTTCTCTCCCAAGTGAAAATAGAAGAATATCACTTAAATCACCTCTTGACTATTTTTTGCACTCCATTTCTATATCTGTAAAATAATACTGATAGCAGAATTTCTAGTCCGAACCAAAACTCGGGAATTCCTTGTGAGGTAGTCCAACACATTGACAAGCACAACAGAAGGCAATACACTCTCTGTTAGAGGAAACACTATAAGAATATGCCTCATGTGGCACTTTTCATTTGAAGTAGGTGACTAGGTAGCCTAAGAAATGTTCTTAACATCTCTAAGAATAAGCCGAGGAAATGTAAGTGAAGAAGGAAGAGTGCACAAGTCAGTGTGGCATAACATCTAGAGAAAGTAAGGCAAGAATAAGGAAAGAAGACTGAAATTTTCTTGAGGGAAGTTCTTTATGAATAAACGAATCGGCACAAAAATAACTTGATACATGAGCACAGACATTTCATCTGACAGATCCTTAACAATTTAGTATTTCAGCACTGGCAGAACAATTTCATTTTATGACAGGGTCTCACAAACAATCACTTCTGACTGCAGTTTTATTCAACATCTTTATCAATGGCTTGGAGAAGGGAGGGAACAGTGCAATCTGTGGCTTAGACTAAGCTCTTTCAAGTAGTCAGATGCTATGCTAATGGTTAAAGGAAACATTAAAAGGACCATTCAAACCGTGTGGTCAAGAAGGCGGTGAGGACCTTCACTATAGATAAGTGTAAAGTGAAAATATTTTCCTTTGAGGGGAAAATATCTGAAACCACATCTACATGATGCTGACCTTCGAACTGAGAGTTAATTCTCTGTAGAATCAACGTGTGTTTTTGTTGACAGCTCTTTGAATCACTGCCTCAAGGTACAGCAGCACTCAAAAAAGACAACAAAATGCTGGGTACCATTGGCAAGAACAGAAAGAAACAGACTGAGGGTACTGCTCTACTGCTGCATAAAATTTCAGTGTTCCCACATCTCAAGTATCATATGCAGGTCTGGCCCTCATGACTCAAAAAAAAAAAATGCAGTGGAGGAAAGCAGAGTACAGAGAAGAGTAACTGAAATGATCACAGAGATGAAACAGCTGCCTTACAATAGGTGACTAAAATTTATGGGCTGAGGAAGGATATAAGCGATTAACATAGGATATAAGGATATAGGTGATTAACATAATCACAAAGATGGCGGATAAGCTGAATATGGAACTGCTGAAAACAAAATCCTGCAATACTAGAACTTGGACACTTCATGAAGGTAGTAAAACAGGGAGTCAAAATAAACAAACAAAAACTTCACACAGTGATTAGCCAACTTCAAGCATTTGCTGCTGTAGCTGTGGAAGCAGACTGTACCACATGCTTCAAATAGGGATTAAAAAAAGTGATGGACAATAGCTCCATAAGTAGGTAGTAAAAGGAATAAGGCAGAACATCCCTTTGAACATCCTTGTACCATTTTGGATGCTGGTGGAGTTAGGAAGAGAACAGAGTGCAGAAAATGGCACTTATATGCTCTCTCCCTAAATAGTGTCTTTTGCATGCTGACACATGGTGTCAGCAGCAACTTAACGCATTTATAGACCGCTGATCTGACCTGGTAGGACAGCTCTTAATTTCACAGTTTACCACAAAAACCTTACATTATGTATTTACATATCCACACAAATACATTCCATGTATATATGAAGACATACACAAACTGGATTTTTTAAAATATCATCATCCTAGTGAAGATAGCAACGTATATAAAGAATGATTGCATTATTAAAGTGATCCTTTAAAAGAGCAATGAAGGAGGTGATACAGGCATCATCAGGGCAGACTGAAATTATAAATGCAGCAGCTTGAAAGAAGACTGAAAGCATAAAATATAAAGGTCACGTTTTGGAAAAGAAACTGAACTTTTATCTTGTTTCAGGCTTTTTAGTTCATTCTTGGCACTGAAAAATTTTCATTTTGTGCTCACAAAATAACATTAATATGTGAAAATATTTAAACAACCACGTTTGGAAAAAAAAAAAAAAGAATGAACAGGAGTAACATAACTTGTGTGTATTGAGTTTTTCAACTTTGAAGGAAAATTTCAAAGCCTTTTCCTCTGCATCTATCAATGAATTATGACATCATCTAATGTGCAGCAAAGCAGATAAAATGTAAAAATGTACTAAAAATAAATCCATTATCAACCACATGCTTTCATTTAAAGGCTCTTCTTTCAAGAATGCAGTAGAGTATTAAAAAACAAAAAACTTCTGAGCCTCCAGTCAGAAGGATGTACAGACTGTCTGCATCAATTGAAAGGTCAATTCAAAAAAAATGTGACTACAGAATGGAACCTAATTTTTTTTACCAGGTCTTTTACCTGTACATGTGTACCTATCACATTGAAATATTAAAAACAAAGCCAGGGATTTATACTTACATGGATGAATTAATTTCAAATTGCGAATTAAAAAATAAATCTACAAAAAGAAACCAAAGAAAAACCCAGTATATGAGCTTTTTTTTTTTTTTTTTTTTTTTTGTATTTTAAAGTACTCATATTGATACCAACTCAAGTTCTATATTCAGACAACATATTGGAAAATTATGGTTGTACAGGATAATCCTCCTAAGAGGATACTTGAAACTGAAAGTGATAAAGAGTAATAGTATAATGCATATAATGTAATTTTCCATTAGTATAATGTATATAATGCAATTTTACAGCAGTGCATAATAACCTTTGTTTATAAAATCTTTTTCGA
The DNA here is from genome assembly GCF_964035555.1 of Netta rufina. Lineage (NCBI taxonomy): Eukaryota > Metazoa > Chordata > Aves > Anseriformes > Anatidae > Netta > Netta rufina. The sequence continues at coordinate 39,326,049 of NC_140125.1, forward strand.
AATGTATGTCTTTTTCTTTTGTAACAAGGGAACACTTTTTGTTTCACTTAGTGCACATAGGAAAAATTAAAACTTGACACTGACATGCAGAACCTCAAATGCCTTTTAGAAAAAAATATTTCAATTCCCCCATCAGGTGGGCTTTTTTGCATTTTAACTTCAAAGCCAATCAAAACATGCTTCTATGTCTGTAGTGAGCAGGAATAAAACAAAATTATTTCAGCTGCTGTCACTCAGGAAATAAAACAAAAACATGATGCTGGAGTGAGACAGAAACAAAACTCTTAACTTTCTGTTTCCTATTTCTCTTTCTACACTTATTAACCTGCTATGTAACTACTGTGCTAGATGTAGACCTTCACCCATATTTAGGAGGTTATTTTTTAGGATGAGGTTGGTTTGCTAACTTCAAAGTGCTTTCTAGTCAAAGCATTCAAGTTCTTCTCATTAGTGTGAAGTCAGCATATGAGCAAGCACAGGGACTACATATTAAATGAACCGCATTTTCCGTGGCTATGCACAGCAGTTTACACGTTGCATTATTGTTGAAATTTTAACGATATGAAGAGATTTTAAAAGTCCTTCAAGAGCAGAGCAGAAGGGAAGATCTTCAGTCCAGAAAGTTCAATTGTAAGACACCCTTACAGCAAAGCTGCCATAAGAATGAGGAAGGTTCCTTCACTCAAGGCAGGAAATCCTTTCCTTAAGTATCATTTAAAGCACCATTCTCATGCATTGCCTACCTTGCATTTTGACACCATAGGCAACAGACAATACTACTATTGTTTTACCATTCCATTCCTTTTGCCTTATAAATTCTTTCTGCTTTTGTAATCAGTGCAGCATTGGGATGAACTTCCACTTTAGTTCATGTTATGGAGGAACTGGGGCCAGCATAATCTTCAGTTTATTTTGGTCCTATATTCTCCCTACTTACAAGTGACACAACAGTCTTACTCCTATCAAGACAGTAGTGACAAAACAATTGTTCTTATTGAACATTTTAAATTTAAAATTCAGCAACCTGCACCCCAATAAACTCTAAAATACAAAATAATTTATTTTCACCCTATGTCAACGATATAATGCTCCACAGCTGACTGAAAGCAGATGCCCTTCTCCTCCAGCCACCAAACTTTTGTTAAATCCACCCTGCCAGAAAAAGAGACCCAGCGTACTATCAAAGGTTTTCCAGTGAGCCCTGGAGGCAGTCTGGCAACTATCAGTAAGGGTCCATTCACCACCTACTGACTGCAGGAGCACATTATACTTCAACCTACTCCTTCTACAGCCTTAAGGCAGCCCCTTTAGGGCAAGCAAAAGAAGGATCTCAGGCCTTCCCAGGGCCATTACATGAGATTACCAGAGCATGGAACTAAAACCCAGGAAGATGCCCGTTCAGGCTTACTGTTAGGAAATTATGAAAAAAAAATCCACTTAAGCTTAATTTTGTTAAAACTAGAGGTTGTGGTGGTTAAAATAGTGTGAGACAGCTTGGTTTAAATATTCTCTGCCCTTTATATTCACTAAACGGTGTTAGCCAGCACAGGGAGCCTGACCACTTTTTTCCTTGCTGAGTCTTAAAAGTTACCCTTTCACCATATTTAAATGTAGTCCTGTTTTAGTGAATAAATATTTAACATCCTGGACAGTGAATTGGTTGCTTCCAAACGCTTCTTTTCCATCACAACACAATGAGTTGCTGGGCCTTTGCCAGAGTGATCTTAGCTTATGGAGGGACAAGGCACTTACCCTTCAGAAAGGGGTGGCCATGGAAGTGTCCTGAGCTGCACTGTGCTCTCTGTTGCTAGTGTAGTGTTCAGAGCTGGTTTATTTATGTCTTACCAGAGCAGAAAACATGCAAGTTAAAGTAAATTGAGGTCACAAGATGTAGTAAGCTTCTACAAATCTAACTCCAGCATGGAATTAAGATCCTGGCAAGGCTTTGGTAATATGATCTCATATAATAAATAAATAAACAAAATCAGGCAGGACAAAGCTCACTTATATCAACGGTCTTATGCCTTCTTAGACCAGCTATGAAGGTGATGTACTATGCTTACCAGTATTTGATATTGACCAAGTAAACATTTATGGAAAATACTATCTAGTATCAGTACTATGTACAAACATGAAGTTGAGTAAGACAAAATAAAAATCGATTCAAGCCTGTATACTACGCAGAAACTGAGACTCTCATAAGTTCAAGAGAATTCTTTCTTTTCTTTTTCATTCCTGTTTTCACAAATGGTTACAATCTTATGTTTGAAGTAAAACTGTAAAACTGTTAGATAGGATAAAGAATTTTTTTCTACACCAGCTAGATAAGAGAAAATACTCTGACCTGAGTCCTGGTTGGTATGCAGAACTAGAAAATTTCTAGACTATACTCACTTAATCGCTCCTCATTTGTAACCTGTTTAAAACTTTACAAAGTTCTAAAAGCCCTTCACTCTCACTGAATTCAGAATAGGAAGAAAACCTTTGTTCCAGACACATAAAAAACACGCAAATCACTAAATTACGTAAGACCTAATACAACTAGAAACAGTAATTTGGAAATAACCATTTTAGGGATACCACGGCTCTGTCCAACTCTTTCTGGTGGCACATAATTCAATTTTATGACACTTTATTGAGATTTTTATGATCAATCATAATACTCATATTAATGCTAAATATTAATGCTAAATATTAATGCTAATCTACATTTTTAGGCAGACTTACCCACCAGAATGCCCTGGAATGGGGGAGGGGGTGGTGGAAAGAAGCTGAGGATTTTAGAAAGGAATAAATTTACTGAACAGTTTTTGTTTGTTTGTTTGTTTTCTTTTGTTTTAGAAGTAGTTTCGCTAACTATAAAAGTTAGTAGTTTCACTAATTATACAGTCAGACTCTCCACTATTGATTTCTCCTTGAACAGAAAGTAACTTGCTTCTGTGTAGCAGAGGAAAAACTAGTCTATATGATTAAACAGATATAACAGAAACTTGATATGACTACACATATGTCTCATTACCATCCGTTTAAACTGCAGAATTAAGAACTCTACAAAACGTAATGTTGTCCTGTTCTGTTTTGTGAGTAGGCTTCCTATCAAGTTTTTGTGGATTCAAGCCCTAAGTGTTATACACTCCTGAGCAGTTCTCCCTAAGGCATCAGCTGCTCTGCGCCCTCCTGGTGAGGATCAGTGTTTCTTCCACAGGGAAAATCAGGTATGTTTGTTTCTTAACAGATGATGTCATTCATTTCCATCTGCAAACTACCTCACGGATGAGAGACAGGAGCTCACCATTTCATTTCCATTCTCTTCCAGTCAGCACGTTAATAAGAAATATTTGGACTATATTTCAGTATTTCTAGTGCATACTGTAACATGGCAATTTGGCAACTGGAAAACTGTTACATTAATAACTTCTGTTTATGAACAGGTGCCCAACACTTAACTGAACTGATTCTATTTCAAGTGTGGTTTTGGGTGTAACTGGACAACAGGGACATGTTTTTCTTTAAATTTTGCTTGTGAAGCCATCCTCTTTTAACACTAGAAGGTGTTCCTTAAACAGTATTTGGTGAACTACATCACTTTCTGTACTGGTTCTGGGAGAGTTCACAGTTTTTCTGAGCTATTTCTGAGACAATGCAGAATAGCAAGATATTTATTTATGTATTTATTTCTTAAACTAGTACTTTGATTAGTGAGTTCCACATCTCTGGTCTTCCTAGATATATTTTCTCCTCTCCCTCCCCTCCAGAATATTCTGGGGAATACCTATAAAATAACACTAACACTTTTACCATCCATACATTTTACCACTGAGAACAGCAGTCAGCAGTGAGGTGGTAAGTACTGATGGATTTACAGAATCTAACATTGCTTTATATGGACAATTGATTTGAAATTAACATGGTTATGGTGCAAAATTAATTTGTCAAAGGCTCCTGTAGATTAAAAAATATGATTATTGGTTATTTTAGAATTATACATAAACTTATGTCTCACATTGCATTCAGACACCAGAACATTAATAACCTTTCAACAACTTGCTCATTTTTTTTTAGCTATCTTTTAGGAACCTGGTGTTAGGAAAACTGGAACAATTAAAATTTTTGACTTTGAGGGTTATCACAAAGACTCAACGAACATAGCTTTAGCTCCCTCTCACTTCAATGCACGTGCATGGTAAGCTCACCGTGTCAACACACAGATGCATATTAAACAGAAGTCCAGCACAGTATCTCCTACTGGCCAGGTGGGAAGACCAGACAGAAGCTTAAAAAATGCCAACTCATTGCAGTTACTTTTCCTTTTTTTGTCTCCTACAGATAAACTTATAGTAACATTTCAGATAGCATTCTCAGGATTCCATCAGAAATACAAAGGTTTGCCTGTCTGAAGTCTCTAGCAGAGATCTGAATGCAGAAACAATGTTCTCAGAAGACAGACAGTCAAGAAAAATGCCAGTAGTGCAAATAATGCTGTGAAAGATGTGTGCTACACAGTTACAGCAGTCCTTGTTCAACACAAGCCTCCCATGTTGCATGCTATTAATAATGTAGTCCTGAAAATCCACAGAATACTGGAGGTATATAGTGAAACAACACACCAACATTATATTTAACATATCCATTCCTACTTAGGAAATGAGGTATTGAAAGATCTGGTAAAAGCCCTCAACTTTACCTTTCAGGTCACTTGACTCTGAATAGATGTGATGAAGTGACAAATGAGGAGGTGACAATAACACAAACTCTTCTGTCATCAAAGAGAAGGCTCTCCATTAATCAGACAACAGCATATATGTCACTGAAATTACTCTGATAAAGGAACTTATTATAAGCTTCAGACACATCAGTGTAGACTTCGCTTTACTGGAGACTTGCAACAAATTTGGCAAAAGCAGTCAAGGTAAGCCAAAGAACAGACCTCCTCAAAAAAAAATAAATGGTATACCTGAAATTACTTAAAGACAAGGAGGAGCCAAAACAAGGGCCAAAATATGTACGCCACTGAAGTAACCGAAATTGCTAATAATGGTAAAAGCTAGACTTAGGGCTAAAGAACTAAGCTTCATTTCCCGACACTGTGTGAATGTATGCATGCATACAAAAGTTCCTATGCATTTTGTAAATAAATAAACCTAACACACAAAAACAGAAACACACAAAAGACCATTCCAGAAGCACTCAAAGACTCCAAACCCAAGACATTGATAGTGACGTTTGAAGTCAGATGAAAAGTGCTTTTTATACTGCATAAAATACTAACATTGAAAATATACTAATATGGTCTGGGCACGGTTCTACCCCATTTATCTTAAAGATAGCTCACGAAGATGTTTGTTTTCTGAGTCTTGCTAACCTCAGCTCCCTACACGAAGATGGGGTTTATCTCCCGTTTTAGAGCTACAGTTAGGCAGAAAGGTACAGATGTCTATTATGCAAACATAACTGTTGGAGATAATTCCTGTGATCCCTCTGTACCTGAGGTCTCCAGTTGTAAAATGGCCATAGCAGCTTCACCTATTCTCACAGCATATTCTTGTTTTCTGAAATATTCAGGCAGCCTGGTAAAAGAACCATACATACACACACTGGGAAAATGATTAGCATAAGGTCTACACCTGGTGCTTATGTAAGGCATCACACTGATCATCACAGATAGAGAAAATGACTACAACTCTTGTACTATAGCAATGGTCTGGGATAAAAGTGTACACAGTCATGGAATTAAGGATGGCATCATACCGAATACTCAGAAGACACAGAAAATCTCTAAAGTACCACAATGAATTTTTCTAAACTTGGGCGTATTTTGCTATATGACTTTACCATAGCATTCAGTGACATGCTTTTGAAGAGAGATTATACAGTTCCTGTTTTTAAGCTAAATATTTAAAAGCTTAGGTGAACTAAAAGTGGCCGTTTGCATATATGAGTAAGGCATCAATGCATTATTTTCCAATCCCTTCCTACCGGACATAAGTGTGGGTGAATCACTTGCCTAACAGATTCTGGGGTGCAATCACGATTACAATTAATACAACTCTTGTTTTAAAAATTCCTTCAAAGTACAAGACTTTATATAGAACCTCAAAGAGGTTTATAAGGAGGAGGAAAAAAAATATTTCTCCTTACAACAGTGACAAAGAATGAGGCAAGAGTAAGAAAATTAAAATGATCATCTATCTGCCTATGAGTCCTCACTGACTTCCCATGGAGACAGAATTTCACCTTGTATTACATTTATGGATAGAAAAAATCCCCCAAAGGAGGGGAAACCAGTCTTGGTGTGGCTGGCTAACGTTAAGTCAACTTTAGAAATTGCTGTCTATCTTTTTGCCTTGTCAGCAGGTAACCTGGTAAAAGCCTAGGTTTATGTCTTTGAAGGCGTGCCCCACAATATCTAGGGACACATTACATTGGGGGTGCTGACGGCGAAGGGACATGTTTAACCTTGGTGGGGGGAAGAAGGGGAACTTAACAATAAGCAGTTTTCTTTTAAGCAGCAGCTGGTTTCTTGAACTTCACTTAAGCAGAGGAAGTAGCATCCAGCTGGGCTATTACTGTAACAAAGGCCTTGACTAGCACAGAAAAGGGGCTGGGCAGAAAAGGGAGGAAGAAGAAAATCTGCCTGTTATATAAGACACTTTGTATGCCAGCATAGTTTCTCAGACCTATTCATTGCTGGAATTCTCTTCTCCACTAAACTCATTGCTGCAGAAAAACTGAGGGCTCAAACAATTTCAAAGTCTGGCTAAAAGTGTTTTGAATAAATAAATAAATAAATAAATATTAACTAAAAATCATTACACTGCTTTATAGAATTCGAATATTTAGCATGAGCACTATTGTATTAAGTGCCATGTAAGGAGATACACTCAGAGAAGCTGTCCCCCCTCCCCCAGATTCTTGGATACCTTAGCAATATTTATTTTAGGTCAATCAAAAATAGAAAAGGAAAAAAAAAAAAGCAGGGTTGGAAGGGACCAAAACGAATGCTCAACAGCTTTGGAGAGCTCAGAATTCACCCTCGCCACTCAGGGGCAGTAATTCAGATGTGGGATTTCAGCTAGAATTTCAAACTCTCCTAAGTGGTCTTCCCAAATATTGCTACTACATGTTACTCTGACACATTCCAAGCAAAACCAAACTAAACATAAATTAGAGATGGCCTGGTAAGAAATAGTCCTGATATGAGAAGGTAAAATGTACATACATTCTAAAAATAAATGAAGATGATCTTTGCAGCCTGAAAGTAGCAGCTGAATTCCTGACAGTCCTTGTCCAAGAACTGATCCAAGTTCTTGAAGATCCACATTAGAAGAGATTGCCAACTACACACACAGAGTTTTAATCTTTGAATTGAGCTTCTTTCTAGGACGGACAACAACCAGTAACAGAAAAAGGATTACAAACCAAAATGCAGATGGAGAACTTCTGGCCAGTAAAATCCCCTGCTCCAGGGAGGATTGTGGAAGCCCACAGGTTCCTTGGGAAGACTCTGGGAGTGATCAGGGATGTGACTGGTACTGCAGACGTTTGTTATCACCACTTACACGTGGGTGACTTTTAAAGCTTTAATAAAGGGGAAATAAAACAATGATTTTCTGTGCTTCTGTGATCTTCAAGTAAAAACTCTAACATGGCAAACATAAAAGCCAAGACATTACACAAGCAATTTCCCATGTATCAAAACGAAAATGGGATGTACCCCTCAAAATGCCCAGATTATTCTTGACTATAATCCAGAAACTTCAAAGACAAAACACACAAGAAGTGGAAGTCTGGATATCTACAAAAAAAAACCACCACAATATATCCATTCTATCAGGCTGCTCCTAAATGTCAACAACTTTTGTGTCCCGTAATTTACAGCTGCGGAGTTCATATAATGGATTTTACAAGGGTTACGAGCTAACGTGACGCAGTCAGATAATAGTGGCTGGCTTAGCAGCAGCTTTGGCATTCAGATTCTTTGAGCCTGGACATGTCAGGTTATTAAACATGCATGTTATTCACTAGCAATGATCATTCTGGTCCAACATACATGACAGATTTTCCAATAATTCTGATGGCCTGAACACCAGTAAAAGTGTTTAAGCAATACATCCATTTTGCCTCTTTCATGTCTGTATCCACAAATGTGTACAACTGCATACCATTTTCATGAAGTTATTTGACAGTCAATGTGCTTCTGACACATCATGGGATTTGTTATAACACCTTAACACACAGTAGACTATTCATGAGCCTAAACCTGCAGAAACTTTATTTATTATGCTCCCAATGAATGAATTTCAGAGTTTTCTTCTAATGGCCCTTATTACTGTCACATTAAAATTTGCTTGCAATATCAAGGTGAGAAACCTTGTGGCTCTGGGCAGACTGCTCAAGTACACCCTGCATTCATGTACACACGTGTATGTGTGTGTGGTCCCCTCTAAGCCTAAATTTTACTGTGATTCTATGGCCTGTTATTTGACATTTAAAAAACTCCAAGGTATTAAAATGACTGGTTTAAAATGAAATTGATTCTGAAGACACAGAAAAAGCATGTGCAAATAAACAAGGGAAGTTAGAAATAGAGTTAACGAACAATCCAAAAGGTCAGTAGATATTATAAAAATGCCATTAAAAACCTTTCATCTACATGAACACATAGAAAAAAGGATTTGTTAAATGAAAATTAAAAAAAAAGTTCAAAAAGTTCCTTTTTTTTTTTTTTTTCCTCGCCTCTAGCATTATAATTATGATGACATTAATGACGAACACGTAACTACTTTCCACAGCACTGGCAAGAATGCGTAGGAATGGTTTAATTTTTCCACTGTTGTAAAAGGTCCTTCTCTCAGGGACTCCACTAAAGGAAATGCAGACACACTTCACAGTATGAAAAGACAGAAGGTCATTAAGATTCTAGCTGGGTAACCTCTACAGGCATCGATATTTACAATATGTGCATATTCCAAATTGTTTTCATTACTTGTTAAAAACAACGATGATAGTTATCTAAATTACTGATATAAGATGGTGCAAGTAATTTTAAGGCACAGTAACTTTCAATTTGTTAGAACCTGACTTCATAAAAACAAAACAAAGTTTGTTATAGCTTTGATTTCACAAATTTGAATGCACTCAATGCCAGTTTTAGATTATGAAGTCAACATCTTTCAGTTTTATAATGAAATTAGTCTTTGAGATTTAATGTCTAATGTTAAAAATATTTCTTTAAAAAGTTTCTTTTTACAAAATCAGATCTTAATTTGTTACATGCGTGACTTTTCCCCTATGCCACCCTTGGACTGCATGATATTTTTCCTTCCACACAAGCATGTCTATAAGAAGCCCAAACAAGTTCAGAAAGAGTTATATAACATTTTTTGCATTTTTGGGTACTATAATTAAAGCGATAAGATTATGGCAGAGATCCTAGAACAGATTAAGAGCAGAATTCTATGATGAATGAAAGTTTGGGTCATTAAAAGTGCAGACCTAGATTTTTTTTTTTTCTTGTTGTTAAACCACACAGTTCAACATCTAGGACATAAAATTTTGCACTAAACAAACACATTTATTGAAGGTCAGCAAGAGTCAAACAAAAAAGAGAAAACCCCCAAAATTCTACTAGCAAGCGTGATTGAAGACTTCTGTGCCGTACCTATTAAGATGGAAAGTAATAAGTGAAAGGACATACCTAGTTATGGTTTTAAGAAATTTACACTAATTCTTAAGGAAAAATACTTCTAAGAACTCCTGAGAGAGGTGACCTGGATGTACACAGAACCCAATCTATCTCTGAATTCAGGCAAATCACCAGTTTTATAGCTTTGCAAAGTTGTTGGAAGACAAAGCTTAATATTTAGTTTTGCATATGAAGTGGTAGAAATAGAAAGCTAAAAATCTTTGTGGTTTGAAAACTGGAAGAAAAATGAAGTCACCTAGCCTCCAGCATGTATAGTGTTGGTTTTCAGTGAGGACTCTTTCCATTGAAAAAAAATCCATGAAGCTTACCAATGTAACACACTGCTCTGTATTTTTCTTCCATTCTCTTCTAATACTCAGGTTCTACACAGACTTCTGTTGCAGCCCTCCTCTTACTGATGGCTTACAGGTAACATTTCCATGTATCATTATCATAAACCTTCAACACCAAGATTTCTTCTCAATGCCAATGAGTTTCAATCTATTTTTTGCAGTCCAAAGCATTTTTACAAGGTACTTGAATTGTTTCTCCGTACTGAGTCATATAAAAATGTAAAATAACATCTTCTATTAGTTCAATTAATGAATTTAAGTAGAACCCACGTTTAAAATAACTTCAGCAGATCTAGCTTTGATCTGTAATATGGTTTTTAATCACAAAGATATACATGAAAATTCACATAATATCAAGAAGGAAGCCAAGATTTTTTGGAGAGTGATGACAAAATTAAGAAGCCAACATCTTTAAACGGCTCCAGAAGTTTTAAAATTACAGAGACATTTAAGGGAAAGCTTAGGAAAATATCTAACCTGTGCGTAGTGGAAGCTGGACACTAAACTATCAGGAAAGAACTATGTTTCAACACAAGTGTATGTGCTTTGAGTACATGGATATACATACACAAACACATTCCTGCAAATGTTTTATACGTGTGGTTTAGCCAGAAAAACAGCAACGGTCAAACCTCTTTCATTCTCTTGAAGCACACTGTCCTGCCTCCTCTTTTCTGATTTAAAATAGGAAGCTGAAACTGTGCCAAAATGACAGTTAAAATTTTGTGCAAGTATGAAGTCAATTGGGTTCCAAGATTTACAGAAAATCACCTCATGATACACAGTTAAAATAGCAATGGAAAAGTTATGCATGCCTTTCATTTCATCTATTCGGCTTTCTTATTTTATCCATTTCATCCCACATACTAGCCTAACAGTGGGTAAGGCACAGAGTGAATGTAGCCAGCAGGTTAAGACTTGTATCTGTCTATCTGAGTCAGGCCTTGTTCAAACACAGAATGTCAAGACTGCAGACTTCAAAATGTAGCCATGTGCTTGGCAGTGATGCTAAGCAGAGCAGCGGTCTGGGAGCAGAGCTGATCCTGCCTGGAGAGCTCACAGTCCTGCGAGAAGATAGTGACAGGCAGTCACAGAGGATATCTGAGAAAATTCAGACAGAACTGCCTGAAGAAAGAAAAATATACAGGGACATGCAAGTTCTTGAAAGATCAACTTGTCTGGAGAGTGCCAACATCAGTGTATTATTATTATAAAACTGCTCTGCAGTCTCTGCTTTCCAAATTTATTGCTGCATTTGATAGACAGAATTCTACTGGTCATTTTTTTTTCTGGCCTTTAGAAATCCACATTCAGATATTTTACATTCCATTTGCGCTCAACAGTTATAAATGCTCTACTGCATTTGTATTTTTATCTACTGCTAGGTAACATACCGACTAATCCACGTAGTCTAATACTGTACAGAAGTGAAATAAAGACTTCCAAAGATGGACATGGAAAACTATGGTACCTCACCTTGACAGTATAATTGACTTATGTGTAAGAATTACTACTGAGGCTTCATTGACTATAAAACACTGGAAATAATAACAAATAAAAAATGAAAATCAAAACCAGCAATTGCATATGCTGCTCACTTATCCGCACTGTCAAAAGCTGAATTTCTAACAGATGACAAAATGACACATCTCATCTGCAGTGCATACTTCTGGTAATGGCAAAAAATAATAATCTGAAGGCTGATGTTTCTGATCCTTCTCAAGTCAGTGGGAATATAACCATTATCTTCAAAAGGATTAAAATTGACCCACAAATCTTGTTTTCCATTCTCCTGAGCAACTTAATAGTAATCACGAGAATAAAGAGTTTAGGGTCACATCTAAAGCGATTACAGCCACAAAACACCAGTGTGAATAAACCGCTCTTCAGATTTTCTTATTACTCTTTTAAGATGAAAATCCATTGCTACCTAGAAAGGCAGGGTTATCTGCAATTTCACAGCTGGCTTACTGTCCAAATAGCAAACTGTTACTGAGCAGATCAACAGTCTCTTTCCCACTTGCTGCCTCTCTGGCATCCATGAGTGTCAGGCAGGTTAGAGCTGCTTACTGATACAAAGGTTTTTTTGTTTTAATTTTTTTGCAGCTTTAGTTTTCAGCTCTGTCAGCAAGCAGATCCAATGCAAGGGCTCACTGGAATGGATGCAATAAAAGACTGTGTACTCCAGCAGCAGGGAACAGGGGGGTAGACCCTTTTTCTGCAGCAGCAGAACAGGCTCAGATCAGTGACCACACCTACCATGAAGCCACACTACTAATTGCTCAACATTCAAATAGGCTGGAAAAAAATACCGGTGTTTTGGTTTTGTACAAACATTTCAAACAATGCTTATATTCATTTTTTTTTCCTCTAATAGTTAACTGCATTTTTTCAGCTTCATTTAATTAAATGTAGTCATTCTAAAAAGAAACAACAACAACAATAACAAAAAACACATCCCACCATGCAAAAGTTGGGAAATATCCTGAAAAGATTTTTCATTGATGTATACATGACTGTCAGATACGGACCAAGCAGAATACAGATTTTCTGTATTCTTTCCATAAACATTCTCATTAGATGACAGACTGCTGCAGTAAAATGTTATACAACATTGTGAAAAACTATATGGTGCCATCACATGGTGTCTTGCTTTGATCATTATAAACCTGATTACAAGCTAAATAACTTTTATGAGCTCTGGATCAAATCACAATTGCAGCTATAACTTACGTAGCTTCACTTAATTGTTTTATGCAAACAGTGATAACATAAGAACATGAACTTTATTTTTTAAGATGTGGTTTTACAGACAGAGTTTTTGATACCTTTATTTTATTTTATTTTTCCTCCAGGCTGACTACAAAGACCTTCGAAGTGTAAAAAACATACAACTATAAGTACAGGTTTTGATAAGCAGTAAGTAAAAATGAAAAATGTTTATAGACTTAGTTGTACTGCTTACAGGTCAAAAATCTCATCCTATGCATACAAGCCTGAAAAAGCTTTTAAGTAGGTCCAACTTTTTTTTTTTTTTTTTTATTAAGAAAACAAGAAGAAACAGCTAGTGACACGGCGCGATTATCAGCTATGAAAATGTTGTTGGTATTTATGAACAGTTGATTGATGGAAACTTCATAAGTGTTTGAGAAGATATGGAAAATTCCTTTAAGCAATTTTGTTTCATTGCATATGCAAAGTTAAGACAAACTGCCTTTTCCTAAATAATGCATAGATAATGCATTCCCTTTGGATAATGAAAAGAGGATTGCAACCTAATTTTTTAAAAAGACCGCCCCTAATATATTTGGTTTGTATTCTTCTTATTATTTACTGTAATGAATAGTCACATGACACTCTCTCTCTTTACTCTCTGGTATGTAGATGTACTTAAATTTGAGCACTCAAAAAAAACCAAACACCTATCTTTCTTCTAATTATAAACTACTTTATTTCATTCTGTGTATCACAGAGAAGCATGCAGGTATTTATTTTTTTTTTTAAATCTTACTTATTTTAGGCTTTATCATCAGCATATTAAAGAACATAGTATATGAGCATCTTCTTGTTCACCGTGATCAGTATCTTGAAATCAACTAATTGGTGAGTTGTGTATTTCAAGACTGATGTCAAAGCTTCACATAATTAATTTTAAAATAAACGCAAAAAATAATATATGCTGTAACTCCCACTATATTTACCATAATCTCATTTTATAGCATTTGTAGTGTTACATGAAGCAAGGCAAGGAGAAGGCAAAATTTTTTCCTTTTTCAGTTCATTAATGATTAAAAACTACAGGCAGGCCATGAGAATCAAAATGACAGGCAAATGCAGCAAACTGCTACAGCAGAATGATGCAATAGGTGTCAGTTAGCTAGCAAGAATTAAAAAGAAATCTCAAGTTTTACTGGAAAATGAACACGCTCAATGTGATGTATTTCTAGCTCTGTAAGATTACAAAATATTGGACTTGTAGCCTGTGTTGTCGCAATGGTTTCATGTTGCATCTTCTAGCACTATTCCTGGACTAAAATGTGTCCAGGGAATGTAACATGCCATAACCTTGGCCTTATGCAATTTTTCATTCTAAGAAAAAGTATATTAATCATTTTAAAATGTTTTTTTGGAATTAGGAACAAAAGAGCAGTGGTAACAATTTGCATGAACGTAGTCTTTTGTGATTCAGTAAGTACACTAGCAGTGATTTGACGCTTCCTATTTGGCACTTTGTAGTCATAGTAGCCTAGCATTTCAAAGCAAACTTAGCTGAACTGACACAATTTCCCATGTGTTCAGTTCCATAGGAGAGAGAAATTCTTTGTGAAATTTTCCCCCACGTTCATCTTGAGGCTTCATGAAACTCCTTTGAAGTTTATAACCAAAGGTTTCTATAGGATAACAATTTACATAATTCAAAGGCGAGCTTTAAGGAAAGATCATAAACTTCCCTCTGTTAAGTTAACAGAGGCCTATACTTAGCGGAAAAAATAAAAAATAAGTAAAAGGAAGAATACTTTAAAAAAGGAGAATTTTCATTGTCATGTTTTTAACTAAGCATTTTACTTAAATCCTCAAATAATTTTATTTATAGTCTGTATGCCTTTCTGAAGCCATCAGCAATTTGACAAAGGCATTAACTTGCAAGCAAAACTTGTGGGCAGGACAAAAAAAAAAATGTAATTCTTCATTGCATCACGATAAGATCTGGGAACTTTTTTCATAGTTTAGATTTCATTATTCAAATATAACACAGTAAATTCAGTTTGCCAAGACACAATGTTCTCTTTGCTCTCTGGGAAATAACTTGAATAATGTAATTTAGCATTTGCTTCAAGAATACTTTCAGAAAGAACCCATAAGATCATATGTCCTTTAGCCTCTTCAAGCAGTAGCTTCCGCATTTCCTCAAAGAATGTAAACAAGTTTAAAAACAGCACACTAGTAATGGATAAAACATTACTTTTCTCTGGACAAGGCCAGTAAATAAACCTCTTTTTTGTCAATGCTATTTGCAGAATGATGTTAACCGTGCAACCAGATAATGGTTAACAAATTTTAATGAAGCCTGTATTGTGTATCAGAACCTGAACATGGTGATATTTTAGGTTCTAGGGAGCTGCCTGTGGCTTCTTAAACCCAAGTCATCAGTATAAATCCAGTTAAAAAGCAAAGTGAAACAATACTCAGATATTGGGTTACACATGTGGCTGAGATTATATGTTAGCCTAAGGGATATTTGAACCACATCGAGTGTTTTATATAATAATACAACATTGAACTGCACTGTGGAAAGCAGTTAATCTCTTTGGGCATATCACCCAGCAACAATTCTTTCTTAACTTTTCCCACAGATTCATGGCAAATTTCCAAAAGTTCAGAGGTTTTATGAGTTTAAGCCTCTCTAACTTCAGATTCCTATCTAAAACTCTGTGAGTTCTGATCCAGAAATCTCACTAGATACAATCTTCCCATTTCTTGTTATGCTAGAAAGCTCTGCAAACTTCCTTTCATATACTGTTGCAGTATAGCAGTTGCCATTAAAGGAATACTGTAAGCATGGATTGGATGTTTGTATATACAATGCATAAAGTGAACATGTGGCACATGCCTATAGGAATGAAAACTCAGTAATATGACCACCAAGTTTCTCACATCTGAATGCAACTGAAGAGAACCAGGAATTAAATACACCACGGGGTATACAGAATTTTAAACCCCTGAACAAAGACCCTTTTCCTGCCCAAACCTTGTTTCATTCTTACTCTTCAATTGTTTAAAAATACAAGTGAGATTTCTTGGATGTCCAAAGAAGATAATTAACAGCTTATTTAGAACATGTCCTCCTACTGTATGGGTCCACAAATGAACCTATGGGTTTTACTCATCAGTGTATCCAACAAAGCTACTATTATTTATGGAAGAGTTGTCAAAACCCAAGCTTTACGTTAAGAAATGCTCAGATAAAAGTGTTCAACAGTCACTGAAATAAATTAAAACCAAACACCAAAAGACAAAAACACCTTTACTTCATTTCTACCTCAAACAAAAGAACACTGCATACTGAAAATATAAAAGAGGATGTCATCACTCTTTTTATGCTTCTTAGTTAAGTCTAACGCATTATATGCATGATGCCTTTCGGTTTTGGCATGACATTGCCACCTGTGTTTTGCTGCCTATGTTCTTGATGGGAATCCACAAGACACTGTAGCATTTATCTCTTTCTTACAGTGCCTTAGCTCTCAGTGATAGAAAATATAACTTTAGGACTGTTCTATCAGGTTCATTATGTATCATTTACCTGTATTATAGCTTACAATATTTTTGGTATCTACTGTATGCATGAAAATTCATTATGGAAAGCATATCAATCCATTTGTTGGGAATCCTGGCTTTCTCTGAGAAACCTCAGTATGTTTAGTTGCTACTAAGGTGGTCAGATACAGTATTTCACTGTTGTAAAAGAATACGGAGAAATAATGCAGCTACAACAGTTTAGAGAATTGTAACGCCTTAAACAGTACATTCAGACATATCATTATAAAGAAATAATATAAATATTCATACTGCACTCTAGGATCATCTGTTTGCAGCTGTGGTATTAAGAGGACTTTCCCACCACAAAGTAGAACACACAGTGCTCTCCAACATATACATTTTTTAATATATTTTTTCACTATTCTATATAGGTTTTCTATTTTAACACAATCCACATCACATGCAAAAATGCCATCTCATTACATGCAAGAACACCATCTTCAGCTCACGGAAGTATATCTCCTGACACTGAGATAGTATTCTCAAAAAATGTCATGATATGCTTTACCCTATGCCTGCTTTCTCCCTGGACATCATCTTTGGTACTGCTAGAGACAGGATACTGGCCAAACAAGCCTTTGTCTGTTCTTACATTACTACGTTTACTATGTTTTATTCAGTCCTCCACAAGATCAGAGCCTCATACTGCCTTTTATGTGGCCTTCTGTACAAATTAGCTTTCCAAAAGCAGATAAAAAATCTAGCAAGAGGTTAAAAATTCACATTTAAAGAGAAAAATTACAGGAGCATACAGAATTAATGAAAACTGATAAATACATGTGAACACCTTAACCAACATATAACATTCTCTGCTCAATATATTTTCATAATCCTTCCTGAAAATGAAGCTCTTTATAATTATCCCTTGATTCATGTAAGCATCACACAGATTTTTCTTTTTTTTGTATGTTCTATATGATAAACATGAGTTACCTGAGCCAGGCTTTTCCAATACCTATTGAAAGTCATTATTCATACACCTCTCTTCACTGTCTGGATTTCTGTAGTTCTATAAATGCATCAGTGACCTTTAAAAGCATTAATTGTGTCTACTTTATCTTCCATACCTTCCTGTTTCCAGGACATGTTTAATTTTTGGCAAAGCATATGCTTCACAGACCTGCAAACCCCGGTAATTCACAAGCGTGAATTAATCAGACAACATGAAATTCTGCCCAAAATTCTGCCATCAATTTTAGCCATCATCTGAAATGAGTAAAGCAGCACAGAAAAGAACAGCACCTCTTAACTTCAAGACATAGATCTTTCTGCAATTCAGGATGCGGTTTTAAGGGTCAGAATTTTGTGTAATTATTTTAATACTGGGTTTCTGAAAACAGAAAATAAGAAATGCCATAGATTTTTGAGGAAACCACTTATCAATTGGAGTATTTGAAATTACTTATCATGTGTGATTCTGTGAAGTTTTTTATGAAAACTTTATATATAGAAGCTTAAAAATGGGTTCCCTTCATCCTTCAATTGGATGAACAGAAAGTTAAATACCTAATAGACCAATTTTCCTTCTTGAGCTCTTGGCAAGGTATGCATACTCTAAAAGGAAGAATTGTAACAAAGTCTGTCTTGGATGTATTAAGGGTAAAATGGGGTAAACTTTCTAGGTCACAACTCAGAAATTAACTTAAAGAAATATGCAGGCTTACTATTAGCTAATACTATTCCACAATTAAAGTAGTTAAGTTTGTAAGCTAACCTTCAGAATGCCTTCCATGAACACTCAGTGCCCTTGTAATATACTACCTTTTAAAGTAGAAAGTTTTTTTTCTAGTAAAACTACTGCTATTATTTAAACTATTTAAAGTGGTGTGATTGGATTATTATTATTTTTTTAAAGAGTCGTACCTTTCCTTCAAAACCTCGTTAATCCTTAGAGGATTTAGATGTCTGATTGTAATAAAGCTAAACTTCCAGAAATAAAGAGTCTCTGTGCATGGGAAAAAGGCTTACAGTTATTAAATACACTGTGGGATGCAGGAAAAGATGGATTAGTAAGCATGATGCAGGAAAAGTAAAACATTTATGCTACACTGTGTAGGAAGAGAAAGACTGTGAGCAAATTAAGTAGAGGATTTCCCTTTGGAAAAAATACATTAAAACACTATTTGGTACTAATTTTCTAACATAACAGACACGATAGTAGAATATATTCTGAGATCAAAATACACATAATTAATCTTTAAGTAATAATGAGAACATATTTATTATGAAAAGGAACATTAAATGAAATTCACAACTCTCTACCTCTTTCCATTCCTGTTTATCATAGAATGGTTTGAGCTGGAAGAGACCTTAAAGACCATCCAGTTCCAACCCACTGCCATGGGCAGGGACACCTCCCACCCACAGGAGGATGTAGCCCAAAGCCCCATCCAGCCTGGCCTTGAACACCTCCAGGGATGGGGCATCCACAGCTTCTCTGGACAACCTGTGCCAGTGCCTCACCACCCTCTAAGTAAAGAATTTCTTCTGAATATCTAATCCAAATCTACCCTTTTTCAGTAGAAAAACATTACCCCTTGTCCTATCACATGCCCCTATAAAAAGTCTCTATCATTCTTATGAACCCTCTTTTTGGTATTGAAAGGCTGCAATATAAGGTCTCCCCAGAGCCTTCTCTTCTCCAGGCTGAACAACCCCAGCTCCCTCAGCCTGTCTTCATAGGAGAGGTGCTCCAGACCTCTGGTCATCCTCGTGGCTCCCTGGACCTGTTCTAATACGTCCATGTCCTTCTTGCACTAGGGGCCCCAGAGCTGAAAGCAGACTCCAGGTGGGTCTCACAAGGGTGGAGTAGAGAGGGAGAATCATCTTCCCTTGATGTTCTGGCCATGCTGCTTTTGATGCAGACCAGGATATAATTGGCTTTTGGGGCTGCAAGGGTGCACTGCCCGCTCATGCCCAATTTTTCATCCACCAGTACCCCCAAGTCCTTCTCTGGACTGACTGGTTTGTAGTTCCTAGGGTCTTCTTTTCTACCCTTTTTAAAAATGGGAGTGATGTTCCCATTTTTCCAGTCACTGGAACTCCACCTGACTGCCATGACTTTTCCCATACAATGGTGAATGCGTAGGCAGCTACATCTCTCAGCTCCGTCAGGACACTGGGATGTGTGTCATCAGGCCCCTTACACTTACAGATGTTCAGGTTCATGAGGTGGTCTCAAACCTGATCTTCACTGGCAGTGGGAGGGCCTTTCTAAAGATGATTGTACGCATTTAAAAGTGACTGTACATATTTTTA
Source organism: Netta rufina (assembly GCF_964035555.1). Taxonomy (NCBI): domain Eukaryota; kingdom Metazoa; phylum Chordata; class Aves; order Anseriformes; family Anatidae; genus Netta; species Netta rufina. The sequence goes on from NC_140125.1 coordinate 39,345,666, forward strand.
GACACAGAAAGTGGAGAATGGAAAAATAAAGTGTTTCACAGGAGTTCATTGCCATTAGGTATAAGATGAAATAGCAGAATCCAAGCATTCTAACTTTTACTGTCATGATCTCCCAGTTGCTAAGCACTCTTTACATTCCTATGAACTACCCTGTTATCAGCACACCCGGAGCTTGGACATAGTCTTTGTAGAACCACTGCAGTATTATCAGCTTTCCTCAGTCTTGAACAATTATATTTTAACAACTGATCAGTTTATTAGGACAAAAAAAAAAAAAAAAAAAAAAAAAACACAGAAAATGTTAATGTACATGTTTTACAGATGCTGTTTCTTACAGATGCTATTAGTGGAAATTGTATATGTTCCTTATACAGCAGTTCAGCCCTGGCTTACAGACACTGTAGAACCACAGTCACGCAAGTGACACATCACTTGCTCTTCTCCAGAGAGTCATTTCTCTTAACTGCTAAATTGTCATTATGGATTGACTTCCTTGTCATCTTTTACAGGAGATAAACAATGCACTGAATACTTCTGAGCTTACAGAATGGCCTTGGACCCACCCTACCGGGAACACAAAGAAACCCTTTACACATTTCACCACACGTAAACAGAAGGCTAAGCACCACTATGCTTAGCCCACTGTAATTAAGCAAGAGCAAACCCCTCTGTGATCAAAAAAGTGCATGTGTGTGTGTTGCTGCTAAAAGTACTCACCCAGTTCCAAAACTGACATAAAATGGCAGACACTCAATTTCCTTTAAAAAAAAAAAAAAAGTGTAAAAGTAAGCTTGATTATGGCGTTGTTTTGAGAAACATAGATTAAAAGTCAAATTTAAATTACACCCCACTCAAGTCTGGCCTGCTTCGCACATGGTGCATGGTGCAGATGTCCCATGCCAACAGTAAGATTATTCAGTCTAGCCTACAACTACATATTAAAATGTGAGATAAGTCTGAAATTAAAATTCTCACTCTGTGTAAATCTTTAAAAAAAGCAACAAATTCTTTAATATAGACGCACACAAAAAATGTTTTGTAAGTTCCACTATTTTCCCATGGTGAAATTCTCTTGTGTGCAATCACCATTTACTAAGCCTACTGTTGTTGCAATAAAAAGAACAAAAGAAAACAAAACTACAGAACAAGCAACTAAACAACTTGCCTTTAAGTGTCCAAATGAATCTCAATAAGAATAATTTCCTCCATTTAGAAAAGAAGCTGAAGAAGAATGAAATTTTATACACAGTTTTCTTCTTCCTGACTCTCCTTCTGGGATGAGCTAGGTGTTTACTTGTAGGAGCAACACCTAAAGATAGGTTTTTATTATCATGAATTCATTGCTGTATTGAGCCCATTAGAAATAAATGGATGATTACGTTTTATGACTGTAAAATACAAGAAAAAAAGCCCAAAGGGTACCTGGACAAAGGACCAGTAGTAGGTTCTCATAGGTTATATACTTAGTTCTCTCTATTGAACAAATCAGGGAGGGGTGTCAGGAATCCTGCATCAGGTCTAAAGATGGACACAAGACCTAGGTGAAGAGGAGGGGCAAAACAGAGGGTCCTAGCACATGGCTGCAGGGTGAGAGACAGTGCTACAAGCCCATCAGGCACATTTATTTCAAGGGCTACTGCCGCAACATGGATTACCCTTATCTTTCCTACTCCTCTCTCCCAAGACAAAACTAAACTAACTGCTGCAATCCAGCCTTAACCTGCAGGATTTTATTTACAGCAACACTGCTCAGTTATCCTGCTGGATGAAGATAGGTACTCAATCCCCAACAAAGTTATTAGATTAAGAACATCACATAAGGAACCAACTAGTATGATGTTAACACAGCCATAAGACAACACTTACACGAGGATTTTGTAGACACAGTAAGTGATGGATATTTTCCAGTACCTTTCAAAGTCACCTACTACCTTTGCCTTGTTTGGATGACAGTATGCCCAGTTCCTCTGATCTCTGCTATAGCATGGTGTACAAGACAGACTTGCCGGGAAAGTTACTGGCAAAGCTTATGGTAGATACTCTTAAAACTCTTCCCCTCAAACATGCCTCAACTGGAGAAATATTTTTTTTTTCTCAAGAGGAAAAGTGTGCAGTATGTAGTTTCAGCTACTGTGTCCAAGAGATATGAAAACAGTACTGAAAAAGGCTCTTAGCTCCACCTGTTTTCCTAAAAACCTCCTGTCTGCACATGATCACATCAGGATTAAAATCATGAAGTCAAATTTTACACTTGGCTACACTAAGATATATCTAACACAGTCAACTACTGGCAGCACTAACTCTAAAACCCTAATATGCAGGCATGAGGACCAGGGTAAGTAAAATCAGTACACACTCCAGCTGGCCATCACCTATAATATGACAGCAGTTACACTGAATTGTGGCCACAGATGCTGAATCGGGGCTCTTCCCAGCACTGTTGAGGCCTCAGTTGGTTACAGCAAAGCAACCCGTGGAGCCGCAGCTGCACCACTCACTTTTATACATGCAAACTAGGAACAAGCCCTAGCTTTGAGAGGGTGTGAAAGAGTCCTGTTCAGTTTGGGTGCTACATCACAAAATAAAAGTCTTTCCTGTCTGAAAGAGAAGCATTTAGACTCTTCTGATTGATGCCTTCTCTATGCTGGAAGAGTAATTTCTCCTGCATGCCCTTGATGAGTCTGGCGGCACTGATAGCCTGACTTGAAGTTTAACACTAAAAGGACTAATGTGAACAATGAGGCTTCAGTGAGCTAACCAGGCTTTAATAATCCTTCAAGAACAGCTAGCAATAACTGAGCAGCATAATAGCAAGTTTCCCAAAAGCGGGTCATCATGCTGGAAACAGGGGCTTGTGTGTGTGAGAGACAATGATTACAGTATTTAATCATCAGCTTCACCGTTCCAACTATTCTTGACCACAGTGTCTACTTTCAGACAATACACTGATCGCAGTCAGTGAATTTATGCTTGTGTGGCAGTCAATCAGAAATCTAAATTTAACAAGTATGGTATCCAAATTTTTGAAAAACCTTATTCGGCCAAAATTTCATGTATTTACATGACTTTGTGATGGTATGAGTCATCACCAGATATCACTAACTTCTAGTGCTTCATGACATACTCCAAAGAATGCATACCCATTCACTGTATTTTTTTATTTTTATTTTTTTTTACGATGTGGACTGATTGTAGAAACTAGTTGGGAATAAAAAGATCACTATTACTGTGCATATTATGTGTATATACACGCATAATACAATTAAAATATTCAAATGAATTTTGAATATAAATATAAATGGATATAAAAAGGTACCATAACATACACGCTTTCCTATGATTTTATTCTACATTGTTCCCACAGTTGACACTAAGAAATCTTTGAAAAAAAAACATTTAGATTGTATTAAAATGTTTTGGTATTGAAGTAGCTAAAAATTCAGAAGCTAATTTAGTCTTCTGTGTCACACATGTACAAATCCAGTGAAGCAGGGATAATAATGAACAGAATTGGACCCTAAAACGTTCTAATTTGACACTAATCAGTAATAAAAGGCAATGCAAACTTGTGCTAAACTGATTACACCCATATAGCAATATCTGTATAATGGCTTTAGCTGCTTAGCAACGAAAGTACAAGAATACCAGATAAAATGGATTATAAACTCTGATTAGTCCCAGATGAATGTTACAGTGGCCCGTCAGTTAGGTTAATTTGCACTGTATATCATAAATGACACCCCTCTGAGCTATTACTACAGAAGACATTTACTTTTCTGTACAAATACATGTAAGAGAAATAAGACGTGCTTTTACATTACCAAAGACAGTTTTGGTTAAATGGTACAGTGATTCTTCTCAAATTAATTTAGACAACATGACTAAAGGGCATCATAAACATATGATTCTCTTTCCTTTAATGTTTTACATTTTCTTACACCAAAACAAACAAGTAAACAAAAACAAACAAAAAACCACATCACTTTAAAAATGAAACTTCATTTCATACAGTTTGCAGCATTACACTTTTCCATACTGGTTCTCGTACACTATAACAATGTACTACTGGACTTTCAAAACCTCTTTGGAAACATTTAAATACAAGCCATAAGCAGAAGAAATACTGATTTTTTATTTTTATTTTTTTTTACTAAGAGGAGTCTGATTCAGAGAGAGGCTCAGAGATTTGGCAAAAACAGAAAGTAGAGAGCATGACTGCTGAAACTGAAACAAAATCTCCTAACTCTTAGCTTTAAAAACTTCAGCCTTCTAGCACTACCCAAAGTGTGCTAGACACCCTGCAAACATACAAAGAGGAACAGTACCTGAACCACAGTACCTACAATCTAGGATAAAGCAGCAGTATGCCACTAGCCACATGACAGTTAAGAGATCAACATAGTGGTAATAGGGTCATTGCAGCCTATTTGTAGATGTCTTTCAGTTCAGCCACCATCACGTAGCGAATCTCTAACTTATAGCACTAGAACACATGAAAAAAGCAAATGGTCTCGCAGGTCTGCTCAGAAACTATGCACAATGCATAGACAGGCTGTAATTAACATGCAGCCGATTGTACAGGGAAAAATGGTTTTCGGGGTGGTATCCAGTCTAATGATTTATCTGTAGAAACCTTTCTGACTTATTTTAACCTTTATTCAATTGTTGTCTCTAATAGAAATAGCCATAATGCTGACTAAGGGCCCTGAGTTATGCAACTCCTTATCATTCATTATGAACACTGCTCTGTACTTGCAGAACACTGTAGTACTCTGTACTATGTATACAAAGCAATTTTGTTGAAGATAGTAGTCTGAATAGAACAGGTGAGCACTAGTTCCAAAGTTAATTAATTTCATGAAGTTGGATAAAAAAGCAAATGGCAGATGTTAGAAGCAGTAGCACTATAGTCTTCTAAATTTATAATGAATTGGAGAATTTATCATAATGAATTTGGACAAGAGAACACTGAGAGGGGACCTTATCAACGTATACAAATATCTGAAGGGAGGGTGTCGAGAAGATGGGGCCAGATTCATTTCAGTGTTGACCAGAAACAGGACAAGAGGCAGTGGGCACAAACTGAAACACAGAAAGTTCTGGCTGAATATGAGGAAACTTTTCTTTACTGTAAGGGTGATAGAGCACTAGAACAGGTTGCCCAGTGAGACTGTGGACTCTCCTTCTCTGGAGATATTTAAAACTTGCCTGGATGCAATCCTGTACAATGTGCGCTGTGATCCTACTTGGCAGGGGGGTGGGACCAGATGATCTCCAGAGGTCCCTTCCAACCTCAACATTCTGTGATTCTGTGAATTATCATGATAAATCTTCCACTGTCCTGAATACTTCCAAAAGCATTTACTTTCTAAAGTATTTATTAAGATAATTTATTATAAATTATAGTGTGCATACCTATATGTATATATATCTCACAAGGTGCATGGATGCGGTGTCAGCAGTATTGTCATGCTCCTTACTAAAAACACTGAGAGCCAGAATACAGAAGAAAAAGAGAAAGTAAGAGGAATAAGTGAAAAAAAAAAAGATGCAAACAAGAGTAGTCTTGAACCTTTCCCATCCCCATGTCTGACTTCTTTCCCGTAAAGAACACAAGGTCCTGAATAAATCAAAGATGATGATAAGCAATGGGCAGTTCTTAAAAAATGTTATACCCTGTATGCTGAGTTTTGTGCAAGTTTTACTCCGCAAGAGTCATATATAGAATGCAGTATTTGTCATTTACATCCCAGCAGACAGACCACAAGCAATGTTTGTAAATCTACATTTACATATGAGGCCTCTGAAAACACTGATGGATGCATTGACCATATTCTAGCCAAAAGAGAAAGGATATGCTCCCATACCATATGAGCATTGAAAAATACTATCCATCTGTGATACAGATTTGTAAGATATGCTTCATTAAAATATGGAAGCTCCTTACACACAAAATCACGAATCAGTTGAGGTCATGCCAGTCAATCTTAAATTCTTTCATTCTTTCTAATGTGCAGGAATGGGTCACTGAGCTCATACCTCAACTACTGCAGACAAAACATCATATATCAGCTTCACGCACACTATCCCAAGGTTTGGAACAGAACCCAGCTCTCTTGACTTTCAGGTCACTGCAGAAGGCCACAACACAATCCCTAAAGTACATTTGAATACATATAATTTAAATATATAATGTTGATTTGATGGGCTTAAAGCAAACTGGTTTGATCAAAGTTATCTTTTGGATTAAGAAGGAAAATGAAAAATATCAGTCCCAAGAATATTTCTTTAAAATAAAATAATAAGTTATAAATTAAATTCAAAGACAATTGTAAAAAGATAAGTTATTTCCCCTGATCTATATAGTTCATCTTACTGAGCTAAGTGAACAGGAGACAGAAATTGAACTTTATCTATATAAATAAATTTATAGAACTTTATTAGTCTTTCCACTGAAGGCTCCATTTCTGAAAAGCACATTTAATTCTCTGGAAAATATTAACATGTGCATAGCTTTGATATTATTTGAGTGAAAGTATATGCTTATAGTTAAACAGGAGTATTTTGATGAATTGAAGCCACAGTATGATTATGGTATGATTATATAGATTATGGTACTAATCTTGATTCCAGTTAAATTATTATTGTATTTAAAGTAGTGATGCATGTAAACCAGTTTTGATCACAATATTTGTTATTTGCAGAATTTTCATCTGCATTAATAAGAAGCTGGATGGGACTGAGAAAAGTAAATTCAGATATGTAAAGCAAAAAACACACTAGTAGGTATGCTTGTTAATAGACATTATTCAGCATGATTTCTGAATTCCAAGGTAATTCTTATTTACTGTGCTGACAATATCATCATTTAGTAAATGCTACTAATGAAAAACATGCTCTGCAAAAGAAAAAAAATAATACTGAAGTGCACTTACTGTACAAAGCATGATAGGCAACTTTTCTTCCTTATTACTAAAGGAAGATACTGCAATAAATAAAGTTGAATTCATACATTTACATTTTTGTGGAAGAGGAACAAAGCAAGTAACATTATTACACAAAGCAAACCTCTGAGTGCTTTAGCAATGAATACTGAGTCAACATCCCCACTATATCAGGGTGTATATGACAAATAAGCTCTACTTCAAATGTAAAATTTAATTCCAGCACTTCAGGGACCAGTTCTGCAAAACACAGCAGCCATGGTACAGCATACAACTGCAGTGTAAGTATCTAGATACTACTGTTAAACACATTTTAAACTCTATTGTACAATAGCCTTTGTCTCGGTAAAGCTATTTTAACCATAGACCACGGTTGTTCAAGTAAGTTTTTCAACCTGTTTTTCCGCTGAACCCAAGCAAATTGCTCAGTGGCTACTTGACTTGGTACAGTTTCATTTGTGGTCATTCATAAATAATTTATAGCTTTAATAGATGCATTAATTTTTGCTTTTATATACATTTTTTTTGTTGCTTCTTTATAAAGACTTCTTTACAAATTGTTCACAGGCCATGTTCAAAAAAACCTTTGATTTTTTGACTGTGGACTTTTAATTTGATTAAGTATCACTAGCTGAACTTTTGGTTGTTTGATAAGAGTCACTGGCCTGTGATTTCTAATTCTATGAACTACTTAACTATCAGTTCCTCTGAGTTCAAGCAAAACCACAAACTATAGTCTTGTTATATTCATTGCAAGAGTGAAGCATCTCAGTTTCTCTGGATAAAAGATCTGGGAAGAGAGAAAACGACGAGAATTTGTTCCTTCAACAAATGGCTTCGGAGAGTGAGAAGGAAGACAAAAAGCATGACCAAAAAAAAAAAAAAAAAAAGGAGAACAGATGAGAAATACAAATGGGAAGAAATCTCCAGGAAACCAGAGGAGTAGCAGGAGAAACTTCTGGCATAATTTGTTTAATGTAAAACTCATCTTTACTGATGTTAAATGATTTACATCAGGCAAGTGATACATTTATTTGCATTTCAGAGAGTGTGGTCTGCTTTAGTCCTGAAGATGCCTCTCTTTTCATGGTTTATCCCTCAACCCTAGTACAATCTTTCTATTACTTTCTTCATCTTAAACCTTCATCGTGTTCAGTGACAGTAGTACAGTTTAAAATAACATTAAAACATTTATATGTTCATAGATATATTCAAATGAAATAAAAGTCTCAATAAGTGAAACATCCTTCCGTAGACAAACTGTAGGTGGAAGAATGTTACACATTCCTGGGCTGTTTTCTGTGTTAACTTCAAAGCATATAAAACACCAATGGAATTTCAGTATATTAGGAACTGTTAAACCATATTAAGCATTTGTTTTAAGAACATTTGAACACAGTATAATCTTGATCCTACCAACCATTTTCCTCTGGCTTTCTCACTGCTGTATTTATCTTTCCTGACAACTTTGCTTGGAGTTATTCTAATTGCAGCTTTTCTGTAATTCTACACAATTACTGCACTTGTTACTTTGTGCCATATGCATTTTTGATTATACTATGAGTATGGCTGTCAATATGTAGGTATTTATGTAAGTGCATGCATATGGTTATATGCACGATTAGTAATGCTTATTTTTGTTCAAGATGCAAATTTAGTAATTCATTTAGTCTGACAAACTTTTGTTTCCATGAAATTGACTTAATTACTCAAATGTAACACCTTAATAAAAGAAAAAATACCAAAATGTTGAGTCTATATGATGACTGGTAAGCAAAAGAAATTGCTTTGTATGTTATTTAATATATACATTGAAGTCTAAACTTATTCCCTACAGGTCAAAAACTGATCCTGTTGAAATAAATGGCATATTTAGTTAGACTGGCAAAAGTTCAAGCCTTAGTGCTTTGAAATAGTGAACATTTTATCAGGCTTTTCAAAAATAAAGGGTTCCTCTGTAAATTCAATTATATACAATTGATATTCTAGGTGCAATACATATTCACCTTGTGTATTTATTGTACACACAGCTCTCTGGGCAATCAGATAGAAAACTGTCAGATCAGGTGAATGACAAGATAGAAATAAGGGATTAAATACAGAAATAGTCTGAATACAATGGGTCTCAAACACTTTGACAGGATTCAGAGACACCAGAGTCAAGTCAGCCACACCATCCAAATATTTGTTTACACTTAAGAAGCAAATCCAAAACATGTGCTAGAAAGAGGAAATCTATAAGAAAAAATTATTTGTCCCAATGAATACACGATGAGAAAAGGCTCTCACTATCAGTTCTTTCTGGCCTCCCTTCTCCCTGCTGCTCAAGTACATGGGTATTATTAGCATTATAGGAGGTATTTGATAAGCAGCATACTGTTGCCTTTGTTTTTTGAATATTAACTGCGTACTACATAGCACAAGAAAATTGAAAAGTGTTCTGACAATATTATTTCTGAAAAGATCATTTTTGAGTTTTTACTCTGATAACTGGATGTTAAAAACATTTGTACTTAATTCAACAAATGATATACCCTATTGGTGTACACAAGAAACACAGAAAATGGCACCTCACTAGTTTTTTTTCTGTGATTGTTATTTACTTATTTATTTTAACTCATTTACTGCCATCTCCTGGTACTTACAAGGTAATAGTATTTCTGCTATTTAACAGCAGCCAATACTCTCCCATTCAGCACTACTGAAAAGGCAAAATCTTCTCAGAAATGTTTTCGCAATATCATTGTACTACTTATGTTGCTATTCTTTATTCTGGAAATCGCAAATACTGTTCCTTGGGCAGAAACCTGTAAAAGGTTCATGTAGCTTACCTTTGTCTGGAAGCAGCAGTAAAGTTGTGTTAGGTATGGATGTTTCCGTGCTAATGCCAGAATTCTCTTTTCTGTCATTGTGCAATCTACGTCATCATCTTGAAGTATGACATCTTTTTTCAAGACTTTCACTGCGTACACTTCATCTTTTCCTTTCAGTTCAGCTAACATTACCTACAGCAAACAAAAAATACATTTGCACACAAACACACATTACAGTGCATTAACATACATGAGACTGCACAGAAGTTTGAACGCACTGAAAATAAAAAGATTTGAAAATAATGCAATGGTGCAGTGACAATTACCTACTTGCCTAGATGAAATTTTATGTTTATGAAATAAAAAGTAAATCAGTACAATTTTAGAGAAAGATTTAAATTCCTTAAATTTGAAACAGATCACATGTATTTTGTTTGTTAGGTCAGAATGCAGAGGATAAGAAGTTTTTAACCCCTCATTTACATACCTTAATGAGATCTCAAAAAAAAATAAAAAAAGAAGGAACATAAATTTACTTCCTCCTGTTGTCTCCCATTTTTGTTAGTGATACTCGTGCGTGATGAACCTGACATACAATCCCACTTACTATCCTGGCCACTTCAGAATTCTTGATTTTAATTGCTGTTGTTATTTAAGGTTCAAGTCCTACACTCTATTAAGGTCAGTTCTAGTTTGGAGATAGAGTAGGCTTCAGAGGACAGATCAGAGAACAGGGAGACTCAAAAGAGCTGCCCTGTCCCCTTTGCATGTGCAGTTCTCATAGCCAGGAGGGAAGAGTACTTGTGAAACAGATTCACATTTCAGTCCTCCTCTTAGATTCTATAGTGAAGATAAAATCTGTAAGCACCGTAAATAGAGCGATTCCCTTTCTACCCTCATCAATTCCATATTGTAGGATAATTCACCTATCTGGTGAATTATGTCTTGGCTGCATATGTAGTATTTTCAGCAACTTTTTAACCCTCCTGCACTCATCATATCTGACTAGAAATGCTTGAGTTCCTTTTCCTCCAGCACTGAACGTATCTACCAAAGAAAAACAAAGAAAAACAAAATTGTTCAGTGAAATAAGTAAATTTGAACTGGTTGAACTGGATATTACCTAGAGAGGGAATGAACTCAGAACTCCACAACATTATTCCATGTCTGAATTTTCCTGTTTGACCACAACTATTTGCCTTGTTGAACAGTACATATGCAACTGTATGTATGTCTTTACTTCATCACTAATATCCTGAAACCGTGAAGCACTGACATTTTACTTCAAAAGGCTTGACCTTTTACTGTAGTGCGCTAAAGCACAGAAAATTCCAGCTGATGAGCAGGTTGATACTCATGATCACCAGAGTAAAGGCGGCTTTTACCCAATGTGTAAAGAATGTAAGGAAACCGCTAGGGTGGAAACACTTTCTGAATATCAGTATGAGTATTTTCCAAACAGCACAGTCAAAAATAGCCTGCACACCGGGAGGGGAAGAGGGGGAGGAAGGCTACTTACCTTGCCAAAACTGCCTTTCCCCAATACTTTGATGAAGTTGAACTCTTCAAGGCCTATTCGCTTGGTCTGGGCTTGCTTGACCTCCCCATTTTCACCATTTTCCCCAGGTTTGTTAAGCTGGTTGTCTGCTGACGTTGTAGCTGTTGCCCTGTGTTCCTCTCCTCGGTTGTCAAATGATAATGCTTTCCTAATGTTGTTTTCCAGCTCTTTGATTTCTGTGAAAATGTGAGAAAGTTTTAACTAAACACCATAAAAACAATGTGTCAGTCTGTGTAAGTTTGGGGCACAGACATTCATCATCCTTGAATACTGTGCAAAGCGTTCTGTGGCTAAGAATACATATTTAGCAAACTGCTTCTCGGACCTCACAATAATCAGCCAAAAAGCTGCTGTAGCAGGAAGGGTGGCCTTTTGAAATGAACTTAAGAGAATGACACATCCGAAACTCCAACGATAAGTCAGACTAGTGGCCAAATAGTTGTTTTAGTGATTTTTGGGTGTTCCTGTATCACGGAGTAGTACTTTGTTTTGAATCCCCTATATCTTCCTGCAGCACTTACTCATCTTCCTGCTTAAGTATTTTAGTCATTTCTTCAAAAGTTCAAAGGATAGTTGGGTGTCCCAGCCCTTGGAAGTCAACATGAATGAAAAAAACTTACTCAGCTCTAGCTCTTACCAGATAGCTGTCAATAAAGTATTTGACAGCTTCCTAGTGCCACTTCAAATAGCAATTGTGTAGATTTGCTAAATGGCTCTCAAGGCTTTTAAATTTTAAAACACACTGAATCCTGGTGATTAAGGGATGTCAGAGTTTGCCTCAAATTTTTACATAGTACTTCTGCCTGATGGCCTTGGAAGCAAATACTTTCAAGGACAAATAAAAAAGTGAAATTTAAAAGAGAATTTGGACAAATTATTTGCTTTTATTTTAACCAAAATATCAGATATTTCAAAAATATTATTTAACAAAAAGTTGCCTGTAAAACCAAAAGGTTGAGAAATTTAAATCAGTTCTGGACTCAGAGGCTTATAGTACTTATACCACAGAGCTTTGGAAGTTTTCTTCCTCAAATTAAGGATGAGAAATTACTCAACTGTAAATAATTTCCACAGAAAGTAACACAGAAGTATCCATCTTCCTTCGCCTTGGTGTAAAGATTTTTCATTCACCAGTCTACACACATGATGATACAGAAGATGCCTTCACAGACATCTAATTTTTGAAAACACCAGCCAGATCAGATTCTAAAAGTGCTGCTGACATACATGTTCTCTCAGGCTGTTCAGATCAAGAAATTGAAGTCATATCAGTGACAATTACAATATTTGTCTCCAGATCCTCTAGAGAAGATGCAGAATTGGATGGAAGCTTTTATTATCACAAATGTTCACTGTGGAATTGCAATTTTATCTCAGAAACTTATTAAAAGATGGAGGCTTTCCAGACAGATAAAAGCACTCTCAAGTTCAGTTGTACTACTTAAAATGTTATCACTCTTACAATAGCACACTCTCCTTCCATAAAGGCACTTAGTCAGGCAACGACTTGCCTGGCAAAGTTAAAAATATTTTAAGATGACTGCTTTATAATTTTACCTTTGAAAGCTACTTAATTTCAGAGATTTAAAGGAAATGAGAGCCTTTTAAAAAAAAGCTTTTACAGTTCCTAACTTTCTCAGTATATGCTTCATTTTGTGGTTGTAACTACCTGGTTGATTTGGTTCTATAAAGGTTGGAGCTGATAGTTTTTTTATTTCTCATAAAGAAGGACATTAAGTCACAATATGTATTAGTTAGGAAATAAAAAGTTCAACCTTGATCACACGGAGAAGTTGGCGCTGATTTTGACCTATCTTCTTCTGATGATGTGCTTCCAGGAACCGGTTGTTGAGTCTCAGCACCTGCAATTAGCTAAAAACATTTCCAAAAGGGCTAGTCAGCTATGAATTCTCCAGTGCAGGGTGCCGAGAGGAAATTTAACAACATTAATGCACAAGTAGAAGTATGAAAAAAATTAAGATGCTCTAGCCCTACTGACTCACACTGATAGAACCTCAATCATACAATAGATGGCATCACATCAAATAGAGATCAGAATATAAATGGAGAAAGAATCATCAATTTAAAAGGAAAATAGGTTCTTTTGATGAAATAAATGTAATAATCATATCCAGTGAGAGGAAAAGTTTTGTGTAACCGACTTGAACCTGTGTAGGAATCCATCCGGTAAATACATAACTACATAAGTATCAGAAAGCACTGCGAACTCATTCATGTAGTAATAACATGACACCATCTTTTTCTAGGAGTCACAGATCAGTTACTTTATTTCTGAATTTGCTATGTTTCTGTAACATTCTAAAATGGTATACATGGAATACAAATGTGCTATCACTGGGAAAATGAATGGAACCAAATGTTTTACAATACTTTATGAAATTACGCCTAAAATTTGCCTATTCCTGCAAGTGAGAACAAAAGGTCTTTTGTCACAGCCATGCAATCTGAGACTGAAAGTGTGGTCAAATTCTGACCCAGGGTACATATTATAAATCCATGGTATCTCCATTGACTTTGGATGCACTTGGGGTGACCTATACTTTTTATTCAAGAAAGCCTTGTTCTTGTAATAGTAACGATAACTCTGAAACCATCACATATCTGATGAACAGTTCCTCTTTATGGGAATCACCACACTGCTCATTTATCAGCATTTACAAACAATGTTATGAAGTAGTTCAATGCTTCAACCAATCAATTACCCAATGGCAATTCTAAGCCAGAGACACATTTATGTTTTCATGAACTGCTTTGTCAGATATTGTCTCTCTGTCAAATCTCCCTCCTCAAAATTAAAGAGGGAAAAACACTCCCAGAGTCTCTAGGTTTACAAAACTGTAGCAGGTAAAAATAAATTTTTTACTGAATTTCAGAATAGATAATTTGCACTTATAAATCAAAAGCCAAAGTCTTAAATCTGCACTGACTTAAAAAAATAAATAATAAAAATCTCTTGTGCAAGTCCTGTGAGTGAGATTGAACCCTGATTTGTGAAGTTAGAATGCAGCCATAGTAATCTCATTTCTTAATAGCAAAATTACCTTTTTCCTCCTCTGCCCACTATTAGTTATCTTATCTGGAGTGACTCCAAGATCTGCAAGAACTTTAGCTATGCCTCTAGCATCCACTCCACAGTTTGGTGCCACATTTGTTTCACAGCGTCGATGTACATTCATCTTGCAAACTGCAATGAAATATAAAGAAATAAAGTAGAATAAATACTATATTGCCATGTTTTTTGTCTTACTTAAATCAGACCTTATTGGACCTACCAATATCTTTTTCAAATAAATGTAATTTCAGTAGAAAAACACTTAGCTGAATTTGCAATGACACTTGAATGCTAATATAAAAGGACTAACCTGGTTATCATTCTTCTATGACAATACAGAACAGTGTTTTCATACAGCCCCCAAACGGACGTAGGAACAAATGAAAACATTTAATGATGCTATAAATCTTAATTAGAATTTGAATTAGAAAATAAAAATCTTTCAGAGCTTGAATTTTAGCAATCCACTTTGCTCTCATTCTGAGGGCTCTGCATTAAGTCTTCATGCATTGTTGCTTCTTGTTCTATTTTACTCAAGTAAATTAATCGCTACTGTAGGCACACCTAAAATCAACAGTACTTTAAGTTTTATTAGAAGTCTTTGGCACTGTCAAACACTCCTTCAGATCATCCATTTATTAAGTTCTTTCTCTTAAGTACCATCTCCTGAAAATAGCATTATAGTATGAGCTAAAAAAAAAAAAAAATAATAATAAAAATAATAAAGGTTACACCGCTTCCAGGTTACGTGGTAGCCCTGAGAACATTAAAAATACCATGGGGTGGATTTGTTAGGAGCCAGATGACATATTTTATCTTAGACTTCACTGCCCCCTCGTGGAGCAAGGCACAAACCAAACCAAAGTGCAAGTACAGTTCTATACCAGATAAATATTCAATTGATCCAATTCCTCACTTCATTAGCACTTCAATATATTATTAATCAACAACGGTTTCACTGTATAAGCCCTAAAGAAACCACATGTGCCTCAGACTAGTATCAGCTGTGCAGATAAGTACTGTATCTTTGGAAGTAATCATGCACTTCAGAAAGCAGGTGCCTTTCGTTTCCAAGTATGTTTCAGCTCACAAGAAGAGCAAAAAGAAGCTGCTATACTTAGTACTTTTCACTACATGTATATTCAAGTAAAATACTAGACCTAGGATAAGTAACAGTGGACACTGAGGAACTGAAAGCAGGACGCTTGTGTGTGCTCCAACATTGTAAAATGAAGCACAGGAATAACCAGTTGGAAAAGCAACCAACCAAACAACAACAGAAAAAAAAAAAAAAAAAAAAAAAAGAAACAAATAAAAACCTGGATTACACTTTCCATGGCATTAATAATTACACTGGGCAAACAAGTACATCTCTGAAGAAGGGAATATTGTTCAGCATTTGTTAAGAGTGAAAAAAAAAAAAACGTAGAAAAAATTACATTTCCAGCTTGGATGAATACTAGATTCCGTGCAGACAGTACTGCATTTTTAAAGGTATTAATTTGATGAACACTTAGAAAGCAATGCAGGCTCTCTGAAATATTGTTTGTATACATCTGCTACACTGTAGACTTATATATATGAGCCATAACACTATTCTCTCTAGTTAAGAAGAGATGAACAAATATGGTAATATGATACTTGAGAGAGAATATGCCAGTGAACGAATAAATTTAAAGGTTAAGGGGAGAGATATTATAGCTCTGATTTAAAATCAAGGAACAAAACAATCAGGTTTAACTGAAAAATCTTTTCTGAACATATCTCCACTATAATTAAGATAGCATTTGAATAGTATCTTTAATAATAGTAAAGTAACAGTATTTCAAGTCTAACATTTTATCATTAAGCACTATCTAGAGTCACAAGGCTTAAACTTCAGAATGCTCCGACTGTGTATCACCTAGCCATGAAAGAAATTTCTTCTTTCCCTTGCTGGTCAGCAATACATGACATGAAGCATTAGGTCTGACCTTCACCTATAATTATACCTTATCTTAAATAACCGCCAAAGATAGTATTTCATAGATCATGCATTTATACACATATATATGACTCCATGTTTCTACCATTGAGAAGTGCACATAATGTGATTTTTGTACTTATGAAGATGACCTACCTATTTATAAAGGTGTAACAAAATGAAATTGCATGTAATTTCATTAGGTACTACTTTCTAAGGATCTGAAATTATCTTCATGACATCATTCACATCAGTTCACTCATTTCAGTATTTTGTTCACTATTTCTAAAATATTACTTTCCTTCACAAGAGTATGTACCATGTTTTCCCCCTTTTAGAACATACAGAGCTCTGTTTTAAACAAGGAGATATGGAACCAACCATTTCTGTTAGTCGGTTAAAATGACATGAACATACCTTCCAACAGTAGTGTCAAACACAGTTCAGTTTATACAGTCCTTAAGCTGCAGAATATAATGAATCTTTTGCTTTCTGAATAGAGGGGCTAGGCAGATCGTCACAAAGCATAATTCATTTAGATATCAAAATACCTCATCTTCTGGATATGAGCCCAAGAAATGCTTTGCCTAGCATTCAATACATAACAGTCATTTTTGAAGCTGATATTAAAAGAAAAATTTGCCAGAATACTAATCTTTATAAAGTTTAACAACCACAAACCTGAAAACATGGAAGGCACATAAGATGAAGGGATGTAAATTCTAACGTCCCTAATTTTCTGCCAACTTCTTATCTCCTGTGTGGAAATAATCCTGCATGGCAGACCCATTTGTTTCTTCACCTTCACCTTCTGCATCTGTTGCTGGTTGGTGTTGCAGACAGGGACACTTTCTAAAGGTAATGGCAATCCCTACAGCATCCCACTATTCAGTTTCTATTAATCCCTGTATGTGCTGGAAGAAACAGAGTAACTTGAAAGCAGTAGCATATTTTTAAATTACAACAGAGGTCTTTCTAAATCTACTGCACTTACAAGGAAAAAGAAGAGATCTAAAGTGATAATCCTTACCTTTGCATTGTAAACCTTGTCTCAAAAGACCCCAGAGCAATGAACCACAGTGGTCACAGAAAGTGGGCACTTTGTAATTGTGAATGCTGAACTTGTGAGGCATGTTGACACTGAAACGCTGGGATCCCACTTGCTGAAAAAGGAAAGCACAGCACATTTCATTCTAATTATTCTTTTTATATTCAGTGTACACTGAGGCCTTTTATGTTTTGAAACCACGCAGAATTCAAACAAAATTAAATAGGTCTGTGCTCAAATGATCTTTGCATTAGGTATGCTCCAGATTTCTTCTCACTATTTTACCTGGGGGAAAAGAGGGGGAAGGCCTGCTGTTGTTCAAGAGACAAAGACTAAAGCCTACTTCCTAGTACTTCTGGAAACAACAAAACAACAAAAAAGCTATCAGGACAGATCTCTTAATGTGGAAGGCAAGGAAGTCACTCCCAATTGTTTTAGGAGCAGGAGGCAGGTTTAATACAGGACTAAGAAAGAGAAATATACCACAACCCAGTTATGTTCTCATATCCCACTGTTCTTTAGATTATGAAAACAACAACAATAAATTGTTGTGCTTGAGGATTCCAAGCTTACTAATTAAAGGATGTCACTGATAAGTTTTTATAGCAGTCACTGTATAGCAGGAGATTTATCTCAGTATTTTTCCTTCCCTTTCCTATTACTGCTGGCTTTTCTCCAGTGATCTAGTACCCCTTCCAAACAATGAAAGCATTATATCAGCTAAGCATACAAGTCCCCACTAGTCTGGAGCCTGGGAATATAAATCCACACAAGATTTCCTATCTTCCTGGGGGTACTATGGAACAACAGCACTAGACAAACACAATTCTTTATCACAAGAGATCAAGTCTTCAACGTAAAATGCGGGTTGTGAACCAGATATTAAAGAGCTCTTCTAGTTTGAACAATGGTGGTCAACTGCACAGGAAGAATGAGATGAGCTAGTGTCTCAATCATATTCAAATCAAATTTGCAAGAGTGGCTTAAATGCATAGCTACCTATAACTCTAATTTCTCATTTAAAGCTACGCTTTTTCTGATATATAAATTTTGGCTTTTAACAATTAGAAACTAAAATGTACTTTTTCTGCATGGCCAATGAACTGGGATCACCCACAGGAGCTTTTCCCTGATTCACCATTTCACCTGATCCTGTAGTGAAAAATAGTAGGCCTTTGTTGTCCAAAACAGGACAGTGAGCATTCAATAGGTTTTTGGTTAAAACACAAGCAAGGAAAACACTTCTGTGTAAAATAAAGCATTCATAGGCTACAGCTGAGGGTTATAATTTTTTAAAAAGAAAACAAACAACAAACAGAAAACAAAGATTAAAAAAAATAATTAAAACAAACAAACAACAGAAGACATAAAACCAAGTCCCCTCCTCAGCTGTCCCCTCTGTCCCCTGTCTATCCAGCCACAAACATATGCATCAAAGCTGAGGAGTCCAAAGAACCTGAACACAACAGCAGTCATACCACTCCCTGGTGTATAACTGTCCACTGAAATTAAAATTAATTTACTAAGCAAGCCTTAATGCCATCTTAGCTGAGGCAGACCTTTCACCCAAATGAAAGCATCACTTTCTGCCCTGCTCTGATCCAGAGCAGAACATACTGCTAGCAGATAAATTTACTTCCCTAACAGAACAGCTTTGAAGGCAGCTCATTTCATTTTCACATGATGGCCTCATTTGTTGAAATGCATGATAACATAAAGCACATATTTTGTTAATTCCCTTTATAAAAAAGGAAAAGCTTACTAGAGGTAGAGAGTACTTATGCTGGAAAACCTGTTAGCCATGCAGTCCGTACCTTGTTTTACCACTGCCATTGTATATAATACCCTGGGGCCTTCTTCAGTACATGGATGGTTTTTGTTCTACATTTTGGCAGCTTGGATGCAGTCTTTGTTGAGGTTTTGCGAACAACTTCTGGGCAGTCTTTTATGTTGATGTAAGATACCCAAGCCTATCCACTTCTAATGACTCAGCCACATGAAATACAGGTAAGGGATAAAGGGCCTGAGCTTCCTTCTTTTGAGTTAAAATGACAAAACTGGTATTAACTCCAAAATGGAGAATGTTAAAAATCAGAAAAAAATGAAAGAGATAATGATATTAAGCATGCAGATGTTAAAAAAAGGCTACTAATTAAAAATAAATTGCTTTACAATGATTTCCACTTAAATGAAACTATTATGATATTCTGTCATTCCAAAGTAAATGTTATATCTTAACAGGACCAGAAGGGCACAAAAAAGTCTGTAACACTTATTGATCAAATACAGGAGATGACATAAATTTGAACAGATGAAAGAGAGAGATTTATCTAGAAAATTTGTTTCATAAATATTTACCTCATCATGAGTTTCCTGTTTTTTTAAGCCAGCACACTTCGTGATTATAAGTTCATGGCATCTCTTGTGGACTACACAAGTACAAACTGTAAGAAAAAAAAAAAAAAAAACCAAAAAAAAAACAGATATAAAAAGAGTTTTCATGAGTTTTCATGAAGATTGATTTTAAAGACTAGAAATGCTGGGACCTGAAAGACAGGCTGCAAGTGACTGTCACTTGTGAGTACCATTAAATAAGCCAGCCTTACAAAGTCAGAAAGTAAGGGACTTTCAACACCAATGACTTTTAACAGAATCACAAAATCACAGACAGGTTTGGGTTGGATGGGACCTTAAAGATCATTCCATTTCAACACCCCTTCCCCCCCACACTGGTAGAGTCACCTTTCCATTGTAAGAGAACTAAAACTTATCTGCCAAAATCTAAGTATGTAAATCTACAAATTACCTTTTAAAATAATAAACACATTTTTTTTTACATAACATTTGATTTATTTGATAAAGCCCAGGATTTCCACATTATACAAGACACAAAGGTAAAAACAATTCTTGTCTGAAGACACTTCAGTGGAAAAAAGACACAAAGGTTATTCATTGTAAAATTCCAAGAACAGAAAAATAAAATTGAACTTTCCTTCTGCAATGTGTTATCTTATGTTGATAACAGCAAAAATGCTTCAGAGGGTAAAAATGCTTTGTCAATATTAATACTGATTACTTAAGTAACAAATAACATTTACAGATATGACAGGTAAGATTAAAAATTACAAGAACGGTAATTACTGCATTGAATTACTGCATAATTCAAGGTCATTATTTCAAGAAAATAACCTACTCTGAGATGTAACAGTGAGTTTTATTTTCCTCTAGCATTGGTCATCGTTGAGAGAAAAAAAAATTGGAATTCGAGGAATGTCTGCTGTATGCTAATGAAGCATTTCTTATTATATCATATAAAATGGTTATTTGCATTTATTTATTTACAATTAAATTTCATCTAGCCTTTTGTAACCAAAAAATCATCATTAACTTCATAATTTCTACTTGACAGATGAGAATTAGGTAGAAAAATATCATCCCAAGAAATGACTGCATAAAAAAATTAAGAGTACAAGAAACTGAGATGAGAAAATGGAGTTCAAAATGAAGAATTTCTGCAGTCTTTGCTATAACCTTCTCTAATGATGACCTCTATAATTATCTCATCTATTTAATTACAGTCTTTGCGATTACCTGGCATTTTTAAACAATGAATCTGAAGCAGAATAAGACTTCACAATTTTAAAACGCATGAGGTGAAAAAAAAGAAGCCAACATCACCATGTATGCCACCCTATTTGGATGTGCAGGGAGCTAGGATATGCTACTCAAAGAATTTAACTGTGCCACTGCTTCATACGTGCTGCCTAAGACTTGAAAAATTTTGAAAAAAAGTCTTGAATAGTCTTGAAAATCTTACTGTGACTTAAGTCTGGAAAGACTGAATCTTTGATGAGACCAAAATATTCTGATTGGCTTGTGCTAAATTCTAATTGTTGTATATATAAATTGCCTGATGAAAATATCTTATTATTGATATGTTACAACACATATATTCAAACCGCTCCCCCAGGAACTTTCTCTTACCTTGACACTGGTATCCCTGTTTTCCTATTACACCCCTGCAAATAGAACAATGTTTTAGAAAATATGGAATACATATTTCTAAAAATGAAAAATATTTTCCCTATTTTTATTGAGCATGTACAAGTTTAAAAGAATAGCTTCTTATAAACAGTAATCTCATAACTGCGCTCCTGGACTGAGATCAGTTCAAAGTAGGTACTCCATTTAATCTGCTAAGAAATAACGTATAGGAAGATAGACCATGAAGGGGTTCAGAAGAAAAGACACATTTACTTTTATAAAACTGGCAAAGCCAAAGGACACAGAGAGAGATGCCAAGCCATAAGCAGGTAAAATAGTCATTAAGAAGGTCTCTAAATAGGCAGAAGACTGTGTTTGTCAGTATTATTGCTTGAAACCATCTTTGCTAGCCTAAGGGTTAACTGGCAGACCTTTCTTAGAGGAATGTAATTGAGTTCACATACAATGCAATTACACTGTTTCACATCAAGGAAGACTGATTCACTACATACTCTTATGAAATACTACCTATGGAACATGTCAGATTTTATATGTATTAACGTGTAAATCAGTATGTCTAGGTAACTTTGGAAAACATCAGTAGAGTTGCTGACAAATAACTGAAAACTGAATGTCTCCATCTTTTTTTTTCCTGATAATTGTGAGTACTCAACATTAACTGAAATAATTTCTAAGAGGGAGTTCTTGACATACACTGTAATAACAAAGACTCTGTAAACTAAGAACCCCAAAATCTGGAACATTAAAAGTCTAATAATCTCATCTTCCATTACCTTCAGTAAGATGTATAGGAGCTTGGCATTCCCTAGGAGAAAGATGGAGATGTGCAAGTATCTAATGAAAAGTTCAGTCATCTCAGCACATTGTATAGGTCCAACATCAGGTCTAAACCTAGCCTTAGGCATCCTGAGAACACTAGAGTGTCTGTCTACCTAGAATTCATGGTGTACACTAGACAGTAAAAGGCTGAACTTTGCAGCTAAGAGGAGGAGAAAAAAACACAACCAAACAAGAAATTCTAATATTCATGATGGGCATTCGACAGTCTTTTACTACTGTTAACTTCATATTAAAATGAAGCTTAAAAAAAGCTACTATACGTCATTTGTGCTTCAGCAAAACAAGATGGCATGTTAATCCTTCAGCTCAAAGTTGCAAAGAAAACAAAGTAAAAGTTGCTTCATACCATATAAAATCTCTGCAGTGTGAACAATACGTTGGTTGTCTAAGATAGGTGGCCATAAACTTGTGTCCATTAACCTGATGTACTCTCCGTCGTACAGCACCCTGCCTCTTTCTGGGGCGCATTCGTTCCCGAAATACACGTTCTTCATTGTCTTTGGGTGCTGAAACAGAATAAAAAAAACAATAAGCACTAGTTGTATCAGATAGAAATATAGAAAAAACTCAAATGAAAAAAAAAAAAAGTGATATTTTCCAAAAATAAAAGATCCTCTCTAGCTAGCAGTGCAAGATAATATTCCTAAACTGTGAGTAATTTTTTCTTTAAAAAAAAAAAAAAAAAAAAAGGAAAAAAAAAAAGGCCAGGGCTTTCATTGTCAAGTACAAGAAATGCTACTGGTTCCAAACTTCTGTGTGTTAATCCACACTAAACTGGGAATGAGTCTGCTGTCATCACTATTAAGCACCCCAACGAGCTCTTCAACAGTAACTACACAGTTAGATTCACCAAACAGCTCAGACTCCCACCTCATTTGACCTTCATGGACAATAAATCAAAAATCCACCCAAATGCCGCAACTTCTCTCCCCTTCAGAAAATACAGACACAAGTGAAGGGAAGCTGAATATAAACACACATTATCAAGCAGAACAAAAAACCCATCCAGAACAGTACTTTGTAGAATCTGTGGTTAAGATCTGAGCTTCAGGCTCTAATAATCCACTTTGATACTCATACACTTTCCACAAAATGTTCAAGGGAAGGAAGTAGTTCCTCTTAACCAATTCCTGTAGAATTGTAAATGAGATTTAATGGTAGAGGAAGTGAAAATTGAAGTTAATATATCTCAGAATGAAAACTTCTGGAAAATTCCTTCAGAATACTTTGGATCTTTTTTCCTAAGGCTTTGTTTTGAAAAGTGTCTCTAACACCTCCATACTATTATTATGTATTAAGCAAATGCTCAGGATATATAAGAAATGAAGAGTAGTGCATAGTCATTAATAAAAGAAAGGTTTTACAAACTTTCTTTGAGCTACTCATATGTCTTGAGAATAGAATATCGGATTTGGAGAGGCCCAAATCCAGCCATCCATTGAATCTATGCACTTCAGTGCATATAACATTTTGAAATGTATTAATACTTGTTATTGTCTGAATTTCAGCTACCCTGAACATTACGATGGCATGAAAATGACAATTTGAGTTTGTTATAAGCTTTCTTTTACGCAAGTGAGTTCACCTCCAGCAATAATACAGTATATAACAATAATGCAAAGGAAATAAATCATCCAAGAACAACCCAAGTCTATAATAACCTCTTTCATAAATATTTAAATAATCCCTATTTTTGAGGGATTAATCCTTCAAAATAACCCATATTTTTGTGAAATTGAAAGTTATTTATTTAGTAAACCTTAGAAAATGATCTTAAATTAAGCTGATGGACAGCTACCCTGTGAAAACACAAAGCAGAGAACCAGAATCAAGATCAATTTATTTCACTGCATATCAATGGCAAAAACCCATGACAGCGGCAAATTCATTTACACCCTAAAAAGACAAGGATCCTTACACATTAGCATTGTACAAACATTCCCAACTCAGAGTGAGATTTCAGCCTACCAAGACCCATCTGTGGGATGGCCAGAACAGCTTGGCTTTCATATTCCGAGTAAGTTCTCAGTAACTAAAGGTTGGCCTACATACAAAGTTACCCCTTGATTTATGTCAGAGAGTAATCAAAAGTAATGGCTCTAACCTCCCTTCAAGAAAGAGATGTGAAGTCATAAATAATTAGCAATTATGCTTATTTTTATGTGTTAAATAAAATTGCAACTTCTAATAAATACCACAGCCCCTTGGGACTGTCTTTCACAGAGAAAGCATAGCAAGTAGCTGGAAATCCTACCAAAGACTCCTATTTCCAGCTTCTTAATCAACTATTGACTTCACAAAGCTGCTGGATATATTTATTATTTTTTTTTAAATTATTGTTATAAGAAATAATTTTATATGTCATACAGAGCAGTTCTTTCAGTTATCACACACATTTTAGAATTGTCTGAAATATGTAGCCTGGATGTGATAAAGTTAAAAACACCACTCTCCTGGAAAGGTTTCACGAAAAGTTATCTGCTTATATGAAAAGAACAAGGTGTTCTGAATTTAGGCAATTCACAGTTGATATGATAATCAGACTACAATGCCACTTTCCTCCTTTTTGTCTTTTTTATTTTTATTTTTTTGTCTTAAGTGTAACACTTCTCTGATAAAGTACATGTAATTTTACAGAACAGATGAAAACCCTTTTGACTAGATAAACAGAATACCACAATACTAGGTATTTTTTAACAACAAATTCTGAAAAATAGTTTTATTACTTTCAGTTCTATACTTAATATTTAAATGAAACTCTGTTTTTTACTTAAAATGTTATAGTTAAAATAATGGAACAGTGTCCTTTTCAGAAATGAACTGACATGGAAACATAGTAGCACCAGTCATGCGGGGGGCTTTGCAGTGGTATCGTATCCTGTGTTACTGCCCACAGCTGGACATCAGCCCTTCACCAAACAGGTGACGGCACAAGAGCAATGAATCCATCCATGAGCCTTAGACTCAGTTCAGTAGCTCCATGCTGGGTTTACATAGAGTTTGACTGGCTTGGTCACTGTTACTCAGGGAGATCACATAAGCAGTGCTTTCCCTCTGCTTTCCCAAGACATTCAAGCTATGTCTTGCACGATTGACAGTGATGTTTTGGAGCAGAGCCCCAAAACAAGGCAGCTATTTCCAGGTAGCTCTGGATGGTGCGAAGTGCCTGCTGCCTCACACCCGGGGCTGTGCGCTACTCCTCCCCACCAGCACTAACAACACTAATATGTTTAAATTAAAATCCATTTATCCCATGCTGAACAGTCACACTGGAGAAAGACATTTAGTTGTCTTAAGCCATCCACTCAGAAGGTGAGCTCCAAAGTTTTATTATTTTTTCATGAGCAGGAAAGTAAAGATTAGTACATGTCAGAAAACAGTGAGTAGTTTGAAAAAAAAAAAAAAAAAAGAAAGAAACATTTTGGCAATAGAACCAATTAGTGTTTTCAAGAGTTATTTTGGAAAATACTGTCATCACAAACAAAATTGACCTTTTAAAACTATTTTTAAAGGAAAAAGTCTTACACTGGTATATAAAAATACTATTAAGATGTAGCATAGTGCCCAACTGTGACATTTATATTCTTAGCAGAGGAGACCAAATTAAAATTAAGTGAATTTGTCATAGTCAGTCTAGAAGCAAGTTCCAAGATAAACAAAAACTTCTTCTCACAGCATTTCCACTAAATAGTCACAGAGGGTTATCATTTCCTCAGAAAAGCTGTTTCTTTATGTAAAATACATTCTGTTCCCTGTTTTGATTTGGAGCCCTTCAACTCTTTGTATTACTCAGTTTATCCTATTTAAATTTCATTTTCAAAAGAAGGAGTAAGAAAGACTCATGATCATTCAAATTGTTCATGGAGAATACTGTCAATACAGCATATTGAATTTAGGCTTTATATGATGGTACTTGAGAACTGCCAGATTTAGAACTAATTTTGCTTTAAAACCCTACCCAATAATGCCATTGCTTCTTTTCACTGCAGCCAAGACTAACTCTCAGTTATTTGGAAAACAATAGCACATAATTGCTTTTATGTACTCACGTATATACACATATATTGCCTACAAAGTTCACAGCCCTAAAAAGACTTGCAGGCTTAACTCCAAGCACTTTGAGAAGCATTATAAAAGTCAACAGAAGTATTTGGAATGCAAAATTCCACAGAATTCACAAATACTTGCAAAATGGATGTTTAAATGAACTGTCTGGAACTTCATCTGACACCCTTAATCACATCATATCTGTTAAGTACATTCTATAAGTCTTCCCTTAAAAGACAAAGAAGTAGCACAGTGTACCCCATCAAAGAGGGTAAGATGAAGGCTAAAGACCCTGAACACTAAATAACAAAGATTGTGACATGTTAGGTCTCTTCATACTAATATTGTTTGAGCACAAAGGAGAAGGATCTAGTGTGGAGCACCAAGTGCAACAGATACAATTACCCTGTGAAGCAAAGTGGGCCATTTCAGTTCTTTGTCCTGTAAGTTTCAAGTACTTACAGAATTCTGAAAACAAACAATACCATGGAAAAATATTGCAGAAAATGAGAGACAGATGACATGCACAGAGAAATTTCCAAGCTTTTGCGGACTTCTGACAGGGAGTGCACTGGGCACCTCCCTTCATCTGGAGAGAGGTTACACTGAACAGTGACAGTGTTTGGGGAAGAAAAACAAAGCCAAACTATAGGCCATGGATAATGGTAATTCTAATAGGAACTGGAATAGCTAACATAACCCCATTCAACAGAGCACTGCCATTTCCAGAGTACTTTTCACCCTGTGCATCTCTTGGGTATCCTCCCATTACTGCACTGCCACCTCTACCTACAACCAGCAGGCCACAAAAAACAGCCCATTTAACCCTTAACAACTGCCAACCCTTAGTAGTTACAACAGCATAACCAAACAAAGATTGAGAAAGAACAATGATCCTACTGATGTTTTATTGCTGACGATTAAAATTAAGAGCTTTTGTTATCATAGTATTTAAACCCCTTTCTCTTCAATGAGCATGTATACAGTGATAAAGAGCTTTTGGTCTAACACTATATAATATCTAAACAGAGCTTTATAAACATCCTGTTCAAGTAAGACTATATTGCTATTGACGTTTTACAGATGAGGAAGGACATTAAGGCATGAGAGGTCATTTGCCTAAAGTTATGCTGGAAAGCGAGGAGGGGCAGGAACAATATCCAGAACCCCTCAGGTTTCAGGACTGAGCATAACCAGCTCTTTTCGCATCAACCTTAGGTCTCGAAGGATTGTTGCTGAACAATTTGGCCTATACAGAGGAAACATGTACCGTCATCAAGATTTCTTCAGCCAAATTGGTAGAGGATTTTGCCTTTATGGCTTTAATCTTTAAAGAAAAGAAAAAAAAAAAAAAAAAGCTAACCCCATATATTTACATTTCCCTCTGCTTTCTTCTAAAAGCCTAGCTTACTAGTAATATATGCAATAAGCTGATCTCAAAACTTTGATATGAAAAACAGTAAGGTAAATGCTACAATATAATTTCATAAAGGTGTTACGGATGAACATGGACAGGGTAGTTTAACACAGGTATAGAAGAGCACGCAATTTTTCTAAGTCTTTTTTCTAAAACTATACATTTCCAGTCTATTAACAAAGAATCAACATAAAGGTTTTGCTTACTATGTCTTGAATCTGCTTTCTTTTGGAAAGCTGACAGGAAATGTCTTGTTTAATAGGAGAAGAATCAGATCCGTAGGTAACTACGGATTTCTTTGTTGTTAAAGAAAACAAAGACGATGGCTTTTACAAATGAAATGAAAGAAATACTCACAGAATGTGTGAGTTTTAGAAGAGATCAGATATTGACAAGTCACGTCTAATAACATCAGTCAGTTACTGAATGCATTGTATATTGAATGCATACTGAATACATTTGAAAGTACTCCAAGCCCAGATACGGTGGGTAATTTTCTAGGCTTTCACAGGCTCAAATTCGTATTTCTTTGCATTCAAAAACATGAACACCTTTGAAAACATTACTTTTGAACATTCAAATTCAGTCCCAAAGAGAATCAAAAGGACTGCCTATACGCATTTAAAAATTTTGCTTGACACGCAAACAAATAAGAAGTGATTGAGGTGCGATGGGCATGTTTTGTTTCAGAGCCTGTTTTACTTTCCTTTTTAAAACAGCTTTAAAGGTATCCTCAATTGCCTCGTACTGAACGATTATTAACTCATGGCTCATACTTTCTCTACATACCTTATAATTATCCCGAATACATTCATTAGCTTACTCAAAGCTGAAGGGACAGCAGTATTCCCCGCATCCTTTCAAATGGAAATACTTTCACATTTGATTCAGTTAGTAAAGGAGAGCAAAGTTGTGAAGTACTTGGAAGTCTCAAAGTTACTGAAGGCATGATAGCAATTCCAGCATACAGAGAAGTTTTATTTACTTTTCAGAAATTTCCCAACCTTGTTGGCTGGCTACAATGTGGAGCTCGCATTCAAAACCAGTCATGTGGAGCCTGGTACATGAAGGGACGCTGCCACCACAGCTGTGGCCCATATGCTCTGCTGCAGGAGAGGCTGGGGGCGAGAGGGAATTAATTCCTGTACTTGCTCAAGCACATTTCTCCTCCAAATGACACTTAGACTTTAGAAAAAGTGTGTGAGATGAGCCCTCACATCTTTCTGTACTCCTTCTCCACAGTGCCCAACAAATTAGTGACTCTTACAAGCTTAAAGTATTAATGACATGGAGTTACTCATCGTCTTCTTCAGAGGATCCCACAGTGTTTTAATAAATCTAGTATTTAATGAACAGACTTCTGTTTTGTAGGAACTGCTGATGTGACAACTGGTAGGAGGTAGATATAAATATTGGATTCTATATCTGGTTTATAGTCCCCTCCTAATTCAGGCGAGAGGAAGTTTTTTGAGAGACACACAGATAACTGGTTCTTGACTTCATGCTGGAGGCAAAAGTATAAATTCCTATACATAAATAGTTGTATAATCCATACAGAAAGCAAATCAGTGACAGATTCTTCCTGCTTCCTCCCAGTTTCTTCACGGGTGGTATTTAACATAAATGACTTTAAGAAATGCCACAGAGAAGTTATTGATGTATGACAGGTTTTCTGAAAAGTGCATTTCACATCTCAAGGTTTTTAAGATAAAATTTTAACTTCCAAGATATTTTCTGCAGAACAGGAGTGTTTTAAATTTTAAAGGAGACAATATCACAGACAATAGGACAAAAAAAAAAAAAAAAAAAAAAAAGAAGTCAATGCTAGCTAGGGCTATTTCAGTCTTCTACTGTTATCTTTCAGGAGCAACAAACAGCCTCACTCTAAACACAATGCCCTTATGTCAGTAAATCTGCAATTGAAATCAAAGAGGTGGAAATGTATTCTACATATGGTAAATACTGAAGCTGTTATTTAGGAGAGAAACATCACTCCACTAAATGTTATGGGTCTGCTCCTGCAGTAAGTAGTCATGTAAAGTAGTAAAGCGAGCAGTTATGTAAAATAACAGTACAGAACAGTTTTTGTGCCATAACTTGAACCGATAAACTTACAGGGCAGAACAGGAATTTCGTTTGTGACAGTGAAATTCAGTTCATCTTGATACAGCGAGTAGTATCAGTAGTCTGGTGTTAGTACTGATACTGGTTAGGCAAACAAGGTGCAGTATCTCTTATCAAATCAACTACTTACTAATGCTAAAAGCAATAGATAGTTGAATGAACAAGCTATATATATAATGCATTACATTATTATTATCTGATTATTATAATTATGACCAAACCAAAAGCCATCCTTGGGACTAAATTTCCCTATCTTTATTGCTGCAAGTCTGCAAACATCACATTCAACATGCATGCACAGTGCTCATCAGAGCATGCCCAACCACTTGTGATGGTTAATGCTCTGGTTACACACTTATATTACCTGTCTTTAGGTATTACCTGGTATTATTATTATTCAGGTATATTATCTTTAGCTGTCTTCAAGGAAAGAAGGAAAATGTGATAAAACATCATGGTAAAGGCTGCTGTGGAAAACAACCTTTCAAAGTGGTGTACATATGAACATGTATTTTAACAGAGCCCCAGCCTATGGAAGTATCTGCACAGGCAGCCAAGCTCTCTACAGGGCCAACACCTGAGCTGCTGGCCTTTGTCAGCTGCTGGAAAGGAAACGTTGTTGTGATGTTAAGAAGGAAAACAAGCATTGTGAGAATTTTGGGACAAAGCCCTTTTCCCAGAGGTAACTATTAAACCAGACGGATCCCGAATGACAGTATTTTAAGCATCGGCTTGTGATAGATCAGAAAAGTAGAGCAATCTTTTTTGAATAGTTGCACAAGTTGCTCAGAGAGTGATGAAACAGAACCTTGTATGACTGGGGTTTTAGGTCTTTTAGAAAATTGTTGTTTCTCAAACACTTTTTTCAACCCCAGCCTTGTTCATTCACCCTAGAATAACAAAAACATAAGTGTCAGGCACCTAATAGATGCCCTAGCCCAGCCTCCTGCAGTGGGAAACAGGCTCACGCACCTCACGCATCCTCATCAAGCATTTTTCTGTCAATTCTTGAAAATCTCTAGTGAGGGAAATTCTCTCACAATCATGTATCTTGTTTCACTACTCTGTCAGGCAGTCTCTATTGCTAATATCCAGCCTAAATCCTTTTGCAGTCAGTTATGCTAGATAAGTGAACGGCAACCTGAAAAAGGAAGTTTCTTCCAGCACAAACTACAGAAGTATCTCTAGCAAGGCGACCATTAGCCTGTGGTAACCTGCACGCAAAAGATCAAGGCTGGACATGGCCATGGACACAGCAAGAAGTCACAGAGAAGAGCACTGGAGAAAGTGTGCATGCTTCTCAAGACACAGCAAGACAGAAGCTGCTTTGAGATGAACAGGTCCCTGTGGATACCCCAGTTACACGATAGCTGCAAAAAAGTCACAATATTTCAAGGTCAGGTAGGGAATGAAAACCACTTCCCTTCTTCAAGCTACTAAATCTCACAGTCATTTTGTTGATACTGTTTCCAAGTTCCCCTCCCAATAGCAACAACTTGTTTTCAGCTGAATTTTTAAATGCCCATTAAAAAAACAAAACAAAAAAAACCAAAACACTCACTTGTGCTATAATCTCCATAATAAACGTTATAATTCCAAGTGAACACCTGAAGGACAAACACCTAAGGAGTACAGCCTATCCGTGCATGGAGGTGGCATTCAATCCAACCTTTGGTTGGTTACACATCCCCTACCAACCAAGGCTCAAGCCTGCGATAAATGTTGTACACAGTAGTGATTCAGGGTGCTTCAAAGTGGAAATGAAATCTTCTTGCCTACAATTTAAAAAGATGCCACTGTGAGGAGTCACCATTGTAGCCATGACTATGTGAACCTGAGAAAGTTTACTTTGGAGAAATAATTATTTTTGTATTTTTTTTTTAATACTTGCTTTTTCAATAAGGTATTAACTTCTTCCTTGTATCCATGGGACAGAGAGAATCCACTGCAGAACTGCTCATGCTCCAGAAGAGCCTCACATGGTGCCTATGTAACAACTAAGAAAGCAAGAGAAGATCGCATGGCAGCTGCTTTATCCCAAACACAAAGAATTCCTCCCAATAGTCTGACTAATTTTGCTGTGATTTAAAAAGCACTGAATCTTGAATGCTTTGGCTCAAGAGTGCTCAGGAAGGCCAGAAGGAGTTTCTAGAGCAGGCAGAATAACAGTGATATGTTAATATTTAATTTAAAGATTTTTTTCCTATACTTCCACATAATCTCAATATTCCCCTTTAGATATTTTTCAGCAAAGTAAAAGAGAGGCTGTAAAAACTGGGGAGCTACTTCCCTCCCACTTAACGTAGTAAGACACAAACTATATGTACCTTCATGTAGGCAAATCCACTAATGAGACAGTAATGGTTCTGATAAACAGAATAAAATTTGACCCCAAGCAGCAGGATGCACTACTATAAAAAACACAAACATTTTGTTGCCACTGTTTGTCAAATGGATTCAGGATGCCACATATCTGTTTTACCTCACTGTAACTGTACAGCAGCTTTTTTGCTTAGACAATTTACAATAGTATTAAAATTCAGATTGTTAGGTTTGGGGAAACAAATCTTTTAACAGTAAAACAAAGCAACAAATTATTTTTATTTTAGGATAACTTAACTGTTCTTTGAAATATGTTGAAACTGCGTTGTCCATAGAAAGAGTATCTAGCCAGTGTTAAATTATTTCTTGTCCTTTTGCCATGTCATTTTTAGGTTACAAAACGCACCATAATACCTTGATACGTGTTAGAATTATCTGGTTACCACTGATGTCTGAACTTCTCTGTGCCAGCTCTTCAGGTAGTCATGAAGCCAATCTGGTAAAACTCTGGGGAATCTGGTGGAATGGTTGGGGATCAGGGTGTCACTGAAATGTGCTCCGATGGAAGTCCCATCACGGCAACCTGTGGCTGTGACAGCCAGTCAGCATGGCACAAAGATCAAGCTTTCTAATATCACTGGAAGAAGCGTTAAGCATATTTCTTCTTTCATTTCACTGCTTTTATCTTTTATAGATTGGTTCTGCGTGCTAAAAACACATGGTCCTTACAAATACCTTTGCTCTGCAGTAACACCTGCACCTGATGGGCAAAACAGCGTGTCCTCACTTGAACTGCATGGATAATTTTTTCCTTTCTTGCTGGGAGTGGTGAAGGAGTCTATAGGCAATCAACCTTTGGACTTTCCATTCCACACAACTCTATTGAACTGAATAAAACCAGTGAAAGATGTTAGTGTGACCACCTTAGAAAGGATTGTTCTTCAACACAGCAGCCACCAGTAAATATCTGTCACTTTTCCCTTTTAGGCCCAATACATAACTCACAACATACTTCCAACAAGTGGTCCACCATGTTGTTGCCCTTTCTGGTTTGCATCTTTTAGTAAGGGCCAGATTCTGACATCCCTGTCACCCTCTATCAGCAACCTCATCTGGTCCATTTCCTAATTTCCTAAACAGGTAACTCTTGCAACCATTTATAATAGGCATAAATAAATAAATAATTCAGTGAAGTAATTAATTCCCTCTTTTCATCATCTTTCTTGCAAATGTGGGAGGAATTTGTCTCATTCTGATAACTCCCCCCCTCAAAAAAAAGCTTAATTAAGAAAGTGTCTGACTCATGAGCAGTGCTATTAAAGCAACTCTCCCATCTATGGCTTTCAACATTAAATATATTATTACTAATTTCCATTCAGAGAACAATAATAGATATATTATGTAAATCCTGAAGTACTCAAATGATTTATTATCAGCATACTGCTTTAAAACCCCAATTTAGCCAAGCATTTCTGAATATGGCTATAAAAAAGAGCATATTCAGGGTGCCATGGATTTCAGTAGAACTCTTCCGATCTCCGAAGCATTACTTACCTACCCTGCTAGATGGTAAGTCTAAGCACTGTAAAAATGGAAAACTGTGCAAAGCAGTACACTCTTTTTCCCTCCCAGGCTTATGGGCAAAGGACTGCAAATGGTGAGTTTGCATCCCGTCAGTAGGGCTTCAACATGTTATATAGGTTTTTATGGCATCTAGGGGAGGGACAGACTACACGACCACCCTCATGACCTATCATTGCCAGAACAAGTATCTCTCAATAACAAGATCGAATAAGAGAAGATCTAAGACTTCTTACTTGGTTTTGGATTTCTAAATATGGGTTATTTTAATGTCTAAACAATACATAATGATAAAACACACACACACGCCAAAACACCAAAACCAACCAACCAAACAAAAACCCCAACAGAGTAATAAGGTAAGACAACAGTTTTAACTTATCCCACTTCTGAGGAAGGAATTTGGGGCCTACCATGCATTTGCCAACAGCTAAACAGCTCTAATTTCTAATATTAGACAACTGCTTAAAAATATGTTGTTGATTTTTCCTCTTTCAGGTCCTCAAGCAATAGAATAGTAAAGAGATCTGTCTCCTGCTTCTTATGACTCCCAGCAAAGTTCTGCAGTGTTTGATGTTTCACAAAGTGTGCTCACTGAAATACAAAATTACGTGGAAATCTTGGCTCTTTTTAAACACAGCAGCACATATCTAGCCCTCAGGTTACATGGAAAAGCTTTAAAAATGTTACATGAATATATCTAACGACTGAAAAGCAAAAAAAAAAAAAAAAAAAAAAAAAAAAAAAAAAAAAAAGAGCCCTAGTGTGGGACACCCCCCATGCTTTTTCATGGAAAAATCTTGATTTTCTCTCTGCACTGGATACATTATTTCAAATAACTATGGGTCTGGTCAAACTGTGTCTTACCTCATGACAGACGCAGTGGTAGAAAACTGTTTGAAACAGGTTATAAAACCTTATTCGTTCCTAACTTCTGCTATTTACTTGATATTCCTAAGTTTCTACCTTTAGTGTTCACATATTTATTTAGTCCCTTTTCTCCAACCTTTGGAAACAAAGGCATAACAGTGTCTTTTATATTTTTTAGTGCTTCAGTGAGCACATGATCCAAGCTTTCAAATAAAACGAAAAGTGCTTCTATCTTATGAAGAAGATGCTTAACTGAATACTTAATTTCCCGCTGAGTCAGAATTTCAGAAAAGATTTTAAATATCAGCTGCTTGAAGTAATCTAACAGGGCCTGAGCCATTTTTTCCTGACCTGTGGCAGATTATATCACTAATAAAAATTATACTCACAGAGGAAAAGAATTGGCAAATGCCTTTAAAGAGGCAACAGATGTGTTAATCAAGATAAATTTTGTTTTCAATAGTTCTGTAAAATTGATGTAATATTCAAGAATTCTTAAGAACTTACTGATGGAAGCAGCTGGCAAGTGGGAAGGGTGGGATGTTGGCTGATGAGGTACCTTACTGTGGGAATTGAGAAAGAAAAAAAAAAAAAGATATCCAAAATGGAATCAGAGAGATTCCTTTCACTTTGGAGAAAGGAACTCAGAAAAATAGGACATGAAAGAAAAGGGAGGAAGGAATAAAAGCAACCCCAGCTCTGATGAAAGAGAACACATCAGAGAATATATTTTTTTTTTACTCATTGTGGGAGAAACTGTGAGAAGCACGGCCCACATCAATCAGTGGCTCAGACTCCAAGACCAATCTGAGTTGAGGATTCTTGTCAATCAGCAAACTAATTTTCTGTCTATTCATCTGCTATAAAGGCAAGTTAACTCAGCCTGTTATGGAAGAGTCATACATACGAACCAGCAGATATAAATGTATAAAGAATTAGCTAAAGAAAACCATTTAAGATCTATTTTTTTCCACGAGGTTCTATCTACCTGTCTTGCACAGCTCTAAGAGAATGAATATTCTCACGCCTAAAGAAAACATGTTAGCTTCACTAAGGTTTTCCCAAAGATAGTGAGCTAATCAAGTTTATTGTAACAACTCAAAAAATTATACAATGGGTTACACCTGCTGTTGTTTTCTTCAGGTATGTGATAATTAACACTAATTCAAACGATGTGTAAGCAGACAAGAACAGATACAGAAAAACAGCTTAACAAGTTAAGACAGTTACATTTTGTATTGCATTACATTACTCTAAACCAATTTTTCTACTTTAACAAATCATGTTACTTTCTAGAACCAAAGGCAGTTCAGTACTAACAATCCCTACAATGCTCACTGAAGGTTGACTTTTGAAACATATGTGAAGACTCTATACAAGAATTAATCAATGTGTGGGGGAGAAAATCTACTCTGAACATTACTTGAAACTGTACATCCTCCAAGAAAAATATTTGTTAAACTCTGGGCAGTGCATCTGTATGCCGTAACTGAAAGGGAAAATGGAACACAGGAAAAACTACTGAAATCTTTTGCTTTTTTCTTCAGCAAAAAAATCAAATCAAATGCTACTTCATGATCCTAGCAGCTTTATCCCTATTTAGTCCAGAAACTAAATCAGACAATGAAAATGGAGACAAAGCAATTCTTGGAATTACTGCTGATTGAATGTTTCTCTTATTCTTCCAGTGCTCTGTTTTCCATTCAGCATTGAACTTGCCTCCTACATCAGCAGCACTGCCTTCAGCTATCCTAAGAAGACAAAGAAGTTCTGATGCCACCGACAGCACAATCTCATCTGAAAACTTGTGCATGGTGCAAGTCCGAACTGTAAGGATACAGAATGTGTTAGCAATTATAAAATACTAACCGCTAAAATGTTGTTCAATTTATTGTTTTGTTTATCAACACGTCAAGAGATAGCAGACACTTTAAAACAGCTTCCCTTAAGAAATTCAAGGTCACAGTCTACAATCTCAAACCCTTTCTGTCCTCTCTGGTTTCCCAAGCTCGCCTGCTCATATTCAGACACTCCATAATTCATTTTAACTTAGCCTTATCAGGTTGCTGAATAAGGATGTGAAAGTCAGCTGGCTGGAAGTTTTTATATATATATATATATATATATATATATATATATTCCATGCCTCCTTATTGCTGCTGTCACTGATTTAGCTGTTCCCATGGTAAACTTGAATACCACCCCAGGAAGCTGTATCACCTATCAATTCACAAGTTGGGAAGTGTGGTGCATGGAGATTTGATTTAACAGATCCCAAAACTGTCTGCTTGAAGGATGTGGCAGTTGAAAGCTGGAGGTTGGATTGCTTTTTTTTTTTTTTTTTCCTCCCTTCCTTTTTTTAAACGTGAAGAATCTCAAGAAAACTAAGACATATGGCAGTATTTCCAAGTTGGTTTCTAAGAGATTTTGATTTCCCACGTACTTTCTCTAAGTGTGAATTACCTAAGAAGGTGTCAGAAGTTCCACGAAAAATTCCTCTTAAGAGCAGTTGCCTTTAGAAAAAAGGCTTCTAGAGAGAAGATTCCCTTCTTCCTCTCCCCCCCCCCCCCCCTTTTTTAAATGATTTTGACAGCTCTATAGCTGGAGCCCCTGACTTGACTATCTATGACACATCACAGCGTTCATGAATTATTTTTTTACAATCATTCCAATATAGAAAAAAAACTAAGTTCCTCCTTAATAAGGAGACAAATATCTCCCTAAAAAGATTATCACCCAGAATATTTTACCATCAGAAATTACATAAGATAAGAGCTAATGTCTTCCATGAAACCTTTTCCTATAATAAATATCAATCAAAATCAAATATGTATTTACACATGGAAATATGTGTATCAAATATGTACTTCCACACTC
The DNA here is from genome assembly GCF_964035555.1 of Netta rufina. NCBI lineage: Eukaryota > Metazoa > Chordata > Aves > Anseriformes > Anatidae > Netta > Netta rufina. The sequence goes on from NC_140125.1 coordinate 39,383,148, forward strand.
TAAAATTTTCTTTAATTACCTTTTCCATGAACATACCAGTAGTCAAATAAAAACATGTAATGCATTTATAGAAATAGACATAAAGCATAAAAAACAGTTTTCAAGGTAATTCCAACTAAGTAAAGCCTTTCTCATGGTCTGCCTTTTTCTTTATTCCATAACCTAAAAAAAAAAATGTAGCCAAAAGATTTAATAACAAAGAAAAAAATAATCTAGAGATTATTTTTAAGAAGTGTAAAAGAAAGGCAAAGGAAAAGAAACACAGCATTTCTGAATTCTGGTACACCAAAACACACTTGAAGTAAAAGCGACTTCACTATTTGTCCTGGAGTTGTTACACATCTCACAGTAACACAAACCTTTCTTTTCAGTGTACTTGGAACACTCCTGAACACCCAGAATGAAGCAGTGAATCCAGACTAATGTTCTGTGAATAGCAATTTTGTGCACCTTCGTTTTTGGGACACCACAACAAACATACATCAGAAAGTTTGGGGTTTATACAATACAGTGAAGCTGGCTGAACGCAACTACTTTAAAAGAGTCTTAAACCCTGTATCCCGACCTGGAGGTATTCAGAATAGCTGCCCATACTCAGGAACTTAGGCCACCATGCCTACATCCAATAATCAGTTTGCCCATTCTCCTACACAAAAGGACGTTATCTTTGTGCACACAACACAGCCTGTTTCACGATGGGAAAAAAGTCATAGAAATGGGCCAAGAAAATTAGAGGCAGCTAAGTGATTTTCAGCCAGCCCACACAGATCATTAGGGGGAAGAAAGCGTTCCTCTGAGCAAGCATTAGCACTATTATTAGCAGCATCTAAACTTATTTAAATTAATTGTTGCAGTATCTATTCCAGCAGGCGACACAAAGCACACTTGTCCCTTAGAAAGAAAGAAACAAAATCATTTGGATATGATCCTCCCTTTGCATTGTAATTGCCTTTGCAAGACACAAGGAAAACAGGATTATTCCTAGAAACTAAGGACAAAAATAAACCTTAGTTTAAGGGAGGTTGTTTTAAATGTTATGATGAATATGCTAGAGGTGTGGGTTTGACCAAGATGGATTATAGTTGGTATAGAAAGGTGTAGAAAGCTGCATCACAAGGTAGAAGTAGCAAGATCCTAGTTTGACATTTGTCCTGTGGAGTACAGAGAGATAAGCAAGCCATTGCTGTCCACCAGCTCTACAACTGTGCCAGAGGTACAGTGAATCACGCCTTCTGGAACATGGAACCACCATAACTAACCTGGGCATTCACAACTGTTGCAACTACTGGGACAATCAGGAGAAGCACTTGGCTTCAGACCAGCGGAAAACCATAGCTCTGTTCTGAACCACAGCTTTCCCTTCCTTCCACCCCCACAGATGTGTAACTTCATGCAGCCACTCCAGCGCATCACCTGTCTGGATGTACGTGCAACATGCATACCTACTAACATCTACAGAAATACTGCTGAAAAGCTACCCTTTTACACATGACATGGTAGCACTGTCCCACGGTATGAACTACTTGAGCCTACTCCTCAAAGTGCTGAGTTATCACATCTAAAATAACTGTTTTCCACTCAGAAATTGGGCATGTACTAAATGAAATGGTCCCGATGAGGGATTAGCTCTGATGAATTGCCAGGAGTTTTGAATTATAATGGTGTAAGCTCACACAAAGAATCTCTGCACATATAGAAAATAAAGATTCTCAAAGTAACAGATCTTTGGAATAAGTTTTTAAGGTGATTTGTAGTTTCTTCATAACAAAATGAAAGGAAAAATCTCTCAGTAAGTGTGAGTCTTTTTAAAGGAATTAAAATAGAAATTTTCCTCATATGCAATATGAAATAACAGGTTATATTAAACTAGGCTAAATTTGCTCACTTTTTAAAAACATTGCTATTACTTTAATCTGAACTCTTTAAGAATGTCATTTCTCTTGTGCTCAATTTTTTCTTCTAATACTGTCAAACACCAATTCTCCCGCTCCCTCCACCCCCTGGATCTCAGAGGAACAATAGCTGGAGCTGACATGGCTGTTTTTATCTACTATATGACATCATACAAGGATTTTTTGTACATCATCTATGCACTAGTCACAGCAACTGTGACAGCTCAAACTTTTGGAATATTCTATTATTCTAAAAAGGTTTTTTAGAAAAGTACAAATAAAAAAGCAGAAACTAGAGTGAGAGCAATAAAAGCAGCAGGTGATATTACATAATAATTAAAGTGCTTAACACAATGGAATGAGTTAATGCAGGAGACTAAAGAAAACTTACTGCTGCTTAAAGTTAGGATGGATACCCCAAATTTTTGACATTGCTTAACTTGAGGGTGACCACTACAACCTAGATACCTGCTTTCTTTCCATGTCAGCATGACTGCCTTATTCTGAAGTCTAAATAAAATGTACAAAGAGGTCATTAAAGCAAATAAAATGTATTTATACGCATGACAATTTCACTAACACTGCCTTGGCCATGTCTGTCCCCATCCCATTTGTTTTCTTATCTAGGGCTAAGAAAATAGCTTGTGTTATTTGTGTATATAAAAGCTGGCAAGATTTTTTTTATATATAATTTACAATGAAGTGGGTAGGCAGGCAGGTAGATTAATCAACTTTTTAAATTTAGTATGTATGATTTATTGTGATAGGAAATATTTTTCACGAGAGACAGGAGTTCAGGATTTTCTGTTTTATTTTTGGTTATCACATCTTTCTAACAGATCGTGATTCATTCACTAGTCTTCAGGGAAGATCAGTGCACACGAGTACTTTTAAGCCTGGTGCCTGAACTATTTAAAACCCATTTGCTGCAGTAACATTAGACCTCTGGTGAAGTCGTGGCATTTCTGCACATGTAGTTGTAAAACAAACTCTGGAGGACCCTGTAGCTTAAGCTGGACTAAAGTTCTGCAGAAACCAAGCTTCAAACCAGCACAGAGTATGGAGACTTCTCCAGACTAGACTGTACTTATGTTCCTACATGGAGTCTTCAGCACAGGGATGTGGACATATTATGCCCAGAAGAACAATTTTAGAAAAGAAAGAGGATAAATATTTTTAATGTACCTGCTATATGGCATGTTTTTATGGGAACATACAGCATGTACAGTCAAATGTGATGTAAGAATAGATATACACAATTCTCCTGTGACCTCCTTTCCGTGAAATTTATAATCACATCTTATCTATGAAATCTGAAGGATCATAGAAAGCAAATTTAACAGCATAGAAGTTCTCTGTTGCAAACTTTACTAATGTAAATTCTATTCTGCAAGTGCAGTACCCTTTTCATTATCACCCGTTCTATATTCTGTCAAACACTGGCATAACATTTGGGCCTCTTGTGCAGAGCTGTCACCAAAAGGCAGCAAAACATAGAAGTTTTTTTTTGTCTTTCCTATTGCAGAAAATCTTTTTCTCTTAGTGCTTGCGGTTTCTCAAGACTACTTCAGTTCAGTGACTTTCCACTAACTCATACTCTGCTTCCAATTGTTGCTAAATTACTAAGAATTGGAAGTAATGTTTTGAAATTTTCAGTCAAGAACTTCTAAGAAAGGGGAATTCCTGGGAAACTTAGTCTCTCGAAAAACTGAAACAGTACGCTACTACTTAATAGAAGTTGAAAAAGCAAGTCAATTATTCAAGTAGGGCGGCTACAGGAGGTCTAAAAATCCTGGGCATTTGAAAATAAGAGGATTCAAAATCAAGACAAACCAATCTTTGAACAAAGTTATTCAAACATCACATCCTCCATCTGTCTTCCAGGCTCCAAGCTCTACAAACCTTTCAGTTATGAGTGTATACCCCACATATACCCTATGAGTTACAAAACATCACACAGTAGCTACGGTAAAATATATAATTAGAAATTTCATGGCTCTGCATTATGAGAGTAAGCAGCCACCATAGCATATTGTATCAAATTCATAAGTTATACAATATGTTTTTTTTTTAAACTTATACTACTTGTTTTAAGTAATACAAAAACTTTATCCTCAGTCACTCATGTAAACTCAGTTATACATGGCTTTTCCACCTCGTAATAAAAGAGATGCTCAACTGCCTTCAAAGAACTTTATAACTTTCAAGGATAGACTACCTGGCAAAAATTAGACAGGGAATAATTATTTTTAAAAATTTAATAAATTTTAAATTAACAGAAGCTTAGTTTGATAAACATGGTCACATTTACATATGACAATATAAGCTGTTAATAGTTGCAGGGTTGTGCTGTCATTTGCTTTAATTGGTTTCCTTTGCAGAGTGAACTGAACATGGAGTTTGCTTCCAAAATAGGAACTCCAGAAAGAAAAATTATATCACCATATTGAAAAAGCTCACACTCACAACTGTTAATGAGCATTTTTTTTTTTTTGTTTAAGGTGACTGCAGTCTCTTTTTTGTTTAGTAGAACTCATTTAAAAATTGTTTAAAGACTTGCTCCCGAACTGCTCTATGACCTAGTTTAAAGAAAATGTAAAAGGATTGTATTTTTAGCTCTTTAAATCAAGGTTCTTTGGCATTTACAAACTTTGCTGAATCGTTTTGGCTATGGTGCCTTTCCTTATCTGCCCAAGCAATACTCAGCAGTATGGAATTTGCTTCCAGTGCACACTAAAAGTGCTAGCACTTTGCAAAAACCATTATTTCTTTAGCGAAACATCTTTCATTCTATTTTACAGTATAATTTCAAAGCCTTTTCAACACAGCCTTACAAAGTCCATCAGCACAAAATAAATAAATAAATAAATAATAAATACTTAAATGCATCCAAGAAAACCTCCTGGGAGGTGTGTGGTTCTATCATAAGATGACCCAAAAAACACCACAAGACAGAGCATCTGTTGATTAACAGATGAATATAGGACCTGGTATTTCCAAGCGCAAAGGAGTGAGCGCTGAGAATCAAACGCTAAGCCTGCTTGTCTGTAGAGATTGACTTACTGAAGATATCCAAATCTGCAAAATCAATTAAAAGAATGAGGTTTTACTACTGAACATATTCTAACTAAATTAACAGTATAAGGCAGATGACTGAGATTCAGAGTTAACGCTCAGTAGAGTTAATAAAAAAGAGCTAAGCAATTTAATTACACCTTTCAAATCTGCCTGCACACATACACACCATACTTCAACATTCAAACTTAGTTTCATCCCTTCCACTAAAAATATCTTTTATTACAGAGGAGTAAAAGCAAAAAGCTTATTCAGAACAAAAATTATAATTTCAGACAATGCATGGTGTGAAATGACATGTACCTTGCCATATTAATGAGTATTTCAGTAGCAGCACAGCTTACGTAATAATCATGGGGTTTATGGCAGCTGGTTATTTTGACAAGAAATCTGAAGGAGCTGCATGAAAATAGCACAGAAAGAAGGAAAGAAAAGCAATAGGTCTGACATGCCAGATACCCTTTTTCAAAGCCTGTGAAGTCTGTCCTTTGTTACTTTTCTTGGTATTGATAGCTAAGGTCCAATTTTGAATTCTGTGAATAGATTAAAAAAAAAAAAAAAAAAAAAAAAAAAAAAAGAAGAAGAAATTGGAAGTAAAAAGACTTAAGGAATCCATCTGCAAACATGTTTGTGCAGCCCCTGTCCCACTGAAATGGAAATTGTTACAAAGGGAGCAGACCTTTATTTATTTTTTAAGCAAAGCCTAACTTCCCAATACATTATAGTGAATGGGCAAGAATACAGAAAAAAAGGTTTAACCACTATTGCTCAATGGTGGTTTTGTAAACTCTAATATTTTATTTCAAAATATAGAGACTAATCCTGTTCTAAAGCACCGAAGAGATTTATTACTTCTTTTCAACAGGAAAAAAAAAAACAACAAAAAAAAACACCTAACCCTAGAATATGCAATTTACAGTAAATCCGAGCAGTTGAGGAGACACAATTTTACTGATTTAATTTTTTTTCTTCTAAACATGTCTCTTGAGGTTTAATCTTTATAAATACAACAACATAAATTAACAAAGTGTGACCATGTAGAATAAAACAATTGTGATAATCTATAGCTTTTTTTTTTTTTTTTTTTTTTTTTTTTTTTTTTTTTACACAAAAACCACAGCAGTACATCTGTCTTAAAATGGTTGCAGATTCTGAACAAGATAACCACTTGGTGGCAGAAGAATCAATGTCTTGCTCAGAAACTGCACTGCTCTCAGGAAAACATGCAACATGATGGGTTTGTGCTGCACAGTATATGGTTTGTGGTTAATAATGCTGATGAAAAATGCACTGGTTCATTGCAACTCAAACTATAGGGCTGATAAAGGCATATATTTTCTCATACTTATAGACTGAATGTTTTTGCAGTTGTTAACTTGAGTTTGCAATAAAGTTGGATTAATTTATATCTAGTTGCTAACAAAGTTTCAGAAAATATCTTTATAATCCCACATTCAGTTTAAAAATATGAAAGGGCTCCCATCTGAACACACGGAGTAAGTAGCAGCGCTTACTGAAAATTTTCTATCCCCATCCATAAATTCCAGGGAGGCCTTTTGTGACTCTCAAAACAGGTTGCTAGTTCGATGTATTAATGGGCGCTCCCGATAGCCGCCTAATTTCATTTTCTCTCCTCTGTTTTGCACCAGAGCAAGACCCTCAGAGGACCGAATGTTGCTGATCAGGTGGAAGCCAGGAGGAGCTGGGGGCTTCTGACAGCCGCCAGCAAGCAGAGCAGCGGCTGAACCTGGCCCTGGCACAGCGCCAATCTGCCAGAGCAGACCCCGCATGGCTGCTCAAGTGTGTGGCGGTGTGATGCCCACCACCCGACTGACACCTGCACCTGCAGCACGAAAGGAACCGGCTCCTCGCCACTGCTCACACGCAAGCTCTGGGACAATTAACCTGCTAACCCAGAAGGTTGATTTCTGAACGAGCCTCAAAGCTTTGCCGGCTCACTAAGCTCAAGTGAAGCCAGGCAGAAAGCATACTGAAGCAAAGCTCTAGAGAATGCCTGCTGTAAAACGTACTGTATTATTATTTTTTATGAATTAAAACAAATTGCTCTGCTTAGCAGCCAAAAGCAAGACGACACATAAAGAGGGCTCGCAAAGTTCTTAAACAGTCCATTGAATATAGTTGCCACTATTTATAACTTCAAATAATTACACATGCTGCTTTTACCTCTCAACAGCTGATTTCTCTTCTCAGCATTTACTAGCAAAACTGAAAATGCCCTCAGCTGGATTGCAGCGAAATAGAAGAACGAACGACAGCAGATGTAGATCCCATAATGACTGCTGTCGATGATTTCTTGTCATGTTCATAGATACCAGACAAACCTGGAGCAAGGTGATAAGCTTCAATGAAAAAAGGAAAAAAGGATAGCATAAGAGTGCACTTTTGCAGTGAACACGGAGGCATTTACACCACATTTTGTCTCCGGTTATGCGTGTCTCTCTAAAGCATGCCTCAGGCCCATGTAGCAGGCCTTGTTCCGCACTGCGGAGTGCTCTCACAGAGCACGAACCGGGCCTTTTTATCTTCAATAAAACCAAGCCAGGAGATGAACTCTGGCAACTTTTAATGGGGTCCCACCGCTGCTGGGGATCTTGGGCTCAGCACCGGATGAGAGCTGGATGGGAGGAAAGCCTCAGAGCAGGCGCAGTGTGGACGCTCAGCCTCACAGGCCACGTCTTCTTGCACTGAACAACGTGCTGAGGCGGGCACGGCATGGGTTGGAAAGCCTTTGGGGAATTGCAACAACCAGCAGCACTGATGCCATCTCAAGTTGTCTTCAGGCTTTCTCTCCTGTATATTTCAATGTGTCTACCATGCCACGGCTCATAATAATGTAGGACATTAAACTATGAGCGTATTAAAAACAGAATAAAAAAAAAAACACAAAACACCATGCAACATACCATCAAATGCTTTTACAAAAAATAACGTATTTCAGCTCCTGGAAAATCCACACTAGGTTACTGATTTAAGTAAAAATAAGCATATAAATAAGCAAAAATAATAAAAATAAGCATTTTCAGTGAAAAAATAAGCATAAAAACACAAGAAAGTCACTGAAAATTAGTTTGGCAATATAATTTTCTTTTTTCCTTCCTCAAATCACAACCATGATACAATACTCAAAAAAAAAAAAAAAAAAAAGACAAAAAGACACTGGGAATCAACAGTAAATACTTTGAGAGGAATTTGCATCTTCAATGTCTGACTGACAAAACATTCCTATTAGCTAATAGCACTTGAGCTAGGTCCCAGTACACACCATTAAACAATGTTAACCTTTTTCTCCTGGGAATTTTCTTTCAAAGGAAATAAAATATGATAAAAGAAATACGTAACAGCTAAAACATAAATTAACATGAATAAAACAAAAGAAAAACAAAGACATTGATATTAAACAGGTTTTCAGCTCTGCTCGGCACAGCCATGGTGGAACATGTTAATTAGTGAGTTCCCACTGCCTGTGATTATTTTGTTTGATTGGTCCCACTTATAAGGACAAAAGTTTGAATTGGCATAAATTTATTTAAAAAGAAATATCTTGGATTTACAAGATAAATTTCAGTTAGAAACCCTCAAGGTTTTTCCCTTACTAGGTTATACAAAGAACGATAACACTGCCGCTTCTCTTCAGCTCGTTGCTCCGAGAAGGTTTGTTAACTCATGCACTGCTCTTTGCTACGCTGCATCCAGGAACGAGGGGGCATCGCGCCATGTCCATGCACATGCATTCATAGAATAATTCAGGCTGGGAAAGACCTTACAAGGTCATCTGGCTGTGAGCCCATTCAGAGCAGGACCAACCTCAAACATCAGTCAGAGCTCACAGTACTCATCTGTGTAAGCGCTCTCTGCTTCTCACTTACAGCCTTATGACATGCATTTGAATAATTCATGAGGTCGCAGGTTTCTCTAGTCACAGTACTAGAATAACAATAGTACATCATTTGAAAGTCGTGAATTATTTTACTAATGCTTATATATCCCTTGGAAATATCAAAACTAATAGCAAAGCATAAAGTATATGAGTAGAAGAAAATATAAAACATACATTTTAAAAAGGTACTTCAAAAAGCTTCTAGATTCTCAGGTGTATTCTCTTACTGAACAAGTTGAGAAGAGAGACAAGAGTCTTTTCTTCTCCTCTCTTCTCTCTTCTAAGATCCAAATTCCGTGAAATCACATGGCTCAAAAGCTGGCTGCTGAACAGCAGCAATCCAAGTAACGCTAATACTGGTAACAGAGAGCTATTTCCTATTCAAATTACAAGAAAAATAAATCACCAAGGTTCTTGCTACAAAGTCACTTTTCACTGTCCTAAATTGCCACTGCCAACAGAAGAAGTGACCCTATCCCTCCCCTCACCAGCCTTCCTGAGCATCACCTCCAGCTCTGTGACAGTTAACTCAGGGCACCAACACACCAAAAATTGGCTCAAGTTTGTTGAGGGAGAATTCCCTTCTGCTGGATTACAATGCATGTTTAAACACAGGCTCATTTTAGCTTCCCAGAACAATTCAATATTAGACTGTATGCTATATTTTTTTAATGCCTTCAAACAGGAAATATGAGGCTGTATACTGAAGTCTCTCCAAAAGACGTTGCCAATATACCCTTACAAAAAGGAAGGGCTTCCTAGGTCCGACATCAAGGAGAGTAATATCAGTGGATTATTTGGAGATACAATTACAGGTACATACTTCTGAACAACGAAACACCCTTACATTTGCGTAGCCTCTTTCATAATGGCCTATCACCAGCTGATTTAACATCTGTCGCTCTGATGCCCCACTGTTCTTTTTTTTCCTCCAGCAGAGCCCTGGAAAAGCAAGACTGCTACCAAAGAATAAAAGGTGGTGATGTCTGAGCTAACGATTAGGGTGGCTCTTGCTAAAAAGCTTTGCTTTTCCTATCCTGCAGAGAGCAGGAATGCTGCTTTTTCAGATGAGCTCCATCTATTTTCGCTTTCATTCACCCTTTCGACATCAGGAAAAGCCTGGCTTGTCACCCTTGGGCTGGCAAAATATTTTTGCTCATGGTTCTGAGAAGATTTGAGCTAAACTTTATGAAGCACTATCTGTCAGCACTCAGTTCTGAAGCGGGGAAAATCTGATGTTGCCTTCTAGGCATCCAGGGACAGCTGAAGCAACCTAAATCCTGAACAAAAGCAGGATCCTGGCTGTATGTGACCACAAGGTTTATATCTGGTGAGATCTGGTTGGACTTGCGTTAGAGTACAGATTTTAAACTTACCTACACAAATAAGAGGGGATGAGTCTTCAACAAGAAAAGAATAGTCAGCCTTATGGAGCAGCCCCTTCCTGGCATCAGCAACCTGGCTGTTAAGCTGCTGTTTCATAGCAGTATGGGAGAACTGTCCCAATCTGCTTGTGATGATGCTCCTAAAAGCATTAGTTCAGCATTCCCGAAAGCTGCAGCTGTGGTCTTCATGCTGCAGATAATTTCTCAAACTCAGTGACAAAATTAAGAGAATCTGTCCTGCAAACTTTAGATCATTTTAACAAAGGACTGACTGTCATAGAAAATAACTTCGCTCCTACTTATCTCCTCGCTGCATTCTGAATCTTAGGGATAGATCCAAACCTTGGCACAAATTTGGAAAAAAATTATGCAGAACAGCAGTTCCCAGAAATCCTTTTTTTATTTCAGCAGAGTCAAACAGCTCAAGACAAAAGGAGAGCTGGGCTTGCCTCGCAGTGTGAACAATAAACGCCTGCTTAAAAAAAGCTCAAAAAATTCTGCAGGTTGGAGGAGGATTTATACCCATAGAGTAGACTGCACTGTTAACTGCCATTCAGGACCTCAAGCTTCCTCACGCAAATGTCAGAAACAACTTCTGTATCCTGTACTAGGGAATTAGCACAGCTTGGTCGTTTGGGCCAGCTCCTTCTGTTTTCCATCTTCTATCCCCTTTTAAATTTCCCACTGCCCCTGCTGCATCACATTCCACACGTCTATCCCAAGACACTGGCCAAAAAGAGATGAGAGAGTGCCAGCACTGAAAGCTTAGATAAAACCACTGTGCTCTACCAGCTTGTTCTGCACAAGGGGCTTCTGCCTCGGCTAGCATTTGTGTCCAAATTCCCCTCTTCTGAGCCACTGCTCTTTCTGTCCCTTCCTTCACTCCCAGCTTTGCTTCTTTTTTTTCACACCACTTCTGGTATGAAGAAAAGTGCCCCAAATGTGGCCCAGATTCTGAGGACCTAAATACTATTTAAATCCATCAGCTATGGGGCTCCTATTGCTGGGGCACCTCCAAAAGTAGGAAGGCAGCTGGTAGGGAACACAAGGTAAAGTCACTTGGATAAGTCAGGGTGCTCGACTTTACTGTTCTTCCCCTTCTCTTGTTCAAAACAATGCTGTATCTCCAATATATTCCAGGCAACATTTACGATGCAAAACCAAACTGCTCTGTTTACTGTACTCTGAGTGCTATTAGACTGTAAATTGTTAGGGGAAACCAATAATGGAAAAGTTTATTACAATATTCTGCAGAAACTTCACCAAACATCTCATCTAACATTATCATTGTTTACTTGCCACATTTGCTATCACAGACTGCTACTGAAGGACAGTAATTTTCTTTGTTTTAAAATGAAGAAACATTTCATTTAGCAATTTTCACCCTTTTTGACATATTACATAGCCTATGCCAGGGCATCAACGCTGAGTACAAAGTAAGACTCCAGAGGGAGCAGAAAGGCTGGAACCGGGCTGCTCCATTGTCCTCACTCACAAGCACAGTGGCAGAATCATCAGGAACCAAAAATTGTCACCTCTGAGGTGCAGTTGCTTTGAGAACGGACACTGCACATCCAGAGCAGGTCTTGTGCCTGTGCTCCCTTACGTAACAGTGACTTACAAGTGGCTATTATTTTGATAGGATTTTTTTTCATTTTTATTTATTTATTTATTTTTAGGGAGGAGGGCATCTCCTGAGTAATCAAAATGCTAGCCATTACGGCACCTGTCTTTTATGGCTCAGAAAGCCACAGAGGATGGGTGACCCCAACTGTTTTTGTGCCTGAGTGCTCTGCCATTTTTTTCTTTTTTTAAATGTCCAGACTGAGAACAGAAATACTGGAAAAGTCACAGATTTTCCAGCATGAATTTGCCTAGCTTCCAGCAATAGTAACAGCACTTGCGGCTGTTCCTTGTCTTGTCTGTGATTTGGACAAGGCACTCTTATTTGTAAATGCTCATATAATACCTTGAAACAGCTTTCAACTCACTGTCAATACACTACATAGAGCTTATGATCTCGCTTTGTATCATGACAAAGAATGGAGGTCAACCGCATTCAGCAAACGCACATACAAAGCAGCCTACATTATACGTTTTAATTATTCATCCACAGGCCGCTGATCTAATGCAATGGTTCTGTGAAGTAACACAGTCTAAATGTCTGCACAGACTCCTCTTTTTTTTTTTTTTTCTAACCAGTGAAAGACATGAATTGAAATTCATTTCAAAAAAAAAAAAAAAAAGTATCTTCTCAGTGACATATTATTGGATCTTTTACATCTTGTCTCTCTGCAAGCCTGATTGATGCGCACAGAGCTCTGTGCTACCATTACCAGACCATCTCGGTTCATTGAAAGCTCATTCAGAAATCTTTCACAGACATTAGGCGGGTTGGGACTACTACAGTGAGATGAATTATTTCTTCCATGAACCAAATATCCATTACAAGTATTGCTCCTCCTCTCTTCCCCATAGCTCATGCCCACAGAAAACCAACCTCCTCCACCAGTGTTTCTCAATCAGGTCTGTGGCCCACTTCAGTTAAGAGCCATACTCAGAGGTCTGGCTATCAAAACTCTTTATAATCTGTACCAGTATTCCTTAAATACCAGTGTTTCAAGAGAGTTTATTGGCGCAGTTTTCATGAAGACTCCCAGAAGAGCTACTAAACCAGCTTTCCTCGCTCCCCTGGCAAGGAAACCAGGCTCCAGACTCAGTGGTGGGGCCACACCTGCAGCACCTGGCAGGGCTCTCTGCACTGCTGTGCACAGGAATTACTGGTAATCGCAATTTGCACTTGTGCAGCATTGACACACAATGGAAGAAGTAAATATTGTGCTCTTTTTGCTAGTGGAAAACCCAAGGCTACCCTCAGTGGGAACTCCCCTGCGTCACACAGCAAGACAGACAGTCAACCAGGCACTGGTCTTTAAAGCAGACTTCAGACTACCAGCAGGCACCAGGGCTTGCCACTTAACAGCATTTAGCTTGTTTGTTCTTGTTTCTCCATAGAGAAGAATATTTGCTAGTATTCAGGAGCTTATATATAAGTGTATGCTCATTAGGCTTGCCTACAATGACTGCTCTTCATCTATTTTAAAGCTTCCCTGTCACTGGGTATTTAACATGTAGCACGCTAAGCTCTCAATAGCAAGCGCGGTGATGCCAGATTAGGCTAACGCTGAGAGGGGCTTGGAGATCACGTTCTCCCAAAAGCTCACATCGGACAGGACCAGTGGGAAAGAAAAGCTTCGCAGAGCTTGCTGCTGGTGGCAGAGGTGGCGGCTGCTGGCATTCAGAGCCTGCGTGGGACACCTCTTGTGTGTGCAGCCCTGGGACTGGGCAACGATCCACTCGCTGCTCTGTGAAAACATCCAAATACCGACATCCATGATCAAAGCAAGATTACTTTAAAACATGTTAATGTAAAAGTTTAATTACCCATCAGATCTCCTGCCAGATCCTGCATGTAATTACAGTACCAAGTAAACCCTTGTTGCTGCAGATGCAGTCACTAAAACTTTGGACAAGTGCTTCTAAAGAATGTGGCTGTGAAAGCGTCTGCTCTGAGGCGCATGTTTATGTGATGCTTGTACTATTTTCAAGTTTTGTACAGAAATTAAGCAGTGTCATGAAAAAGAAGAAATCTTAAATTGTATTACTCATACAAAAGACGAGTTCTTCATGTGTGGGCTGCTCTCTTTGAACAACCTCCTGCATAAACCATTGCACATTTCTCCTAAAAACAGACACTTATCTCAAGAAAAAATAGATGTATATTTCTTTCATCAAATCTGTTTGTATTACTGTGAGCAGAACCATTTTTTAAAAATTGTTGCAGTATTTGCTTAACCACTAGAAGCATATTTTTGTTATGAAAATCATTCAATATTCCACTTTCAAGCTTGCCAATTGAGTTTATCAATACCTCCTCTGGGCTTAATCAGTGCATCTACGGCATTACACTGTCATTAGTAATTCCATTAAAAGCACCAAAAAGAAGTTCACATAAATGCAATCCACTAAACTCATTTATATGGCCAAGGCTGCCAGAGCCCAAGAAAAAAGAAAAAGTGAACTGCTCTATGATAGGCCCTTAATCTTAAATTACTGATAAATCACAGCCTGGTCCAGCCTTCATTGCTGGTTTGTAACAAACTGTTTGCTTGCACGGCTGTTATCTTTCATGGAGGGTTGTTTGATAACCAGAACAGGTAACACTAACAGAAGTGCAATGGGGACTTTCCGTAAGGATCCACCTTTTTAAAGTTTCCTCGCATCCCGCTGTCAGACAACTTACCCCGTAAGAGGTGACTGAGCTCTGCCTTACCGCTCGGTGTTGTGTGGCCCTGCCAACAAGAGAAGTGATACCCCCAGGTCACCAGGAATGCAGCGGCGGGGGGAGAGCTTTCTCCTGCTTCCTTGGGTGGGAGAGGAAATTGCTGAGTCCTTTGCTTGTGATTTCTCTGGCAGATAGGAGCCAGCAGAGACAGGAAACTGGAAAACCTGGCTTCGCTTCCCCATTCTGTGGCGCCCTGTGCTGAAGGATGCTGGAACCGCCCGGCCAGGAGTGTCAATGCTCAGCTCTGTGCTGGGGCGTCCTGCTGGGCACCAGCATCCTTTCCTTACCCTTTCTTCCAATTAAGAGGACCGGATAATTGGGTTGAGCGTGCTGGAAAATATTAGTGGTACCTAAATTTTGGTCACCTAAATATCTTGATGCGAGATTACTTCTTGTTCCCTTCCTGGCCTGTACTCTGGTACAGCATCAGCTCTGGAGGTTTCACAGTCCCTGCTGCCAGCCTCCAGATGTTGCGCTTTCGTGACTGTAGCCTTGCAAAACAGACCCTGGGTCCTCAATGTGAAACACACACGTTGACACTTCACAGAAAAACCTCGAGGTAAATATTCTCTTGGAATCTTAACTTGACATAAATAGTACTTTTATTTTCACCAGCTTTTAAAGGTACTACAAAGTGTCACAGAATGAAACAGAAGACGTCCACTTTTGGAAAAAGGGCAACACGAAACCATCACCGTTCTAATGGCCAAAGAGCTCAGACAAACTCCTCAATCCTTCTGGAAAAGTAAATAAGTTTTGCCTCTTCCGGAGGAAAAACGTAGGAGAATTTTCAGGGTTAAATATTTACTCAGCCAATCTCTTTAGTGTACAAATGTGATAAAATGGGATATAGGTCTAGGGCTAACATTTGGATGTGTCACAGGCAATAATGGTGGTTTATAAATATAGCTGTATATATATATACACACACATATATACACACATACTCATACACACAGTACCAGCAAGCCAGAAATACCTCTTATCTTTTTCCTCCCTCTCTGTCTTTCTTCCCCCATCCCAAGTCCTCTAGAACAATATGAAGGAAGTATTAGTAAGGTCCTGCAAATGAAAATAAAAAAAGAACACCCACAAAACTACACAATCCTAAACCAAAAGCTGCATATTTATTGCATCATGATTATATTTAGCATCTGCAATACAAAAATTCTCACGTCATGACCGTCAAGATACTCACATGGTAACAAGACACTCCTGACACTGAATGTTTTTCAGGGAAGAAACTTTTCCACATTCTCTGTAAGGACTGCATGCCTGGCACATTAATTCTGCTGTGTTTTATAATTGTGCCACCAATTAATGTCATGTAAAGAGGCAAGATCATAAGAGAAATAAACAAAATAAGAACACCAGCAGACAAACAATTATATTATTTGTTATTACTTTAATTCCACTTTTTCACCTTTTTCATCAGAATGTTAAGAAAATTCCAAGTCAAAGTTCATGTTAATAAAAAGGACGAATCAAACTGTTGTTTGGACAAGTATGAGAAGAATTTGAAATTCAGAATGGATTGGATAAGGGTAGCCCTAGATAATCTGGAAGTATTCAGCAGTTTGTATACTCCAAACAGTGCCTAAGAGTGATTTTAAGGGAAGGTATTTAAACTATCATGGGTTGAACAGTGTAATAATCCCAGCCAGTTCCTGATGCGACTAAATCCTTATCTCTTTAGAAAAAGAAATGAAGTAAATTAAAAACAAACAAACAAGCAGAAGTTAAAAACAGTGCTACCGACTGAAAACTACTCACTGAAAGGCAAATCTAATTTCAATCTAGATTACCCTGTTTTCAAAAAATTATTATTTTTTTCCCCTTATGAGTGGGAGACTTTTGGAAATAGAAATGTCCACACATATTTGGGCTTAATTCCAGTTATTTATGTTCTGACCATCTGGCCTATTTAACTAAATCTAGGAAAATCTGTTTGGCTTAAGACCACACACTGAGAAGAGATGCATAATTACAACAAGTAAACTGGACTTCTCACTTTGCAAATCACAGAGAGAGAAATTTTTCTTCTAGTAGTAGTAGCAAATAATGAGACCTGTCTGCCTTGGGTTTCCCCATATTTTTTTTTTTACGAAGTTTTTCCCTTCTCACTATTCTGGTCTTAAGCATATAGAAGCATGTAGAGCGAACCTATATGGCACAAAAATATTTTACAATAAAGCAGCGCACGATAGCATTCTTTTAACGTTTTTAGGTAGACATGAAAATTGAAAGAGCCAAAACTTTGCAGCCTTTTTCCATCAGGATACTTTTGCCTTAGACTCTGGGATTTGGCCAGACTGCTAGGGTCTGATTTCATTAAGATTGAACAGTCTTCTGCAAAACCTAGTTTATGACTGTGTGATGAATCACATTATTTATTTGTATATTAACGAGCAGATCACAACTGGAGGAGGTTAAAGGCAACATTGTAGAGTGAATAATGCTTAATGAAGTTAGCAAATAAGCAAGACAAAGCTTTTTTTTTTTTTTTTTTTTCCCTAAAAGACTTAGCCTACTGAAATAGTAAGTAAACCCACATGTAAATTTCTAGAAAACTTCTAGAAAAAATAAAGAATCCCAAATGCTTCTCTCAGTGGCTGAGCATACTTTAACCTGGCCTTTTTGCTCATGACATTGCATATGATGAAAGCTTCACAGACTATAATCTCTAACTACAAGGAAACAGCCACCGAGCACACACGCTGGTGTAATCATCACCCTCCCTTCCTATGAGCACTAGTTGCAGTACCGGCCCCAGTGCAGACACCTGTGTGTTCTTGATGCTACACAGACAAAACAGCTTCAAACCCTGCCCAGAAGACACGAAGATGGAGCTGATGCACCGCATCTGCTTATTATTAACCAGGTTTCTAAATTTCTTTAATAGTCTGGCATACTTACTAACATTCTCTTGAAATACAAGCTTTAAATGAAGGTTGACAGAAAGCTATGAAGAGAAACAGTTTAGCCTGGTTTCAACTAATATTACTGCTGAAATTATGTCACTTGATGCTTAAACTTATTTAATAAAAAACATTTTCCAAGCTCATATGACTGACGAGATAGGGAGCTCTGCCACGTGTACAGATTGGAAACGGCAGCCAATGACAACGTAAACGTCCCGAGGAATACCAAAACTTTACCAATGCCTCCACAGAAGTTAAGCACATCCACAGCTGCAGACCTAGGGTTTTACACCTAGGGATGTAAACTTCTGTTCTGCATCTCACAACCCTTAATTAAGCAGCTAAGCAATTCCCAGTTCTAACACCTTTAAAAATGTTATTTCAGGGTTAGATTCAGAAATAAATTTTTTCTGCTCAAGAAGTGATACTATTTGCCTGCTTCAGAACCTCTTTGGTACAAACACTGTCCTTCTGGCTTTCTGGTTTCTGTTTCCATTAAATGCTGTTGTAATGAGGCCAAGGCTTCTTAGAAAGGCTCCCCATTTTATGGAATAAGCCAAAGAAAAACTGGTGTAAATTTAGTGCTACACCAAGCGTATGGTGATCTCAAAACATTCAAATGTTTCTCCATCTCGATACTGATAAAGGAATAAAAGCCAACATTGCTCAATCTGTTTGAGTATTAAATAATATGTACACAGGACTTGCAGTGAGTTTATTCATCGACTTTCTAACAAGAAAGAAATGAGATTTACGCTATACATTAGATTTTATAATAAAATAAAAATAATGCAAGTACTGCATCTATCTTTTCCATGTAGAGCTCTTATCCACATAGATGACGCCTATAACATGTTTGCCAATTTTCTGTATAGGCTCCCAACAGGGAACAAAGATCTCAAGCATGAGAGCGTTGGCTCTATCAGATTTACGGGGACATAATTTTACTTTTATGAGACAAATAATTATGTGGCACTGTAAAAGCATTGTTCTCTTAGTTGAAATATTTGGCAGTTAAATCATCTTGCAAAGAAAGATACATTCATACTCTTTAATTTAATAAAGGTATTAAAGAGGATACTTTTTGCCACAATATCTTAGCTTTTCTGATGATTTCTTACACTATAAATGAGAATAGTAAACTTTATATATAGAAAGTCTTTGATGCTTTTTATTTTTAAAATGCTCCTTTTGCCACTTAGTTTGAAAAACGTAGAATGATGAAGAATTAGCTGGAAGGAAAACTTCATGAGTCCCACTGAAGCAGTTTATTCTGGAACACCATTTATAGAAATGCCATTTTGTCATTTTTACCCTGAACAGAAACTGTATGTGATATTTCCACCCTTATACAACTGCACTCATTATACTGTTTCCATAACAACAAATAGCAGTACATGAAATTAGATCCCAATAAGATTCTGAGAAAATTAAGTTACAGCCTGCTAATGTGTCTCTTAGAGACTCATACAGTGAGCGAGAAACCAAATCTGCAAAGCTGGAAGTGCCGGTGCCTAATAATAGAGATATAAGAGGTTAATTTCTCATGAAGGGAACCGTGGAAAAACTGCCTTACCCTATACCCACTAGGTAGAAAAAAATACTTGTTTGACATGGAGGCATAGAAAGTGCAACGTGGACAGATGCATCTCACCCTGTTTTATGCAAGAGTGGCCCAAATTATGGATCCTTCAGCAACAAAGAGTAATCTCTCCATGGGGCACATCGTCAGACAATAGCTTGTCAGCTGGAACATTTCTTCCTCACTCTGCAGTCCTCCCTTTCTGTTCCAGATAATACACACAATTGAAGTGTTTAAATTTTTATAATTGCCTCTAACTGAAGACTATATATAATTAATTTCTTTTGGACACTGCTTTGATTTAGCAAAACAAAAGAAGTGAAGTGAGCCCATGACTGACTTCCTCTCAAAGGAACTCAGTCTTAACATGTATTAATACAATACCTACTGAACTCCAGTGCTATACCCTGTTGCTACTCTAATTCAAATAATTTTAGTCCTGCAACACCAACGCCACACACACAGTGCCAAGCCTAATGCCTGCTCCAAAACAGCAGTTAGGGGATGAGCAGTCTTTCTGCACTGGAGTGAGATAAACTCTCTGTTCAGTGATGACAGACAAAAGCACACCTAACAATTTTAATGGAATATAATAAACTATTACTACGACTCGTAAGCCGGTAACGGTCCTCGATCATGTTACTTCTTTCTCCATGTCTTCTCCCCATCCTTCAACTCCCAGCAGCAAGCAGCTGCACAACAATCTGCTGACTCAACGGCATGGAGAGGAGAGGTGCCCTCATCTCCGTAAATGGGGCCATTCTTCAGATCTGCTGACTTGCTCCTGGGACAAAGCACGTGTGATTTTCATACAGCAAGTAACATCCTGCATCAAATACCTATCCACAGACCACTAGTATGTGAGGATAGAAAAAAAAAAAAAAAAAAAAAAAAACATTAAGACTTGACTCTCTTTTAGCCCAATGAACTGCTTGTTTCAGATGCTTGGACACCAGACTTGAAACATTTGAAGGATGTAAGCTAGTTACCTAAAAACTGGGACTTAAGCTAGATAGTAAGATTTTTGTGGGCAAACTCCTTCCAAAAGATTTTTATCTGTCATTCATTATGCTCCTTTACATAGCTGTAACAAACAGTCAGAATGCAGTAGAAGAGTAAATGGATCTCCTAGGGAGAGAACAGCACTCAGCATATTTGTCTGCAGGGGACACATAACTAGCCAAATTCAAGGACTGAAATCCAGGCATTCTGCCACAACTCACATGGCCTGAGGATCTAATAAAAGCATAAATAAATAAATAAATAAATTATAAATAAAAGTAACTGAAATAAAGGACATTGTCAAGGCCAGAAAGTCTAAAATTAGCCCCAGTAGCCATGTTTTGGTTTGGATTGCGCAAACCTTTTTCTGTTCCAAGCACAGCCTCTTGTACTGGTCAGGTTACATATCAAAACAGATGAATCCTCCTCATTATTATACAGAGACAAATCATTACTGTCTTTTAGCACCTGCTTTCTTCTCTGATTTGAATGAACAAGACAGCAGAAAGGGCAGACTGTGCATGCCTCAGTCACAGTTATTCCCACTTCAAACCAGATGATGGAAAGAGCTGCACAAAAGGGACGCCTTATTGCAATTTATACCAGACGTCTTTGTGGGAGACTGTCGTAGCAATAAAGTCATTATCTATACTCTGCTAAAAATGGTTCTCCAAAGCATAACAATTTATCAGTTTGAGAACATTAGCTAGATGACCTTCACTTCTTAAAAAGCTACTGCAATGCAGTTTTCTCGCAAGAATTAAATTCTAGTGTAAAGTTTCTATCATCTTCTTGTGTGTTGCTCATCAATTTCTAAAGGAAAATGACTTGACTCATTCATCCAGTATTTGTGCTAATTCAGAATAATCCTATTGTCCTAGCAGAGTTCATAAACACAGTGGCCTGGTCTACAAGAAGTAATTGTGAGCGTATATGATGAAATACACTTCCTTCAGGGAAGGATTCAATAATTTGCATGTACACGTATGTAGAAACAAACCTTGCTCTGAGCCTGTTGTGATGACACTGCGAAGGTATAATTTTTTCCCCAGTCTTCATAGGAATAACAACCACACTAGTAGAAGTATACAGGTATGTTTACACCAAAAAACCTTTCCCCAGCTTGCCCATATCAAATGGGTGTCAATATAACGGTTTGCACGTAGGTATGGAAGTACAGAGCACAACAAAAGTGATTTTCTCTTCAGTAGAAAGCCATTCTCAGGGATAATTTATTCCATGGTGGGCCCAGGACACCTAGCTAGTGCAGGTGATAGATAATAGACTTCATGCATGTCAATTTGAATCACTTTTGATATGAGTTAGAAATAGTGCCTGTCACTAACCTGGGTGCACATGTGGATTACGAGCACTTTGAAAAAATTCACCTTACAGTTAAGTAGCAACTATGGAGCCGGGCTAGCTACTAACTTTAATAACTCAAATGAAAATGTCAGGCCTTTGTAAACAGAGAAAGTAAGGTATCTGGATGACAAAACAAACACAGAAGGAGAAATGTTCATCAGCAGGACATCAGAAAACTAAGAATGTCTGTGGTCAAAACAGCTTTCTGTGCAATACTAGACCAGGTCATTGCCATCAGTACACTCCTGTCAGGGTGGCATGTGGAACAGTAAAACTGGCTGGGAGAGGAGCAGTGCAGAGGACCACTAGCCCATTTACAAGGTCAGCTCAGTATGGTTACAGTCAACTAAGACGTTGTAGATGCATATCAACTGTTATGAAGTTAAATATGAACTTGAATTAACAATTTGCCAATACATCAGAAAGCAAAAGGATTAAGTGCTTCATATTTGCTTTAGGTCAAGAGCATGCTTACAGCTATCATCAGACATGGCAGATAACACTGCAGTACAAAATCTGATAAAATAAAATATATCAGTTACTAATCCATTACAACTAAAAAAAAAAAAAAAAAAAAAAAACCTTTTAAAAATCTCCTTTCAACAATCACAGTAGTTAATGGTGAAGAAAATAACTTTGTAACAGAAAGATCAAATATCTGCAAGAACAACAAAAAGCACTTAAGCGATGCTACTTCTGATATAATCTTATTAATTTTATGAGTTATTCCATCAGTCCAGTGAATAACAGGGGAGAAAGAATAGCTGTTACTCGGTAGAGAACCGTATCTGCATTTCTGCAACTGCCTCATTGATTATTCAATAATATAAGCTTTCACTGCTACAGAAATATAGTTTCTACTCCTGGTAGAATACATAACGCTCTGCAACTGAGTGTATATGATGCCCTGAGGTCTCTTCAGATATGAAAGAATAAACAATGGATCATTGCAGAAAACAAAATAAACCTGCTCCTCCTAATGCTTTAAGTTTCAAGTCCAGCAGAGACAACTTCATAATGATATCAAATATCTTCTGATGTACCGATCTCTATAACAGAAAGAATTAGCTGGCATATTTTTTGATACAACGCTTGCAACTTGAGTAAAGGCAAGATCTTTAAATATCAGCACTGTTTCCATTCCTCATATAGGATTTCCAAAGAGGAGTAGCTAGCTTATTGAACAAAAAGTTGCAGAACGTGTATATACTCAGATCTTAAGACAACTACAGATAATTAAGCTGAAGTTTTGGGTCCTGTACAGTGTTTTTAAATGTGAAAAGAAACTATGTCACTAATTAATTAAGGTCACTTTAGTCATTTGGAATCCTTGGCGGGGGGGAAAAAAAAAACACACACAACAACAACAACAACAAACAGTAACTAAACAAATACATTCCCCTTCCCTTTAACTAAAAGAATAAAAAGGCCAAAGCATGTGAAAATTTTCTGTATTTTTTCTTCATACACAGTTAGCATTTGTACTCTCACGCCGTGCAACCAGAAGTAAATCTCTAGAGATTAATAACTTGACTTTCTGTTCCTAATAACTTTAATCTCAGAAAAGATTCTACAATTTCCACTTGCCTGAAGCATCCATAATTACACTGAAAAGAAAAATAAAGTTTGTTAATAAACCACATGTCTCATGATGGGTGGAAGTGACTTTTTCTGCCTCTCCTCTTTGGTAAGACCCAGAAATTGCTGATGGGCAAGATAGATGCTTTACTTTAAGAGTTTTATTGAATATAGAAAGTATTAATACTTAAACTTAACCTGCTTTTTCATACGTGCAGTAAAGACACCCAGCGCTGCTACCGCCTTCACACATTTTGGACTTAATTATGTCATCAATATTAATGTCATTTGCTAAGAATCATCTTTCTAGTAGTTTCCTGTTCAGCTACACTAAAGATGATTAAGTCTAGCAAGGAAGCTGAAGAAAAAGTAATATTAATACTACATTCATCTTGAAAGTTACACATCAGCAAGAGAGAAAATATTAAACACCAATAGAACAAGTACTTTTAGATAATGAATTTTATAGTATGAAATTAAAGTCCCATGCAGAGGAGAGCATTAATAGGCAATGAATTACTTATAAGACTATTAACAGTAATCCAAATACCAGTAGTTACAATTAATTCAAATTCATTGAGAATGTTGATGAAGTAAGTTGCAACTCCATAAATTTTATCAGCAGGAAGATCAAGGTAATATAGCCTAGCTGTCTGAAAATGCATTGCTTAATTTTCATTTCCTTTTTAAAAAAAAAAAAAAAAAAAAAACAAGAAACAAAAAACAAAAATCATTTTCTCCAATTTTAATAGTATAGGACCTTTGTTTAAACAAACTTTTTATTATTATTATTATTTTATTTTTAGTTCAGCACAGAGTTGTTTGAGTCTCAGAAAAGAGTAATTTTCCTTTATCTGAGAGAGCAGACAGCAATTCAAACCCTTTAGGCACTGTACAAGTTTATGCTGGTTTGGTGAGGTTACAGTAAAGGCAAAAAAAATATGCATGTGGAGAATTTAACCTAAAATATAAGCATGCAAGTTGCCATGTATGGATAGAGTTTCCTATAATCGTAATGAATCAAGAATTTTAAGCCATGAAGCTAAAATGAGTTATTTTTAATTTATTCTCTAGAGCAAGAAAAAAAGGATCATGTAAAAATGGTTAGACTAATTTTGAGAACTGAAACAGTAGAAAAGAATTCATCTCCGATAAAAATTCTGATCGTAAGGTCAAGTCTGTATCAAATCAATTCTCATTCCTTCTGGCACTCATTTAAAAAAAGTTAGTAATCAAATAACAGGACACGGAAGACAGAATTTTTCTCCCAAAGTTGCCTGTATTAAAATATTTGAAAACTTCTATTAGATGTGAATATGTAATTTAATGCAACTATTGCTGTTTATCAAGATAAATAATTAATTCTTTAGTGGACTGTCTCCCCAGAATTTATTTAAAATTTGAATGACAAATTACAGAAGCATCACAGCTTTACAGGTATCTTCAAAAGATGAAACCCAGCGTCTAGAGGATTTCTAATCAGCAGGAACAGAAAAATTCCCACAGGCATGGAACAAGAGCGGTCACTGATTCTTTTTGTACCTACTTTTTGTCATCTGGGTGTATTACATACTAGGGAACACAGGAAGAGAAAGTGCCTTGTCTGCATTTTATATTACCCATCCTGTGAGCCCTCAGGGCTGGACTTTCAAAAATGGCTGAGGTTGTTAAGTGCTCCTGAAAGCCAAAGCCAGAGCACTTGGCGCTTTAGCAGATCTGAAAAATGTCTTCTGAAAACTAAACAGTAAGAGCCTGATCTGATGCTTTTTGGAAGCAATGGGAGCCTTCCCAGTATTTCGGTTGACTCTGGATAACGTTCTCCAGGAAATGCAAGGAATCGCAGATGAAACTGCTGTCATCACATATGCTCATCTAGCCTGCAAAACAGCCCAGGTAACAGCTACTGTGGCACCTTAAGTACAGACTACAATTACCTTGGAAGTAACTTCCAACAGTTTTTAAGAGGCTGAAATCTGAAGATTTGTATAAAAATGATGCATGTGCCAGTATTTTCCCTCTGAACAAGTACTCTGCTAAGTATCAGACATGTTGGCTATCGTTTCCTTTGACTGGTTTTACAAGTATTTACTTCTTAGTTTCTCTGGATCTGTCTCAAGATTTTATCTGGAAATATTTACTGAAATAGTTCCCCAACTGTTATTGCATGTGCTATATTCAATCTTTGCTTTATTTACTATGATAACTAGTAATATCCTCCCTATGCATAGAAGTCCATCACATAATTTGCTTTCCTTTTTCTGGCCTATTCTGCTTGTCCAACAGCCAGTTAGAGGAATAAAATTATCGACAGAAAGAAAACAGATTATGAATTAATTTAACATTACTTTTTAATTCTTGCAGCATTGCCCAACTCTTTTCTTAACATCACTTCATATTTGCTCGTTATGTACTGCAATGGCTTTGGTTTTGGACTACCGGATAGCCACCTCATACCCGCGGGGGTGAGACCTTCTGTGCTAATCCACACCAGCAACCCCACTCTGGCTACAAATACAAATACCAACTAATAAAAACAAACCAATCTTTATCCTTAAGAAAAGGTATAAGGATTTCTTAAAATTAGAAGAAAGCCCAACCTCACTCTCCCCATGAAACAAACTCACACTTGCCAGTAAAGCTGCGTGATGAAGTTTTAGGAAGTCAGGGTCAGACAGGGACTTACATTAGAAGTAAAAGTTCTGTGGATTTGCAAATATGAGTAAGCAGGTATGGTTTTTCAATCCTCTTCCCTAAAGACGGGTTACCTGAACAATGAGTTAGCAAAACGCGCCTGTACGAACATGTTAATTCAAATTAGATTTAGCTGAAATGAAGGAAGCAATTCACACCTCATAGCTATTGTTTCAGGCTCTCTTGTAAACTCAGGAAATCATTTCAACATTTCTAAAGTTCTTTTCACGTTTGGAATGTTTTCTTTGCAACTATTTGAAAGGCCTCAAAAACCTAGCAATACATACTACAAATGCTAATACTAATTGCACTCTATCTACTCCCTCTAGTACTCTGCACATTTCATCTCTGAAAACATGATTATTACACAAATAAACACTTTTTTGCAAGCTTCTTGTATAGCACTATTTCTTAAGCAAGAGCCTCAAAATCCTGATCTTTCTAAAGAAAAAAACAAAACAACATTCCTATATTACTTGTGTGTAAATAAAATGAAAAACCAAAACGAACCCCAAGCAACCTAATATTCTGCCACCTCTTTTTTTCCTCATTTACTGTGATGTAGCTCTATTATTGCTAACCACTAATTTCACTTCACATTTCTAGTTTTATATGACCCGTGCCTTCTTGCGTTTCAGTATTTCCCAATATATTGTTAGCAACTACGGCGTGCTCAGAAGAAAGGGTGGGGCAGAGGAGAGAAGAAATTGATTTCCAGCAGTACAATCATGTAGTATTTAAATGATCCTGAAGAAATATTTGGGATTTTTTTTTGGTGTGTGTGTAGAATTGTGTAGCATTACTTTGCCAATTTAAATCATGCATAGGAAGTTCACATTTTACATTCCCAGAAAGTCATGACATTTTTCAGCAGTCAGCTCTATTAGATTAATGTAATAACACTGCCAGCCACCATGCATAAGTCATAAGTGGTATGATTGGATTTGTCTGCTCATTGCATTTGCAATTTGAATAATAGTCATATTATTCAATTGTAAATATCATTTTTGTCTAAATACTGCATTATTATATTCAGTTGGTGGTGGGACAGCAGCATCAAACGCTAAGGAGGATGGAATAGGCTATTTCTATTGGATTGGTATACAACCAAATTCCTGCATTTTATGAGGCACTATACCTTACTACGGTACTAAAAATAAATAAATAAATAGAAAATCTCATCCCCCTATTTTACTGTTGTGAATAGTACAGTTGTCAGAAATATTTGAAATTGGCAAAATTAGTCTACGTTTTTCCAAATGTTTAGTTGCCAAGTTTATAAGAAAGAGAGCTTTGTAGTGGTCCAAAAAGGATAGCAAGTACAATGTAAGTGCTTGTCTACATGGAGAAGCAAGCTGGAACGGCTGTTCCACAGCAGCTCCCACAGCAGATGCTCTTATTTCATAAAAGTGCTTTTTTTGCACATTAAGAAAAAGAGTAAAAGCCAAGGCACCCTGAGGCTTTGACTGTGTGGAGTAATACAACCCTCATAAAGAGTCAATGTGAAAGAGTTACTGTTTTTGAATACATACACTGGAGCACTTCATAAGGTTTCAATCTCTCTTCCTCCTCCTTTCAGCCAGTAGACAAGTCCTAAGTGATTTATGGGGTTTGATCAGGTTGAACAATGTTGAAGATAGGAGGCCACCAGGAATTAACAGAAGATAATTCAACCTCCTGATCCAGGACAGCTTTCCAGAATGTCTGTACAGCATGTCTGTAGGGCAAGTTCACCATCTACAGAGGGAGTTTATCTACTGGAGGGAAGTCATGAGGTTTTAAGATACTGTCTAGGAAGGCCAAGAATATTTCCACTTTAAACACATACAAAATTCCATTACGTAAAGACAAAACAAACAAACAAAAAAAGCATCTAACTTGAAAAAAGAACATAGGTGTTCATGCTAAAGAAGGCCAAATTAGGCAAGATAACTTTTGTTTTTTTCAAATAACATTTGTTTCAGGCGCAGTAGACTTTTGTTCTGTAATCTAAAAAAATAGTACAGACATTACAGTTTCAGTTCATTTTAAAATGTTTATGTTGCTGTTTTAATTGTCTCTTTTCCACTAAAGAAAACTGAAAGGAGGGGAAAAAAAAAAAAAAAAAAAAAAAAGAAAGAGGTGTTTGATTTCTTTTTCTCTAGTTAGAGAAATGCATGTACATTTTGAATCCAAGAGTACCCAATTGTGAAAGGGATCATAACAGACTTTACCTTATATAACTTCCTAATTTCTCAAAACAAGTAGTCTTTCCAAGCACCCAAAACAATAACCAAGAAGTAATACAGTATTTTCTGCACATACCTCCTCAATTACAAGACCCACCAGTAAAGCTCTTTATTTTTGTTACACGCCAGTGTTTCTTTGCCTTGATTATTCTGAAATCCTCAAACAGACGTAGAGTGTGAGCTGGGGCCTTATAGGGAAACAAAATAATGAATGAAATTATGGGGAGGCTGCATAATATACTGCTCTTGGCTTGGGCTATGGTTGTGATCATGATCCGCAGTAACCTGGAACAACCTCAGGTGGAGTGGGTTTGTAACAGGCATGAGTTGACACCTCCTCCCCAAGTCCTTCCCATACGAACATACGCAACAGTGTCTCACACAAGTAACGTTGCAAGGAAGTGATGTATATGGGTAGAAGGCTTTCAGAATTATTTAGATTGCATTTATTTTTAAAAGACTGATAACGACTCAAGCAGCAATGGAAATTATTAAGGGAAGTGCAACTAATAGGATTTAAACTGATCACATATGTGAATAAGCACAAACTTTCAGTTCTTCCTGCTTTGGGAACATACTGGTAACCAACTTCATCTTTTCCCCTTTTTGCAAGGACATCTGCAGATGTTGAAGAAGCAGCCACCAGAAGGCTCCCATATTTTTTTCCATTAAGGTTGAAAAAAAAGGGTGTTTAGATTAACAAAATTATTAAAATTACAAATTTTGCCTTACAAATTTAAAAAGCAGAATTGAAAGATGAAAAGTAACAGACTTCTATAGTGAGCTTAATGAAATACTTGATAGCTGCAAAGATTACTTAAAATAAAAATCCCCATTTTGATGATTTTGAAGGCTGCTTTGACATCCGTGTTCAAACATGTGGCACTAAACAAAAGGGGTCAGAAACTGTGTGCAACCTGTAGGAATTTCAGTGAAATGAAAACCTAAACAACTGCCTATGTCACATGCCACACTGTCTCCCTAGGGATTGCCTAAATGTTCCTTTTAAAATAAGTCGGAAAAAAAATAGAAGATAAGCTAAAAACTCTAACGGTGCCAAAGAAAACTTCTCAAAGGTGCCAAGAAGTTACCTCCTGAGAGCCAGTCCTCACATCAGCAGAAGGATCCTTACCTTTCCAAGGAATGAGGTTAAAAAAGAAAAAGCTGAAGCCAAAATGAGTCTCAGCACAACAAAGAAGTCATGCACATACATACACACACCAAAATGGCATTAACATAGCTGCAATTATCTGTATTACAGCTCACGAACCAAAACGAGCTGCTTGGTGGCTATAATGATGGCAATCCATGAGAGGTCTGAATGTCATGAGCTGAGACAACCCAATGAATTCACAATGTATGGTAGGAAAGCTGGCATTTTTCAGACTTTAGGGGACAAAGGTGTACTCGCTGCATGCCACATGCTGTGCCAGAAGAAGAGGGCTTGGGGACTGCTGGAGTCCTTTCAGCTGAAACAATCCAACATGATGCCTCGGATTACAGAGATCTGAGCCTAAGGTAGCAGCTTTGCTACTTTCCTTCTCTCATTTCTGTTCAGCACGCAGGACACAGCTATCAGAGATGCAGCACGGAAGTTATTTGCCCTGCAGTGGCACACAACTTGCTGGAGAGTGCAAAAAGCTCTAGCGTTGCAGAGCAAGTTAGTGCCAATAGCAAGAAAAGAGCTGAGGGAGAAATAAATACCTTTAGAGCCATACGTTTATGGTTCACTGTTTGGGACTAATGAAGGCTATAATTCAACATTAAAATGGATCCTTTATAATTTAAAACAATTGTAATTAAAACCATAGTAAGATCATGAGAAGACGGAAGGAATTGCTCATAAAGGAATTTGTAACCAAGTTGGCATTCCCAGCTTTGTGTGAAAAAGTACTTCATGAAAACAAAGGCTGAATGGAAATAATTTGTGTGATGGAGAAGCCATTTTTGTAGTTTTAGATGCAGGAATCCATAAAATAGAGCAAAATAAGATATGCACTTTTTAAAGTTAAGTACAAGCTATAGAAGTAATTTCTACCCAGTTAAGAAGAAACTGGCATTTTTAGTGCTACCTTGAGAAAACACGGGCATGGAAGAACTGAGGAATATTAAGCGTGACATCGAAGTAGTAGTCCACTGTCTATGGACATGCAAAAAAAATGGGTGGAAAAATATTCTACCATCAGTATGTTTACACCCCCAGTAATCGTGGCAAGCAACAAGAAACATGAAAGTTCAATTCATGGGTGAATTTACAAAGTCTAGTGTCAAACTATAGAAATACACTGACAATTCCAAGTTACGAAGGCTGTGCCAGACAGCAAAATACCCTGATGGTTTTATCAGGTGCAACAGAGAAGCAGAGTAACTGTCGGTAGAAAAAGGTGTAGTAATTCCAGGTAGAAAAAAAAAAAAAAAAAAGTGTATATTACTTTTCAAAAGTAAATACTTTGTCCCATTTTTGCAGTTGTCCCACGTCTTCAAGTCTTTGCATCACTCATAGAGTTATTGTAAGTAGTATTGAGATTTTGTGTAGCGCTTTCTGCTCGATACTGAACTGAAAGAAAAAGATATTCTGAGAGGGATTTGTAGTGAAGCGGGATAATAATGCTGGACTGCGATCAAACTGTGACTATGTGCCCTGTGCCAGACAGTGTCAGCGCCCAGCTGGAGACCAGCTCCTGTAGGAGCACACTGTGAGACAGAGGAAGTGATCAGTGCTGTAAGCTTGCAAACTCATACAGCCGGTAACATTTGCAGCACCGCAGCATTATTTGGTGTAATTAGAAGTGCCCTCCAACATTCTTCTAGAAGAAACAGTCATAACACACACCAAAAAAAAGTCTAACATCTCTTTCTAAAACAAACAAAACCCAAAACAAAGTCTTTACTGAACACTTAACCAAATCTAACCAAGGCCCCACATTTTAGTTTCGATATTTAACAACAACAACAAACAACAAAAGGTAAGCAGCATTATTCCTCTGTAATTTCAACCCCGTATCTTCAAAATGATCTGCCTAATTTCCTCTTACTGTCCCTAGCTCAGTTCTCGGCTGGCATGAGACTTGAGGATGACAATTTTCAGTCACACTGGTCTCATTTCAGCACTGCTGGAGAAAGGGTCAATACAGGTCATATGCTGGATAACTAGTCACAGCTATTGCTTTTTTTCCTTCTGCTTTCCATAAACAGTAGAGAAAATTGGCAATAAGCCAAATACTTTATTTATAGACATTTATTTTTAGGCATTTATTTTAGTCACTGGAGAACAATTGCAGCTAAATGTACGTATTACTATCTGGAAATCTATTTTTTGAAGTATCCTCTGTCACTGTAAATCTTTTGTTGCTCTGTATAACTGTACCTTCCCCTCTAGGCACAGACTGTGTCTATTCATTGTGTACAGCACCTGGAAGCTGTGTTACTTTCTCAGGTAAAAGACAAATCCTGAGGTCCCTCCTCATGTTTTGTGCAAAAAAAAAAAAAAAAAAAAAAAAAAAAAAAAAGAACGACAACAACAACAAAAACCAAACCCCACACCTAATTGCTCTGCATAGTGTTTTTCTCAAAAAGAATAAAATGATGGAACAAGAAGGGAAT
Organism: Netta rufina; assembly: GCF_964035555.1. Taxonomy (NCBI): domain Eukaryota; kingdom Metazoa; phylum Chordata; class Aves; order Anseriformes; family Anatidae; genus Netta; species Netta rufina. The sequence goes on from NC_140125.1 coordinate 39,414,713, forward strand.
CTCAGGATTTTGCACTATTGCTTGAGTGGGCAGCTTGTTGCTAGCAGAACCAAGCCTTTTTTAAAACCCCCTGCCCACCAGCCTTACCTGTAAGCCAAATGCAGACCCGTTTGTTTCCATTGCCAAGTGAGAAAGGTTGTGGCTTTACCACTACGTTTGTTGCTTTCACAGGCAAAACAGCATGAAACAAAAATCGTGCACACTATTTCCACAAGCCAAAGCTTTCTCATCAAATTCACACTTAAAATTTCATGCTACTGTCAGGGATTCATTTCTTACTTTATAATGCAACAACTCCATTTCCTCACGTTTTCTCCATGTTTCCCCTTGTCCTCTCCTTCGACTGATTTGTTCCACGCTCAGGACAAGACCTGAACTGACCACAGTCTCCATATGGTTGCCAGTTATTTATTGACATACGTTCAGGTCAGCCTTTGCAAGGTAAGAAATTTCTGTTTACCCCATTTTGCCGACTGATAAGTGAGTTGGAGATTATAACAGAACAACAAGCGCTCGTGCTCGTGAACTCTGTAATTTCAGCGTGATGTGTTTCAGCTGGCTCTCACATTTCATCTACCAGCAGAGACTTTCAGAACTTTCTATGCTGTTTGCAGGGTTTAGAGAGATCTAGCTGTTGCACTGAGCACCAGCCCAAAAGGGGCACAGAACAGCGTGCATATGCACAAAGCAGCTTAACTCCACACAAAACCCCTGCAGAAAAAGGGAGTCATCGGGACAAAAACCCCAATAAAAATAAAAGTAAAAAAAGCCCACAGATCAGCAGTTAAAATCCCTGAGTATGCAGGATGCAAACCCGCTATCCCAGCCTTCTCAGGTTCTGCGCACTGCTGCAGTAGGTGGGAAACGACCTGTTATCTAGCTTCTCATTTTCTTGTTCAGCATTTGATATTGCTTTCTATTAAAAAGGTGGCATCATTCCTCATCTTTTGAGCCACTGATTTTGCAATACTTCAAGCAATGTAGCGACACCAATGTCTTCAGAAACGTTGCATGTGCAGAATGTAACGCAAGACTTGCACATTTTTTTCCCTGCAAGTGCCATAATGGCTTTTTCATTATTAATAACTTCAAATGTTCCAAAATGCGTTAAGGTGGTTACTGGACCCGATTCTACCTAGGCCATTAGCTGTTTCTCTGATTATATCAAAATGCATCTCAATTCCCCATCTACCTCCCCGCTACAATTGCTTCATCAATATTCATAAGATCCAAGAGCTTGATATTGATTACCGCATCTAATGGACTCATTATGCAAAGTCATCGTGACCTCTGAGGCAATTCTACTTTTGTGACTTATCTAGATGCTCGCTCACAACATTTTGAAGCATCGGTACTGAGGCAGGAGCAAGCAGGGCAGCACAAAACCCACGGCAGCATCTTCAGCTAACAACGTGCTGAGAGGACAGACTTTTTCCATGCCCGTCTGAGATGTCACGCAACACTAAAAGCTGTCACATTATCCTGAACTTAACAGGAGCCCTTGTTATCATGCAGCAGAAAGGAGTAGTTAATATTAACTGATCATTATTAACATTCATTACGGAAAATCAATCTGATCATGCAATAGCCTCCTGCTGCAGTCAGCTGGGTTATTCTGATATTTACATAATATTGAGTTCCTGCTAACCAAAATTATGGCGGTTATATAACATCTTTCAATGTCATGGTGATTCTGCAAACAAAAAGTCTATTCCAGTTATCAGCAACAAGGTACAAAATAAACGCACTTTGCAAACAGTTTCTAATGACAAATCTTTTATGCTTAGTATGTCCAAAATTAATACTGCCAAGTATTCCGCCTTGGAAAGATAAGAATAAAAACAGTACAACCTCAGTGTGAGTTCATCTTCTAGTCTTGAAACTGACCATTTCTGGAAGAATGATATTTAACAGGAAATCTCTTATAAAAAATGCACACACAAGCCTCTCTCATTTTCATGTGTTAAGAAATCAAAACACTGAAAGCTACAGTTAGATAAGCTTTAGAGTAGAAATTAGAAATACTGTGTTAAACTAAAGCAGTAACCCACAAGGCTGAATGGCTCAAAAGAAAGGCGAGTGCATCAACAACTGGTTTCTTAAAACATATCTTTAACTCAGAAACTATCATGTGGATGCAAGAATAATTTAGTGAAATATTTTTGGTATAACTGCAGCTGTTCCATTACTGGCAACTATGAAATTATTATTGGCGTGTTTTCTGCTAACTGTACCTGACTAAATCAAGATGGAAATGAATTAGTACACACTAATTTTCAGGGTTCATCCTCCTTCAAATACTTTTGTGTGGATTAGTAGCTACATTTGTCAAAGTTAAGATCATTGTCAAGTTGGTTCTCTTCTGCACTCCAGAATAATGTTTCTCGGTCAAAAATTGAAGTTCTCATTCATATTTCAACATTAATTCAATTCGATGGCTCCCCAAATTAATCAGTAGATATTTCAAATACTAAATGTATACGAATTTACACAGAAATTAGAACATGATTCTGTTATTTAATCTGAACATGGCTGAAGACTTTTAGAATATAACTGCACACTAGTTTTGGACTTGTCCACGTGTGTCAAAACATAATAGATTTTGACCACATTGCTTCAATCTTTACTGTACATTAATCTAACCAAAACATGAGCTTCATGTATTTCAAATAATTTAGAGATGTATTTCCCACAAGTATACATACATATGTATTTGAAAATCTGAATATCTTGAAGAGGTGACACATTGCTGTCAAACTGAAATCAACTCAAATGAAAAGACTGAAGAAAAGTTAGCCATAGTCAGAAGATAGAAGCAAGAGATTATTCTACCTGAGCACACATGGCAAGTGCATCTATAGCTAAATTCCTGGGTTTAAAACGTGACTTGTGTAGCATTCTCATCTTCAGAAGGAAGATACAGGAGAACACGGTATATTTCATTCAGGCTTGACTTTTGCTGTGTCAGAGACTCAACTCTTCCAAAGCACAGGCAGTGTAAGATATAAGCCATATTTGGCCTGTTTCATAGAACCCTACAGCTAGCAGCTTTAGAATTAGCTGAAACACATCTAAAAGGGATACAAACCAAAATCTAGTTTGCCATAAGCTTGGCATTATTTTTATTTCTCACATCAAAAGTATATCTACATCATGCTACAAAAATTGTGGCTCTAAAAAGTGATTGCCTATTTAGGGTAACTCGTATCTATGCCATTCACATCTGAGCATGGTGTAAAAAGAAACAGATTTTATTTTCATTCAGAAATTTCTATTTTTGGAGCAATTAAGCAAAGTGACCTAAGAGGACATTTTCCACCAGACAAGGAACCAAAATTAAATATTCAAAGCACATACTCTCACTCTTTCACAGCCGAAATATCTGCCAATTAGCAATTCTGTCAGCAAAAATTTAACACTGCAAAAATTTCAAAGGTAGAACTAATTAAGAAGTGAGTATAACGAACCCAAATTTTATGACTTCAAAACTCTAAACCTTCAGTTAGCTTTTGGAAGTGTCTTTGATGAGAGCGCATTTAGCGCTTGATTTATGTAACTGCAAAATATCATTTCCCAAATATAACTAATGCAGACGTGTTTGCTATTTATCATATTATAGCCACTATTAATGCTTAAACACAAGAGCACTACCGCATATAGATGGTTGAATACCGATATCCTTATCGTGGCTCAGTTCCTTGCACCACAGAGGGTTCTGAGGGCCTGCAGAGAGCACGGAGAGGGTGCTCAGGTAAACCTTCAGCACGTGCTGGAGCAGGGACTGCAGGGGACCACGCAAATTAACAGCTTTATGCAGGGAGAGGGTGGGACCTTGCTCCTGAAGCCAGTCCAAGGGAGGGAACAGCAGAGCATGACTGCACAGCACAGCTATGCACTGCCTCCTAAATAGGGCAAGGCTGGGAAGACTGCGGTCAGCCGAGGGTAAGGTGCTGCTCGCTCTTAAAGGACGCAGATCCTACCCTTAAAAATTAAACTTCGTCACACACAAGTAGGCAAGTATAGTTTATTACTTGAGTTTTAAATTAAGTTCCTTGTGTAACTTTTTCTAAGTCCTAATTATTAGTCACATTTGAATTCAAGGCACTGAATTCACATTATAAATGTGTGCTAAAAATCTACATAGCTGCCATGCTTAATTCTAAATATAAATCTGCTCCGTGTCAGCTTCTGACACTGCCATACCCTTGGGCAGAAAGGCGCCCAGCATCTGGGAAGCTGCAATGTTAAATTCTGCAAAAAAATGCAGCCATATGAATTACAGTTGTCTGACTTGATTTTGCACCTGCTGAAAGGCTGTCAGCCTCTCGGACATCTTACACTTCCAAAAAGATCACCTCTTTCAGATGCTCCATTAATACCAGCAGAATAAAACCAGGACATATATAAAATCTACAAATGGCACTAATACAGAATAAAAGAAATTACAATGTACTTCAATTTACAGCCAAAACTGTTACTCCACTTCTCCTCTGTCTCTGACCACAGCAGTTGTGGAAATTGTGCTTAACAATTAGGCAATCACTGATTAACCTGAAACTCTACTGCTTACTTTTCCCCGTGTGAAGCCACAGATCAGACAGAAGTAGAACAAGCGACTGAAGACAAACTGAAGTCTTGTCTCGCAAAACCTGAACAGCCTACAACATGAATTCTCTATTTAGCCTCACGTAGAGGTGCTAAACACTAGTAAAAGCAAGCTGCACTGGTTCAATCCTAAAATCACGCATGCAAAAGCTCCACAGCAATAGGCTGCCAAGGTCAGAGTTGAGCTCCAAGGGTCAGAGTAAAACCAAACAGAAACTACAGAAAACTTTCCAGAGACAGCCATGGACTTTGAAAAGCTACTTACATGGACAAGATCTTTCATCCGCCTAAAAGTAGACACTGGTATTGTAAAGTAGGATCTACAGTCTGAAAATAACAACCAAAAACCAGAACTTAAATCTATGAAACACAATGAAAGTTCCTCCTGTTACCTTTAGTATCTTCTTACAACAGCTTCTAGACCTCCGGATCATTCTGTCTTTTCAAAAAAGTTATTCATAAGAAAAAGTACAACGTAATAAAAGTTTTAATACAAGCCACATAAATTCAGATGAGGGTGGATTTTCCTGGCACCAGCAAAAGAAACCGTTCTTAAAAGAAATGAATTTTGCATAGATCCTTTTCAGTATACACACAATCAATGGATTGGATTTATACTGTGACAATGCTAATATACCCAGCTTGTAAGGGTACCGTAGGAACTTCATGGTATTTCAAAGATTTTTGTTATGACAACACACATGTATGAAAGTAAAAAATATTGCTACAAAAACAAACAAACAAACAAACAAAAAAAAAAAACAGTTAGAAATAAACTTCAACAGGAAATGATCCTGTAGGCTTAAAGAGCTGAGTTCTGGTGCCTTGCAGGTGCTCCATAGATGAACAAACTCCTGTGTTTACTGCAGATGCTTTTTTTTTTTTTACGAGGCACACAGGTCAAAGCCCAAGCAAGAGGCCCTCTTCCTAAAGCTGTCAAACTTCTCATGGCAGGAATCACGATGAAGGATCAGGTATTTGTGTCTTACGCAACAGGTCAGTTTATATGAGACAGGGCCTCAATCAGTGGCAGTGTATTACGCTGAAACGTGGGTTCTCATTTCAGTGAAGTATGGCAAGCTCTCAGGCAACGAAGCCCGTCATATCACATGGGTGCTCAACAGGGGCACAACATTAGCTTCAGGCAAGAGGGCAAACTGTCTAACCGCCAGGTCCATCCCTGACAGCAAAGTGATGAATCAATAGCTACACAGTGTACTGAAAGACAAAAGGGCACTGAATGGCTTACAAATAGTCTGTGCTTTTAAATTACATTTGTTTTGACAAATGGGTGGTCAAAGCAAAGAACATTTTTTCAACAGCTCATCTAAGGAAGAAGAAAACACGAGCTAGACAGCAGGTAAAATGAGTAAAGATGCTGACGACAGAGAAAAGTGCTTCCTTAAACACTGGAATTACAAATCCTGCTTTCCTACCAGTCTGTGTTGCAAAGCTGATGAACTCTAAGTACTTCTGAACTCTCCATGAAGGGCACACACCGGTTCTCCTTTCTCTACTGTACCATTTATTTTCACAGAGATTGCAGGAGCATAATTATCTTTGACACTTCTACTACTCTGTCACATTTGAAATAAGTCAACAGGTTCACAGAAGGAACAGTATTTTCATTATTAGGAAGGAGGGGGCACAAAAACAGAAATGCAATAGCTTTGAAGCTCTGTCCACGGGGAGCATATGCTGGGGCATGGAGGGAAGACACATGTAGATCATGAGAGTCAAAAGGCTTGAACAACATGGACATTTTGTAGACTATTTCCTATCAATCCATCCTTCAAGTTCTGAAAAATTATCATCATTATTGTGTAGCGCTAGCACATTAGAACGGTATGTACCAAAGCATCAGATGTTTCAGATTTCCTTTATGATTTGGAACAGCATCTTCCAAAACAAAATCAACCTTTTTTTCTAAAGTTATCTTGTCAAATTGCAAAGCGGAGTGGAAGCACTATTTACAATAAATTCAGTCAAAATGTCTGACACTACTTTAGGTACTTTAGTTGAGATCAGTAAGTTTTATTCATTTTTACTATTTTGATAATCAAAAACCCTTTTGGAAAAAAAGTCTGTGCAAGAACAGAAAATAAGATTTTGTTAAAACTCTGCATATTTTCAGAAGCTTCTGTGCAAGATATATTTTTGTCAAAAATCCTCATACAAAGAAAAAAAAAATTCCTGTCCAGTTCTGGCATCTTGCCTTTCAGTGGCCAATAATAACAGCCCCATAAAAACAGACAGCAACACACAGGATCCAACTGTTTCCTCCAGATGCACCTGCAGACGTCTCCTTGCCTTATATAAGAAAGAGTACTGTCTCGCCTGAATCTTTGGAAGAAGATAATTGGGAAGAAATGCATTTAATTCCATCAACTGGATCTCTGATTTTTTTCAGCATCTCTTTCCCCTTCTACAGGTTATCCCACAAGGACAAGGGCTGTGAACAGAAATAACTAAAGACAAGAAAGCCTGTTTTTATCCACAGATTGTGTATGAAATTTAAGGTAAGTCTCAAAATATTTGAAACTGAGGGAAAATAGAGATATAAATGAGAAAGCCAACAGACTAAACATTTAAAGAATCTGCATGTGGCGTAAGAGTGGATGGAAAAGGCTTACACCTTTTCCACTTACGCTTCCCCTTTCACTACTCCTAAATTCCACTGTCATTGAGAATTTTTTTAGATAATGCTAAAATTGTCTTTGGGTAACACAGGAAGCCTTGCAACATCCTTATAATAATTCTATTAAGCTTCATCACAGCGATCCCTTGCTGAAGATGCATGGGGGAAGGCGTCAGTCAAGCAACACTGGAATTTGCTCTGGACTTATTGTGGAGGTCTTGAAGAGAGCAAAGAGGAAGCGTGCAGACTTTGGGCTGCATGACTGCTCAGCCAGGGCGCCTCCCATTCCTGATTCCTGGTTTGCAGAATACTGGGAAACAACAGAAGCAGAAACATGAATGGTTTGTTTAAAGTAAAACATCCTCCAATGTGAAACTCCTCTGGGTTATAATGCTCAGCAAGTATTTGAACGCTGCAAGTGTTACTGCACAGGAAAGGTGCTCAGTCAAACATGAGAGGGCACACAGCACCAGGAAATTACTGCGCTACAGAGAATCGGCATCTTTCAAAACACAAAAAAAATGTGAAACACGCTTAGATTTACGACAGATACAAAGGCTTGGGTGAATACTTTGTGTTCTCTCCTGCTGCACAGCTGTTTGCATACAGTTGTCTAGAGAGACCTCTGTATGTGAAATGTAGACACTGAAACCAGGCCATCTGCTGCATTCCTACTCACTTCAACAAGTTCAGATGGGGACCACAGATAAACAGAGCCTCTGGATGTAAGTGCAAAATAATATTATTCACATTATTCTGCAGTTTCTGAAACTTCAGACATATAAGAATCATACTATTTCACAACAGAAAACTTGTACTTTCTTTGTTGCCTGTCTTAAGTATATTTTGTATCATCTACCAATTCTGATATGCATCACTTCTGTGTTTTTTTTCTTTCTGAAACTCACAGAAAAAAACAAAAATCAACAGTTGGCCACCATCTAAGCATACTTATTCTGAATAACACTTCTGCAATACTTTTTCTCAAGAAACAGAATCTGAAAAGAAGCTAAATATGGACTTATTAAGGTAGAGATCCATGTGTTAACCAAGTAACAGAAACTATTTTAAAATTCAACAGGCATCAGTCTAAATTACTAATATTGCCATTTGGAATTAGAAAAATTAGTCATAGTTTCTAAAGAAGACCCTCAGCCCCAAGGCATCCTTCCAAGAGACATGGGTATAATATAACCATTTGTAGACTTACATTAACACCTTCCTATGCATACTGAATTTATTTGACAAATCGTGAAATAGGTTGCTATAACAACACTGATGTGACCCAGATATAATATCACCTTCTGACTTCTTGGCAAATTAGTAATTTTCATACAACACCTAGAAGCTCAAGGTTTATAGTATTGTTTTTTTTTTTTTTTTCCCCTCTTCTTATTTACGTCCAACTTGATTTTTAAGCAATAATTTAAACAGTAATAATAAATATACAAAAAATACCTGCTTTTAATATAGCGTGTCATTTTCTTACTTTTTTTTTTTTTTAAATTCATTATAGACAGAGAAAATCAAATTGAAAATTATTACATTTGCTTTTGCTATTATTGCTGTTCTTTAAAGAACATATTTCATAGTGGAAGGAAGTGACAGTTTTATCTGCAGATATCAATAATAACCAATCAAAAACATGCATCTTCTCCATCTATAATTGTATTTAGTTGGGTAAAATCTCATGGTGTTGTCTGTGGGAGCTTTCAGTTTCTCACCAAGAAGCCAATGCATTTATCTGGCTCCCGTCAAGCAGAACCTCATTTCCTCAGCCACACCCAGGAGGAGACAATGTCAGGGAGTGAAGCGCTCCATTCCCGCCTTTCGACCAACACTGAAGAGCACTCTGAGCTGCAAAAACAGAGCCTGATATGCAGAATCACAAGTCTCATAAGATTTACCAATTCTTAGTTAAATCGGTATGCACTAAGGTGAGAAATCTTTTTGGATTTAAGTATACTGCATGCCTAAAGGTAAGACATAATGAAATTACTTTTCAAGAAATTAAATAAGTAACCAAAACCAACTTTGTACTGCTAACTTTCTCAACTTTCTCAGAAATCAGGAAACAGTGGATGGAACTCCCTGCTTACACTGTATCCGCAAAATGATTTAAGGAAACTGAAATCCAGTAACAAAATAACACAGTGAGCAGCATGCAATTTTCCCTACCAACATGGACAGTGTTCCAGCAGAAGTTATATCTAAAGGTCGAGCATTTTGCTCCACAACAGCTCAGTTCTGTTCCAGGCTGAGTGTATCAGCAAGAGCATTGTTTATAACAAAGGGGTTTTTTGTTTGTTTTTGAGGTATCCATGAGGAACTGGAGCTAGACCACCAACTGATTCCATGTAGGCCACCCAAGTATTCCCACAATTATCAAAAGCAGAAATATCTATTATTTTTTTTTTAAATCATAGGATTTTGCCTTTTTTATTATTATTTTTGTTATTTTTTTTTAATAGTACTGACTGTAATTTAACACAGCAAGGCAGAGCAGAGATTTTGCCTGCGTATCGGAGAGGGTGTTGTGCATAATAGCAAGAACTATTTCAAGACAGGACAAACAGAGCCATGATGGAAGCCATGCATTGCAAGCAGCGTTGACATCACGGCACAGTTTCCCCCCGAGAGTCAGTTTTCCATGCCCTAGGCAAATGCTCAACTGCCTTTTATCAGCACTATTAGTCATTACCATGACAGCAATATAGGATGAAATCAGCATCCGTTACATTGCATAGTTACCTTAAATGCCATCCAGCCACTGAAACACAAAGGGCTGGAAAATTACTCGGAGCAATATTGTGCTTTTGCTTGTGCTAGTGCATTTCTCAATTGATGCAAACACATTAAGACAGTTAATCAATTACAAATCAAAATCCATTCTCTGTACTATTAATGAATGTAACTTTGTTTAGGTAAAAGCATTGTGTTGAAATGCTTTGAACTAAACATTAACAGTGTATAAATTATGAATAACAAAAGCTGAACAAACTGCTGCAAGGATTTTCACTTCTAGAAGTACTTCTTCCAGAACCTAAAGCACTTTCTTCTTGTTTTCTTCTATAAATGTATATTCTTATAATGTGCCATGGACGAATCCTAATCAGTTGAAGTCCTCTCACAAAAGGAGATAAGGAGCAGTCGAGCATAGGCCTGAAGAATCACCTTTCTGCCTCCTTAAAAGCACATATGGTGCCCATTTCAAACATGACCTTCTGCAGCTTGAAAGGATGTTGCAGCTATTTTCATAATCAACTGCTTTCTTCTTCAAGAGTTTTCAGGTAATGCAGTGTGGAAATTGCACTGTGTCTTATATTACAGTGACTAGCATAAGGATAAAAGACTTGGCAGGAGCGAGGTGATTTGATGCTCTACGTGAAATTGGTAATGTGGAATATTTCATTTAAAAACAAACAACCAAACAAAAAAAAAGCAACACAACTAATTAGCACCCTTTCATTAAGCCGCTGGTTCTTCTCTATTTATGTCACACAGGTGAGACATAGGATAAAGAATCTGATTTGCAACCTATATGTCAGCAACCCCACCTGCCCTTTGTGCATAAGGAGCACAGTGCTGGATCCTGAGAAGAGATGTGGTCGTAATTCAATAGCTTTAAAATGAATTATTTCCCTGTCAATATTACATCCAAATTGACATCCAAACCTTGATTTTCTTCTCAAGGAGGTCACAGGTACAGCATAATGTAGATTCTTAATGTGCCTCTGAAGAGACAAAGTGTTAATAGAAACACTGGAAAAGCTGCCTACTGCTGATCCCAGGGAAAAAAGTCTGAGAGCCAGATCTTTGTCTCAGCCTTTGTCAACAGCTAACAGGAAAAGGAAGTAGAGCAAAACAGAATCTGGACCAATAGCTTTTCCTCTCAACTGACAGAATGATTAGATGTGCGTTTACTTCATCTAGGTATGCAATTCAGAAATTCAATTTTAAAGTCACTGTACCTTGGTTACAGATTATCCAGAAGTTTTCATTTGAGATTATAACGAAGAGAGTGTAGATGACACCCGCCCTGTAGAGTCCCAAGCTCCAGTGCCTGGCTCCCAGAAAGGAATTGCCTCGGAGGTCTGCCCACAGCTTGGCGGGCAAGGGGAAAAATAAAGGCCTTTGCTAGAAAAGTACTGAAAGTACTCAAAAGGCTCAGGAGTACTGAAATGGAAAAAACGAATAAAATTGAAGTTTCTAATGATATTTCCTTCCAGAAAAGAGCTTTCTTATTAACAAAAGTATTAAAAAAACTACCGCTGGGTACCAGCCAAAATACTGCCTGACCACCTGAGTTTAGGGCTGGCAGCATGGACATCACAAGAATTGATCTCAGCTTCAATGTGTTCCAGTGTCTTTGCAACCCCATCTGCCCAATTCACAGGTTTTCATGTATCTTATCCCTGGCAGTACTATGGAATAATAATGTTCACACATGCAGACAGAACAGAGGTGTAAAGCGATGACATGCCCAAAGCCACAAATACCTTTTTGCTGGGGCAGCTTCCCAAGTCCTGCATTCACTCACACCTCACTCACCTGTAACGCTCCCACTCCAGAGGAATGAAAGCATCTCTGCCTCAGTTCCCCCCTGTAAAAATGCATCTTCTGAAGATGTGTAAAGCTAACTTATGCTACCTATATAGCATCCTCTGAAGATAAGAAATGTCATATAAATACAGCTATTACTGTACGCAGGAAATCTCAGGCTGTTTTCCATATAAAGGACATCAACAATAGCAGCAGAAGGAATAACACCATCGTGTCATGATCATGGTTTATATAATACATTCTAGGCTTTAATTTTAATTACCTACTGTCTTGCAGCTTATTTGTAAAACTGCTTTTTTCATACTTCAGATATGGGATGTTGATAAAATACTGAAAATCTTTACAAATATGTACATTATGTTTTGCTGCAGAGTCATTTGCTGCTTAAATTTTAACTAGCTTGTCATACTCCAGACTTGCAGAAACCCTTAGCTGTCTTTTGGCTTTTTATTTAGTTTTCACGTAGCTTATTTCTGTGCCTTTGCAACACATAATATAAGAATTACCGTAAACAGAAAGTGGAAGTAAAAGCCAATAAAAAATAGTGGTATTATTCAAATAAATTAAGTGCTTTTTTGGAGGTTTGTCACCAACTGTGATGGAAATACAAGATGGACATAAGTTGCTTAGATGTTCTTCATTCATATGAATATGAATGTGGTGGGGGCAGCTTGGTGACAAATGAAGATCTGAGATGGGCGCAGATATTTAGCTGAGACCACAACGCTCTGCATCAGGAACAGCTAGCACTGACAAAACAACTTAAAGCCACCCACAGTAGTAATGGGCTACTTTGTGCACTCTACCATGTTCCAGTTGGGTGCCACAATTTGTTATCCCTAGGAAGATTCCAGACACGCACAATGATAGTCTGGAATCACAACCGTGACTTCAGTGATTTGAACAGAAAAAGGATGCACGCCACATCAATATAAATAAATATAAAAATACTGTTGCAACCATTATTGCTTATTAATATGTTCATTAAAACTATGGTGAAACTACTTGTTTTTCTGATGGAACATAACAAAACGATTAACATTCTCCAGGCACTCAAGAAGTTTTTCAAGGATAGTTTATTGTTTAAACTACAAAAATATCTGCTATTTATTTACTGGAGATACCTACATTTATTTCTTATTTCTAAATGGGTATTATTTTACTTTGCATCTTTCTCATGGACAGAAAAATCTATTACCTAGATTTGGTAAATGCACACAGTGTACAACTGAAACACAACTTTTTGTCGCATCATCTACCTCAAAGTTTGTAAGTAATTACTCTGCTTTGGACTCATGGGACCAGCTTAGAAAAATATTTTAAAAATATTTTAGATTATCTTTTTCTATGATTAATTTTGTTTTACTAAACTGAATAGTCTTTTAACAATGGGAGATCATCTCCTATTTATTCTGTTTTTCAAATGCATACTGGTTGTCTTCTCAAATTCAAAATGTACAATGAGTGGTATACTGGATTGGCAACTCTATGCCTATAAAAGCAGATTAATTCATCCCTAAAATTTGTTTTAAAAATAGAAATAATACAATTTGAAATAGTTTATTTTGATAATAATGAACTCTCTAAATAGAGAGCAATCATTTCACTGCTACTGCAGAATAATTACTTCACCTCACAGCAGTCAATTACACATTTCAGCAGCATTTCCAAGTTAAATCAAGGAGGAAAATCCACTGTGCTGTTCAACTGATTCTATCTTACCTGTAACTGCTCTTATTTATTGTAACTATAGCAAGCTTTAAAGATATCTGCAAGGAAGGATTTACAGGAAATTACAGCTCCAAATACCAATATCCAAGCAAGAATCAGTTCTGCCTGGGCAGCGACTTCAGACTTTGGCCGCTTTGCACTTCTGGAAATGAAGCTGGCAGGAAGTGGAAGGGGAAGTAACGCACTTCGGGACTGGATAAGCAGCGCAGCAGGAAGCGAGTGAAGGCAGTAACAGAGCAGTCAGCAAGACAATGAATTCAATCAGACCTTACACTAACAAGGAGCAAAAGAAGCTTGACTTTGATTCTTAGCTGCAAATTCAAACACCAGGATTAATGGTCATCTGCTCTCTTCCTCCCATTGTAACAAAGCATAAAGCAAGCTTTGTTTGGTTTAGCATTCAGAGCAGGAGAAGACACTGCTCATGAACTAGCGTAAAGAGCTGTGCATAATCAAACCCTGCATAAGCTGAAAACCATGGGACAGAGTAAAGTTTAGGGATTTTGAAAAGTTATGGGATTTTGAAAAGAACCTAAATGAGACAGGTAGCTACATCCCAGTGCAACTAATGAACAAAATGAAGAAAAACCTTAGATCCACGCTGTTTTCTACAGAGAGACACTTGCCTCAGGAGACTATTTTTATCTAAATACTACAACTTCTCCATTGGCTTCTGTGGGAGCTACCAGGAATAGCTACTAACCAAGTGAAAAAAGAGAGATGATGTCCCATGGACATACTAGACTAAGCCAAGTTTATGAAAATACTGATAGTGTGGCTTACTTATCCATTACAGAGTTCTTCAGCACTACCTTTTAACACCTAACGATGGTATCACGTTATCAAAGCGTAATCCTTCTAAACTAGTGATAAGAAAAACAAAACCTGAAAATAATCAGACTTTTGTTGATGTGAATATGAAAAATTTTGACATTTTGCAACTGACTTAGATGGAGCCATGCTTACACAGACATTGCTGAAGGGAAGCAAATCTTTTTTAAAATGGTAATGAAGAATTTTTTTTTTTTTTAACTTCCCTTCATCACAATTTCTGATGTTTTGTGCCCGTTTCTTAGAAAAGACCTTCTAAAATGGTGCTGATTACATACCAACACAAAAGTGAAAGTAAATTTATGTGTATGTATATATATATACACACATATATACTTATATATATATATATATCAGTATTAAGAACTGACATATATATATATATATATATATATATATATATGTATTAAGAACAATGTAGGAGAATCAATTCCAACAGGAATTACCTAATCTTTAATACTGCACTTTAAATTCAGCTCATCTGTGATGAACGTATCCCAACCTATGAAGTCAGTCCTCAACTGTTGTTTGAGGAATCAAGACTAGAATGGAAAAGAATGAGAAGATTTAGTTGGGTGCTATAAAAATAGGAAACTACTAATAAAATTTAGATCCTACTGAATTTAACAATGCCATTATTTAACTTTATTCTAATAACGAGTAATCCTTAAGAGAAACTTCCTTTTTCTAATTAATAAAAAACCCAACCATATGTCTCCTAGGAATACAGAGCACAAGAATGAATAAAAAGAAAACTCAACATCAAACCCAGCAAACTCAAGAAATAGGTTCCAGATGTTTAAAAGACAGATTATTTTCTTAGTCTTTTTAGTGTAGGTATGAAACTGGAAGGTTGGACTCTTTCCATGTTCTCTTCCAAATCTCTTACTGATGTAAAAATGTTCCAGTGGAACTGAGTTGGCTTCATTAAAACCACAGAAGAAATACTGCATGCCTCATGTTATCCAAATTTTCTCTGACCAGAAATGCTGCAATGATTTCAGTTTCACCTGTGCTATACCAAATCCATTTGGAGCCTTTTGTGCACTCCTTTAATGCTGGTAACTTTAGCAGCAGTGGTATTGCTAGAGGGAATCATTCATTGTGAGACTATTATGTAAACACAACGATGTGATAGCTAGGACTTGAACAGCATGTGGTATTTGCAACTCAAAAAAGAGCTTGATAACAAAATTTCATCTGATATCACATACGGTTAAAAGTAATGAAGATGTGAGTCCTCAAATACAATTTTTATAGCCTGTACATCTGCTGTATAAACAGTAAAGGGAAACTGCTTCTGTTAATCTTACTCTTACTATACATTAAAATAGGTCTCCTTCCCTAGAAAAATACTAATACATCACAGAAACCAGTGTAGAATACTGGACACTACTAATTGCACCAGGTGTTCACAGGGTTAGTTGCCAATGACCTCAGGAGTCTTAAAGCCTTCCTTCTCCAAAGTCAGTAGTAATGAAATGAAATGCTCTGATACTTTCCGTAGTTTATGTGTAGCAAGACTGGCACAGAAGCAAGGCGTTTGTATTTCCAACTCTGAATCTTTCACCGATTTGCCATTCTCAGTTTGTAAGGCAAACTGTGTGCCCTATGATCCAAGTGATCAGTCTGGCTCATGCAAGGAATAGCAATGATTCTTCTTGAGGCCCAGGATACATGGCAAGTCTGAAAAGTGGCTCGTGCTCTTTGATAATATATCCCAAGCCAGCCTTTCTGGAGCAATGCGAGTTAGAAATCTGTAAATAATGAGGACTGTGATGCTGCAAAGAAACAGAGACACAAAAAGCTGGATCACATCCCAATATGCCAAACAGCTTGGCAATCTTAGATGGAAAATCTGCGAGCCTACAGAATTTCAGAGAAGGCATCCAACAAGATACTACTGAGTATATGATGTCTCCCCCCACTCCTCTAACTCAAAAAAAAAAAAAAAAAAAAATAAAGGAAAAATTATTGAAGAACAAGATATACTTTCATTATACAACTTAGTCAAACACTTAAGCACATATAAGGAAAATGCTTAATCTAAGAGAAGCTAAATTATTTTCTGTAATGCATCCATTATTCTGACAGAAACACAATCAAACCCTCAAAAGTCGTACCTTAAAACAAAAAAAATGATTTCTGATACTGATTGCATCCCGAGAAGAATAAATGAAGTAGTAAAATTTATCTTATGCATGTTAGATACCTAACTTTCCTAAGCACATGTAATTTATGCTCTCTAATAAGAAAGACTAGGTATGACAGCTTCTTTTAAACCTATAATTCAACTTTTTTAATCTTCAAATTCTGAAAGTGATCAGTAGATACTTTGGGGACTTATTTTTTTCACTCCTCAACATCCCCCTCCCGTAAGATCCATTCTGAATTAGGTTACCAGCACAACACATTGAAAGACAAAAATCTATTTATTATGGTCAATTTTGTAGAGAGCTGATTTAGATTAGATATGAGGAAAAAATTCTTCACTCAGAGGATGGTGAGGCACTGGCACAGGTTGCCTAGAGAAGGTGTGGATCCCTGGAAGTGCTCAAGGCCAGGCTGGATAGGGCTTTGGGCAACATGGTCTGGTGGAAGGTGTCCCTGCCCATGGAAAGGGGTTGGAACTGGATGGTCTTTTAGGTCCCTTCCAGCCCAAACCATTCTGTCATTCTAACAAATAACTGCTGTATTTTTACACAAATTAAAATGATTAGTTTCAGTAAAATGTCTCAAGAATGAAATTTGAGTAAGGAATCCTGATTAGAATTTAGTAACTGCAGCCAGCAAAGAGTTTATTAATGGATTCTTAAAAGACAAAAGCCTCAAAGTTCATTTAGGATTCTGAAACGGGGATAAATTGTATCTTAATAAGTGTAAGTGCATTACATCACACTGAGTGTACTTTCTCTACTCTTTCAATGAAGAGTAGGCAGTTAATTGAAAACAAGATATGAATCTAAATCTCAAGTTCTTTTCCAGCATTTACAAAGCTTTTTCTCCCAAGAATAACTTTCACTTATTAACATTACCCTCTCAGCACAATAGTCATAAGTACTCTTATTTTCCAGAGAAGTCTGCTGACGCACAGAAGAATCTTGCCGGAAGTCAAGATGGCAGATATACGAATTGCTCCAGTGATGAGGTTTGACCAAACAATCCTGCCCTCAAGAACATTATTATAAAATGGTTTCATCAGTGATTCCATTACACACACTGAGAGTATTATCTTGTCTGAAGGACTAAACTTGAACCAGCCTGGAAGTGTATTCAATATAACAACTACAAAATTTCTGTGCACTCAGAAATTTGTAGACACATGAAAACAGAATGCTCTAAAACAAATATCTGCTCTCATAGATATTAGCAAAAATTGTTGTAATTGTAGAATGCACACAAGTGTTCTAAGAACACTTGGAATTCTTTTTAAGTTTTTGCTTTATTTTTCTCCAGGAATACTTTAAAGCACTTGAAAGTAAATTTAAAAAGGTATTTAGCCCACGTGCTGCACTAACACCAAAGTAAATCAGACACTTAAACTCATATTGCTGCAGTTCAAAAGCATTCACTATTTAAATTTTGCTTACTGCATTTCCAGTTAATAAGATCTTTTGCTTCCTTTTTTTTTTTTTCCCCTTCAGTATGTGCCCTATGTGATTCTCACATAGATTTACAAAACCCTTAAGTATTTGTGGCCTCTACTTCTGAATATAATATTAAATATAATATTGAATATGTGGAGGTAGGTGTGTGTCCACTTAATCAACTGAAATGCCCAGCACTATGTTTGTAAAGCTAAAAACTCACCACTGAGGGAAAGCCTCAAAGCTGATCTTAATAGCCTGACCACTGAATCCAAAAGTTTCTTCCTTCCTTCAAGCTCCAGATAAAGTCCTTACCAGCAGAACTGTACTGTTAAACTGGCACAATTTAAAAACAAACAAACAAAACCACCCAACCAACCAAACAAACCAAACCACCACAACCAAAAAGGATAGCTTCAGTTCTTTGTCATACAATAGTTATAGACTGCATCATACTTTTAATAAAGACTGGACTGGATTTTTAAGCACCCTGACCAAAGTCTGAAAGTGATTATACATTCACAAAGTTTCACTGGGAGTTTAAATGGGAAAATAAGTTATTTCTTCCCTTCTAGTTCTTTCTTGCTTTATGATATTGCTGTGCAGATGTAAACAATTACGCTGCTCTGAAAAGAGACAAATACAACCGCCCCCAGTATTTTTGTCAGAGGTGAACCAACACCCTTGGTTACTTTTATCTACTGTGGGAAATTTGTGAATTGTGATGGAAGATGTTTCCTTTAAATCGTATCATTCACAGAAGAGCAGATTTCCAAAATGATGGGACGAAGAAGTTAAAAGCGAAACAAACAGAAAAAATATATTAAATTAAAAAACAAAACAAAACAAACAAAAAAACCCGAGTCCAATAAAGAAGAAAAGCATATGCTTAGGAATTGTCGGGAAAGATACAGTTTACTGGTACTGATCTGGGAGTTATAAACAGAGAAGTAAGCAGAAAGGGAGTATATATTGGTCTCCTTTACAATAGTGTTTTATAAATGAGTTTTTTCTTTCCGCTGTATCTTGGAGGAGGGAGCCACACTGGTGCAAACTGGAGTCAATAAAACTCAGATTTGGTTTGGTGGAATATTTTGTCCTAGATTCTAATGCTGTTTCTCTATTTAGTAATGGTTAAGTTTAATGTGTGTTGGGGGAAATTTAGGACCTATACTATATGCAATAGCTGCAACTGCAACTTATCAGCCAGTTCACTTATTAAAGTTGTTTCTGGAGATTAAAATCTGTTTTACTTTTTCCCCGATATTCATTTTAAGGAGAAAACTGGCAGAAATAATGAAAGCAAATGAAGTCGTAGCATGAAAAAAAAAAAAAGACAAAGGACCGGGCAACATTTAAATCAGAGTATTTACCTCTGTTTCAGTCACAGCTTTCAGTACCTTCCTTAGTATAGTCACTACAAAAATCCACAGAGACAATGAAAGGACTTGATTTTCTTTGTCTAGCCTTGCATCTTGCTTTCTCTTATGTTTTCTTAGAAAACAAACAAACAAAACAACTAAGCTTCCAAGTAACACACAGACGCTCTATTCAGTCATTTTTATGTGCAGAGACTGCTGTTGACTGCTGAATGACAGTGGCAAAACATTATTATTTTTTCCTTCACAGGTATAAAGCATCAATGAAAAGGCTGTAGCAGAGAAAAGGAAAGAACAGACTCTGAAGGGATAAAGGAACCAATTGAAAACAAACTGCACTGAAAGCTTTACCTCATAATTCTAATAACTCCTATTACAGACAACAACCATTTACCAGAGTATTTCTATTCTTTCAGCCAAATTACTTCAGCAGGAAGGTGAGGAGGTTTGAGGAAGGAGAAACAAGCAACATTTGCAAGTACATAAAATCATACTGCATTCTGATGGTACTACAAGAATAAATACAGTATTCCTACCAATGAGCAGATCACTTGGCAGAAGCATTTCCAAGAGTATGTTATGGTTAGAAAAATCCCTAAAGGAAAAAACAAACAACAACAAAAACCCACAACCACTGTAGTCTGGAATAATGATGTTCCAATGCATTCGACTTTGGCATTATGCATTCCACATTTAGTGAACCATACGCCTTGAAGATCCATCACAGACAGAGCCTACCAAATTATGAGCTCAGCTGCTGTTACAGAAATAAGAAAAAGGTCTCTGACTATGCAAATGTAACATGCAGAACCAGGCAACAAAGCTTCTGACCAATGCCAGGACTACTGCTCTTTTATCTGCAGCTCTGTTACCTACTTTTAATGTAAAATATTTTTAGCTATGTATTTATTTAACCTAGCAATGCTTGCTTATAAAAGTACTCAAATTATTGTTTTATTCCCCCACAGCATAGACAGGATTACTACTGAAAAGGAGAAAGAAATACACATATTTAATGGTAGCAAGTGTCCAGTAGTAAAACAGAGACCAAAAGTCCCTCTTGATGGTGGCCACATTCAATATCAACAAGGCTTTTCCATGAGTAGTGTTTTTATTACTCTCATTTGAATCTCTAATTATTGGGACTCTCACTCTACTTCATGTGTATTCTCCCAAAACAAGAGCAAGTATAAATTTTGCTGATTTATGGAATAAAGATTTTATTAACTTTCTTCAGATGCTTTATCTTGAGTGAAATTCCAAATTATGCGCCATGGCTTTTGAGTATTGTTCACCCTCCCTAAATATAAAGTGCAAAAGACTGAAATGATTTAAGATCCCGTGGCAAATGAGTACAGTTAATGCGCCTGTCTTTTTAGTACATCTGCTTATTATTTTTAAGAAGTCTAAGAGTTTGAAATTCAGGCTATTACCTAAGAAATAATGATGGTACTTTCCAGCTGAATGATTGATTCTTTTAAATAGCTTTTAAAACCTAAAAAATGTTTTACCGCCACTTAATATATTACCATACTTTCTTTTATACTTATTTGCAATGGGTTCATGGAACAAATATGCAACTGTACGCAGATTTTGAGCCTCTATTAAGAAGAAACTTTCCTAAATTCGCTTCTCTTTTTCCAGCTGTACTCATAAATATTTTAACCTTTCAAGACTATACTCAAAAAAGAAATCGTTTTTGAGACTCCATATGTTTACATTACTGTAGAACTCATATTTTAAGAACAGAATTAGATTTTTAGGCTACGTTGAAGACAGTAAACATTTGGCTAATGACGTTCAGAAAGGACATTAACACTCCTAAGGCTGACTGGTTAATGTAAAGGCCAGGAACAGAGCTAGAATTTGTCTTTAACTTGTGCGTTACTGTTTCTGTTCAGCCCTTGATCAGTTAATCAATAGGGACTATGACATTTTTCTCAATGGTACTAACAACAAACAGAATTGAGTATTATTAGGGGGCAAGATGGAACAGAGTGGTTCAGATCATGCTACTGCAACAACAATGTAGAGCAAGAAAACAAGCAAATAACAGAATATAGGCTAGGTATTTTATGAAGTGCAGTGAAACAAAACCAGAAACTACAAAAGAAACACATACACATAAACTATATTAAAACTTTTTTCACATCATATATCACGTTATGCAATGAGTGAAGGATTAATCTACCCTTACTGTGTCCTATGAAATAGATAGCCAAATACAGACTTCAAAAATTATGTATTTCTATTCCAAATCTTATTACTTGTTGGCGTTTCCCTTCTGTACAAAAACACCACTATAGTTTTCAGTCTGGTACTTTTCACATTTTCTTCAAAAACATCCTAGGCATATGTAACGGTGATAATAACCACAGATATTCTAAAGGCCTTGAATAATTTTGTTAGGAACAAAAAAACAACAAAAACATATGGAAATCAGAGCTTGTACTACATAAATGGTGAAAAGAGAGACAGCAATTTGAAACAATATATATATATCTGAATTTCGTTATTTTTCTATTTCAGTCTAATGCAATTTTCCTTAAACAAGTACAAACTCTTACAGTACAATACAAAGGCGCCTTTAAACCAAATCTTCTACCAGTGTCTTGCTCCCTATGAAGCACTTGTTTTGGCAAACAGTTAGAAGCCTGCCAAGAAAAGGTCATCGATCTTTGCCTGAAAAACTCCAGCCAGCTTTATACAGTAAGGGCTTATTACAAACACAATGCTTACCAGATGTTCCATCAGCTAGCTGGATGCAATCCAAGGGATGGCTATAAATCCATGGAGAGATGTTCGTTGGGAAGGCACTTGCCACAAAAATTGCATAAGCACCCATTGGCAAACCTATTCACTGAGCAGCACAATTTAGGAGTATGGTTTAACAACAGACTGAAATGCCACCTGGTACTGATCTGTATTTGTGTTAATGCCTTTAAAGAGACCTGGCTTTGATCAGTTAGCTTGCAAGGTGCATTTTCCCAATTTAATGCCTATGCCATTACTGAAGTCAGCATAATTTGCATGTGCAAAGAACTTCTTGTGTACTGTCATGCTATTATTTCACTGTTCCTACTTTGGTCTAAGGCTTTTCAGTTATTGTCATTTGGGTAACAATACACAAGTACCTGCTTTTAGATGCCACGCTAATGGTTAGCATGTTCATTTTGTTTGTCTCAGGAGAAATGCATCACCCACCCCATCAA
This sequence comes from Netta rufina, assembly GCF_964035555.1. Classification (NCBI taxonomy): domain Eukaryota; kingdom Metazoa; phylum Chordata; class Aves; order Anseriformes; family Anatidae; genus Netta; species Netta rufina. The sequence continues at coordinate 39,437,259 of NC_140125.1, forward strand.
CAAATAATTATGAACAGGAGTTAGAGAAATTACAGATATCTACTGATATTAAATAGTATCCTGTTTTCCCAGATCTGTTAGAAAAAGAAGTTAAAGCTGTTTATTTCTGTTTAAAAAGAAAATGTCTAGTTGAGAATCGTAACCTTTCCATTTTAGTGTAAATGTCTACATTTCACTTATAATGGTTGTACTATTCTCCTTGGCTAAAATTTAGTGATTAACAAGCAATAAAAACCTTAAACAACCCAGCTGTTCTTGTTTTAGAACAACAAACTAGAAACTCAGGTTCTGGATGGACAAAGCTTTCTTACAGTTGTACAGACTATCATAAAATATGCAAATAGCTTCAAGAAGAGAAAGGAAGATAGAAACCTAGAAAAAAAATCATTTTGAGATAAGCGTTCATACTTTAACACAGAAGTATTTTAAGATTAAATCAAATAAGACCCAAGAGAAAAGATTTATTAGTAATAATTTTGAATTATCCCTCCTAAGATGAGAAAACAAAGGTGCAGCAGAAGCAGAAAACTTTGCAAATCAGAATTTAAGCTTGTTATATTTCTTTGGTTTTACCCTTTTTACCCACTTGTGGTTTGAATAATTTTTGATCTTTTGGTGTTGAAAACATGAACAGCTGAATGGGAAAAAAAATCCCTAAACCCTACTGACATAAAACCAAAGCTTCAAAGGAAATAGGTTCTCAGTTGACACACTGTATAATGAATTTTGAAAACAAAGATTCTGGGTACATTTAAAGCTGGCTTGCACATTGCTGCTCGCTCTTGTTCTGTAAAACAAGTCTACAAGAGGAAAACTGAAAACATAGTAGTACTCTAGCTTTACCCAGGCTATGAATAAAAACGTCAGATCAGGCCTTTTGAAGAAGCAGAGTCCTGCTTACTGGGACTGAACAGAAGAGAACAACAGGTGTGTGTCTGGTTTCTCTGGTTGTATATTTTGCTTTACATCAAAAAAGGAGAAAATGACAATAAGGTCACTACAGACCTTATGCTCCTGAGCACACGATGCTCCTGTGAACTTGCAGGGGCAGCTGCACGTATAGAAGAGCTCTAACCTATAAACCTACCCAAGTCAAGCAATTGAAGAAAGACACCATTCATTAGCATTGTCAATTGAGCACTGTCCCGTTCAGATAGTTTTAGATTATTTTAACTCCAGAAGAAGACACAGCCTCAAGTCTAAAAGTGCAAAGTCCATGTGGTTTGCTAAATCTAGGTAAACAACTTTGCAGGCATCAAGCAGCAACCTTACTTCTCAGATACTTCACAATTTTTCTCTGGAGCAGAAAGACTGCCTTCCCAATAGCAGATCTATTTGTACAATTCTTCTGACTCCACGTAAAGCTCCAAAGAATCTGCAGAGGTTTGTAAGGGCTGAGAGTCTGCCTTTGCTTTTCCCCAGACTCCATATGGGTAGCCATCGACCTCTTTTGGCTCTTCCCAAGCTGCTTCCAATACGTCACCTTCTTCTTAGACATTGAAGTATGGAGGAAAGTAAGGACATGTGTGTTGGATGCTTGATCAAATTTTGGATTGAAAAATAAAAGATATAAAGGTATCTGCAATTAAGTTATTAAGGGACTTTGGAATTCTTCTTTATGTGTTTACCTTAAGCACGTGGGTTATGGGTTATTAAAAAGTAGGTTGTCCATCCATTCTCATTAAAAAATTAATTCAGAAATGAGGTGACCTTTGCAAAGGATTGGTTAAACTAGCGAATACACACTAATATGATAAAGAAAGCTGAATACTGCGTTAAAAGTGTCAAGTGCTGTTCTTCACAATGAAAAACTTGAAACTTTCTTTTATAGAGGTGTTACTGCCAGGAGGAATAGCAAAGGTGGGCTTACAGATATATTTTGATGGAATAGATGTTACTGGTGTGAATAAAGAAGAATTTATAGAAGAATTTGTATCAGAAAAGAAAAGAAAAGAAAAGAAAAGAAAAGAAAAGAAAAGAAAAGAAAAGAAAAGAAAAGAAAAGAAAAGAAAAGAAAAGAAAAGAAAAGAAAAGAAAAGAAAAGAAAAGGAGAAAAATATTTCTAATATTTCAGAGAGGTAAGCTGCCCTATACCTTAGTGGAAAAGTATTTTCCTGAGATTTAACTATCTAGGAATGTAAGAGAAATTCAGAAGAAATGCAAGCGTTCCTTCACAGGCTGCTCAATGCAGCAACTGGTGGCTACTAGAAACTATTTCATTGTCTGCCCGATGAGTCTGTTGGAGTTGGTATTTTAAAACAAAGCTCACAAAATACAAACAAAACTTGTCAAAACTTGATGTAAAGTGTTCTGAGTAAACACATCGCTACCACTGATGTGTATTCATTCAAGCCAGGTAAGTGACGGAAATAACTGGCTAGAGTAACAACCACTAAGTACTGAAGTAGGGAAGGAACAGGTTTATGGGAGTTGCCATCTGAGAGTTCATGGGATCTTGGTAAAGTTTCTTTGGTCAGTATCTGAACCTGACAGAGCTTTACACAGGAAACACTAGGACACGGCTGGTGGTAGCAGCAGCCTCCCTTGTGACAACTCACTCCTGACAGCAGCAATTAAAAGGACGTAAACACATAATTTTTCAGGTATTCCCTTCCACAGAGTACATATCAGCCACTAATACATCTTGGTGCGGAGCACACAAATCACATTTGATTTCCCTCTCTGGCTTTACCTGCACATGCTGAGATAGCAAAGGGCTGTACAAGATGAGCTCCAAGTTGCAATGACCAGCCTTAGCGCCTGAGAAGATCCATGAGCACTGCACAGTTTCTCAGCACCAAGGCACAGTCAGCCTTCTATGAAACCACACAACAGTTCTAGTAAGGATGGCAGAGAAAAAGTTAAAAAAAAAAAAAAAAAAAAAAAAAAGCAAGTAAATCACAGAAGAAGCTATAAGGATAGGATTCTCCCCCCAAACTGCACTAGTAGAGAGACTCTCAACTCTAGGAGAAGACAACCAAATGCAGTGTCAGCACCTGAAGGCCCATGGTTCAGAGCAAGGCTGCAGAGAAAGCAGGCCAGCTGCCACCACTTTCCAAAAGCTTCTCTTTTGAGAACCATGACTTGGCCTAGTCCCAGAACAGCAATGATCAAAGATGATGATTATGATAATAATAATAAACTGACAAAAGTGTATTTGCAAAAGAAGGCATTAATGAAAGAGAACTCCCTTCTTCACTAAAATAGCTTGCTGAAACAACCAAACAAAAAGTCTCATTCCTGGATGAACGTCATTCAGACTTGGAGATCTCTGGACAAGTACCTCCTGCTGTTCTGACTTCAGACAGTGAATAGCACAATCAAACCTCATTTTTAGTGTCCATTTAATATAACAGGCATAATTAATGATGATAATGATGACAAAGAAATAATCTAAGGAAAAGTTCTGACAAACATTAAGAACTGTAGAGATAGTTTTCAACCCATGGGTATTTTCTGTTAACAGAGCTTTGGAAAAGGATGCTACACATAGAACAGAAACACATTTTTACTAGCTGTAGTGGTTCTACCAAAACTGGATGCCTATAATAAATCCTGTGGATATTCTGATTAACAAGCTGTCTCTATGTTAAAGATTCATCAACCATGAAACACAAAAGTGACATTGAGAAGCATACTCTGCTTCTACTGACACTACTTCCCTTATTTCCTTATCAATGTCTGCTGTAGTTCTGCTGTAATGTATGTCAATCAGCAATATCTGTACCTGCCAAACTGACAGCCTTCAGGTAAATGAGCTAAAGAACTGGAAAATCTCTTCTAAATTCATATTTTTTACTTAAATGTTAAATGCATTACCTGATGTAGTCTTAAGTCTAAGGACATTGGTGGATATTTCAATGCAAAAGGCCAAATAACCTAAACAAAATCATTTGCATTCATGAAATACTGCCAACAACTCATCTAACAGGTTTTGTTGTGAAATATCACCTTAAGTTCTTCATCCTGTGAAATTGAAGTCTTATGAGCAGATGAATCTGAATAGATGAACATACCAGAAGATGTAATCTGTGACTATGCAATTTGTAGACATAACCCAGACCTGAGCAACAGGCTGCATTCTGCAGTACCTACCACCGCCAGCATGAGCTGTGGCATTTTATTGGAATATGACTGCCCACTGTAAAGTGAAGAATCTGCAATCGTACAGAAAGACATCTGTATAAGGTGAATTTGGGCATCTAACAATAATCATCATGGCTGATTAGACATACTCTGCAGAAAAAGTTTTAAATAATTCTTTTTTATTTTTATTATTATTATTTTTAATTACAAAATGCCTACAATACATAAAGTTAGAACAAAAAAATCTGTCAAGGTCATTCTGCAAGTCATTCTACAGGTACTGGTTCAATACTGACATATTGGAAATAGAACTTAATTTGTAAGTGGTAGAGAGCATAAGCATAAGTAGCTATATGCATTTGTGTCAAACACAAGCCAATAATTCCAAAGAAAGAAGAAGTCTACAATGACATATGCAGCAAGGAGGTCACAAGCTTTTAAATATAGCAGCATCTGTCTTTCAGTCTATATAAAACTGAGTTTGTTGAAAATGTTTTTAATTATTCGTCAGGCAATTTACCTCTTACCCATTTGACGGCCATCTGCTATCCCAGTTTATAAATTGAATCGTTGTGTCATCGCATTACTTGTGTTTTAAATGTTCAGACTGCCTTTGGACCTCAATCAGCTAGCTCTTGAATATTTCTGAAATCATTCAGAGACTTTCACTCACAAAATTTTATAAGCACTAAAATAGACATAAAAACTGCTGCCAAAGCATGTCAATAAAACAGTCAATGACTGCACTTCAGCCTAGAAGTAATACCTATGGTACAGCAACAATGAATTAGAATAAAATATCAATATGACCTTGGATGCGGATCAGCAATGAGGAAACAAACAAGACAGCATGTTTTATAAAAGTCTCCTATTCATCCAAAGACTGATAAGCAGTCACACTCTTATCCATAGCTCTGTCAGAAGCTGAAAATATGAGACTAAAAACCCATACAATCATTACATCTGGTTTGTGAAGTAACAGAGAATATCTACGATAAACCTTTCCAAAGAAACTTACTTCTAAACACTGATCTACTATAAATGTCTTTCTTATACCTATAGATATAGGTATTCTATATAACTATATCCATTGTAACTAAAGCAAAGTTTTAACAGATGTTTGTTTAATAGCAGAATTGACTGATTTCTTGCTTTGCAAATCTGACAAAATATCCTGGCAGAGTTATTAGAATTGCTTATTCTTTCTTAAAGATCCTGTGTGCTTGCATATGGCAGAGTACATGGTTCAATGAAAATTCCAACTAACACTACCGCATGCTGAGTCAGGCCTATAAGAGCGACATTTCTTTCTATTTGACCAAAGTGTTTTCTTTTTGAAATATCCCTTAAAGTTCTGAGTGGGCAGTTATTTGTCAACGTTTTAAAAATCCAATAGAGGTATTAAAATTGTAACCAAATATTTGTGTAAAAGGGACTTTACTAATTAACTGTTGCAGTTATTTTAACCTGTGAATGGATACCTTACTGCGTATCTATATTTGGGAAGTTTCCACTGACACAGCTGTTTGCATTCATGGGAAACAAATGCATATTTACTCTGAATGTGCACAGCCCTTTTAAATGAAATAAATTTCTAAAAGGTAAATAACCCTGCACATCAATTTTGGCATAGAGAGTGTAAAGAGTCGAACCACAAATGTTATGGAAATACAGGTCATATAGTTTAAAATGGAGAAATTATAAATATATTTTTTTAAGTGCTGTTTTCTCTCCCTCTTCTTCCTATATCCACATCAGCATAATGTGCTGAATGTTTTGGAGAACTCAGTTTGAAAACATAGTATAGTGATGTTTGAATTTTCACAGAAAAATTTAAATCCTAACTTTTGAGGACATCACCTTCTGCATGATAAACAGTTAATTTAGCATTTTATTTTCTGTATGTGGGCCAGACAGTTCCTACTATGGAATTTACAAAAGATTGCTAAAATAAATAGTTACTCACCCTCCCTCTCAGTGCAGAACAAACATTCCAAAGCTATAAGCTGGCTCCAACACAGCCTTAGTTTAAAAAAAAAGTGATGATAAAAACATTTCTGTTGGGCTTGGTTTTGTAAAGGCTTTTTATGTAGTTTGCTTTCTATTTCTTAGTATTTCTTCTTTTCAACGTTTTTCTGCTTGAAAGACTAGAATCGAATGGGAGCAAGTTCTAGAAAATGATGTTTTCAGAACAAATCCAAATACCTTGAGATCTGAGCAATCCATTGTAAGAGCTGTCATTGCTGCAAGATATCCAGTGGAGAGCAGTCTAAAGCACCGGGCTTTCGAGGTTGCCAACTCACAAGTGTAGCATAACTGCTGCAGTACAGCTCCTTCTTTAGGCATCTTCTAAAAGTAATTTCACAATATAGGAAAAGGCAAGAGAAGCTGACACACCTCTATAAACTCCTGTGGATTTGTAGCTTGTCTTCAGAATGGGAGAAAAACTACAAGCAGCAAAGCCAAGAACTCAGCCCTTCTTTCTGTGGTTCCAGATAAAAATTCCTTTCAGATGCCAATACTGGTATCTAATAGTGGCTCTCGGGAAGTCTGGCAATATGACAAGGCGAGGCAGAAGTACTCTTTACCTCCCTTCATATTGTCATATTTTCACCTTTTTTAGTACACCTATGCCACACAAGTGATGGAGGTCCGTGAATGTTCCATTAGAGAGATGGGAAGGACAAGTTGTGTACTTTTGTCAAGGAAGTCAGATTATAACAATGAACTGTTTTTATTGTTTTGCCAGACCAATGCAAGTAGTGCAGAGGGATAAACAATCTGGCAGCTGCAACTAAGGGACAATTTAATTTTAAGAGACACATGCTAACAATGTCTTATATTGATATTAATTAAAAGCTTACTAAAACTGTTGAGAATATACTACTAACATACAGTTTCTTCTTTATCCATCATTTAGGATCTTATACATAAGCTTTTAATTTATATAATTATTTATTCAAGTCGGCACTCACTTGCAGAATTGGGATTTTGCTTCTCAGAAGCAGTTTAATAGCAAAGTTTTCTGCGCATATTAATAGATTCAACTAATTAAGTCAATTTTACCAAAACAGAATTTGGATATCTATCTTAAAAATCTTTTAGAGGTGCCAAATTATGGAAGCTATGTTATTGATTGCTGGTAATCAGAAACTTGCATATATCACATGAAACAAGACCAATTTCAGTACACAGAATTACAAGACAGTACTGGTTTACAAGAATACCCCACATTTCCATGGATGATATATTTAATTGCCCATTCTGTGAACTTAAAAAAAAAAAGACACGCAACATGATTTTTTCCTCCAATTTAAAATGTTACTACAGCTGTTTTTATTTTCCTAAATTGACATTTTCCCTCCCAAGAATCACTAGTGAAACAGTGATAGTAACAGGACTTAAGAGACTCAACAGGCACCTTCTGAGAATGCACAATGCATATATCCTATATGGTAGGATAAAAAACTGTTTTATCCTACCATACAAGTTAACATTTCCAAAACCAGGCAAGGTGGGGTTCCTAAACACACTGATAGGACTAAGTTCCATTTAAAGAAGTAGTTAAGACTCTAAGCACTCAGAAAGAGGCCTAGCAGGATTCACAAATATAATTAGGGTGCATAATTCCCACTTGAAGTTGAGTACTGTGCACCTTCTCATTACATCATTTACAATCTTTTATAAGTCCCATTAGGCACATTTCTGATTTGCTTGGTACTCTTACGTGTTTGGGTGACAGCCTGCATGTACTTCCTAGAGCTTCCTGTTTAATTAGCAGTGGTGAAAGTCCCTAACTGTGGGTTTGTAAAATGTAGATAGGTTTAGATGTAGATCCAGACATCATTACACCTGCCCATTATCTTTCTCTGTTGGAAAAACTAACTTCAGAGGGAATTCTGCCTGAATAGACTGAAGCAACAAGCTTTTGGTTACCAAGTTTTGAAGACCATTGCCAAGAAGTTCTAAAATTTAAAATAAAACATTGCTTATTTTTTATTAAGAAAACAAACAAACAAGAAAAAAACACTCATGGTTTTATGTCAGAATTCACACAGCATGAAGAAAATGCTATATACTCAGTTACCATTTACAATGTTGACTGGAATTCAAAACCAGGACCCTGGTTAACAAATTGGGTCAAGAGCAGCAAACACCTCAAACAACCCTACCTACTCAAAAGTCACGCATTTGAGTCTAACCTTAATTCTAGGCTTCTTTTATATTCAGCAAACACAGATCAACTAAAATGAACTGCCCCACTGAAATGCATAAAATACATATCAGATGCATTCTCTTTACGTAAATATTTATATATGTATACAGAGAGATCAGGTGAAATACACGTTTTTGAAACAAATAGAGTAGGTTAGTTTCAGTGTGGGTGTTTTCTCCGTGCAAAAGGATGCATACAGTGGTTATGTTAAATTAGTCATTCTACTTTAAGACAGCTTAGGCAAGAGGAGTCTCTTCCAAAGTTCGCTAGGCCTCAGCCCTAGTAAATTGGTCTAAAAATAGAATTTCATAGTGCTGCTAACAAAACACCATAAAACAAGTTTACGGACTGTTGTACAAAACTGGTCCAATTTCCCTTGTGAGGAAAACCATAGCTTTCCCAGAGAATTTTGCAATGCTTTTACACAAAGCTTTTCCATGGTTACTTATTTGATAGGAAAGCTCTAAAAGTACTACTTCATTTTGTAAGCAAAACAACTTCTCTAGGGTACAACCAAATTCACCCTAACTGAAGTCTCTGTCTTCACATAAGAACACATTTCATAAGCTGTTTTCCTCAGAGGTCTGTTTCCACATGGATTCTCCTGTTCTTACGCTCCCCTTCTACAGTAATACAGTGGCACAAACTATAGTTCTGCAAATTTGTTTCAAAGCACTGCTAAATTGTCACAGGGTAAAACACCAAATAACATAGGTGACATTACCATAGACTTTTTCCTCCTGTATAAAAGGTTACAGAGTGTTAAAGAACTTTTGAAGAACAACTAAACACCATCTTCCTGTCCTTTGACAGTCCAGCTCATCTGAACACATCTTGCAATGCAGTAGTAATGCTATACTCGCCTGGGTATCAACCAGCTATAAATGGAAGCTTGGAAGAACATCTGCTTGCCAACACATCTTAAAAACCAATACTGTCAACCACATTTTAGTTGTACCATTGACATGAGAATTAGCAAGATATGTAGAAACTGCTGTTAAAGCAACGGCTACTACTTCAATATGTAGCAAGAAAAAAAGGCAAAGCATGTTTTATGTGGGTACACAGCTAGAAGACGAAGTCTAAATATTGGTTTGCTTTGTTTTTAAATATCAAGATGTAGTTTAGTATGTGTTTTTGCAAGTTACTGTTAATAATTGGTCAGAGCACAGCAATTCATTACAAAGAACACAAATATAAAACACATTCTTCCACTGTTTCTTAACTGTGCTGGGCAAAATAATTTCATTTCATACCATTTTCTATTTCAGCTCCTGTCAGGGGTTGCATGAAACTTCTTTATGTACTCTGAATGAAAGATAACCTTGTTTAGCTGAGCTCTGTAAGCTACCGGGGAAAACGGATCAGAAGACATCACTTAAAACAATCAAACCCAAATGAGCCATCCTCATTTCAGCAGGTTCAGCTGTCATTGAGAGCAGAATCAATAAACACAACAGAATTGTTTCTTTATAAACTCTCTTATTTCTGCCATATACCACCTGACTCCTATCCCAATTAAACAGAAGAAAAATATCTTAAGTTAATTTCTTCATTTTTTTCCCCAACATTTATCTGTCATAACAATGAAAACACCTGTTATTGTTACAATGTTGTGCTCATTACTTGAAAAAGAAAACATTTATTGGAAAAATAACAAATATTAGTATTTATGAAAGCAAATAAACTCTCTTTTCCCCTCTTTGACATCTCATCATTTCTACCTACATAATTAGCTAACATTCTTCCAAAAATAAGAATTTGGAAGTTTCTTTTAGAAATTAATGATTCTAAACCCCTCTTCATTTGATTACTGTCCTTTTAGTCAGCATTGTTATCACTGGTGATTAACAGGTTAAGATGAACTGCAAATGCTCACTGACTCACAAGGATATACATCAAAATGTACTCACTTTAACTTGAGATTGTACAGATTACGAGGGCATTGGTACAGCACCTTCACTAATACTTCTGTTGTAAATGCCCTTAAAGATTCCATTCATGAAAGAATAAGGAAAAAATATTTAAAGTCCCTACCTTCACCTGATGATCCTGAAAGGTCTATGATGACATACACTCTCCCTTCTGGCTCCAAGTCAATCTGCAATCAAGAAGAGAATTAAAAGAAAACTTAGAACGGCTCCCAAAGCAAGTGATTGCACATGCAAGGAAACCCAAAGTTTCCAAAACTTGTGAAGCCAAATTATAGGCAGAACACGGGCCAGTCTATAGTTCACTGCTAACACAGTCTCCTTTTGCAAAGAGGTGTTGAGGCACCTTCCACCTCCCTGAAGTGAAAAAGAAACGTGTACCTTTAGCACTGGGAAAGCTTGAATGCAGTGAATTTTACAAATCAAATATTTAAAACACTGTTCTTGGAAATAGTGGTTTTTGTATGGCAGCAGTCAAGGAACAAAGTTAAATAGCAGTATCAAGTAACTTTTTGACTGTAATTTATACTGAGCCCAGCTATGCAAATGTGAAAAACAACACTGTAACCTATTCAGATCCCAGCAAGCCAGATTAGCTCTGGTGGCAGAATAGGGGAAAAAATCAACACACAGCTCGTATAGTGGGTTAACACGTGTTTATAATACTCCCTTTGTATCCCCAGTGGGAGAAAGAAATACATGCTTTATCCTTTTTCTCTGAAATACAAAATTAATTTATTTCTGCAATGGTAGACTTTAAGGAGTCTGCTTTTGTAGAGATCACTTTTGGCATGAAATTCGGGTTCTCAGTATCAAGCTGCTGTATTTAAATGCTTATTTGTATAGCCTGCAAAAACTTCAGGTACTGCATTGATCTCATTACAAATCCTTCTGTATTTTACCACATATTTACCACATCACCAACACTAATTACTGTTCGATTTCTGTATATTCTGGGTGCCCCACACATTACAGATAATTTTGTAGTCATTTTTCTCTCAAAAAATAAACTAAAATTAAACTAAAACACTTAGCTTTTAATGTCACACTGCAGTTGTCACATAATTTCATAGGCTGCAAGTGAAGCCAACATGGTGTTCATTAATGCTGTGTTTTCATTCCATTTTGGTAAGTAAAACACATAAATCTGCAAACCTGAAGTTATGGCACCTCAGTCACGAGGGACCTCACCCGCTAGGGTCCATTCCATGTCCCACCACCCCAAAAAGGTGCAGGGCACCAAGGCAGCCCCAGCCTGGGCCTGGCTCAGTGGGTCCCATGGCAGGGCAGGGCAGGGCTGTGGGGACCTGGAGCCCAGCCCTGCTACAGCCCCTCAGGGGCAGAGCCCTGGATTGATGTAGGGACCTTGGCAGAGGGTGGGAGCCTCCTAAGCCCACGCAGCAGCGCTTAGGGCTTGCAGCCAGAAGTAGGCTTCCTGCGCCCTCACCTCACCGCACCGCACCTCCTCCTACTCCATGCCACAGGGGAAAGTGGGCCTCGTTTCACCAACCCCAGCCTTTGGCGGACACAAACTATACTCAGCTGCCTCTGAAGTCAGTCACAAGTGACCTTAGGGCATGGCTTTAGACTAGAGTAAGATGGCAATCTGGAGATCACTAATTGACATTAATAACTTGGGAGACCACTTGGTTCATCTTTGCAAGTTAGCAAGTAAATGAACATGCAAAACAGAGCTTCGCTAACACATAAGATATACTTTGATCTTTTTGACAACTACAACTTGAATTTAACTATTAATGATAATTCAGAAGCTTCATAACTAAACAACATATTACATCACACAGGTGAGGATGTCACACATTTCTTCATGACATGAAAGCAGAACTTGCCGATTAAGTCAGGTGAAATGGTAATCTCAGGATTGTTTTGCCAAGAACTGGACAGTTTTCTTCATAAAAAAGATTCTCCAAAAGGACCATCAAAACTTGAGCCTGCAGGCAGCATTTGGAGTAAACTGTAGTTGAACTCTGTCCACATAGGGTGTAACAGAGACCCAAGCTCAGCGCTCTCCTGCCAATCTGCTCAGCCAGCGTGCCCAGCGTCTCGCTGCTCTGTGGTAGAAGGAAGGAACGAGATACCAAGATGTCCGGTCTGCACCAGGCTTTGTCTGCCTGCATTCAGCAGGTAGCTTCATGGGGCTACATTTTTTGTCACTGTCCTTCTGCTTCCACCTTTCCCTCATCACCCGGGAGGACCTTTACAGCAGAGGTTCTCTGCTGTTTCCCTCTCCTGGGCCACAGCTGTTGAATCCATCAGGGTAACATATGCTCCTCCTTCCACAAGCCAGCTTTTCACAAAAATCCTTCTGTGACTTTTAAGAAAGAGACGGTAGACAAATTCACAGGTCTGATGTCACCAGACCCACGGATTAAGAAAATGATCTCAGCAGCTGTATTTTAAATAGACAAGGCAGGAAATTGGTGTTAGCAAGGCCAGGGGTTACTCAGAGGAGAGGAAAATGAAAGCGTGGTTGAGTGTTTTTTCCATAAATAAAGGACTCAATATTGAATAAAGACATTTTTAACAATTTCTGAACTGGCAGCATGAGGGGCGGGAGGGGGTGCTTTTTGTTTTAAATAAAGCTACTGATCTTGAAATACTGCTCCTCTCCCGTAGCAATTTTTAGACACAAAATGTTAGATCAGATGCACAGGTGGATGGATAGACTTTGATGTCTATGTTGAGGGCGGCTTTTGAAAAACTGCTATAGTACTCAACAGATGGCTGTATTTAAGAGGCATGCTTAATGCTCTGTTTCTTTCAGCATTATATACTGTTTAGTTAAGCTTTCAGTAAAGTACTTGATGCAGTTAAAATCCCACTGTGTGCGCACACATGCACAACCCCGACACCGTCCCTGCAGAAGAATCATGCATCTGGAGGAGCTGATGACCACTATCACAGTCTGCCTTTTGCTCATTTATTAAGTACAAACAGCGTTATGAACAACCCAGGAAAGACTGGAGCACTGAATGTAAGTTTTCATTATCCGTCAAGTGGACTGTTTTCGTATACAATTTATTAAAAATGATGCCTAATGATTTGATTCAGATTTTTTGCTGATGTTCTGAGCTGAACAAGTTATTTATAAACAAGGGATTCTCTTTTACAAAGATTTCCCAGTCTTAATATGCTGTAACACCAATGAGAATGAAATAGACACATTCTTATTTTTTTAGATTTATAAAATACCCCCATTTCATTTCAGTAAGCACCTATGCTGACGGTTGCATCAGCCACATAAATCAGTACTTTTGCCAGGAACTGGCAGCTTAGTTGCCTCAGCTGACCTTACATATGAAAGATCCCTCCCCACTCCCTCCACCCTCCCCCAAGAAGCATAATCCCCCAAACTGATAGAAAACCTTATGGTCACAGGTCTTTCATGTATCAAAGCCAGCATGGAATGAAAAGGATTGATTCAATTCTAATCTTGCATAGAACATTTATAAGTGAATGTCTAGAAACAGTGGTATAAATACCTTAGAAACATTCAGGCTAGTAGAATAAAAGCTATGTGCATTTTCTTTCAATCTATACGTAAAACTACACTTAGAAGAAAGTGGAGACTATGCAATGTCATTATACAAGTAAGCATAAAAGAAGAACAGCACAATCTAAAGTTCCTTTTTTTTTTTTTTTTTTTTTTTAACTGGTAGTTTTTGTACTGGTAGTGCAATTACTAGTACTCCTGTACTAGTAGTACAGGAGTTTTTAAACCATTATTCTATTGTTTTAGAAAAGCATTGCTTCTAAAAGAATTTTTCACCAAATGTTCAGAAAGATACCACATGTGAAATGCCCTTAGACATATGTAAGACTGGTCAAATCCAGCTGGATATAAAAAGACATACCTGAATGCAACGAAAATAGTCTGATCACAGCAGTTCTTATTCTGACCCTCCGTTTTGACTAAAAATACTTCTCTCTGAATGCAGCTAAACATTTATACATGCAGAGAGATGCTATGAGAAGATGTCTAAAAAGATACAATTGTTCAAAAGGACAACAGGGAACAAGGCAAGATGCAAACTAGAATGAGATCAAGGAGCTGATATAAAAAGAGCTTTGCTGTAGCCATTGCAAAATATGTTCCTTGCACATACAGACCACACTCTCCACATGCAACAAAAGATGTAACAACCATCATTGAACAAAATGTTTGATAACTGAAGTGTTTTATCTTGGTACTGGTCTATGCTATTGTTGTGGTACTTACTAAAATACAGCGTTTTAGTAGGTACAAGTAAGATTAATTTTGAAGGCACTTTAAACAACTTCTATATGGTTAAAATAATCCTTATGTGGTAGTGTATTGAGATTGGTACAATGATTGCTGGAAAATAGGACAGAGCTTGAAAAACTCCAGGCCTGAATAAAGCATATTAGTAGTCTGTTTCAGGGAACAAAAGGCAACCATCCATAAAACCAGACATACTTTCAGAGGAAAAAACCCATGCTGAAGCCATGGCCAACTTTCAGCATATTGAAGGCATTTATATAGTTTCACAGTCATTAATGGATTTTATTTTCAACACCCTTCTGAGACATTTCCCCATCTGTAAAATGAGATACTCCCAAAGGCACAAGCTAGACTGAATGACTTGCCAGAAAGTCAAACAAGAAGCCTATGGTTAAACAAGAACTGAACTCTGGTCTCTGGAGGCCCAGACTACCCACTAGACCGTTTGTCCTATTCCTCACTTAAGCTTCACTTTGTCAAGCTATACACATCCTGCCTTCCTGCAATATCAGTCAGAGCCATCTAAGCGCTACTTTTTTAAAACAACTTTAATGGGTACATATCTAGGAGGCAATTTCCTTTTTCTTCCATTCAGTTAATACTCATCAGTAAAAACAATCTCAAACAAGAAATTGCTGAAATATTTCTCTTCAGCATTTCCAAAGCATCACAATTCTCAGGCAACTTTGAAGTAATGCTAAATTTAATCAAACTATGCAGAAGATTATGAAAATACTTCTTCAGCTTTTCCTCAAGGTTTGCTTTCTGCAAGCTTTTACTTCCTAAATGCTTTTCTGAAAAAAAATGAAGTTCTAAGCTCTTCCATAAGCTCACTACTTTCCTCCCCCTAGGTACACACTATAATTTCCAACCCCTTAAAGATATCAATCTTTGGCAGGATGTTCTTAGTCTAAGATTTTGCTGAGGAAACCACACACACACTCTAATCTTAGAGGGATAAGGAAGATTAGAATATGCTATGCTATTATTTGGGTTGTGCTGATACTTCTTATTTGCACATGAAGATTTTGCATTCTTGACCACTCTAAAGCTTAAATATTTCCATCAAAACTTGAGGATGCTTGTTTTCATTCTACAGAGATTTTTTGTGCCTCGTGGAGCTAACCACGACCTGTTGTAAACAAATGATAAACCACTATCTTCAGTGGCTCAGTGCCACATTATCACAGGTTTTCATTTGACCATAACAACAACACAAGAAAGTCATTTAAGATTAAGTGCATTGTACTTATTTAAATGCTAACTTGTCTCTTGAGAGAAATCTAAGGATTGTCATTGACATAAATTGGAATAAACAATAACTAGACAAATGCATTTTCCATAAGCGAACTTCCTAACAGTACAAAGGTTGAGGAAGTTTTACTCTGATGTTCCCTAGCTAGACAGAATGCAAAAATCCAGCAAAAAACCTTGAGTCACAAAGCTGTTCAGGATTTTGGCAACATTAAAAAAAAAAAAAAAAAAAAAAAAAAAAAAAAAAAAGGACTGTATAAGCAACAGAAACAGAAAGAATTAAGTCATAAAACCTGCTTTGCACCTCTTGTTGTGATGTTCTAGGATTATCCGATATTTGGATAGCTTAAAGCATAAACCTCCAAGCACATGATCTGTCACTGCAGATGGTTATTTGAGTCGTGTAGGACTTTAAAAGTCAGTATGCATTAACCCATACTGAGCATAGCATAACACTGGAAAGTTTTCTCTTTGAATAACTTCTCTGAGAGAAAGGAAGAAATTAGTTTAAAGAACTAACATTGCAGAGGCTGGGGGGGGGGGTTGACTGCTTGTTTTGAGGGGCATTTACTTCTCCAATTTCTATTGCATATTATTTCCATAAAGACTGTATTTTAAAAAAATCAGAACAGTTGTAACCTAGTAGAAAATGATTGGAAACAGAATCTGTGCTCATCTTCTGTTCCTTACCTAGATTTTTTTTTTCCTGCTTCAATTTAAATAGCTATTCCAGTACCTATTTTAACTTATTTACTAGAAAATAAAACATTAATAGTGACAAATTGCAATATATTCAAAGCAGACTAAGCCATTTAAAAGCTTTCAAAAACACCATCATTATTAGAACAAAAGCAATCTCCTGACAGAAACAACAGGCTAGAGGTAATATTAAACTTGTAAACTTCCCCTAGCCTGCGCACCTGAATCCCTAGCAAGCTCACCTAAAACTGATAGCTTTGTAATAGGCTCTGGTGGGTCAGGAAAACAGCAGAGAAAATTTTATTTTCAGACCCAACACAACAATATAATTGAAAATTAACAGAATTCACAAGATTCATGATTAATTACATGAGATAAACTTGACTTGTAAAGAAATTGCCTGAAAACACCAGTAATATGATGAGCAAACTTTCCTAGAATCTGTTTACCTTAATTTTTTTCTTCCTCCACAGACTCTTGCTCTTCTGGCCAAATAAATCAGAAATCGGGTCTCTCTGAGAGCCAGTGCACTGCCACAAAGTTCAAAAATCTGCCTTTCATTACAAATGTTACATATTTGATTATTATAATTACAGAGAAACTTAACACAGCTTGCCACATTGTAATTGACCACAATGATACACATAAAAGTTAAGACATTTTGGCCACAGGGGATTCTACCATTTATTTACTTATACTCAAAAGTCAACAAAAAGACATCAAAGATCTTGCATGACCTACAGAAAAGATCAAACACTTCCCAGTGCCAGACACATGTACAGACATAATAGAGAACAGAAGCAGACAGGGAATGACAAGATTCAGATAAAATAACCACAGTGTTCAGAAATCAATTCTCAAAGAAGAGTCCTTCCATTACTTACTATCACATACACCAATATTCAATTGCAGCATCCTGAATCACATGTGATACAACTTTGATCTTCCACAACCTATTTATTGTACCTAAGGCCTCCCAGGCGTCAACTGAAGAACATTTTTCAATGAATGGCAGTATACAGATGCATGTGTTTGTGCCCAAGAACACACATCCACACATACAGAAATCACACACTTATTTTGTGTATTGCAAGGAATAACAACTTTTGTGGACCAGTGAATTGGGACTAGGGTGTTCATGGTTCATTTTCTGTTAGAGGCCAGAATGTGAGCTTGGACAGATGGCTTTATTTACAAACAGCAAGATAGCAGAGCAGTACAAATGGCTGCAAAGGCACCAAGCAGCATGACTGCAAAAGCATCACTGCACGAAACCAAGTTTCTGACTCGCTGATCTGAAAGGAGAGAAAGACTATCTTCACTTCCTTGAAAGCTGCAGGTGGTGACAGTGTATGTAAAGCAGCAGGTATCGCTACCCCACCACCTCCAAGAGATCCTCATTTCACCTTTCCTTCATACTGAGATATGGTACAAGAAAACTGCATCTGTTAACAGTTATATGTCCAAACCAGTTAGGATTTCTAAATACTTGCAATAAGAATTCATGAAATGGAAATAAATCAATGAGACATTTATTTGTGAGTGGAAAGAGAGGTCAATAACCTTAAGAGAGCTGACTGCCTAGACTAACCATTCAGGGCATTCTGCAAGCAAGCAGGTCAACTGATAGCCAAACCAGCTAAGTGTTCCACACATGTGAGCGTGCTGCTTTGTTGGTTTAATTTAAACCAATACAGTTACTCCGAGTGTGTAAATGACTCCAGTTGATATTGCTCATTCCCCTACCTTCAAGCTACACACTAGAAATGGAGGTTGCATTATTTCAGTAGTAGTAATAAAGTACAAAGAAGCAATACAGGCCCAGAGCTAACGTAAAGTAGGTTGAGCAAGAGCTGAGTTTGGCGAAAGGATGCTCAACTAGACTTTGAGCAAACAGACAGTAAAACCAACAACAGAAGTCTGCATAAAGCCTTTCACTGGAAGCATCTGCTAAATGTATTTCAATAATAAAAAAAAAAAAAAAAAAGCAAAAACCAACAACAATCACTTTTCCCAGCAGATGGTTATTCGATTTAAGGATAAAGGAACTGCATCATGTGGTAATATCTGACCTGTAATTTCATCACAATGCTTTTCAAAATCTGTTAGCGCACTGTGGCTAGTGTGGCAGCACTCTCCAGCCTGTAGTCTGTAGGGAAATAATTAGCCAACACAAAATATTTAAAAACATCTCCTACTTGGCTCATGAACATATTTTAAAATGTCACACTACAGAACTGCAACCAAAAGGGAGAGGGTTACCTACATGTGTAGGAATAAACCCCTGAATTTCTACAATAGAGAATCAGGGATGTAGGTAGATCACAGCTGATTACTACAGGTTAAAAATTGGTAAACACTGTTAAGAAATTGTTTTGTTACAGTACAATTTCAGGTGACCACTTGTTATACATACAAGCTAAACTCAGAGCTAGCACCTTTGCTCAGTCTCAGGAATCACCCAAAAACGATGGTTTAATCACACAGATATTTGATATTTCTCCTGAATTTCACTATTTTCTTTGAGTAGATGCATTTGCAACACTTTGAATAGCCATCATGAAGCAGGTATCAGCGTAATACTAAGTACATGGTAAGGAGAGGACTTAGGGATTGACCGGCACTTTTCCTGGTCATATACAACAATTTGGGTGCTCTGCACACCTTTTTCCTGTACAGTCCATTTAGTGTGTGAAGTCTCACACATTAACATATCAAAGCAACACTACCTGTTTCCTGTAAAACATATTTTTCTTCTCTTTATGGTCAAAACACTTTCCTGCACTCTTCTCCTAGGTATACTATGGTAAACTTTGACAGTATACAGCACAAAACACGCACACAGCATTATTGTATAAAGAATAAAAGAAATAACTGTACTAATTTTTATACCCTAGAATTCAGGAATATTAACAGATGGAAGATCTAAAGTAGTATAAATTCAAATCCTTCCTACATGAGGTAGAGTAACATCCAAAGGCAGGATATAAATAAACGCGAGGAAATTGTGATATTTAAATGAGGTGAAGTTCCTCTTCATTTTCTCACCTGTTAATCCTATTCTAGTCCTATGGTTTAAAAAAAAAATAAAAAAA